>NC_057934.1:31259854-31957354 GCF_018555375.3 Anguilla rostrata
TATGCATAAATATTTACATAATTTGATGGAGAAGCCACTCATCTATTTGGCTTATATAATTGCATTCTGTGATATTTAATATTTTTTCATGATTAATACTGTTTGATGTGTTTCTGGCACACTGACCCTCAGGGAAAATGGAAAGGGCATAGTGAGAACATGTCTTTCTTAATATAGGGGGAAATTAAAATATAACTGCAATTTTACAACTTGTGTTTTCTTTTGAGCCAACAGATACTTGTGCTTTATTTTCCATTTTCAAATGTTACACGTAATTGCTTAAAATCAAAGAAACAATGTTAACATTGCTGGTGTGATGGTGAGACAAGTGGCATGCTGCACCGGGAAAAAAAAACAGTCTTGGTTCTTTATCAAATGTCCCTTCACAAACAATCCAAATGTAATGGGAAATAAAGGTGGCTTTTAAAGCAAGGAGCTGTGTCTGTGTGCAGAGTTGACACACTCAGTCTCAGGTGGTTTAGCAGAGTTGAGCAGTTCCACATGAGCGCTATTAAATGGTTCAGGTTGTCCTGCCAGCTTCTCCGGAGGCCCCGGTGTGTGCTAGCGTGTGAGCGCTCTGGCTGAGCGGTCTGACAGGCTGCAGAACCCAATCTGAGACGGCTACTGCCCGCGTGAAGCCGAGGAACGGGCGGGGCGCCGCCGGCGTAAAGGGCGGCCCTCGCACTTCGCTGGCCCCTCGACCTCCATCTTCTCACTTCGAAGCCACGGAGCATAGCCGTTGAGAGCTCTCGGAAACCAGCTGACGTAGGGGACCGTCCTGCGCCAGAGACGCGATCCGAGATCTTGAATCTGTCAGAGTTATAATCTGGCCCACATTGTGCCCTCAAGAGAGGCTGCATTGGAGCTGTGGGACTCAGCCGTAGGCACGAAACAGCAGATAAAGCCATGCAAGAAACAGTAAAATCAACATGTTTCACTGGGGCGGCATATGTCGAACGTACAATTTTGAGTAAATATGTTTGAGAACCATTTGTTGCCAGCACAACCTTAGGCACACTCTGTACCTCCCACAGGTTTAATTTAATGACTGGATCTCTGGTAGATGTGAAGCTAACTGAGGTGCAGGAAGACTGAACGTGACTGAACGCAGCCCTCCTGATCATGATGGCGGTGCAGTTCTTCACTCCGTCTTCCTCTACCACAGGAAATGCACATAATCACTAAAAAGAACCCGCCTACCACTCACCCTGCTATCTGAAGCTGGGATCACAAATTTAAGAAAACTTCCACGGTGACACCTGTAGGCTAAATACCTGGACATTGACAGGCCTTTGTGTGGGACTTCTCTGATTTACTCTTGTGTGGGATTTGTATTTATATATGATTACTCTTCATTACAATAAACATTGACAGAGCTTTCCACAGCAGGACATACAGTAACATGATGCTCAGGAATAAATCCATGTTAATTTACCAAATATTACACCTTATTAACAGTTCCTTTCAGTTCCTATTGTTGGCTTTTAAAGCAGCTCGTTCTACAGCGGTAAAGATAAAAGAAACATGTAGGTCATAGTTTTTCAAAGCAGCTAGTTCAACAGTGGTAAAGATAAAAGAAACATGTAGGTCATAGTTATAAATTAATATTTATTAAATTAGTATTTAGAAAATAGCAAATTCACATTTGTTCTGTGAAGAAATTTTGTATCAGTGCTATAGGCCATTCATCAGGAAAATACCCTTGAAAATGATGTGATTGAGTTGACAGGCAGCAACCCTCAATGGGTTGTGGAATGAGCAAGATAATTAAAAAAAAGGGCAGCCTTTGTGCTGTATTTGTGTCTCACATCCAGTTATTTACGCATGATGGCTCGGCTGTTGGTTGCAATCTGTCTTATTTTTATTTGAATTTGTTAGCTACTTTCCCTAGCGGGTTTATCTAGCGTGAGTTTGATTGTGGTTATAGCCTCATTTTTCAGGTAACAATATCATATTATCCTGTCTCAAATGTCAGAGGACCCATGTGGTTTGATTGCAGGTAGAATGGTCATAAGGCTTTAACTCTGAGCTGAAGAGTGCTTACTTTCACTCCAGTTGGCATTCAAAGAACAATTCTGGGTTACTTTGGAAATCAAATTGCGTATCTTTGATTCACTGTTCTTTTATTTTTCTTGTCCCCCCCGTTATATGCTGAATATAAACAAACATTTCCAGTGTCTCTATTTCCTCCCCAGGATAACGCTATATAGATTTTTGAGCAATTTAAAAAGATTATTAATGTAATATTTTTTATAATTATCGAAATTCAGTAAGTCTAGGTAGCTTTGAATTTAAAATCACCTTAAAACTTGGACTGCTTTGGTTGAGTTAAAATGAACATTTTTCTCCATTGCACGAGTAAAAATGTCACGCGACTAAAACCGGCAGTTTTCTTTGGTTCTCTCAAAAAATATTTCAACATAGGGAATTTTCTGGTGAGGCCCTAAGTGAGATCTTTTCATGGGGCCCAGAAGTCCTGGTGATGACCTTGTATTTACCTTCTAGCCTTGGAAGTCTACATTTGTAATACACATATTAATCTACGGTTGAAACCAATGTGCAGCTACCACTGGCAAACACTGCATTCCTCAAGTCTCACAAGGTAGGCTATGCATTTTCTAATACAGATTTTTGCAAAAAATTATGTACATTACCGTATCTACATTTTAGTAATGCAGAAAATCTCTCCTACAAAATGTTCACAGTATGCTGAAATTATTGCACAGAGAATCATCAAAAAGTAGTTTGATGACATCAAAGGCAGAAACATTAAGTTCACCTAAACAACATAGCAGTTCTACACAACTTCAGTTAATTTCTGAAGTGAGGGTTAGTGTCTTCTATCGGCGGATAAAATGCATTGATAATAACAGTGCAATAGTTGTTGGCATTGACACAAAAAATAATGAATTCCAAATTATTTTTAGAACATTTTTAGTTTGGGGAAGTTATTACTTTCTCCAGCACTGCTAGTTCACATGTCTGAGACATGGTGGCTGTACCAAGTTTGCAGATTTCTGCACTACAATCCTGCACAACTTTTTAAAAATCATTTGATGACATCATTTCCTGAAAATGTATTTTCTTGGAAACCAAATGCGATAAATTATTTTTATTTTTTTTAAATCAAATTGTCTTGGGTTTTCTTCACCCTAAACATTCCAATTTTGTCTCCCTTTATGTCGCATTAATACCTGTTTTGCAATTTTGTTCATTAAATTGCAATTGTACGTGTTCTGGTATCCGAGAGCCGAAGTACTGACCTTGCTGCTGTAATGTGTTACTGTTCTGTGCTTTAACACAATGTGTCAATCTCTTAACATTAGGAAGGTCATAAAGAATAGCTATGAGAAAATTTGGATTAGTTACTTAGTGGCCAGTGGAAGTCTTGAATGCAGTTATAAAAGCATGGTAATGACTGAAAAAATGGTGGGTCATCCGGAATATGCACGGGAGACAGTTTGTCCCTATGAACAGAGGCCCCTGGAGTTCCTAGGTTAAGGGGGTGTCACGACATTGTTCCTGTGACAATGAAGCCTCCCTGTTTTCTCCCACCTCCTGGCGTCCAAGCTGCCAGAACCTGCAGGGTGCTCCAGGCTGAGATGAGCTATGGCCGAATCACCTGAAAAGGGATTGCCCCTTGCTGTGACTGGTGGAACTAGTTGTTTTTTGTTTTGTGGATGAATGGGGTTGTCTGGTTAGGTTTGTTTGCCCACACTCATTCCAAAGCAGAATCTCTCTTCATATATACCCATTAGATGTAACTGTGTTTCTTTCTGGGAAGACATGTATGGAGAATTTTGACTACTTATTCAGATGGCAAATGAGAACCCACATCTTCTTAGAACAAAGTAGAAGACTACCTTTTGTAACATTGGCCAAATGTAAATTGCTATACAAATCAGATTCATCTAACTTATATTTTAGTTGGTTTGCCTGCTATAGGTAAAATTTAAGGGAGGCAGGACTTTGGGACTCCAATAAGGACCAAATTCACACAGTTCATCTTATTGCCTCCCCACTCACTTAAATGTGTTAGTGCTATGTGCACCAGTAGAATACCATTACCCTGAACCTCAAAGCCTGGATTGATTCCCTATAGGTTGATCTCAGTGCAAGTTTAGTCCCTGGGCTGCACTGGGAGTATGGTTGCAATTGTGATTCAGTCCCACCTATTCTGATTAGCTAACACCAAGCCTCATTTATTTGTCTGCATTTGCTTTGACCGCTTAAAAGATTGGCGGCAGTGATCGAAGTGAGGTGCACTGGATGTAAAAGCCTTGATTTTGCTTTAGACTGTACATATTTGTAGCCCGGTTTCAATTCCCCTTAACCATATAAGATGTTCAGCGTGTTCTTGTCATTCTTCAACACTCAAGGGCCTGTGGATCCAGAGGACTGGAGTATTTACAGCCCCCTGAGTGGTCCCATACAGCCCAGCCTGCCCTATGAGGTTGTGTATATGCTCAGACATGCTACCAGATGAGAGAAGGGGCCTTACAGCCACTTGTGTCCCCAGGGAATTCATTTCTTATCAGTTAAGTAAGCTTTTAAAATTTTCCTAGCTTGCCCTTTCCACTCCCTCCTCTCTTTCTCAAATGAAATAATATGTCTTTAATTCTTGTGAGCTTGTTTTTAAGTGTCAATGCAATACATGTAACTGTTACAATTACTGAATAATCTGACTAATGATAATTTTCTTTGGACAATGATTTCTTATTTAATGACTACTCTGGGTAGCAATGGTTACATAATTTTGTTAATGAAAGCTAAGTACAAAGGGATCTCTGGTTGTATTGAATCTGGGCCTTTGTCATCTTTAGGAAAGAAAGGGATAGAAATATTGACAGCAGTTAACAACCATCAATGGACTTGGAGCTGTTGTTTGAAAACAACAGCTGATCCAGAACCTCAGGAGAGGCCACAGTGAAGTGGAACAAAACAGTGGAAACAGAGCTTCAGTCACCTTCCTCATCCATCTCTATTTCTTCCTTTGCCAGAAATGGCTTTGGTAATATTGAGAAGTTTAACCAGAACAGTAAAATGATGACAAAATAATAATTTGTGCCAGTGTAGCATAGTGGTCAGTGCTTGCAACTCCAAGAGTGTAGCTTTGATTCCCATGTGGGATACTGCCATTGTACCCTTGGGCAAGGCAGTTAAGCTGAGTTTCCTCAGCAAATCTCTAGATATACAAATGGTCAAAAAAAAAGTGACATAAAATGATTGAAAGTCAGAAATACTATATAAAATCAAATAGGTGGAATGATGGGATTGTGTGTTGGTGTACCATGTCGGCATAAATAGGCATGAGGCTGCTAACTGGCAACATTTTGGGGTGGTTCACGGGTGCTCGGGGAGGCATAGCAGGTAGAATTTACCCTCGTGCCTCAGTAACACCTGCTCTGGTCAGTTCGACACTTGCAGTCTGCCTGTGCCAACTGTTCAAGAAGCACGCTACTTTACAGTTTCTTAAATCTATAATTTTAGGTGTATCCAATTAAACATTTTTTTTTTCAGTGCACTCTAGTGAAATTGATACACAGGTAAGTTGGTGGACAAGAGGAAAAAAGCAACAGCAGCTGTGTGTACATGTATTGACATGCATGTAAGTCTGCACTCTCCTGGACTGACAGAGGATCTTGTCGGTATAGCATAGGATCTTAATTGTGATTGAGCATGCCAGATTTGAGAGAAAAGGAATATCTGTGGAATATTATGTCAAAAAGAGAAGAATGGAAACATCCTATACAAACTGATGCAAATAATGACACGTTAAATCAGGTGACATACAGTAAAGTAATTACTGGTAACAGGAACTGATCCATAATTTCTATATCATTCTGTGGAGGTTTTTTGTTACTTTTTTCTGTTGTACATAAGGCAATTTTGTGCAGTGTTAACTTGCTGGTTTCAATTGTTGTAAAATGTAATCAGGGACACATAAAGAGTAAGGTAGTGACTTAAAAATGTGAGGAACTCTGAGAGTAAATGGAGAGTCCAATCTTGGCCCAGATAACTTATTTCCTTTCTCGACTCCTGGAGGCAGAGGTGTGGGTGACAAGCCAGTTTCTCTTAAGTTCTCCACCCTCCAAAAGTTTGTAAAGTCAGCCTCTCTGATTATGTCCAAGCCCATGTCCATCCGTTCTGGTTCCTCCGTACGTCTTGTTGTCAGGGGCAACTGGACAGCCAGATAGAGAGAGGAAGATGGATGACAAAGCGGTGCGTGGGGAGACATGCTGTAATCTGCCAGGGGGGAACAGTGTCAAACATGGGGCCAGATCCCAGGTAGGGCACCTGACCAGACCTACTCCTTCAAATGTCTGTAGTCACCATTCTTCATCGCTCCCCCTCCAGTACAATTAATCACCAGTGGGACAAATGCCCCTGTGCCACTCCGCATCATTCATCATCCAGGGAAAAATACACCCCTCTGAATTCTCTTGTTGATTATGAAATGATGTCAAAGGCTGACAGTACCTTTTCCCCACTTCCCTAAGAAAACTCTGCTTTAGCAACAAATGGCATCTGATCATCTCGGGACCAAATATCTCAAACTGCTTGTTGAACCAAGATTAGCAACACAGTTTATGCTGTAGATTTTTCACAAAACTGGGGTACATGTTGCTATTGTGTTGAACTGTTAAATAGTTACCATATTATGGCATTTCACAGCTAAATGTCAAGGAATGTGTAATGCTGCGAAAATGCCTAATTTGTTATTCGTTTGGTTTGGTTTGTATTCATATTTCTGTTTCACTGTGCTAACAGTAGAAAAATGTCTACTTCAGTTTATGCAATATGTTTAGAAGTTCTTTAAATAGAAAGATTTAAATTAAGCAGTGCAAAAAAATATCTGGTTACATTTGCAGATCTCCATTTAAGAAAAAAACCAAAATACATTTTATGCTTCAATGGAGGCACTTATTCAATGAGTCTGATTATTTTCGGCGGCATTTAAATCCCCAGGTGTGGTATTAAAGTCTGCTACAGTAATACAAAGGCTTAATATAACTTTTTACATTATATTTGACAGAAGACACATTTTATGATGTTTTCCAATTTTAAATTCAGGTTTCAAACAGCCATTTTTAGGCAGAGGTATCTCTTCAGAAGGCTGTAGAAAAAGCTAATGGCGGCTGGGCCAAGCCCCTCGGAAGGGTAAGGGAGATGAGGTCTCCCAGGTAAGGTAAAGCCGCTCACTTCATAAGGCATAAAGCTGACATCAGTAGCAGTGCATCCCAGCGAGGCTCGGGCAGACCTCAATATCCAAGGTTATTTATTTACACCACTGAGCTTTCACGCCTCCGCAGTTGCACTTTCACAACACTGGGGACTCTCCTTGAAGGAACTGACCTCCAAAGTCAGATCCAAGATGTCCTCCTTAAAAGACAGTGATAAGTACAATTTGATCTGCAGAAGAGGCCTTTATTGAGCATTCACAATTTTGTCAGGTCTGTACTCTCTTAGACACAGTGAAAATTTTGTTAGGATGTTTAATGTTAACTCATGTCTTGTTTGTTACATAAAATGGAGTACATCTGAAGATCTTCTTTTCTAATATTCATCCTACTTTAGCTGAGTTTTACTTTTATGCCTCAGACATATCCCTTGAAAATTACTAGTATTCCTGGAATATCAACTGGCTCATCCTAAAAATTTTGTACCACCAGTTGGCATGTTCCTCTTTCGTCTTTCTGATTTCCCCTTTCTTTCATGTATCAGAGAGCGCGATGACTTGACAGTCAGCCTGGAAATTTTCTATTTCCCCCCAGACCCTCCGAACCTCTGCTCTCTCATCGAAGCGTTATCTGCCCCATTTTTGGCTTTTCTATGGCAACAGCACTGAGCTCTCACCCCTGCAGTCTCTAACAGAAGAAGCCATGTCTTAGACAGCTTCTGGTGTAAAAACCAAAAGAAATGCAAAGGTTTGCAGGGCACCCAAATGTCTTGCACTTTCTCAAACTGAGTGTTAAATACTGAGGCATTCCTTTAACACAAAACCTACTTGGTGTCAAGGTGTTATTTAACTTGGAAAAAATGACTAATATTAGCACAGTTATTCAGTTTTAGCTTTTATGGATAGATATTAAAACAAGCAATAAAATAAAAATTCAGATGTCCCTCATTTAAAATGTCAGTATCGTTGTCACTGTTGTGTTTGTTTGAGACTAATTCTGTAGGACCATTTTTGTTCCTTTGGACTTATATGTTAGATGCTGTGAATACAGATTGACAGGAGAAATCCGGCTGTTTGCAACCTGTCTGACAAGTCATAATCTCTGTGGAGGTAACCCAAATAGAGTACAGCCCATGAATAAATTAGCAGAATATCATGTCTGCTGAAACATGGCAAATGTCTGCTCTTTTATGTCCATCAGGAAGTCAAAATTCAGATGAACAAAATAAAATGCAAGCCTTCTTGGGAGCATCATTTCATTCGTCAAGTTGGCCTCCTTGTGACAGGTTCTCATGCTGGATGCAAATGATGATATAAAAGGATTATTATATAACAAGTTAAAAATTAGTTTAATCACTTTCAGAAAAGAATGAAGGACAAGAGAAATCAGAATCTGTTTGGAATCTTTGGATCTTTAGTTAAACAAGCTTTGGGTAAAGGTGGGATGTTCATAAAACCTCACAAACATTAAAATATGATAAATCACCTAAATATTTATGGCCTTCATAGCATATTATCATTTGGTGTCCTGCCATTTTGTGAGTCTGAGAGTTGTTTCTAAGGGCCAAACACCAGCTGTGTCAGAGATTCTAAGGAGTCTGTACAGATTGGACATGTTTGTGCACTGAAATCTGTTCCTGGGAACATGGGAGAATTTTAATTCGCATATGGTATCCATTCGCTTTGATAACAATTGGCTCCCAGCGCCACCCAAGCATTAGCATTGAAATGAGAGTCATTCCTTTACATTCTGAGGCCAAAAAGGCCTAATCTCAGAGCTAATCTCTTCTCCCCAACAGAAAGAAAAACCAAACACCCAAAGAAGGTTTGTAGGCTTCTTTCCCTCGATCCTCAGAGCAGCGAAGCTGCAACACCAATCAGTCTTCTGTTTGAAACAAATGCCAAGCCCTTTCTGCCCAGCCCAGGGATGCAGAATGTGGCCATTTGCCGGACCTGGGCCCTCATCTAAAGCAGAGAGGCTGAAATCTATAATCCCCCAGCCCTTGTGTTCCTCCCGTAGGGCAGGCTGGGAACGCTTCAGTGAGAAGACGGTGCAAGTCAGCCCCCTGGGCTAGCTGGGCTGCTTGGAACTCACAGACAGTGCAGGCTGTCACCGTTTCTTCAGAAGCAGAGGCGGAACGGGAAAACCTGCATACTACGGGTCAGAACTTTGTGTCAGCCCAGCCTCGTCCCCTGGATTCAACGGCACAAAAAATTTCAACAGCCGCTTCTGTTCTTTTCAACCTCTTTGATCATGTGGAAATATTTATGGCTCTCTCAGGTGAAGACTAACACCAGAATGACCCAGTGGAACATCAAAAACTTTCTCGTAGTTTAAGCATTGGCATAGCATATGATGAAGATCAGGGGTGTACAATCTTATCTGAAAAAAGATAAGCATGATACCTGATTCAACAAACAAATTAATCGTGGTCTTCAATCAAGACCTTGATAAGTAGATTCAGGTGTCTTAGTGCTGGTCTAGTGCAAAAAAATGCACCCAACATTGGCACTTTTCAGATAACACCGGACACCCCTGATTAAGATACACTGTAGGACATGAACACTTTGAAATGGGTGTTGTTCAGAAATATTCATAACTTTGAAAGTGAAATCAAAATGGTTACTTGAATTGCTAAATGTTATTTTTGCCTTCCCCTGCCTTCCCATTCTTCTCTTCAGAGGACAATTTAATTTTTTTTCAGATATTCCCATTGAATTCATATTCATGCATTTCTCTTTATCGTAACCATAATACAATTAACAGACAAATCATACACCAAAATAGGCCTCAACAACAATATTTTTGTTTTTAGCTTCAGTCTCAGAACTGTATAAAACTATTCTAGCATATAAAGAATCCAATATTTTCTATTCTAGTTCTCATTTGTGCAATAATGTTTTACAATGTGCTAAAATCCTTAAAAATCTCCAGGAATTCTCGCTTGAAAAATAATTTTCCCAAGAGTATTATCACATCAAGTTTTTTTTTAATTTTTTTTTTTTTTTTTTAATTAGTATTTCCTAGAACATTGCACTGTAAGCATGTCTGGCCAAAAATAACCACTGTCATAAGAAGGCCAGCTCCAAAGTCCAAACCCAGAGAAGAGCCACAAATAAACAGTGTACGGGGCTGGCTGCTGCAGAACATGGACTTAGGGCCGACAGGGGTGGGTGAAGGTTTTTTTTTTTGCTGCAGCAAAGGAAATGCTGCCCCAAGGCTTGGGAGGGTGGTTGCCCTGCTGGTATGGGGTTTTTCCCTGGGGCTTGGTTCTGCCCTGTCCTGACTGGGTATGGCAGTTAACAGCTAGGGGCTGTGGGGTCCGTGTGGGTGGCGGCAGCTGTAGCATCACTGTATTAGGGAAGCAGAGTTTGAAGGCCTCATTCTCTTCCTTTTTATCATCGCTCCGCTGCTGCATGAGAGTCAGCGCAGGGCTGTTAAGAGGCTGGCCTGGCTCAACTGGGGTGCCTGCAATGTGCCTCTTCTCACTGTCAGGCAGACCAGAGAAATTAAGCCAGAGGGCCTGCTCGCCTGCTACAGCCAGGGCCATCGAACGACCATTGGCCTGAATGCACTGGCGGGAATTGCACCGGATCAGGTCATTGGCTATGACACACCACAGAATAGGGTAAGGGCTCCCCTTCTCCAGCTGGTTCCCCATATTTTCTATAAGTTCAGCTCGGTAAACTGAGGAAAGAGAGGAGACATAGAGAGCTCTGACAGCAAGGGTTGAGGCCTTGCAGGAAAGCTGATAAATGATGGCTTCGAAGTGGTCCATCTCATTAGGTAGGGTTGGCTTAGGTGGCGCCAGAAGTGGGTCTCCTTGACCACTGGCCTAAATAATTAAATATCCATGTTTGCTGAAATCACCATTCCCTATTAAACGGACTATATCACCTTGACACATGCGTGGGCTGCACTTGTGGCAATCAAGTTACGATGATGAAGGATTTTCAGAGTGGATCAGAGAAGAGAAAGAGGGAGGAGGCTCAGTTTCAGGACAGTTTGCCTAAGGTGACAAAATTCTGTAGTCAAACAAGAACAACAAGTAGCTGAAAGTGATGTTGAAATTTGTTCAATTATTTTTTGAAAGAATTAAAGATTATTGTTATAATATATTCATCGTCCCAGTGTCCTCTTCTGAGAGAAGATCATTTGAAGTCCTTTAGTTAGAACAGCAAGGATTTTCATTTGGGTCTGTCCTAGTTCTGTGGCTTTGTTAACAGAAAAATGCTTTTTCCAAATAGTTTTTATTCGCTAGCCATCATTGTTTTAAGCACAGTGGAAAAAAGGGCCTCACATTGGTCTTTGCCAGGGGCCTCCAAATCACTAAAACTGCCCCTGACAAGGAGACCTTGCATTTATAATGCTTTGATATTGACAGCAAAAAGATCTTAACAGCAAGAATGTCTTTGGCTGCAATAAATAAATAAGATGATAAAGGGAAACCTTCTCTGACACCGCTTGTTAATGTAAAATTCTCTGAAATTTATTTTTAACTTTTCAAATGTGGAACTGCTATACATCGCACAATCCCTTTATTTTAACTTCACCAAAGTTGAAAAATTGCAGACATTTGTAAAGCGAATCCATTTGAACTTTACCAAAGGCTCTTTATTAGTCTGCTATAAAACAATCCAGTGGGGAGATCTGGTGCAGTCCGTAGGGCTGCTGGCTCTCAACCCATATACAATTCCCCCTGTGCCATGAAGCACTTTTTTAATGTGATCCCATCTTTATCTGTAACCCTCCATATTTTCCCCCTGTCTGAATAATATAAAACAATACATAAAGAGGGCTTACTGCCCACTCTCCTATAATAATAATAATACAATAAGAAAACAGCTTGCTAAAGAATTGTCTTATATTGTGCCCAATCTGTTCTCCCTGTGAAAGCCACTGATCATGATGGATAATATCAGGAGAGAACCTTTTGATATTATACATTTTGCCAATATTTTTGGATCAAAGCACTAAAGCGTAAAGGCCTTCAATTTTTTTAGTGAACTAAATCTTTATATTGACTGGTGGCCTTTTGTTTTAATAATAGAGAAATTATACCCCCTCACTGTGTATCAGAGAGTATACCCTTATCATATGAATAATTAAAGTGTGTAAGTAAATGACCTTTAGTGTACCCATAAATGTTTGATACATCTCAATTGGGATGCAATCGAGACCAGTTGTTTTCATGGACTGAAATGAGTCAGTAAGTTATTTATTTATTTATTTATATTAAGAAAAAAACATCACAGTATGCATTGTTTAGTGGGGATGGTGGTGACTGGAAATAAATCTGTGAAATATTTAGATTCCTCATTCCATATACCCATAGATGTTTCCTTTTTAATTTAATACATTTTTGTATATTATTCTTAGCAACATTTCTATGTATAAAAGTCAGAGAAAAATTCAGACAGCTTTCTCTACAATTTTATTTCCACAGTAACAAATCTACAGTCTTTACAGAAGTTCAGCACATTGTTTGATATGTTATTGGAGCCATTGACTAATGATGTACAGTAAGCATTTCAATTTCTTTTGTGAGGTTGTCTTTTGTCTATTGGACTGAATGGCCTCGAAGGGCACATTTAGATGCACCCCACACAATAAGAGGATCTGCCCATCCTAAGTTACAAAAGAAACAATCTTTAATGAATTCTTTTGTTTTGGTTATACTGTAAATATTTACCCTTTCCCTCAAAAGATTCTGATTGAATTTCTAATATTCACAGGCCTGAGGCAATTCAGTTTGTTCTAGGTAGAGCCCAATGAGTTGGTGATCTCTGGACTTCTACAGTACATCTCCATATATCTACAAGGTCAAATGTATCTATAATACTCATAATCTCATGTGGGTGATGATTAGTGGAATAATTGTCATCAAAGACAGTTGTATCATTTAGAACAGTATCCATGATGAATTAATCATTTATGTTTTGTGAGCCCAGTGTATCACTATAAATGGTTTTGAAGAAGTGTGGATCATCATTATTTGAACCATGAAATTTAATAAGACATATATGTTTATAATCAATTAATATATTCAGAATGACCCACCTTAGCTGACAATCAGTTTTCAAGGATTATATCCAGACATTTTAAAGAAATAATATTGTACCTCTAGATAATAAAAAAAAAAATTAACAACCAGTAATACAAAAAAGCTTTGCTCATATTTTTACCTGGACAGTAGACAGTTGCTTGCAAAAAAAAAAAAAAAAAAAAGCCAAGCATCCTGCATTCATAAAAGCAAAACATTACAAGTTGTGTAATAATGTACTGAAGAATATGGCCTACACTATGTGTGTTGATTACAGACAAAATAAAAACTATTGACCACAAATGCTTGCAAGATACATGGGACAAACTACAAGTTCTATGCAAGATCATAGTTAGGGATTATTTAAAAAGGAGCAGCAGGACATTGTCAAGTTTCTAGTGTTTAGATTATGACCTTAGAGTGAGAAACAATATTATTGGTTTGGGCAAACATGTTCAAGTTCCATACAGTATTATATTG
The DNA here is from genome assembly GCF_018555375.3 of Anguilla rostrata. NCBI lineage: Eukaryota > Metazoa > Chordata > Actinopteri > Anguilliformes > Anguillidae > Anguilla > Anguilla rostrata. The sequence continues at coordinate 31,273,559 of NC_057934.1, forward strand.
TTTCTAAGTAAGAATGCACCTGTTCTACCCTCCAGAAACATCAAAGGAAACATCCTTGGGACAACTGAAAGGCACACCGATACTCTAATCTGTGGGTCCCACCTCCTGCAGAGTTTATTTGTCTCTGATGACATAACTGAACACAAGGCTATTTATGGGGTAGCTGTTCAATACCAATCTATGACATTTGAAATCATCAGCTGAAAGTCCTAATGTCTGTGTAGAACTGGTTGGTGAGGCCAGCCAGTTGGTATTTGCAACCATTGCATTGTTGTTAAAAACAGAAGTAGGATTAGCAGTAGGATTTCAATCTTTTAGAGGTGTTTGATAGCTGAGCTGAATTACCTAACACATTCATATTCGGTCTTGTTAGAAAGAGGTTAAAACCATGAATCCTTTGATGATAATATTTTGGTGCTTAGCCCTGCTTTCAACAACATAAGGTTACTTTAATTAATAAGTAAATTGCCAGCTTTAGATAAGCCGGTCCTTTTCATAAGTGAGCCTGCCGCCTTTTTTCACTCCTTTTCAAGCCTCACTGCTGGTTGTGTGTTCACAACTTCTCAGTATTTCTAGCTCATTTACTTTTGTTCCTGTTGCACTGAAACTGGAAGAGGGAAATACTTTGCAAAGGTCTGGCTTATCGGTCTCTCTCCCTATTCTGGTCATTTGAATACATGATTTCAATTAATTATTCTAATTGACTGTTTCTTATTTTATAAATTATTTTAATCTTAAAACAGGATATAGTTTGTTTTGACTTGTTGGTTGTTTCCACTGTTTAACTGTAGATTGATCTGTCATTAAATTCAGCAATATAATTGATAATTGTCAATTTCAAAAAATAATTATTAAATTAAATCACATAAAATATATTTTATGTGTAGTTTAAGTGAGGGGTTCTATCACACAATACTACTTGAGTACCAGTTAAGTATTCAGAGTGTTGAGCATTTTATCAAGGGCATTGACTGTCAGAACCACTGGATTGAGAAATAAACACATTTTTACTTAATCCTCACTTCCCTGACAACATGTAGGCAGCTTCTGTCTACTCAGCTCAACTTACATGGTTTTAGCACTGTTAATGAATAAATACACGCATAAGTGCATCCAGAAACACATTTAAACATGTGTTTTATTGTACAGGAGCAGAAACCTTTTTAAATTTTCATTATGCCGATCTCCCAGAAACTTGATCCCAACTTAAATGGCCTTAAAATGTAGTTATATAGTGAGAGGTGTATTTCCATTTCTTTTTTTCTTTTTTTTACATAAGTAAAAAATGCATATGAGATGCTAGGTTCATACTCTGTTTGATTGATCACTGTGTTTTGTACTTCTGAGGTTCTGCTTTATTGGTATAGCACAAAATATATTTTTCCAAGCATCAAAGTAGAATTCAGGCAACACTGCAAGCCTCTTTGATCTTCTCAATGTGTATTGTTATTCGTACTATAATGCTGGTTCAAGTGGCTCATAAATTGACTTGCCACTTATGTTTTGGGGCTAAACCTAGCCCAATTTAGTAGTTTCCAGAGTTCCCTGGTAGTCTTGAGCTGGCAAAGCAAATTCTTGCTTCCAAGAATTTAGTTCTTGGAAGCAATGTAATCCCATGACTGCTGTCTCTGTAGCCTGCAGAGGAGGTCTGCATTGAGAATGATAACGGCCCTGTGACCGACAGTAGGCTACAGGGAACAAGCACAGCTTCTCTGGCCAGCAGAAAGCCAGCAGGCGTGAGTAGGTTTGCACCAACTCAACCTGCCCAGACAATGATTAAAGTTCCTAAGTTGCAAACACACAGTACAATGTCCAGTGTTAATTCGACTCTTACAGAGTACACACGAGTCCAGTAGGGGCCATGCACAGTAAAATGTTCATTGTTAAATCAGCTCTTACAGTGTACACATGAGTCCACTATGTACACTGTACACTGTAAGAGTTGATTTAACACTGAACATTTTACTGCGTATGTAAAAACAATACGTCCATTGTCTTAAAAATATTTGTTGAGCAGAATCTCTTTGTCCAGTGTAACATGAAATGGAACTACTAAGCTGAGATGTTCTTGGCCTGCCAGAATATCTGCTGTCCACTCCTTTTGTTGCTGAGCTCCCTAGGCTGAAAAGTATGGCCAGCCAACGGTGATGTATCAGCGCAGCAGAGCAAAGGTCTCTCAGGGATGGTTGGCCTGCAGCCTGGTGCCTGTGACTGAAGAAAGCTATGCTTGCTAGGTAGTTGACCGCTCCTTGGTCCTCTGGGTATGGCAAATGGCCCGAAAGAATGTTGTAAGGCATCTTGTTTTTGTTTGTATATTGACTTTGTTTCCTTGATTTCATGTTCAGTAAGGTAGACACCCAAGAGGAAATACAAGCAAAGTGCTTCAGCCGGGTCAGCTGTCTAAGAGGGAAGATCCCCTTTGCACACACATGCTCACTATTCTACAACACCTGAGCATAAGATACCACCTGAACACACTACTGCATGTGATCAGCATGGTAGTGAGTTTAGAGACAGAATGTGGCTTTTAGTCTTAATGAGCTAAATTAAATAAATCGGTAATGAGGGTTGAGTGGCCGATTTACTGATGCACTGGGTGATAATGGAAGTTCATGACATTCACACCTCAGTCTGTGTCGCAAATTAATGCAGTGCTTTAAATCAGGATATTTTATTAATGTGGACCATTAATATTCTGTCACGTTGGCTGACATATTTCTTTCGAAACGCATACATGAATAACTGAATACCTCTGTGGATCTGATCAACTGCATGAATATTCAAACCCCGGTTAAAAGAATCATTTATAAAATCCACTGGGGACCCCACTCTTTATTTATTTCTATATGTGTCCCTGTATTTAATAAAGGGGAGATGATCAGGGGGTGAAAAGGTCAAACAGTTGATGCAGATGGGCCCTTCACGAGGACTTGAGTCATTATTAAGCACGATTGTACATTTTAATATCAATGAAGTAATGCCTGCTGGCTACACTGAGAGCTTGCTTAAGGCCATATTTCTTGCTTCTCGACCTACCAAATGTATTAAGAGACAGAGTGAGCTACAGTATCACGAGTAATCTCCTACCGTAGTACATACTGTAGCTGATCTTAAACACCTGACTACTTAATTTGCTTTTCTTGATGATTTTCAGCAGATGATTTGAAAGAAGTTAAAAGGAGGCGACTTCAAAACACATTTATGTTCAGAAATTATTTATGGGACTGAAGCAAAATAGACAATCAACTGTTCAACAAAGTCGTAACTCAGAAAGATCAGCCTTTCCCCAGTTTTACATTAATACTCAATGTGTATGTGCGGAACATACCAAGTCTAGATGAAGAACTGTACGGAAGAATGAAAGACTGTACTTGATAAAGAAAGAAAATAAAAACAGGAAGAGGTAAGGACTTGGACCCCCCAGCCAGTGGTCCTGGGTGCTGAAGATGACCTCTGTGGGATCAGTGTCACTACTTGTGCAGCGTGTCAGCGGGCTCAGCCATGAGTGGCACCTCTTTCCTTTATTAAGGGAAAAAGTGAGGGATTACTGTCAAGTTCCAGACTAATGGCTGTCATGGCCGCTGAAAGCGGATTTGTAGCTGCTGCTCCGAGGCGTGAAGGAAAAATCCAGCATTTAAAGTTTCAGCAAAGCTTAATAAGCCCCCCCCCCCCCCCCCCAAAAAAAAAAGAAATTCTATGCATCTATGTATGTATTTTTTTCCTTTCTGGTAAAAAAGAAACTCTTTCATTCTTATCTTCCCACCATTACTCTTCCTTTCTTTTCCTGCATTTTCCCAATGCCTTGACTGCAAGCTTAATTGGCAAGCTCTCAATGGGGAAGGTGATGAGAGACTGAGCCCGTGGTATATTACGGTATAAGCTATTTAACTGCCATGGCTGACAGCATGATTTGTTGTGTAGACGGATAATCAGTTACTGTACGTGAATGTTGGCCTGTCAGCTTGTTTCTGTATGTGTCAACAACTTTCACTTGTGAATGAGCGGCATAAGCAGGCTAATTCTCTCAATAGGGGCAGTTTTAAATCACTAAATTGTCGCAGTGCATACATTATTGGCACTTGGTTAAATCTTGGTAGTGCCATATGCTTGCTGTTCATGGGGGTAATCCACATATCATACTTTCATAATGTTCAAGATTTTCAATGTTATGTTGCATACAGTGCAAAACTGTTTTCCCTCTGCTTTTTATGGCTAAGCGAAGCAGCTAAAATACATCAGTATACCATGTATCTCAAAATATTGCTACCCTTTTGCGCATCATATATTTAGTGACCTAGCTGAAGACACTACAGCTTGAGTCAGAAATCATATTTGTTCACAGCTAATTCTGCATGGCTAGACAGTGTTGAGTACTCTGTCAAAGTGGCCTATTTCTCCTCAGCTTACTGACAGCGAGCCACTTCCAGTTTTACTTATCAGACGTTCGTCACTCGTGAAGACCGGCTCCTTTAGGACACCAGCGCAGTTTGTAAAAGAAAGGCAGAGGGTTGGGGGGTGGGAGAACAGATGAATAGACTATATCTTTGTGAGGGGACCACAAATATTCTGGTGAGATATTTCCCATTGTATACCGATGACAGCAGTCGGAGGCACTCCTGTGCTGTGACATTTCAGAATATCTGATAGTACAAATTTCCTATCTGTCAACCCCACTTAGCATCCCCCTTTGCCTCACATCTCCTCGTTCCTCCCTCTACCCGTCCTCCTCTCTCAGCTCACCAGCTTTGACATTGACCGGGCTGCTCACAAATGAAGAATCAGAGGGCACTCGCAGAGCAGTTTGTCCTTTTGGTGTGGGAGAAGGTTCCTTTTCTGCGGTAGAAGTAACATTTGTTCCCCCAAATTTTACATTTAAAGAGAAACTTTCCAGTTCAAACGAAATTGGAGCTAGGATTTAAATTGGTGTATTTTTATATAATGAACACATCTGATTTAATTTCTGTCTTTTTTCTTTGAAGCAGGAGAAGAAACTGAATTCAGCGAAGTTGTTTTCACATTCTTATGGCCAGCTTATCTGCAAGTCGTGAGTAAAAAATAAGAAACATCAAGATCGCTTTATTGTTTCTTGGGCCACCGCATGTGACCAGTACAGTCTGTGTGTGCTGTGAAAGAGTCAACAAGAATCTGTAACTCTACAGGAGGAATAAAACTCCACTCTTCCCAAAGAGAGTCAATCAACTCACACTGTCTCTGGTGGCATTCCAGAAAACCCCTTAAATGCTTGATTGGGTTTGGAACCGGTGACTGAGGAGGCCAAAATATTTCCTTTTTTTGGAAATGTTTCTGATTTTGATTAACTGTGATTCTGGATCATTTCCCTGTTCATGCAGGTGTATAAGGGTATTGTTGCCAGAAAGTTAATTCACATACTGAGTTAGAGTATACAGGCGGTATAACAGGGTTTTGCTGCTACGTTCAGATATTTACAAAATTTGAACTTGAACAAGCTAACTACAGCAGCTGTGACTCAAAAAAGCCCTGTGCATTATGTTTAGAAAATCTGTCACTGTGAGGAAACAAATAATGCCACAGACAGGGTAGTGTTGTAGTCTGAATTTAAAGGAAACAACACCCTTTGGCATTCAATGAAATAGCTCCCCTAAAACCAAGTCGTCCCCTTCCCGCGGCTTATTGGAGATTAACAAATTGTTTAAGTTGCACCGCTCATCGTGGTGGAAATAAATAAATAAACGGAGGAGACTACAAATGAGACTTGTTTGCTCTGAATCAATAGGCAGCGTGAAAAGATGTTGTGTGCATCGATAAGAAGGATCCAAAGCAAACACTGAGACGCGGGTACCAGGGGAAGGCTTAGTGTTATTAATGTGAAAATGAAGACCAGCTGCTGAGCACAGACCAGGCAGGTGTCAGAAACGGCGTCCTTCGGGAGCCGTCCTGAGCCCGCCTCGGCTCCTTCAACACAGAGGCTCCCGCTGCTTGTTTAACTATCCGGAAAAGAGATCCTTAATTAATGAGAAGGTCAAAGGAAAGAGCCAGCGCCAGAGAGATGACAGTGCCATGAGACTGATGGGTTTTGATTAAAACGGAAACAGAATTCGGGACTGGATTGAGATCGGGGCCTTCAAGGCGTTTTGAACGCATCTTCTGAAAGGCTGCTTTGTTTTTTGTCAACGTTGATAGGATCGGATCTGATTTTAGACAGACCGTAGCGGACTGGTATCAATAAACTCTAAAGGAGAATTATCATTGTCATTTGCATGCCCAAATTGTCACAGTTGAAGTGTGGGGCCAGTGTACTTCAGTTTCAAAATGTCTCCTTCAGTTTCCTGATGGCATCATTGGCTGGTGTGCTTCATTGGGCCGGTTGTACTTTCATATCTCCAACCCCACATTTTTGAAGCAGAAGCCATCTTGCAGGCATTGGATGTTATTTTATGGTTATGACATGTAGTAATAGATAGCGTCTCCCTCGACACGTCTGGTACGGTATTTATAGCTTCCTGACCTTTTCAGGCTGTTGCTTCCACCAGCCTCCTGCATGATATCATTTGCCGTGGTGGGATGGGGTACTGTGAGGAGGGCTGCTTCTCCGTAAAAAAACAAAATGGCTCCCTCTCTGAAGGACCACTCCCACTGCCATGTTTCCTGTACTTATCCCACACCCAAACATAAGAACTTACAGAGTTATGAATGATAAGCTGATCCCGCTCTGGAGCATTGGGCCTGTAATGTAGATCAGCTAAATTGGTGTATATTCCTTGAAGCCAGATCACAAGCAAGTGGGTCAAAAATCTATTTACGTCCGACCATTCATAGTATGGTCTGAATTTAGAGCCAAGAAAAGTGAACCACGTTTGGAAATCGCCCCACATTTATTTACTATGAAATAGGAAGACAAGCAAGCAAAAACAATCCTCCAGACAGCTCTTTGACTATTTACTGAGACATACGCAGCCAAGTGTAAATCCCCCCCATCATCTTTTTTATTTAACAATGAGAACATAGTAGATGATGAGGTGCTGCAAACAGACAGGCAGTATAGATTGATTGGCCTTCCTGTTTAATGCAAGACGTAGTTTGCAAAGAGAGGAGCTGGGCTATCATTTACCTGTCACAGCACTGCCTCACTGCTGAAATGCAGAACAAAAATGACTACCCTTGTCTAAGTGCTAGTCTAAGTGCAGCCACTCCTTGCTTCATTTGCTTCTGTATGATAATGTTGCTGTCAGCTTTGTAAAACAAATACTTAACTATTATGAGTTCAAAAGTGTATTCCCTTGGGAAAATAGAATATACTGTGTCATATTTATGCACAACATATTTTCAGGATATTGTAACACTTCACAATATATGGGCAAATATAAACAATTATTGCCACTTTCAGATATTTACAATGTGGTGGAATATATGTATAAACATATTCAAAAGGTCCATATATATAAAAATATATTTCAGTATAATACATTTTCACATTTCTATAATTTTAGGTACAATGATTAAAAAAACTTCCATGGTGAAAGCATTTTTATCATATCATTGTTTTATCAACTGCAACTGAGCCTTATTTGACTATGTCTGTTAGGGTCTTTCCTCCATGTATGATGATGACAGTGTTTTCATCGGTATTTTCAAGGAAAGAATAATGAAAGGAGGAACAGCTGTGGGAAATTTCACTTGACACCAAGGAAACACCAAGCTGGAGAAGCTGTTATCTTGCTTACATATCCCTGAGGCTGTCAAATATACCCATCCTGTCTCATTGGGTTCCTGGGTACAGATCAACATTGTGTTAAAACATATGCTATCGCGAATGCTTTACCTGTTAGAGCAACATTAGAGCCTCATTGGCTATGGACTAATAGTATAGACTTCCGGAATAAATTGCCAATTTCTGTAATCATGGAGTCCTAACAGGAAGATAGGTCTGACATCCTTTTGGTGGCAGTCAACGTTTGAAGCTCACATTACATGGAGTGTAATGCCTTGGAGGGGAGGTCTGCTGGTGGCTCATTGGCTGAGATTTTGACCCCTTTCCAAAAGGCTTCATTTTATATTTTTGTTGCAGATTGAAATGCATGGCAGTAGTATGCTCAAACATACCACTTGACTTTCAAATCCAATTCAAGTTATATGCTCTCCATTTCCATTACATCCATTGCATGCTGCATTTGAGTGTGATCCTCTGCAGTTTCTGTGGTTTGATGCTTAAAGAAATGACATTTTACATGGCTCCAAGGGTTCCATTTCCAAACAAATAGAGGTATCAATGTGAGATTAACGGGAAATATCAAAGGAATAGACCACATTCCCATTGGTGTTTTGTCCAGGATAAATGAAAAGGTAATAGCCATTCACATGTTTACCTTTTGAGCAGCTGAAGATGGACAGTAATTAATGTAATTACTGTGTAAATGGGACTGAAGCAGCACCAGCTTCCTCCACGGAGGTGAGGTGATGGGAATGAAACTGATGTGGACGGCAGGTATACACTCCATGGTCCGCTTAATTGTTCACACCACAGCTCCATGTCTTTTAAATGAGCGAGGCACTTCTTAGGCTGTCCTCCCTTGGTAGAGTGCGACTGTCATCTTCTCTTCCACAAGACAGAAGATGAACAGCAAATACACTGACGTAGCAAAGCGAGGAATGTTCACTTGCGCCATATTACTGTTATTAAAGGGGCCGTTTTCCCATCTCCTCACAGGCCAGAGATTGTCCCGCTGAACGCAGAATAAAAAAAGCAAGCTAAACAAACAAAGCTTCAGTATCCTGTGTTCAGACAGCACACAGGTGTGCTGGTAGTTGCAGTTTCTTAACTCTTGTGCTGAGGGACTGGTACGGCAGGGGCTGGAGATGATATCCTTTGGAGATTGCTGTCTGCCGGGGGCCCGTGGCTGAGAGCAGGTCAGCAGGAGGCAATAGCAGTTATCCTGCCACAGTCTCCAGGTCCTTGTGCTGCGGGCCCTGTCTCTGCGGGCCATGCGCTGCCTCGAGACAGGCAGGAGATGGAGGCTTCGGCTCTCCCCTGGGGATTGCAGGAGCACGGGCCCATCCATCTTCTTCTAATCCCCAATTACACTGTCTCTCCATCTTAATGCAAGCTCTGAGAGGGGAGGGGGAGTGATGGATCTTTTGGTAGTGAGAGGTTAAGCGTTGATAACCGGTGAAAAGTCCTATTTCAACACAAGGGCAAAGACGGAAGGAGGGTAGGAGAGAGAGAAAAAAGTCCTCTTCTCTACTGCATTGTCAACTGCTGTCAAAACATGAATACTTTAATTTGCAAAATTGTACAAGAATGACTTTCTTTAAAACCTATTTTAAGCCTATTTTTTTCCTCACCTCATTTCTCCTCATTTTAAATAGCCAGTCTAACTGTAGGCCCATTTCATGACAGCAGTGTCTTCCTTGAACTCGGGGAAGACAGCTGCAGACACAATCTGGTGATGACAGGCCAAAGTAAATGAAGGAGCATCTCTTGTAAGATGAGGGAGGGTACCCTGCCTGAACGATGCCACAGTAAGTATTATCATGGTCAGGACCACCAAGCAACCACTGAAAATAAGGACCTGCTAAAAAAGCAAATGACACTTATTATGTGTGATTTCAAACAATAGTACAATGTGAATCTGAAATTATTTGATTTATAACTTGTGAGTTAATTTGTTATTCTTCTCTAGACTGTGTATATAAAGGAATTTGGATTTTTCATATTAGTGAAGCACTATTAGACTGTTTCCATGCTTTGCAACAATAACAGAGCAAACTATGCAAAAGACCAATTCGTAAATATTATGGCACAGCAGAAATGCAGAAATACGCAGTAGTACAATGGTATTAGTATAAAATAGTAAGAAAACCGACAAATTCCCTTGAAGGTGGATAACAAAAGTACAGGCATCCATATAACCACATACACATGACCCAATTAACCCGGAAGGATGTGTTGTTTCAGGGTTTACACTGCAGATGATCCCCTTGAGGTTCAGACTTCCCTCCAATTACAGCAGCAGCAGCTGAGTCCGGCACTCGATAAGCATAGTGCCGTATCCAGACAGCCACATCCAAAGGGCACTCCACCATAAGAGCCAAACCCTCTCCTCCTAAATCATCTGCTGCTGGGAGAGAGCCTGCCTAATCAAGGCCGCGGACAGGGTGGTGTTCGGTAAGGAGTCTCACCCACATGTTCTCCAGGGCTGTCATGTCCGAGGTTGCAGCCTGAGCTGTGGATAATGCCTCATTAAAAGCAATGAAGGGGGAGGTGCTCTGACAGAGCCTGGGTGTGCTGCGGAGATGCTGTCTGTCTCTTTAATTAGATAATCTCCGGATACCTGGGATGGCAGGAGGTGTGTTCAGTGAAGTCTGCTCCTCGCAGGGAAATCACAGAGGTACCTGTCACTCTTGCTCTGGATGAAGATGGCTTCCGAGTTGGCCTTTTCCCTCCTGCTGTGTTTGTGTTCTGCATGAAACAATGGTCGCCATCAAATTAGTAGGGCTTTGCACAAGGCACAATGTATGTTTTTCTATTGTGATGGGCTCTGTGTGCATTCTGCAGTGCCACACATAGAGGTGATGGAAGCTACACACATGGCTTTTACATGTCAAGGTATCAGAATACATTAATACCTTGCCTTGAGCAATGACTAGGGTGCTCAAGTTAGCTTTCTGCTCACATTGGTTTGCCATGCACATTTTATCAAAAGGGAAGTGGAGGGCAAATGGCCATGAGCGATTTACATTAAACAGATCACACAATTTTTAAGTTAAGAATCATGATGTAAAGCCTGTGCCACCAATGAATTTGAATTCAATAAATCTGACTTTGTATTTTATAATATGAAATTGTATATATACAGTATATTGACTTAGTGCTGATGCTAACAAGGTTTCAGCTCTTATTCTTTTAGATTCGAGTGCAGCTTTTGACACGATTGACCACAATATCCTAATCAATATTCTTGAAAACTGGGTTGGTCTCCCCAGTTGCGCTCTAAACTGGTACCGAACATATATTATAGGGAGATAATTTTATATTAATCTTGGAGATCACATGTCAGAAAAATGTAACATATCTTTTGGTGTTGCACAAGGGAGCTGTCTTGGTCCTCTTCTTTTTTCATGATACATGCTTCCTTTAGGTCATGTCATCAGACAACACAATGTTAATTTCCACAGCTATGCTGATGACACACGATTATACATTGCAGTTGAGCCAAATGATCCAAATGCATTATTCTCCCTGACTACCTGTCTGTCTGCAGTGAATCAATGGATGAGAAATAATTTCTTAAAATTGAATGAAGACAAGTCAGAAATACTTTTAGTTGGCCCCAAAGCCAAAAGGGATGCACTCTTTAATAGGTTAGGAAATTTGGATCCCCAGGTTAAAACAGAAGTAACAAGCCACGGTGTAATTCTAGACTCTGATCTAAGTTTTAAACCTCACATCAACAAGGTGACCAAGACTGCTTTCTTCCATCTAAGAAACATTGCCAAGGTATAGCCATTTCTATCAAAACAGGATTCTGAGAAGTTAGTCCATGCATTTATTTCAAGTAGGTTGGACTATTGTAATGTTCTTTTTATTGCTCTTCCAAAAAAGTAAATTGAAAGATTAAATTGAACAACTAATTCAGAACTCTGCCACTAGACTTTTAACAAAACAAGGAAGAGAGAGCATATTACTCCTGTTTTAACTACACTGCACTGGCTCCCTGTATCTTTTAGAATTGACTTCAAAATCCTTTTACTTGTATACAAAGCTCTTAATGGTTTAGCATCTTCTTACATCTCAGATTCCCTGCTGTTTTATGTCCCTTCACAAGCCCTAAGGTCATCTGCAGAAGGTTTATTAATTGTTTGCAATAGTTCACAAAAGAAAATCGGGGATGCCGCTTTTAATCATTATGCCCCTAAACTATGGAACACCCTTCCAATTCATATCAGAAAGGCTAGCTCTGTGGAAATTTTTTTAACGGGAACTGAAAACATACCTTTTTAATCTAGCTTATATCTAACAGCACTGTTTTTATGTTATTACTTTCACCATGTTTTTATGATGTTTTTATTTTTGTTTTTTTACTGATGTCTTTGTCTGCATTTTGACTGATCATTTATTTTATTTTTTAAAATTTTATTTCTGTATTCTGTATTTCTTTATCTTTTGAATTTTTTCTAATTGCACTGATCTTATTGTTGAATGTAAAGCAATTTGAGCTACATTTTATGTATGAAAGGTGCAATATAAATAAAGCTTATTAATAGTGTGGTTGCCTTTGGCTACCCACTAACCCTAGCCCTAACCCTAGCCATAACCCTAATGCTAGCCATAACCCTAACCCTAACCATAGCTGTAACCCTAACCCTTACCCTAGCTGTAACCCAAACCCTAACCCTAGCTGTTACCCTAACCCTAAACCCAGCTGTAACCCTAACATTAACCCTAGCCCTAGCTCTAACCCTAACCCAAACCCTAGCCATAACCCTAAGCCTAACCCTAGCTGTAACCCAAACCCTAGCTGTAACCCTATCCCTAACCATAGCTATAACAGTAACCCTAGCTGTAACCCTAACCCTAACGATAGCTGTAAACCTAACCCTAGCTGTAACCCTAACCCTAGCAGTAACCCTAACACTAACCCAAACCCTAGCTGTAACCCTAAACCAAGCTGTAACCCTAAACCTAACCCTAGCTATAACCCTAACCCTAGCTGTAAGCCTAACCCTAACCCCAACCCTTGCTGTAACCCTTACCCTAACCCTAACAGTTGCTGTAAACCTAACCCTAACAGTTGATGTAAACCTAACCCTAACCCTATCCCCAGCTGTAACCCTAACCCTAACCCAAGCTGTAACCATAACCCTAACCGTAACCCTAGCTGTAACCCTTACCTTAACCCTAACCCTAGCTGTAACCCTAACCCGAGCACTAGCTGTACCCCTAACCTTAACCCTTACCGTAGCTGTAACCCTAAACCTAACCCTTGCTGTAACCCTTACCCTAACCCTAACAGTTGCTGTAAACCTAACCCTAACGGTTGATGTAAACCTAACCCTAACCCTAGCTGTAACCCTAACCCTAACAGTTGCTGTAAACCTAACCCTAACAGTTGCTGTAACCCTAAACCTAACCCTAGCTGTAACCATAACCCTATCCCTAACGGTAGTCGTAGACCTAATCCTAACCCAAGCTGTAACCCTAACCCTAGATGTAACCCTAATCCTAGCTGTAAACCTAACTCTAGCTGTAAGCCAAACCTAGCTGTAATCCTCACCCTAACCATAACCCTAGCTGTAACCCTAACCCTAACCCCAACCCTAGCTGTAACCCTAACAATAACCCTAACCCTAGCTGTAACCCTAACACTAACCCTAGCTGCAACCCTAACCCTAGTCCTAGCTGTAAAACTAACCCTAACCCTGGCTGTAACCGCAACCCTAACCCTAGCTGTAACCCTAACACTAACCTTATCTGCAACCCCAACCCAAACCCTAGCTCTAACCCTAACCCTAACAGTTGCTGTAAACCTAATCCTAACCCTAGCTGTAGCCCTAAACCTAACCCTAGCTGTAACCCTAAACTTATCCCCAGCTGTAACCCTAACCCTAACCCAAGCTGTAACCATAACCCTAACCGTAACCCTAGCTGTAACCCTTACCTTAACCCTAACCCTAGCTGTAACCCTAACCCGAGCACTAGCTGTACCCCTAACCTTAACCCTTACCGTAGCTGTAACCCTAAACCTAACCCTAGCTATAACCCTTACCCTAACCATAGCTGTAGCAACCACCTAGAACACCATAGCATCCTCATAAAACACCTTAGCAACCACCTATTAATACCCTAGCATCCCAACACCCTAGCAATTGCCTAAAACTCTGTAGCAACCACCCAGCAACACCCTAGCAACCACCTGGATCACCCTAGCAACCTCCTAGAACACCATATCAACTACCTAGCAACAACCTAGCAACTGCCTAGAACTCCATAGCAACCACCTAGAACACCATATCTACTACCTAGCATACAAAACCTGAAATACATTGTCTTCTTCCAAATTAGTAATACTAAATACTTATGTAAGATTAATGTTTACAAAATGTATAAAGCTCCGTTCAGCACAAAGTTGACTCTGCATTGGCATCAACCACAGTTCACAATTTCCGCAGGAATTGTTTCGTTATTATTAGGGATGTATCCTAATCCGAATACTGTATTCGGGAAAGCGTGGATAATGCGATGGAAACAGATATTTCGTTGCTCGTTATTATTCGGATTCGGAAAAAAAAAAAAAAAAAAAAGTCAGCTCCATGTCGAGTTCTCATAGCCTCTATCTAACATTACAGGGGCAGAGAGAGAGAGAGAGAGAGAGAAAGAGAGAGAGATGGCCAGAAGATAAAAATGCCCATTCTGTTTGCAACATAGGACTTTGAAACATAGCACTTTGATTTCACTAACTAGTCGTTTCATTTACTACACATTATTGAAAAGTGATCGCTATATTCTGTAGTCACCCCCACCTAGGCAGCACACAGCAGGCAGCGGGCTGAGAGCTGACCATTCCCGGCTATTACTCAGGGAAACTCTCGCATCGAGGAAAAGGAGACGTCAGGTGCGGGAGCTAGCGAGACAAAAGTCTGGTGTGGCAGCTGGATTTCTTTCAAACCCCCAACCTATACACCAAAATGAAGCCTAGAACCTGTAGTTTTAGCTGTATGTGTTAATTTCCTCCATTTAAAAATATCCAGTCGAAATATTGTACGAAACGTTTTACCTTGTATTTCAGTCAATATTCATCCTTTTAAGATGTAACATGCTGTATGTATCAGCCATAGGTCTTGGCTATCAAATGAACACAAAATCCAGTCCAGATTTTCATGGTAGGCTAACAGTTGCCACCAAGGGAAAATATGAGGACATCAGATGGTTTGCTGTCTATCATAACTTAGTTCAGTAGGGGAAAAAAATAAAACAGGCAAAAAAAGTTCACGTATTGATGTTATGTAATTACTGTTGTAAAGTAGTAATTCACGTTTCCCTAGCGAACTGCAGTAACGTTAACACATCAAGAAACGTGAACGCATCATGATTGGAATTTAAGATTATTCCCTTCAACTAAAGGACATTTTTCTATATATCTTTACTATCTTTACTTTAAATAGTTTCTATTTCCAATGCAAAACAGAATCTTTCGATTTATATATATATAGGGGTGGGGGTGGGTTCAGACAGTTCATAAAACTTAAAAAAAATTTAAAAGAGAGAGATGCAATGGTACAGTATGAGGATGTGGAAATATGTTTCATAATTATATGCCAATATTAAATCAATTTGATGCTTTGAAGGAACAACAATTGCATTGCTAATGAATATTAGGTTCGAAAATACAGCATTTGCCTGATTTAACTTGACTTCCGGTATAAACCATGCCCACTTCCTGTCTTCTATCTGAATACAGATACAGATACAGATAATTTTGTTGGTTGAACAGATAATGACATCTCTGCACACCCCTAGTTATTATATATAGTACTGTGCAAAAGTCTTAGGCACCCTAGATTTTTAAATATAATATACAGTATATATTTGGTCTTAGATGTAAATTTTTTTGTTTTCTGCATTAGTGTGTCAGTAGAAAAGACCAAATTTGAGATTTCCAAACATGAATTTTCCCATAAATGAAATTTAAAAAATCAGCATAAATGAGAGGTAAGGCAATTATTTTTGTGTCGTCACCACATTGTAGGCTGAAACACAGTGACCTTTGGCAAGCTTGCAACATCTCCATATTATCCAAGCAAGGGGAGAGGGGGGAGAGGGATGAGGCCTGCACCGAGGGCCAAAGCAGTGCAATTCTGCAATGAATCAACAGTAAAGGCATGGAAGTACTGCTCACTGGCTTGCTATGGGTCTCTTATCACTTTCACTTTGCACCAAGTGGGAATTTTACTGGACCCAGAGGAACTGGTGTAGGAAACAACTGTAAATATTGTGTATGTCCGTCATCTATCATCTAACAAAGATAATAATGAGGAAAGTACAGATAAGCTCATGATCATAACTGGCCACCACCAGCAAAGCTTATCATTGCCATTGTTCATTTCCAGGGCGTGCTGCTGGTTTGTCAATGAACCCCTGTACAATATCCGAGGCTGAGGTATAACTGTCTCATTTGTCTTCCCCGCTTGCTTTGCCGCCCACTCTTTTGGGAAATTACTTTAATAATGCAGCCCTGCCTCTAATGCACTTCTACCATGTCTCATTATTATTCTGGGCACAGAGGTGGATATTAATTATATACACAACTAGAACGCGAGAGTAATCAGGAAGTGCTGAATGACCAAATATCTCCCTCTCCAAAGCTATGAAAATTAACGATTTGAGGAAGACAAAAAAAAAAAAAAACACACACACAAACACACACATACACACACAAAAGACACTTTAAATAGATACTTCATGAAAGTAACGATGTATTTGACATTTATACAAAGTCAACGGGTGCTCAGAGTGGGCTTCAAACGTCAGGTGATAAGCGAGGAAAGGCGGCAAAGGCAAGCATACATTTATTGACTTCACTCATTGATTACGATCTGTTGGCCCTTTGATGAGTGAGGGGGATGCTAATTGAAATGTAAAAGGCAGCCGCTGATGTGGAAAGCTGTTTATGAAGCACAGACTAGCTAGCCGCATGCTATGCACCTTGTGGGCACAAAGCTGGCTCCAGTGTGATATCGTTCCCTCAGTAAAGACTGCACAGTAAATGTCACCTCCATCCAATTAAACGGTTGGCAAGGACAGTGTCTAAAAAAAGTTTCCTTAAGAAAAAGTCTTGGGGCATATGTATAGTAAAGTGCCTTAATTATGCATTAAAATAAGAACTAAATACTGTTACAGAGTAGGCTATGTCTTTTCAAGGTATGTCAGTGGCATCAGTTTGAATCAATATATAAAACTTATTGCTGCCTAATTAGCCACTAACTCTGACCAGTTTCATGTTGCTTTTACAACATAAAGTTCAAGTTAGCATTCTGTAAACAGTGCATTTGGAAAATGGATAATTTAAGTCGCAGATCAAACTATGTGAACAAGGATGTATTAATGCTGTCTGTTAAATACAGTTATTTGACAATGTAATATGGTAGACTGACTACATTGTTGGAAGAAAATTTGAGCCAAATCCATCTTACTTGAACAAAACTACATTAGCTTTCCTTTCCTTTCCTTGGCCATGAGTTCCAGCAGGAAAACATGAATGAGTGGAAACAATGGCTCAAATTCAGGTTTTAGTATTACAAAACTCCAGGAATGTACAAAATGGCAGGACCTTATTTTCAGTGTCTGGCCGCATTGCACTTAGTCCTGGTGACATCGTCAGCAGTATTGAAGTCCCACTGGCCAGGAGCCACACGGGAGCTGGAAACATTTCGCATGGTGAATACAACACGCATCCCTATGGGCCGGCTTCATCGGCCATCTGGAAAAAATGCAGCAAGGCTTTGATGCCCGTCTGTGATATGCCACCAAGATGCTGCTAGTCTTTAAGTGAGACATGAATCTCGTGCCAATCTCATACCCCAGAATGTTTCCTGTAAGCTTTCTCGCCTGTTGCCAACACATGCAGATTCTCTAGATCAACAGTTTCTGGCTATACTGAATAAATAATTTGTCTATGTCTTCAAAAAATTTTGCTGTGTTTTGGGAGAAAGGAGACAGCACTGTATGTTATTTGAACACATAGGCATGAAATGACACTAAAGCAATCTGGTTCCTATGATGTTTAAATTTCAGTCGACCAAGAGTACGCTCTCAGACATGTGAAACTTAGATTAAAAGGATCAGCCAGAGCATTAGGGCAGTCGTAGCCATTTGCAATATCTGTGCAGAGCACTGAAGTGACTGGTGTCCAGATGTTGCTGTCTAAGATCGCGGTGAAGGTGCATCATCCTGATTGCTGGGACCAAAAATGACAGCACAAACCTCCACCTCAGCTGCAGCTGCCTTGTCACAGAGATGTATGGCCCTGGCTCTCGTTTCCTTCCTGTGTCTGTCAGCTTAGCTGACTGTGAAACAAAGCCTGGGAGCTGTAACAGAGGCCTTGTTCTCTCCTTCGCACCTCCGACCTCCCGCCCATGTGCACCAATGTGTTAATTAAGCTGACTCGCCAAGCTGTTGCAGGAATTAACGACTCCAATCTGTGCAACTCCTGGAACAGAAAAAGTGCACGTACCAGCACAATTTTACAAGAGGTTCTAACTTAATTGTAAGGTCTGTGAAAAATTAAGAGGTCTTTTGATGAGAGGCAGCCCCCTCCTTCCCCAACGTATTACGCGAGTACTCAAAAGGTGCCCCACTTTTTGGCATTTTCAAAACCTCACCCACACATTATTCAGAGGGAGATGAGATGCCTATAAACAGATTGTAGATTGAGAGAATTTGCACGCCATATGGTGGGTAACAAGAGGGCCCGAAAGAGGCTGTTTGAGCGTGATGGAGTCATGATGTGTAATTAGCAGATATCTGTCAGCACCTTCTTGGCACTTGGGAAGTCCACAGAAGTTTGGGAGGCTTTATAAGTCTCAGCTGTTGCTCATAAGGCCCAGAATTGGAGTTTTTTTATTCTCTTGACTTTGTGAAGGGCAATGCTATTACCCATATTTACTGAATATTTTTTGTTTATTACAGTATTAATGATTTGGTAATACAATACAATACAATACTGTGGCAGTAAGAAAAAAAAATATGACTTATACTATGAAATACTATGAACCACAGAGATACAAACAAACATCAGTTTTGGACTCGTAAGTCGGTCAAATGGGTATGAACACAGAAAGTGGCAAAATCAATAATGAATTTTCAAGCTTCTTCTTAATTCATAATTATTTTATCAAGAAAGCCTGAGTGTAAATGCAGCACATACATGTAAGCAATAAAACTGGATGCTGAATGTGGAAAAATAGGTGTTGCATTCCTGTCAAAACATACATTTTCACAAATATATATATATATATATATATATATATATAAATTATATAAATGTATTATTGTATAATTAAACTTGAAAACATAATGGGTGTGCCATAATTTGTGGAAAGATGTGCCTATTAATATATATATACAGTGAGCTCCATAATCTCTGGGACAAAGACAAAATTTTTCTTGATTTGGCTCCCTAATCCACAATTTTAGATTTGTATTCAAACAAGTCATATGTGGTTAAAGTACAGATTAAAGGGTATTTCTATACATTTTGATTTCACTATGTTGAAATTACAGCACTTTTTATTTTACATAGTTTAGTACTTTGTCACATATCCTTTGCATGCAATGACTGTGTGAAGACTGTGACCCATAGACATCACTAGGTGCCGAGTATCTTCTCTGCCAGGCCTGTACTACAGCCATCTTCAGCTCCTGCTTGTTTTGTGGGTTACATGTAGTTGCCTTAAATTTTGTTTTCAGCATATGCGATACATGGTAAATTGGATTCAGATTGTGTGGATGACTTGGCCAGTCAAGAAATTTCCAGTTTTTGGCTTTGAAAAACTCTAGCAGTATGCTTAGGATTATTGTTTTTCTGTAGCATGAGGCATTTGGTTGAACTTGAGCAGATACAATGGTTCTGTATGCTTCAGAATGCAGATAGCGACTGCTATCAGGAGTTACATCATCAATGAAGGTGAGTGAGCCAGTACATGTGGCATCCATACATATACATGCATAAACGTGCACAACACCGAATGTTTCCATTCACACACCCATTTTGCGCCGCCACAATGTTGACACAAACAGGTTTAATGCAGACCATGAAATTACCAAGTCTGGCACAGGTGACAAATATTCATTTTGCAAGAGATGAAACCTGCCTGCGCATTTCCGCTTTTGTGGGTCCGTTATGTAAAGGAATAGGCATATAACAGTATTTACATTTTAATTCACGGCACTGTTCATACTGCAGTGGAAGATAATTTTCTACAAAATCTACCAGGATTCCAGATCAAACAGGCTAAAGCCAAACACTATGACTTAAAATAAAATACTTTGGAATTGCTTTATTTGGTCTTGTATTTTATTGTATTCTCAATGTATTCACACCTTCACCTGTTTCCATGCCTCAATCATTTGCCTTATATTTCTCTGTGAATATTCTTTTAATGGTCATATTCATAACCTTTAATATCTTCATTCAGAACTTACTGATTATTGCAATTTACAGAATGGCACCTTGCTTATTTATATCTTCTGGTCTGAACTTTGTCTTTCAGCAGCATCCAATAATGTCATCTGTGCAGAGCAAGGGCTTAAATTAATGGTTGACATTTAAAAATCTGAATGTTTGATAACACTCTCGAAAGTCTGCTTCTTTTAAATTGCTATTTATTTTATCTATCTTCTGTTTCTGAACAATTGGAGCTTGCACTTGGAATAAATCACGTAAACCACAATTTCTGCCTTATGTTTTTAAAATGCACTGTATCAGTGTGGCCATACATTTATGCATGCACATGTACACTCAACCAGACACTTCATTAGGTACACCGACTCATTAACGTAAATAGCCAACTCAGTGAATCCCGTGGCTGCAATGGTACATAAAGCATGCACACAAAGTGAAGAAGTAGTTTTTTGTTTGAGAAAAAATTAGAATGGGCCAGATGCTTCATCTAAGCGACATTGACCATGGTATGATTGTTGGTGCCAGACGTGGTGGAAGGAAGATGAGGCTCCAGTGGGCATGTGATCACCAAAACAGAACAGTTGAAGATTAGAATTAATGTTGCCTGGACTGAGGAATCTCTATTTCTGCAACAACATGCATGAATCCATGGATCCATCCTGCCTTGTGTCAATGGTGCAGGGTGGTGGTGGTGGTTTAATGGTGTGGGGTACATTTTCTTGGTACACATTAGGCTCCTTAATATCAACTCAGCATCATTTGAATGTCACATCATACCTAAGCATTGGTGCTGACCATGGGCACCCCTTTATGGCCCCGTCTACCCTTTTTCAAATGGATACTTCCAGCAGGATAATGTGCCATGCCACAAAGCACACATCATCACAACTTCCACAAACATGACAGTGACTTCAGTTCACCCCAATGGTCTGCACAGTTCCCAGATCTCAATCCAATAGAGCACTTTTGCTATGAGGTGGAACGGGAGGTTCGCAGCATGAATGTGTGGCCATACAATCTACAGGAACTGTGTGATGCTATTGAGTCAGTATGGACCAAAATACCTACGGAATGTTTCCAGCACCTTGTTAAATCTATGCAGAAAAAAAATAAATTCTGGCTGTTCTGTAGGCAAATGTGGGTCCTACCTGGTACTAGATTGTTTGTGCAATAAAGTAGCTTGTGCGTGTATATCCTCTTTTTAAATAAATGTCTTGGAAAATAATGTGCACTGTGATTAAAAACTGATTTAATTAAGAAAGCCTTGTCTTGCCAAGATAATTATTTAGGTGCAAACATACAAAATGCAGATTTCCGCTCTATTAATTGGAATAACCTTTTCAGTGCTATTTAATTAAAATCTACTATTTTTGTGTTAATTAAATGTTTTGCTTCATACCACCTGTCTCTGTTCTTGTATGGTGATTGCGTAATGACTGAGCTGCGCAGCAAGTCTTAAAGTAATGTGGATTACCTGAAAACCAAGTGAAGATGTCTTATTTCTGTTCTTACTGACATATTTCTGTATAGAGTAGCCTGGATTTAATCAGAACCACCTGGCCATTTTAAGGCCTAAGAGGGTTCAGTCAAATAAAATTAAGAAGATGCAGTCAAACCAGCCTTATTCTCACTGTGTAGGAAATGAAGAAAAGACTAAAAATGCAGTGCACATTGAGGAAACTAAGAGATTTATAAAAGCATACGTGAACATCTGTCCCAAACATCTGTTAGCTTGAATTAATCAAATAATATAATTCAAAATCCCTGGAAAAGTCTGAGAACATATTAATTTAGGTAATTAATAAACTTTACAAACTGTGTATTTGAATAATGAAATGAACAGTCAAAATACATTCAGATTTTTTGATTTAGGCAAATGTTATTCATTAAGGAGTTTCATCGCATTTGATGTATGCAGGAATTAAGCCTTTTATTGTGTAATATTCAGATGATGGCAAGTTACACAAATCTATTGGGATGGCAGGTATGCCATCCCGCCAAGTTACGCCTTGGCGGGGGCATGCCCCATACCTATACAGCACCAAGAGTTTGGCACTTTTCAGGGTTCCCCACAGAAATAACCACAACAGCCACAGACACTCAGCCCTTAAAAACATTACATTCTGTACATTCTGACCCCATTTCAACAGACAGATTTCATAAACAACCTCACATGTCCACACAATAAAGCCCCAAACTAAGGGGATTTTGCGTTTTCTCCTTCTTCTTCTTCTTCTTCTTCTCATTCTTATTTTTCCTGCCGCCAATCCCACTAACAACATGTCTCCCCATTGGACATTTTACCGACATCAGCCAAATATTCACCTACACGACCCAATCAAAAACTTGCATACACAAGAAAAATACCCATACCTTTTTACTCTGAAACATTTCCAGTTTAAACAGCTAATCTGCCTGTGGCCTAGTGGGTAAGGTTACAGTCTTGGGAATATGGGGTCTTAGGTTCAAGCCCAGCTAGGGACATGTTTCTTTAACCTGCTTTTAACCTCACTAATAATTGTCTGCTACTTCTCAATTATTGCTTTTGCACCATATCTACCCGCCGTTCACCGAATGTATACACTGCATTATGATGTACCGTCTGCACGTTCAGTTATTAACCAGCTACAATATTGCAAAGCCACATGGATTCCACGGGAGCTCTTCTGTGCTTACTGGCCTGTGTTCTTTAAAACCACAGACAGGTTTGCTAATGATATTTCATGCATTGCATAGCTATGTCATGGTGCTGCACTAACAAAGTCACAGACTGGTAAACCTCCGGTTGGAGGTTTACCAGTCTGTGACGTTTTCTTATGCTTTTAAATTTTCTTTACCAAAACTCACTCACGGCCACCCATATGCATTTCATGACGGCAAATGTGTTCCTTTTATTAAAAAGTTACACCAGTTCACCACTGTGCCATTTCTACTAACTATATTTCTTCACTTGGCTGCCGTACGAAACCTTCTTATCAGCAAACGCCACGTTTCTACATTCATTCTACACCTCGCCCTGTTCTCTATCTAGCCACATACAAACAATTACTACGTATGTACGTTCTGCAACTCCCCATTAAAACATTACATTTAAAATCATGACTCACTCATAATTATAACTACTAGTACTGAGCATGAGAAAAGCACATAAGTGCAATAGATTTCACACATTACTTAATACTCCACTTTAACAGTTAATGCTTTATACCGACTGTTATATATACCATTCGATAAGGAAACTAAGCTCGCTCATGGTCACTTCATTTACTTCGCACTATTACATTACATTACATTACATTACAGGCATTTGGCAGACGCTCTTATCCAGAGCGACGTACAACAAAGTGTATAACCATAACCAGGAACAAGTATGACGAAACCCCTAGAGAGAAGTACCGGTCCAAGTACAGGGAACAACCGCATAGTTCAACTTGGACCCTGGTGGTTAAACTGATTAACACTAACAACGAGAACGGCAACAACGCAATCTATGGAAAAATAAAAATAAATAAAATACAAGTAGTCGTTAAGACTGGCGCATCAACTATACCTATTAAACAGATAAGGACCTAGTCGTCAGTCCCTAAGTTTAGACTATAGTCTGTGATCTTGTCAACCTTCACCTACATGCCCATTCTGCTAAAAACATATTGTTTCAACTACGCAATTTCATCTTTTCATCCTAATTTCTCTCACACTGTTATTGTTATTTTCTCATCTGCAAAGCCTGCTGGGACATATGCGTCTGCTCCTATTCTCCACTATCAAGTTTTCCGGTTCTAGCTTAGCAAAACAGCAAAGAGGATTCCTACCTGCAGATAAGCCTATCAAAATGCCTTACAAACCTTACAAACACTAAAAGTGCATCTCCACAAAATAACAGACAACGGAGCATGACAGAAGGGTATACAAGTTGCGACCTAGGGAGTTCTAATTCTACTAATTCTTGTTGATTCTTTTGTCAATCAAAACTAGTTGGATGGCCGTCAAATCCGTGAGTACATACACTGGCCATATTTCACCTGCGTTTCTGATGCGTTTACGTTTACGCCACCGCACCCTTCTGAACTGTTTTACATATATAGCAAACCGAAACTGCTTAACAGAACACGCTCATCAGACTGTACAAATTCACACAACGATAGCCATAATCCACAACCGTTTCTTACAGGGTCACTTCGCATTTCTCACTCTCATAATAAAACGCTTTGCAAAAAGTATTGATATCTCATAAGTTTTCAATGTACAAAAATGCCAAGTTACTCACACATACAAGACATACACCATCTATAACTCATTCATTCACATTGCCAAAATCCAGGCCTGCCATTAAAAGTATTGATATCAAAATGACGCCAAGTTACGGTACTAGAAACAGTATAGGCTATCTTGCCTCACCAAAATTAAATAAGATGTATTCCAAAGCAATGCTACCCAATATTTCCTCAATTCTTTCAAGTCACTTGAATAGCTGCTTATCCAAACAATTTTTTTACATGTGGTCACAGATATATGCATAGACACATTCTTTTTCTATTCAATCCTCTATTTTCCACAGAATTAGCTTGCTGTGTCAGCTAAAAAATTTGTTTTGGTAACTACTTCGTGACCCTCCACCATACCTGAAACATTGCTGTCCCTTAACTCTTCTCTATCCTGAATCTCTGCTGCAAAGTACTTTGGTCATTCTGGTAAGCTACAGTTCTTTTGCATTGATTAATTATTGTATCCAAAATTTGATATGGAGGCCACATTTCTCTTGATATGTTTTTGATTTCCAACAGTTCGGAACATAAAAAGCAGCTATCCAGACACACCCCTTTCTTGAAGCAATCAATATGTTGAATGTGAATACATTAATGCAATGCAAACTACAAGCTGATTCCTTGTAAAATGCTACTCTTCCTAAAAAAAATCACACACAACAGAATAGAATTTATGTCAAAAAATGGCTGAATAATGAAGCAATAACCTTTGCGTGGCATTTCTTTGTCGATATGTGCAAGTACATGTGATCAAAAGGTGTTAGCCATCTTGGACTAGCCACAATGAGTCAATCAAAATTCAGTATTGTTCTGTTTTATTTTTTTAAACTCACTGTGCCAATGTACATCTGTATATAACCTACTTAAAAAGATCAATGGGAATCAATGGGACTGTTGTAACACAGATTCTTGTAATTCCAAAACCAAAAGTTAGGTTTCCCCCCAAATGTTTATGCCAAATGATGCATCCATCATCATCACAATGAATTGGGCCAGCTTGCCACATTGGGGCCCCATAGACTGATGGCATATCCATCGGCCTCATATTGGCTATATGTGCCTGCAATAGCTGCTTAGAGCTGTTTATTGTTGTTTTATTTAACCGGGCAGACGAAGGTAGGTTCCACATTGCAAAAATATATTTGTCACAGTTGGATATCTTATCTCTTATTGTTGTGCTAATGAGTTACCAGCAAGAAGGAGCCCTCTTCCTTGCTTCAGAATGTTCGATCTGACACAAGTCATGACACAGTTTGCCACGTCTGGCTCAGAGAAAAAAAAAAAAAAAATTAATAATTGTGATAAAGTGGCCTCAGTCAATCTAGGATGGTTTGTTTTGTTTTGATCGTACTTTAAAAAATTGGCTTTCATTAAATCCCAGGGAATATTCAAAATGATATACGTGTGCACCACACGCGCACACACACTTTCATGATTTGCCCTTTTGTGTTATAGATTTGTTTAAATATCAGGTCACTCTCCCTAGGTGCTGAAGTGGTTATTACTTGGAGGATCTATTTCATTAGGAGTAAGATTCCAGTAGTCATAAAGAGGTTTCGCTTTCCACTCCAGTGTTCTTCGAGGCCATGTGTCAGTCGGTCGATGTGACATAACCTTTGTGCTTGTATTGATTTTACAGTTCCCCACTGCTGTAAGTGATCTTAATTAATAAAGACCCATTGGCAATGTAGCATTTTATTATGACATCTTATTTGGTTTTATAATTTCTCTCTAATTTGCTTTATCTTTTGAATAATTATTCATCTAGTACAGAAGCCAAGCAACTGTTTGAAGATAGTGAGAGTCTTCAGTATAGGTAAACTAGAACTACAGTAGTGGCAATACACAGAGGCATATGCTCACACATACACGTACACATGAACCTTATCCAGACAATGTGTTCATACTGACAGGCGCTGTGCTCAGTGTTCTTACAGACACATACAAACCGATTCAAACCGATGTGTTTTTTTATTTTGGAAATCTGGAACTGGCCTCACCCTTTTGAAAATGACCATTCTAACTACTATTTTGTGGGGTGACTGAAGTTATGTAGAATCATATCCCTGAATGGAATATCTGTCCCCTCCGATTCATTTTTGTTCCAATAAAACATCTGAACATCTTTTTAAACTTTTTTTGTTTGGAGCAGTGTTCCAGAACGAAGTGTTCAGGCTTCTGGTAATCCGAGCATGGCCTGTCACTCAGAATTGAGGTTATCCGCCGTGATGGTACTTTCAAGGAGGGCAAGCTTTTAACAACTCTTTTGCACGGCAACAATTCTACCTCTCAGCCCTGTATGGAAAAAAAATCTTCCGAAAAGGTGGGGGGGGAACTGAGAGAGAAAGAGAGAGTAAGAGACAGATTCTCGCAAATGAGAGGCCTCTCAAGTGAAACAACACTCAAATAATCTGGCAAAGTGCTTTTAGGGGGATTGTCGGCTCTCGCCCAATTAAATAAATTTGATTTAAAGTGTTTTTGTGGCTAATTATTCCCTCTTTGTCTTAACACGCCACTCACCAGATGTGTGGTGGGACTTGATCACAGAGCTTAGAGTAGATTGACAAAGCAATTGCTACCTTTTCAACAGTCATCTTGGATGTTACACAACCTACCAAGGTGTGTGAGTGTGCGTGTGTGTGTGTGTGTGAGAGACAGTATGTGCATGTGTGTGTGTGAGAGAGAGAGTATGTGCATGTGTGTGTGTGCGTGTGTGTGTGGTGGGGGGGGGGGGGGGGGGTGAATTAATTTAAGAGAACCATGGGGAAAAGAGCATCTGTGACAGTGCCGTGTTTGTTTTAGAGCAATGTTAAGTGTATCTTAATTAGATCCTCAGTTAAATGTCAGAGGGATACTTCATCAGCCATCATCAGCACTTCACTGGCAAATATTGCAGCATCTAAACATGACAAGCTGGGAGTGAACCATTGGATATTTTAACACAGTGAAAAGGGGGGTTTATAAGTATATTTGTTCAGCCAAAAAAATATATGTTGTGATTGATGTGGCTTAAAGATATTGTGTAAATGAGAGAAATGGAAGTTTTATAGCCTGTGGCACATTTGGGTTGCCATTTATGTGGTTTCAAAGCAACAAACTCACGATTTAACACTAACATATCATTAATCATGAAGTCTGGCAACAGATCAATTCTTTTTCAGGTTATAAAAAGCACTAACCTAGATGTTCTAAATGGTTAGACAATGGTCTGTCAGATTAGCACGAATGCTAGCTCTAGCTGTAAGCAAGTGCTGTGGGAGCAGGCAGCTCTGTCAAATCTCTACCAACCCCAGCTAGCCTACAATATATTTTGCAAACGGAAAAATACAGTATCTGACTGTTG
The DNA here is from genome assembly GCF_018555375.3 of Anguilla rostrata. Lineage (NCBI taxonomy): Eukaryota > Metazoa > Chordata > Actinopteri > Anguilliformes > Anguillidae > Anguilla > Anguilla rostrata. Next base: position 31,301,326 of record NC_057934.1, read on the forward strand.
CCAACTACCTATCAGGTCACAGCCAGGCAAACTAGCTAGCTACTGAGTCTCCCTCTGAGAAAATATGTTTGTACTGGATGTGTACAGTTGAAGAGTAAGTATATATAATTTAAAGTGGACAGCAAAACACTACTAACTGTTACTAAGCCCTGCCAATTTTATTTTTAGTAGCAAGCGAATAGTCAAAAAACATCAATATAAGCAAGCTGTTCAGTTTGCGCAGCATATCTCTCCCTCTGTGTGTGTATGTGTGTCCTTCTGTGTGTGGGCGTGTGTGTGTTTGTGCGTGCATGCGCATATGTGTGTGTGTTGTGTGCGTGTGTGTGTGCATGCTTGTCTGCAGCACACACACATTAGCCCACACTACAGTAGAACCTCAACCTCAGAGATTGGAAAACATCCAAAATGGGGGTTGGTCCAAACTTTTAAAAGTGAAGTCAATTTAGGCAATCTTTTTTTTTTAAATTGTTCATTGGAATGGCTATTTACGTTACTCTAGCTTTATTTTTAAATGGCTTTAATTTATAGCTATAAATTATTTTATAATGAAATAACTAATAAATAAACAAGAATATGATCTATAATCATCTATGTTTTCTTTCAGCTTTCCAAATGATGCAGCATAATAACCTGTCTATAGTGGACAGCAGTTATAGAGATGTGTATTTTCAGTTATTTATCCTTGGAAAGTGACTCATTCCTGTTCAATGCTTCCTTCTATGTGAATCACAGGTTATTTTCTGTAGCAACATTGAATTTATATAACTTACCAACAAAACAAAAGAGAGAAAATCTTCTGAATATCACTGGTCAACTTGAGAAAGAAAAATATCTCTACACAATGGATTATCTGTGCATTTCCAAATAGGGTATTTGGGTTCAGATACATCCCTACTGGACTCTTTATGGATGTCAGAGCTCATGTAAAATCCTGGACAAGGATTGTCGACCTGTCACTGGTTTCCTTGTTTCATAGACTGGGACAAGCTGGAGGAGTCTCCCTTTTGACACTACAGGCATAAACTGTCCACCGGCAGGGCCAATTAACCTGATGGCAAGTTAACCTTGCTTCAAACCTGACATCCCATCAAAAGGCACCTGAAACTTTCCAGCTTTCCAGGGGAAGACTGACTTGGGAAAGTTTCTGCCTTTTTACTGCCATGGGTTTTGAGCTCCCTCCTGCCCCATGACCCACTAATCAGGGAGTCGAGGCAGAGTGTGGGTGCTGCCAGGCGTTCATCTCATTTGCATCTCCTTATTTTGTAGATAAATGGGCCCTCTGATGTGAGGATTGTGCTAAAGATATAACTATTGCATTTATTGGCATCGGTGAGTCTGCCTGCGCTGCTGTCACCACTGTCAGCTCCGCCCATTTTTGGCAGAGCTTTGGAAGGACGAAGAGCTACATCTGGAGGGATTTGACATAAGCATGGCTTTATATCAAAATGTTTTAATGTTATAATTCAAATTCCCATGGGTGTGCACTTGAACCCTGTCTTGATAATATGAAAAAAACTATCACCATCATGTATTAATTTGTACTTACATTTATTAGCTAACTGTCACAGTTAAAGGTAGTTTCCTTCAGCCATTTATCTGCAAAATATTTTCACTAAACAGCCTCTCTCACGTAATATGATAGGACAACATTATCAACCAATACTAATATCTCCCAACTAAGATGCATGGCATTGGGTATATTGAGTGGGTTATTCTGAAGAATGATGAATCTCAGCCTTCACATTTCACACATATTGTGTAATTGCATGATATATTTACTGTGTATATGATATTGTGTATATTTATATTTTGCAGAGCCTGCATTAATGTAAAGACATTTATAAGTTATAGAGAACATACAGGAAATCGATATATACTTTATATAATTTCAAATACAGCTTTCAATATCATAAACTTATGTATAATCTTCTGCTGCCTTATTGACAATTTGGCAAATTTATCTCAAACAACAGTGGCAGTCCTTATTACTTTTTTCAAGCAACTTTGATTTGCTTTTTCTGAAGCAAGTTTGGTATTCCACATTTGCTGACTGCTGGAGAAAGATATGAAAGAAAAGGGGAGAGTAAAATCAACACAGCCCCTTCTCAAGAAAAAGTTAAATTATTTCTGAGGTGTTAGCTTTCCAGATCTATTCTTGCTTTGCGGATCAAAATAGTCTGTGAGAGGGAATTGGACACATAATATATCTCTGGCCATGTATAGCTTAGGTTCCATTCATAAGAATTTGTTTTTTTTTGAGGAATAAACAAGCTCTAAGCTTGTAAGAAAGTACCAGTTTAATTTTGTCTTGTGATGTCAAAAATTCTTGCCATAAAAATCTGGTGGTTGAATACAAGCTTATGGTGATTCTAAAGTTATTTTCTTCCCAGCAGTCTCATGATACAGTGCAATTTGTCTCTACCAAGCAGCTTTCTTATGGAGTGGAATTTGCGCAGATTCATACTTGGTAAGATGAAGTATGCATTATTAAAACAGAAAGCCTGTATATAAAAAGCCAAACATGCCAAGCATTTTTTTCTGCCCATGCTCATTGCCTTCCAATGTTGTGGACTCATGAGACCCCTGACCCTCAAGTGGCCCGGCCATTTTTCCTCCTGTTTACACTTCCAATGGGCAGGACTACTAATCAAGAGATTTAAACCAAATATTTAAAATATCATAAATATTGAGTTTGCCAGCCACAATTTAAGATATAAACAATACATTTATTTTGTGAACAAAGATGTTAATATTTTGACTAAATATTCTACTTTTAAAGCCACATTTGTGAGAGGATAACAATGTGGCTGTAATCACCAGTGAAGACATTCTGAAGACCCATAGACTTTCTCTAAATTCTAAATGTGTGTGGTAGTGACTTTTTTACCTGAAGAGGGCAGCAAAACGTGACTGGAGTGTCAAGACTTCCTCAAATCAAACTACAACAATGTAAAGAAAAAAAGGACTACTTCCTGTACGTCCTTCTGCTCAGCTCTGTAATCTCTATCAGAAAGGATCTTTGGCTAGACTACCCACAGAACAGTTCTGTGACTTTACCCCACAGAACTGCATAAGAACTGGAAAGGAATTTTATTCTCAAAACAGTGGTTCTTCATGCATTCTCATCAAAATAATTCTCATATTTGAGATGAACCCATGGCCAATAATTTGAATAACGCTTACGGAAAACTGGGAGTGTTAGTGCTGAGGTAAATTATGGGTTATGGTCAGTAGCAAGGGAAAATTTCAGTGTGAGGATTATTCCTTGAATCGGACAACACAAATGTTTTCACTATTTGAGCCTACACAATAGCCTTATTTATTTAGATATTATTTCAGTTAAATAAATTACTTAAACAGGTTTCCTTGAATTTCCTTTGTTGAATTGATATTTCATTTTTTATTTTACAATTTTAAAAAATCACATTTCAAGAAAACTCCCAGGCCTATAATTATGGTTAGACTTAAGGAAAGTGTTGGCGCCTAGCACAATAGCCTTATATAGTGATATTATTTCACTAAAATAAAGTTTTCAAAATTAATGACATATTTATTCTTTTGATTCTTTTGAATTATTGATATTTAGTTTTTCATCCATTTAAATGGAAAATCCCATATTTGAGATGTGTAGTACAATTTGGGTTTTGGATAGAGTTAGAATTAGGGTTAAGAAAATGATAAGCATTAGGGTTGAGGCAAGATTTGGAGCTAGGGAAAGGGTTAATGCAAGAATTTGTTCTTGATTTAGAAAAGCATTTTTTTTATAGCTTATGACTATATATTCTGTTTTCTCGGATGAGGTCCTGACTCACTGTGGTGAGACCCCATGACACTTTTCACAAAGAGTAGGGGGTTCCCCGGTGTCCTGGCTAAATTCCCAACCTGGCTCTCCCAAACTTGCCACCTAATCATCCCCTGATTTAATAGGCTAAAAAATAATTATCTCCCTCTCCACCTTAGCTAATCTGTGGTGAGCGTTCTGGTGCAAAATCACCCAGATGGATGTTGTAAAGCACATGCTGTGAATCAATCACAGGTGGGTGATGTAAAGCACTTTGCTATATAAGTGCTATATAAATGCAATCATTCATTCATTCATTCATATATATATATATATATATATATATATATACACACACAGTGCTCTCTATAATGTTTGAAACAGACATATTTTTTCTGATTGTAACTGTGGTATAAATGCGTTTATAGCTTTCAGTGCAAGTGCGTCTCGGGATGATGACGTAGTTAACGTGCGCAGGGGAGAGTACATGTTGTTGCAGCTTAGCAGAGAGGCTAAGAGCACAAACTGTTGGAGCATGTTAAGTTAATGTTAATAAAGCTCGAGTGAGTACATTCGAGTGTCGGACCTGTTATTAAACGAATAACGCCACAGTAACCAATCCTTTTTCCTTATATTGCAAAAAGGCTTCATATTGTTCAACTATGGTTGAAGCAAATGGGGGAATAAACTGAGGTGTCTGCAATTTTTATTTTATTTATTTTATTGTTTTAAACAAATTTTTGTATTCTGATGGAGATTTAGGTTAATTTAGGTTAAGAATGAAATTATCACTGATAACTTTATGGAAGTCGCCCTTTGAGAAGAACATTGCAAAAAGGGAAATCATCAATCAGAAACAGAAGTCTGTCATTATAAAATGTCAGTTTTTACGGGGATTATTTTCAGTCCATTTTTGGCTGGACCGCAACAGCGGGGCCAGCCCTACAAACACAAATGTCTGTGAATGAGTGACTGAGTGACTGAGTGATGAAGTTACACCATTGGTCGGCCGAGTTATGAAGTTACAACATTGGTCGGCCGGATCACGTGTGTTAGGTCCAGCCATATACTGTACTAGGTTTCAACCTGATCTTGTTTGTGTCGCAACCAATTCATTGGATAGCTGTTCAATGTATGCATTCAACACTGAACTATAGACACTCCCAGTGTTTTATTTCACAATTTCAGTCAAGATGTTACAGTATTATAACAATGCAATTTAGTTAGTGCAAGCTGGCTATCTAAAACGAATCTATAAATCCTAGTTAGCCACAATTGCAACCAAAAAGGCTAGCCTATTATGTTGGAGCTAATATCAGATGCAACTGTCTGTGGATGTAACATTTAGCGATTTACAAAAATATATAAATGATTATATGCATTTATACATATACATTAATTGTAATACTTGACAGATATTCTTTTGAGATAATTGGTACTGTCATTTTTAGTGATTCTACTTTGTCATGCTCTTGAATTTGTCTTTTTTAGGGAGGACAGTGAAGACACTCCTCCCCCACCTGAACCTGTTTTGTGTTTTTATGTGTATTATGTATAGACTGTATGTAATGACACATTATGTCATGTTGCAAATTTCTGAATGCTACAAGGCTCTTATTTAAAGCTGCAGTAGGTAACTTTTTATCAAGATATTGGGGAATGGTCATGTTCAGTTGGTAGCAATCATAGAAAGAGCTGCTGTAAGAGAAATTCAGCACATATACTGTGTCCCATACACATAGCTTGTTCAAGTATCTCTTGCTCAATGCAAATGGTGAGGGAGTTTCATCAATGGCAGAAAAATAACCTGCTCCTGCATCATCAGCAACTGGCACTATCTAATGCCAGAAAGAAGAAAAGAGAATTGGATAGAGCTTGCTTTAAAACAGAATAAACCTAGGAGCACAATTAAGTAGGTGGAAAAAGCTTTGTAAGTGGGTGGAGAGCTATATTTTCAAAATGCTTTCACAACATTGCGACAGTTGCGAAAGTTGCTTACTGCAGCTTTAACCCATTCACACAGATGTGAAATCTGGCCAATGCTCACCCATTTAGGGGGTGTTCTATTTAAGGCTTTAAAACTCCAGACGTGAGCATTTCAGAGACTAGGAAAATGGCTTGAATGAAGCAAGACGTGTACCATTTGCAATAGTAATTCAGATTAGTTTAAATTCAGAATATAGGTAAAAAATAAAGTAGCACAAGTTATCCTGTTCAAAAGGCAAAATGAAAAGTTGTTTTCCTTTAGTTTGAAATGAAATACTAAGAGATTGTATTTTTACCAGGTAAAAAAAGTCCTGGATTGTAAACTCCTTGACCACAAAAGTGCAAAATCTGAGGGCTATATGGAGAACTGCTTAAGATATATGAATCAATGTAAGCAATGTATCTTGGTGTCCTTTAGTGTCTCCAAATCTATCCAAAATATCAAAATTGTGCATGGCTGTAAATAATAACCTTATATATTCATAACATAATCAAATCAACTGTTTTGAATAAACTGACTGTTTCAAGTGGGAATCTTTTCATCAGTATAAGGGTGTAGGATATCAAGGGGACCAAAAACCTAACCAAAAATAAAGACAATGCATTTGCCAATTATAAAGCATATACATTTCCCCCTTATGATGGTTTAAGATGAAACATTGACATCACATTGAAAAATAATGAAAACACATTGTCACTCACTCTGGTACACATACCTAAATATCTAATCATTCACTCTTGTATGTTTTACTGTACTCTACAGCAGGTAGGGGAGAACCGGGACAAAAGAAACGGGGAACGAAAGAAACACATCAATTTCCGCGAAAACTACAGGATCCCGAATGACTTAACTACGTCTGTATGTGCAAACGGTGTAACCCATTTGCTCCAGAAAAAAACAGTTACGTCTGTCACTTTTTTGTCGAGTTATAAACGAAAGTGTGTTTATGTCTTGAATTTTCCAAACATGCATAATTTACTTAACACAACTGTGGACTAAATGACAGCATAGGTTTCGAGTTTCATGCTAGCAAGTGTTGGCTGCTAGTCAAGTTGAAAGCAAGCGAGGGAGGGGTGGGACGAAAGAAACACTTTGTTTCTCGATCCCCTCAGTGTTTCTTTTGCCCCACCGCAGCTTACAATCAGGGCCAACCGCTGGCATAAACACGGTCGTTTAGGGCCACAACCACTGGAGGGGGACAATGTTGTAGCCTATTGACCGTTTTCTTTTTTTTTATTCCCCCATCGTTAGGGAAAAAAGAGCCAGTTGTTGTGGTCAAACTTCGTTTATTTTAGATAGCCTAATTTGTTGTTCTGTCCTGCCGTTTGCACTTTAATCGTTGGGGGGAAAAGAGCCAGTTGCTCTGTAAAATAAAATGACCGTTTAAACACACTTTGCCTGTCTCCCCTCTTGTGCACTTGATTGGGTGATGCGCACCTGATTGGGTGATTTTAAATAATTATTTAAATTGATTAGTCATGTTAACAGATATTAACAACTTCTATTACAGTGAAGCACCAATACATGGTGTCTAGTAGCTATTGATTAAGGTTAGTTGCTATGAAGTCGATTAACGTTGTAAGGCAAAATTGTATTGCTTATGCGTCATTATGCGCTTGACGCATTGTTGAATTTCCTGGATTTTATACTTGTAACATTGTTTATTGACACGGCACTAACATGACATTGTGGGTAACAATACACTTGCTGAAAGGAATGAGCAATAAAAAACAACGCAGAGATAAGACTGCTAATGCACACTTTTCGTCAGTTGTTTCTTTCGACAGCTGGGACGAAAGAAACATTGCACTCATACTGTTCGCGGCTGATATATATCCGACTCGTTTATGCTAGAAACAAAATTCCAGTTGCTATTAGTGAAGGACACATACAAGTTGTTTGTCATGAATAATGGCATCTCTATCTCTATTAACTTTCGAGTAAACGGGATAAAAGTGAAAAGTGTTTCTTTTGTCCCGGTTCTCCTCTAATATTTTGTTGGATGAAGATGGGAATTTTTTTTTTTATAAATGTTTCTATTTTTGGTCACTCCAAGGGAAATTTTACATTCATCTGGCACATATCAGCACACAGAAAATTTGAATCAGTATTTTCCATGCCCTAAGTTACAAGTGTAACCAATGGAGATACTAATTTCCCACATTATTAATGCTATAAGATTACAATAAAATGATATTCCACTATCAGAAAAATGTTGGCGATGTTCTAACTTCACAGTAAGCAGGTGCATCAAACAAACACATGAATGTGCCACCTATGTACTCATACATTGCAGTATGTAAAATTCCCACATAAGAGAATAGCACAAACCTCTTGAAAAACATTCAGTTTGATTGTGAGTAGGAAATTCTAACAAAGCAGGCCACTAAGAGATACTATGCAAACACTGCCCAGGGTATGCTAACAATGCCTGCATACTAACAGCTAGGCCTAATACTGTATAGTTTAACCTGTTTTATGTATGAAATCTCTCAGTATTTCCTTGCAAATTAAAAAAGAGCAAATTCATTTTTGTTTTTTTGCCTTGACAATTGCATTTGTGGCACTGTATTCCCTGACGTAATGTGAAACCAATCAGTGAATACGTCACTAAGCCTGCCCACCCGAACGGTTCTGCTGTACGTATTTCCTAAATTACTAATATAAATGAATCTAAGTTAGTATTGGAAATGGTACAAATGTCCTGCTTCATTTAAGGCATTTTTTCAAGTCTCTGTGATGATCCCAACTGGAGTTATAAAGCTTTAAATAGGGTACCCCCTAAATGGGCAAGGATTGGGCAGATTTGGCATCTGCGCAAAGGGGTTAAATTAAAGTGCCAAGGAGTTTTTGGGTCTGACGTATTGCTATTGTAGGAAAAAAATGGGACACACCTGCCATTGCTTTCCAGGTTTACCAAGGTATTATGCACCTTGTGCATTTATGTTAACATCTTCTAACCTTTAAAAAATATTAGCACAGCCATACCCACCCACCCCACGTTAAAGTTTTTTCTCGAAATAAAATTTCTTCTTATCGTGAAGAATGAGTGACTAGATTACATTCTAGACAGATTTGAATGCAAGCGAAATCTATCGCTTTTACCGTTGCAGCGCATTCGACACAAGCAATGTCGGAAGTGCTGTCCTAAAAATTTCTTTGTACTGTGAAGAGCACCTGACCCACAGGCATAGGAAATATGCTACCGTGGTGGCAGAATTATATTGAGAGATACCATTTTTGGAAAAAAGCCTATATGCTGTCGCTGCATTTAGATCAAACCTTCCGGCGTTGTCGACGGGTAACAGCATTAGATTCACTTGCAGTCACATCTGTCCAGAATGTAAACAAGTCAGGGATTCTTCACTGTAAGAAGAAATGTTATGACGCTCAACCATACTGACACAATGCAGTAACGTTAGACTGACAGTGCAAACAAGAGACATACAGTGAGACTGCGGTTCCAAGAGAAAATATTAAATATCAGAAACTTACTTTGCTCAAGCAGAGATAAGTAAATGGACTGACCACAGTTTCGTGGGCTGACAGCAGCCTAGAATGCAATGAAATATATAAGAACAAGTTCTTATAGAGTTCATTGATAGAACACTGCGGTGAACTCTCATCGCATCAAGTTTCCCAGGCAACAACACAGAGGTTGACTCATATCTCAGAACAGCGCCTCCGCAGAGGCTCCGAAGCCAAATGATAAATGATTTCCAAAAGAAATACAAATAAACAATGGACTATTTTTTGATTGACAGGACATAATCAGTTGTTTTCAATTGTATAGTTCGGTTTGGTGTAGTTTAGAGGGGCCAGATTATACATCTGGAGCTCCAGGCTGCATTAAGGCATGGGCAGGGGAGGAACAGGGCTGAACTGGTCTGCAGCCATGAAGCAAGGTACAGGGCTGGAGCGATCCCATGAACTCAGGTTGGCGAAACAAAGCTGGAGCGCTTGAATAAAGTCATGAGTCATGACAAAAGCCAGAGTGTGGGCCAGAAGATCTGTAGACAGTCACCAGGGCAACAGGCTAAGAAGAAAGGCAGTTCCTACAACTAACCAGCTGAGAAAGGTTCGTGACTAGCGCTTCAAAGGAATCAAATTTATCATCAAGTTTTGGAATTGCATGAATAAGGTCATTGTAAACAGTAGCAACACCACCACCTCTGACAAAGACTGGGACATTTGACTATATATGAAACTGGAGGGAGGACTCATTTAAAGAAAAGTTTAAATCCGCTTTCAGCTAAGATTCATTGAGAAATTATACATCTAGACAACAATCAGAGATTAGTTAATTCACAAGAGCTGCCTTAGAGCTAAGGGATCTTATGTTTAATAGTCCAAATTTCAGAATATTGTTATTGCTGTAATTCATCACAGTATGTTTTGTCTTGATATTGACAAGTACACAGACTCAAAATTAGTTTTCATGACCTCCAATTGCCTCATACGAATGTTGTTAGTGTTGGCGTGAATAACTTTTTAGGAAAATTTATTTTTACCCTTACCCTGTACTTTTAGATTTGTATCATGTTGGTCACTCTAGTACCAGGAATACAATTTACTATAGTTTCTGGTCTAAAAACTCACATCTACGTTTTCTCAGGTTTCCGTTCCTCAACCGGCACGTCATTGAGTGGGGTAAATGGGTTGGAAAGTTCCAGAGGAGGAGGTTGAGTGTGTTCTGTAGGCTTCTTGCCAAATATAATTCCTTCTTAATGTGACAAACTCGTCCTGTTGCAAGGATTCCACTGGGGCTGACAAACTGTGAAAGGAAAATAGAACTAGCATTCCAATGAGCCAAAAAGGAGTCTAAGAATTCTTCAGTACTTTTAATTTGTTAAAGAGTCCGGATGTGAGCTTCCAATTTGGAGATCTTTTCTGCCAGTCTAGCATTAGATATACATTTATTATTAAAATTACCACGAATGGTAGAAGAATTGTTACTAAACATATTGCACTCACAGCAACGGACGGGTAAAGAGGTGCTGACCTTGTTGACGTAATCTTGGAGGAAAAAACATCTTCATGGCTTCCTTTTTCCTTTGAAAAGATCAATTTTTAGTATTGGATGAAGACCCATTCCCCGAGGTTCCATACCTCCCATTGTCTGTTGGAAAAACTAATGCTCAAATACTTTGCATTCAATATTTCCTTATGATACTTGAAATGAATAGCCTTGCATAAGTTAATTTTTTCCTGTTTTACTTTGCATTATGGAATTTTTCTCACAGACTCTATAGTAAGGTGAAATGAAAAGCCAAGGTCTTCTTAACTGAAGATTAGGCAGTGGATCCCTGTAGACGGTTTTCTACAGTGTCTGCCAGGCACAGTTTTATTGTTTTCTGATGTTCTCATATAATTTTGTTTTCTTCCTTCACTCCTCCAACTGCTTGATTTGCACTGCCACCTTCTCTTTTCGACAGTTTTCCTCCCTTGTTAGTTTTGCTTGTTAAAACAAACAGAATACTGATCTCTTATGTATACAAGAGCAGGTGCCACTAAAATGAGATTTCTACACTTTTAATTTCATTAGGACAAGAAGTTGATCGAAAAACCTGGGAGCTACGGGGAGCTCATACATGATTCATTTAAAATGATGGATGGGCACGCCTCTTGCTAAGATGAAAACTGGTGGACATGCACCAAATATTTCAGTACAATCACTAAGTTATACTCCACCAAAACAACTTAAACCATATTGTGATTGATAGGTCATAATGATAAACTCTTCAACTCACTTATGTCTGTCCTAACAGCACTATACTACTGACCTTGAAGTAGTTTGCATTTCTGGTGTGGCAGGGGGACTAACTAGTGCTGCAGGTATTACGGGAACCATTTTTGTCTGTAAAAAATGTTTCAAAACAATTATCTTTTTGATTACGAGTGGTAATGGCATTGTCGGCATCAGTCATTTGAAATAAACAATCTAGGCCATCTAGTTTTCTTTGCATGACTATTATCATTTTATGGAGAAAAATACTGGACAATGAAATATATGTTCAAGTTATTCACAAAATTTCCAACAGTAAGAAACATTAGACTATTCAATTATGTAGGCGTGTACTAATACATATATGATTTTTTACTTAACACAAATGATTATTACTTCTTTTTTGTTTTACGTTGATATTACATTTATTACGCATTACATTTATCATGCCAAAAAAAGAAATTGTAGCATAAAAGGATAGGATGCCACCTTTCCAACAAGTCAGTTTATCAAATGTTCTGCCCTGCTAGAGCTGCCCCGGTCAACTGTAAGCTCTGTTATTGTGAACTGGAAATACAACAGTGGAGCAACAACAGCTCAGGACCACAAGCTCACAGAACGGGACCATCGATTGTTGAAGCACGTAGCACATAAAAATCATCTGTCCGTGGTTGCAAAACTCACTACCAATTTCCTGACTGCCTCTGGAAGCAACGTCAGCACAATAACGTTGGGAGCTTCATGAAATTGGTTTTCATGGCCAAGCAGCCACACACAAGCCTAAGATCACCATGCACAATGCCAAGCATTGTCTGGAGTGGTGTAAACCACACAGCCATTGGACTCTGGAGCAGTGGATACAGGTTCTCTTGGAGTGATTTATTACACTTTACTATCTGGCAGTCTGATGGACACATCTGGGTTTGGCGAATGGCAGGAGAACGCTACCTGAATGCATAGTGGCTATGGTAAAATTTGGTGAAGGAGGAATAATGGTCTGCAGCTGTTTTTCATGGTTCTAGTTAGGCCCCTTAGTTCCAGCGAAGGGAAATCATAATGCTACAGCATAAAATTACATTCTAGATAATTGTGTGCTTCCAACTTTGCCGCAATAGTTTGGGGAAGGCCCTTTCCTGTTTCAGTCGTGGACAAAGCAAGATCCATGAAGAAATGGTTACTAAATCTGGTGTTGAAGAACTTGACTGGCCTGTACAGAGCCCTGAATCCTACCCCATCAAACACCATTGGGATGGATTGGAATGCAGATTGTGAGCCAGGCCTTATGCCCAACATCAGTGCCCATCTCATTAATGCTCTTGTGACTGAATGGAAGTGAATCCCTGGAGCCATCTTCCAAAATCTACTGGAAAGCCTTCCCAGAAAAGTGGAGGCTGTTACAGTAGTGAAGGGGGGATCAACTCCATATTAATGGCCACGGTTTTGAAATGAGATTGTCAACAAGCACATATGGGTATGATCTTTGGGTGTCCACATACTTTTGGCCATGTAGTTATATAGATTGTTAATTTAAATCTGTAAAAAATAATAATTGAAAGGTGTGTTTATCATTACATTTAAATTTGAGTAAAACATTAACTTTCTACCAGTTTGATGTGCAGTGTAGTAAGACAGCAGCTGATGCTGGGCAGATTAACCTGTCTCAGGGCATAACATTTGGCAGAGAAAAATAAAGAACTTGAACTACTTGAATGCAATTAATAAATATAAAAAGCCAATGAAAGGGGTTGTTTAAAATTGTCTGGACAAACATTCTTAATTAGAAACACACCATAATTACATTTATGTCCAAGGTTTGACAAATCTAAAATATTGCATCATCTTATAAATTACACTTTGTGCTTCTTGAGTATCAATTTGACATTTTCATAGTACAGAAACATTATCTTTATACAAGCAACAGGAAAGTGCCCAATGTCATCAGCTGACTTGTATTGTGTTGGGAAGGGTAGTCAAACAATAGTCCCTGGGCAGAAGTTTATTTATTTCTGAAATTCCTAAATTGTGTTTTGTAGTATAATGGCCGAAAGTCGTGAGAAATATAACAAGCATATTTTCTAAGTGAGCAATTAATGTGCCATCTGAAAATGGTGTGGAAGTTGCTGCACAATTGCACATCAAAAATTATATGGGCGGTAACAATAACCTCTTTTGCATATGCAGCCCTGCCATAAAATGTGATGGAGCTTAAACATCTAGGGGATGTGCAAATGTCAACTGGAGTCAGCAGTATGGAAAAGTTGGCAATTTTCCTAGTCAAAACCCAGTAACATTTATGGAATGTTCTGTGACAAACAAACAAAGCTATAATATTAGCAGATCAAGTAAACAGAACATATAAACCAAATAAATTAAACCTCACTAACTAATTACAGAAAACAGTGATTAATTCTATGGATTTACATTTTATGACATAACTAACGCTCATATAGTCATCTCCATGTCCTAACAGTGCATACGTCTAAACTTTAGTGACAATAACACAATCTTGCTTTGTCATTATTTATTCAATAAAAATTCAGAAGCATGCAGAAGCCTTCTGTCCAAAGTAAGTACAACCCATAATTCAGTTGCTTGTAGAACTCCCTTTAGCAGCAATAACTTTAAGTAATCATTTTCCTTATGAGTTTATCAGTCTCTTCCTTTGCATTTGAGGAATTCTGGCCCACTCCTCCTTGCAAAACTGCTTCAGATCATTTATGTTTGAAGACATTAATGTATGCACAGCTCTCTTAAGGTCCTGCCACAACATTTGACCTGGCCATTCCAAATCCCTGATTCTTCTCCTTTTTCAGCCATTCTGTCATAGATTTACTGGTTTGCTTAGGATCATTGGCCTTTTGTATGATCCATTTTCAGCCAAGCTTTAGCTCTCAGACAGATGGGCTCACATTTTCCCCTAGAATATGTTGGTAAACAGAGGAACTCATGGTTAATCCAACGATTGCGATACATCCAGTTGCTGTGGCTGTAAAACAGCCACAAATCGTCAGCCCTCCACCATCATGCTTGATGGCTGGCATGAGATTCTTGTGGTGATCAACGGAGTTTGGTTTTTGCAACTCTACTTTAGTCTTGTCTATCTGAAGAACAGATTTCCAGGAGTCTTGAAAACCAAAGCCATGCTGCAATATTCCATATGGAAAGAAGGGTTTCTCCTGTCTATCCCTCCATAAAAGCCATACTTGTTCAGTCTTTTCCAAATGGTGGAGTCAAGATCTCTAGCATTTATCATGGAACTAGCTTTATGTTTTTTTTTTGTTTTTTAATTTCTCATTGCTTCATGCAGTCTAATCTTGGGGTGAATTTTCTGGGACACTCATTCCTGGGTAGATTGGTAACTTTCTTGCTTGTTTTCCATTTGTAAATTATCTTTCTTACAGTGGAACGATGGACTTCATATTGTTTCACTCAAGGTGAATCTCTGGATTTGACCTGCCTGTTTTAAAGATATGCACAACATCTGTCTAAAAAACAGATGAGGAAGCTAAAGCAAGCCATTATATAATCTAACTGCTGTCCATTTTAATAAGCTAAAACATAAATTGCATTATATCCATATTTTAATAATTTAAAAATGTAAGGATTCTTTTTATTAATAATTTAACATTCCTGTTTTTCATAGTATACTAGCAAACTGAAATACAGAATAACACTTTGATCGATTAAAATTTGAAATACCTCAGAATTTACTTAGCTAAATATATTAATCTTAAATTGGTTTATTACTCCTTGGCTGACAGCATTATAATTATGATAAAATTGAATTAAACAGATGCTAAGCTTTCTGGTGTCCAGATATTAATTTGTAAACCTCCCTCCCCCCATAATATATTCACAGATATAATAAAAGGCTATAGAAGATGACTGAGTATCATATCCTTTCAAAGGAAGAGTGCACAAAATACTGAGAACAAGGGGGCCAATAATTTCGACATCTCTTTGGAAAATAAAATTATTTCTTGCTACAAGATATATTCTCTGAGCAGGTGCATTAGTTTGAAATAATTTTTTCATTTGTTTGGAATATAGCTCATTACCTGTGTTTACTTTATAAAGAATTTTTGTGTTCATCTGTATCAAGAGTGCCAATAATTTTGGAGGCCATTGTTTATGTATAAACAGTTGTGCTGTGCAGTAAGGGAAAAATAGAGACTGTACTGCACCATGGACCTCATTTATCACACTCAGCGCATATTTGTAAGTTCAAATCCACAATTCTGAAAGTGAAAAAAACGTATTAAAGCTGGATGTATTATTTAATAATGCCTATCCTACAATTGTGTGCATTACATAAAATAAGCATTATATAAAATACAAATTATGTGTTATTCAGCAATAAGACATATTTAGATATTATATGACTCTGAAATGATTTTCACCAATAAATGTGAAATAAAACTTGGAAATGACATTGTACAGCGGGAATTAAGAAAAAAAAAGTTAAAATACACTGCTGGCTTTCCCCCGTGGCTCAAGAGGCCAAACATGTACTATTTGTATATATGTGCCAGATGTCATTGCCTGTACCAGGAAAAATATAGCCCTTTATCAGTGAAGTTTTGAATGAAACTGACTTTTTAAAAATAGTATTATAATCAAATGAAAATAATTTAACCATAACACCCACTGATATGTTTCACAGATGAAGGGGAGTGCTTTGGATCATGGGCAGTTCATTCTGGCCTCCACACTTACTCTTGCCATCACTCTGATAGAAGTTAATCTTGGACGCAACAAGACCTTTTTCCAGAACTCTGCAGGCTTCTCCACATACATCTCAGTAAATCGTAGCATGGCAGTCCTATTTTTGCAGCAAACTAGTGGTTTGCACATTGCAGTGTAATCTTTGTAGTTCTGTAGCTACTGGTAAGGCTAAGGTTTGGCCTATGGGTCTGACTGTTTTTTTTCTTATTTCTCATATCCTCATAATAGATTCTTTGATTTAATTGGCACAACTCTGGTTGTCATGTTGACAAACGTTAATAACAGACTCCAAAGCCAATCAAAAGCCTAGAATCAAGACTAGATACTGAAGACTCTCTTGTACCTAAGAAAGCAATTGAATACTCTTGACTAATCAGGAACACCTGAGCAGACATTTGTCCCAAACATTATGGTGTCCTGAAATAGGGGGACTATGTATAAAAAGTGTTGTCATTTCTATATGGTGAAACTAAAATGTATAAAATGAAGAACCTGCCCTTTAACCACAAGTGAATTTTTTGATTACAAATCTAAAATTGTGAAATACAGAGAAAAATCAAGAAAAAATATATCTTTGTCCCAAACATTATGGAGCTCACTGTATGTTGGTACTGTAGCTTTGTAACATTGAATTGAAACCACCATAGCAGGTTGAATTATGCCACATTTGAGTGAGAGGTTTTCAGGCTAACATGAGCCTGAAACAAGAGGCTATGCTACCCCAGACCTGAGTGACAGATCAAGATGGGAGATCAGCAATAAAAGTCTTTTTTCAATTAGATCTCCTGTTAATGAGTGCACAATTAGGTGTCCTACGGTACATAGGTGTCCTGAAATTCTTGCGTTCCACCAAAGCCAGGTTGTAAAGCCTGTCATAGTCGTAGTCATGCTCAGAATATCTCTGCCTGCCATTGAATCTTTTAAGCAATTGTTTACCTTAACTGCAACCATGATCAGCACCTGGTGCCACATTTATAAAAATACTCCTGGACTTAAACATAGACTAATCTTAAAATAATTTCCCAAGTTGTGCTTACACTTGATTTATAAAAAAAATGAGACTGATAAAGGTTTCTTACATACAGGTAGGTTTAAACTAGTGTATCTGCTACACACCCGTGATATACCTGAATAAATCTCAAATGAACTTCACTTTTAATTTATATGAACATGCTTTACAACCTTGTGAATATGGCCAAAACAGACATTTTCCTCAAAATAAAGTTTCATCTCAAAGTATCTTGCACTCTTTATGCCTTTATGATGATCAATTAAATGTTATTCTTAAATAGCGAATGCAGCCAACTTTGGGAATTCGCGTTCATCCCTCAACCATGCAGTATCTCCAAATGACCAAGAGGTAATTAACTGAAATTTAGTATAAAACTTATGTAGAGATTCGATCATATGAACTTCAAAGTGGGATTTTATAAATAATTACTTAGTCATGGTTTTCTGCATAAGCCACTGTTTAAGACACAATTTGACCATAACACCATTTTATAAATAAGCCCCTGATTTGCAGGTTTGGGTTAAATCATGTAAATATTGGCTTGTTGAAGCTGATTGAATAGTCTTTTGTTATGATGGGTGAGGGTTTAAGACTTACAAACTCAATTATAGTCCAAGGAGACAATGGTGTTATACAATTTGAAAGCAGGAAAGCATTCTGAAACCTTGCGATATGACCATGCAAATACCAAGGCATTTCATTTGATGCTTTTTTATATTCCTACTTGAGTTAAATCATCAGCTTAAGAAATTTCAATTATCGTGTCTGTGAAAAATTATCCATATGTTTACCCATACATGTTTACGCACACAAATGAACACATTTTATGCTGTTAATGAATTTGGCATCATTTTTCTGTGTTTTGGAAATTATTTTGGCTCATTTCAAATTTATGAAAATGTATTCTGTTGCTTTCAGTAATTCAGATTTTGAATCTAATTGGATATTTTAAAATGTTTTATTTCATTTTAAGACCATGGATATATTTTTTCTTGCTATCTCACGTATCTGTAATTTGGTGTGTTTAAGTGTATTTTACCACCAGTGTAAAATAAATACCCCATTGCTGAATTTTCATCACAGTATGAGAGGTTTGGCTTATGTTGGCATAGTACCATTGCAGAGAAACAAGGAGTATAAAGACTGATTGTCATTTTTTCCAGAATTCTGCTTGCCTGGTATACATCAATAGGTTGTCCAAAATGATCCCTGTAAAGGACATGCATGACATTTCTGGGTAATGAAAAGAAATGGTCACAATACAATAAAATACATTTTATAGAAAGAGAATTCTCATAACTTGTTAGGGTATTGGTTATCAGAATAATGTGTTTGCGTGTTATTTTTAAAATGCTGAAATGCATTTTAAAATGCATGTTGTCATTGGAATATTGGTGTTCATGGAAATGTAGTCAATGTGGTCTTCATAACCAGAGCCACGCGATTGTAAGCCCCATAACAGCAGTGGCTGACATCATGTGCTTCGGAGGACATGCTTGTCTGCGCTCTCCTGAAGCATCAGCAGAGGTTGCAGCAATGAGTGCCGATGTTCCTTGCAGAACAAACACAATCTGCAAAAAATAATTGTCTGTGCCATCTGGTGACTCATTTGTGACCACAGTCATACTGTCAGCTGAGTTGACCAGCCCTGCCATTTCTTACACGCCTATTTAAAAAAATGCAGGTAATTCAGGATGTGTCAGCTTTTCCAGAGCGGACTGTTTGTACTCAAAAATGCATCCATCAAATCCCGTATGGCATCTGTCCACAGCTCAACTCGGTATATTTTTTTCACCGACAGAGGATTCCTACTCTTATGTCAGACTGTCACCGATTTATTATTATTATTTTATTTTTTTGGTGTGTCTGTAAATGCTGGTCTATATTGTTTCTGTACCCCTAAGGATTTGTTGCAAACTGTGAAAAATAATGCAGGCGAGGGTACTCTTGCATCCATCCACTCAAAGACTTTTTGGGGTCTGAGATTCCATCTGTGTCCCATTCCGTCCTCTAACCAGTGCATTCTGACATTAGGTTTTATCACTTTTGTGAGGGATGCAATTGATCACTAATTGTGTAATTAGTAATGCAATTTCAACAATCCAGTGCCTACATTGACCTCACGGGGATTTACATGGTAATGCAAATTGAAATCATTTTGGGTCACATGCCCTAGATGAAGTGGTGTCCCTATTCATACAGTAGCTGGCTGTTTTTTAATGTAAGTAAGTATGAATGCTGTGTATCCACATGCTCTGCTTGGATGTGGCTTGGATTCATTTTGTGCTATTTCAACTCAGTGCTATTTCTTCAGGATCAGTTGAACATCCCCCATTTTGCCTTCATTTCACACTCTGTGCTCCAATAAGTTTCGCCCAAATCTCTGTGTCTCTCTTGGTGTCAGGCCTGTTTCTCTGACAATAGTTGCATGTGCCTTTGGAATAAAAAAGTAAGACAAGATCTACTTAACCAACTGGATTGCTAAAGCCGCATACAACTACAGCAGATAAGGTGGGAAAAAAACAAAACAGCAATATCAGCAAATGGATTGTGCTCATTTGTTAGCAGTGGGGAAAATTTTGTCTTATTTTTTATTTTATTTTATTTTATTTCCAGAGCAATGCATTGCTGAATACAATCTGTTTTTATATTGTAGATGACTTTGTTAACTGGGGCACAAAAAAAAAAAAAAAATGCTGTGTATATCCTTGAAAATTCCAAGTGATTTGCTATTGAGGAAAAGGCTGCCAAGACAATAAATAGGCTTAGGATAAGAATTTAATGCGTGTTAAAAAGGTTACTCAGCATCATATGCTGCTGTCTGTTTTGCTAAAATATTAATTTGAAGGATGTTATGTTCTCCTTACTTCCACAACTGTATAGATCCCCTGGAGCATATGTTGATGCAGGCTCAGGGATTTACCTTATTATCAGCCCGCCTTTTTTCTGAGCTACATAAGAAAAGCATGAGGTCAAGGGAGAGCTGGCTTCAGAGACAATGATGAGATGATGTGTTGCTCCTCATCAAGTGGTTCAGAGGAACTCCACAGAGTGGTTAATTTACACAGATGCTCAGCTCAGCCACTCAGACATGGAACAGTACCCTCTCCCTTTAAACTCTGACTGACCCCACATACAGCTCTGCAACCAACACCAACACCAACCCTTCCATTCTACTACCTTCAGTATTCTTATTTTTTAATTTTTTTTAGCCTTTGCTTGGGGCTTAGTCACTTTCTTCCTGTCATAACTAATCTAAATAATTCAATAGTGATGACATTATTAACTCACTTGAGTTTCAGGTCATATACAGGCCAGTGTTTGTGGATAGATACGCTAAAGTTTGGTGCAGGTTCCTCTGGGATATAATGTATCTCATGCCTGTGAAATGAGTTCACTTACTGCTCCAGAATGCATTTCAAATTATGTGGTCAGGCTAAGATTTAAATGGTCCATGCAAGGGTAAAATGTGGAACCTAAAATGGTGCAAAGTTAGAGCAAGGTTAAGGGAATACACAGTGAAATAACCACCCCATTCCTCACTTCATTTGGTTGCAGTGCAGCGCATGGTGAGGCACAGGAGCTGGGTTGAGAAAGACTGAAGTCTTAGATAAGTTTAGCAAGCACCAAAATTAGCTGTCAAACTGTGTTTGGGATTTTTATTTGTAAATCAAAGGACCATTCCGCTTCTTACGCTGAGTAGACCTCTTATCTCTTTTCCCAAGACCCGCACTTCAGCAGTAATAAAATATGTAGGGAGAGAATCCACTGTTCACACTATTCTCCTTCCAAGAGCATTAATTTATATCCTCCTGCTCTAACATCCAGCTTAAAATAGTGTTCACAACATCCATAGCACTTGGTAGCAGCTAGATGTGAAGCATTCAGCCTGCAGGCTGTGCGAGGGATTAATCATTCAATTATTCGGCACAGGTAAGACATAAGAGAATCAAATTACACAAAACGGAATCCTTAAAGGAAAAGGCGGAAAGAAAACCAGGAAACTTTAACTTTAAATGAAGTAAAAACACCTGGATACCCACTGTAATGCTCTGCTGTATGCCTGAACTCAAGGAGTGATCTCGCAATCAAGAATGCCAAAGCACACATTAAAATAGAACTCACCAAACCATCGACATAACACACTGTACACCCAATTAAACTCACGCTGTAAACAGAAGCAATCATTATGTGTCCCCTGTAACACAAGAGCACTATCATGAAAGCAAAACATTTAGTTTGAAAATATATGGTTTTATAGGTCTGCATATCCAACGTCCTTTAATGAAAAGTAACAATGCAGTCTTTTATGTATTTTTATACCGATATTATGTTGTTAAAGGACCATATTATGTTATCACTCAGAGCAGTTCTAGGGACTGTAGTTTGCTGGGAAATGACCTCATGTCCAGACCCTATAAGTCTAGCTCTCTTGCCACTAATTAAGTCCTCAGGATTTCAGCTGCCTGGAGAATCAGATAGAAAGCCAGATTATGAGTTCACTGGCCACTTCCATGATAGTTGGTTGCATGCAAGCTGATTCTTTCTGGCCAAGATTCTTTCTGGTCCAGTTTGCTTTTCAAGACCAGAGATCGCTTGGTCATTGAATGAGATCATGCTTTTTTGAATTGGGTCATGTAATTTTTGTTGGGTTAGTTTTTGTATTTTTAATGTTGACAAGCTAGGAAATATTGAGAAGGACAAATCAATGGGCCTCAGAGTAGTTTACTGTTCCCCATTAGTTTAATAAATTCTGTTCTTTTTTTGTACAGTTGTATATATCACAGTAAATATCTTTGTTGTTGTTATTGTTTCTGTCGATGGTAAGACAGTTAAAGAAAGTTAGTCCAGTACTTTCTTATAATTTATTTGCTGTCTAACGGTAGCTTTGACCTGCTTGAAAAGCTGCCAGGCTGGCTGTGACTTCAATAACATTCGTAGCAGTGTTAGCTTGCTATTAGCAAAATAATTATTTCAGTTGGAAAGTGGCATTGATCCAGTGCTGTTTAATAATAGGAAGGCCAGAGCCAATGTCATCAGGCGTTTGGAATTTAAAATGCCCCCTTTAAAATGCCCCCTTCCTTCCATGACTTTTCCTAAATAGCTGAGCTTAAAATGACTGCATTGTTAGAATTCTAAGAAAATGTGTCAATAAAGAAATACAGGTATTTTGGCCATTTTCTTCACAAAACCGGTGCTGATACCCAAATATGAATGGGTTCCTCTCTCCTCTGGCATGCTGTTCAGCAACTGAATGACCCACGCTTTGATATGAATTGCTGGTCAAGCGCTATCAAACTTATTTTACGCTAAATTAATTCACTGGGTGTCAGGCTTGGTAGTTTAAGGTCCAGAACTGTGGCGGGGGTAGTTATGTGAAACTCCCATTCACTTTCTCCATAGAGAGATTATGCTTTGATCTGAAAAACCCATATATGGGTAAAGGTTTTGTGCTGCGTTACATCAGACATCTGAAATCCATAGGTTCTCTCAGAGGACCTTGAACACATCGCAGACAATGGTTGGGTATTGTCTGTTAAGGACGGAGTGGCAGAAAAGCAAAGGGGTTAGATAAGCAGATCTAAATGAGGTATAATGGTATGAGCAGAGCTTCGGTGACTGATGTGAATCACCACTGGCAAATACACTATATCAGTGTGCTAGGAAGGAGCCTGAACTTTCGTAAGGCAAGATCTTTGACACAGGACCCCAGTCAAATACAGGTGCAAGGTTTTTTTTTCTGTTATTTATTTTCCTTTATGAACATCTTTTAATACTTAATCTCGACAACATCATCCACCATTTTGGGAGAGCACAGCCTAGCATTCGTGTCCTCCAAAACATGTGTGGTCAACCGCTGCATCTTTATACTTTGTGGTTTGTCCGGTGGAACCGCAGCCATTTTGTTGAAGTACAACACTATAGGCAGCTGGCACAGTCAAACTGCAGGTGCACAATCAACCAGAAGAGTCAGCCTTACGGGACAAGTTGGGGAGCACTGTGTCAGCTGCAATTCTCCGTCTCTGAGCAATACTATGGCCAATTATGCAGCGGCTGTGGGGCTACTGGCCACAAGCAGCACTGGTATGGTCCCAGCTCAATTCTAGGCTATAGGATGTGTCAATGCACTAAAATAAGTGCTGATATGTCCCCAAGAACCTTCTATTTTCACTGTTTACATAACTAAAGTAAGAGCCATTGCTCTGCTGCCATTTTCATTATTCCTCATTTCATAGTGATCTAGTGGGATGGAAGGAGGAAAAGGTTTTGATATTTGATCTCATTGGTATTGTGCTGAAGCTATACCAAAAATAAATTGTATCTCAAATGTATTTTCATAAAAGTGAACAGAGGAAATTGATCTCACATATGAAATATACTGTTATCTCACGCATATTTACGTGTATAACAATAACTAAATAAATATTTAGCGTATGCTAAAACTATCAAATCCAAAATGTTTCCAAAATGAAAACTGGAGATACATCAATATTACTTGCTTGATCAGTTGTTTACGACTTTAAAATGACATAAATTCACAGCTAATCTTAATATAGTCATAGCTAATCAGCAACTTAAAGACATTTCTTCGCCAAGTAAAGAAAGATGAATTACTAGCTGGTGTTTTTTGTGCGATTGTAAACAAACAGTATATTTACATTTTTTTGCAGACAAAACTGTACTCCTTAACTCACAATTACTAATGTGACTAAGGCATTTGATATAAGTAAATGACAGTGTTCAATGAACGATTACTTGTCAGAAAAAAACATCTAAAACTGTTCTCCTTATCTTTTTCCTCTCAAGATAATCCTATGATCAACTTGTATATACATAAAGAACCAAAGAAAATAAATGCAATCATATTAAGCACTTGTTATTGAGAAATGTATTGTTTTTTATTCCAAAAGCAAAAACGTTATTTTACTGCGGACTACTGGAGGATTTGGCTTTTGGTCCTATTTTGGCGACAACAGTAGTGCAAACATTTCCCAGGTGCAAGTGGAATTATTCATTGTGTCCTGTGCAAACAGAATATGTCTTGCCTCCACCTGGTGTGGTAATTTTGTGTTCTGCAGTAAATGCATACGAAGCAACATTTGATGGGTGGTGCAATAGGGGTGGTATCAATAAAAATATTTTCGTGCAAAATTGGTTTCTAATAATGCATTTGTGATTTTAACCAAGCTAGACCAATTTTTAACTCGTGCTGGTGAATTGTGCTGTCTTGGTAATCTTATTAATTTGCACAAATGAACATTGAACACATGGGACACAGGACTGATAACACACAACTGTTGAGAGAGCAAGAGAGAGAGAGCGTCTCTTCACCTGTCAAATTTCCTAAGATCTAGACAGGTAGACTTAATAAGATATATTGAATATATGAAGAATTCTGTTTTTCAGAACATTAATATTTCTAAATTAACAAACAGCAGTTTAAAAAATTCAAATCCTGTCATGGATATTGTTACTTACATTGCTGTTACCTTAATAAATAGGCTACTCTCATTTCAGTATCCACTGGCTGAACCAATAATGAAATCAGGTGTAATTGCAACTGTTTTGTTAACATACTCTACCTGCTGCTACCTTTTGCTACTGTCTGTTTTTATTGTGGTCTTTCTTTAGCAGTGCAGTGCAGAGTTTATTAGTAGGGGCCAGTCTTAAGATAGGCCTCCTAACAGGATTACTCAGTGACACACTCAGATGTGCACAATAGAAAAAATAAAAACGATGAGACAGAGCAGAGATAATGTGTTTCCACTGTTGCTGTTTTCCCTCAGGCACCCTCAACACCCTCCTGATTGAAAACTTAAGTTTCAGAAATGTATTTCCTCTACTCTATTTTATGTGTTTTTAAGTGAATAATTATTTATTAGTTTTTCTTTTCCTTTATTTGTCCAAATTTTATTCTTTAACAATCATTCTGTGACACTAATATCCCTTGTCTATTTTTAATATGATTTAGGTTTCTTATAAATGTAATTTTTTTCTAGCAATTAAATGCTCGTATCAGGCCTTTATATTGATAAGACATCATTGCATAGCCTTTGCTGCTTTGGGTTTCTTATGGGTTTGGTTGACTGCCATGGTCCTGTTGGCTGCAAAGCATCACAAGTCAAATAAATATAAGTGAAGTGGAGAATATCTATTGTGTGTCTTAGTCGGGTGAAAAATAGTAGTCTATAAACAACTTTTCTGCTACAAATTATAATAAAAAAAGGAAAACAGACAACAATAAATGAATACCTTAGGCTTATACCCAGTGAAGATTGAGACATATCCCAGGTTCTCAGGCTATATTGACAACATCATGTGCCTAAGTACTGTAGGCTTTCTTGAGGTGCTTCAGATGTGCATATGACAGCCCTGTATCTCCCAGACAAGAAATACTAATGTGATTAACCTGTCGGTTCACTTATGGAAGGAAAAAAAACAGCTGATCTGGTATTAGTGAAAACAAACCTACAACACACCCACAGATAATTTATTCCTCTTAAACCAACCTGTTTTTGGCTGGACCGCAACTGTGACTGAGTGATGAAGTTACACCATTGGTCGGCCGAGTTACGAAGTTACACCATTGGTCGGCCGGATGAAGTGTGTTAGGTCCTGCCATATACTAGGTTTTGACCTGATCTTGTTACAATTGTGCTGCTGGTGCTCTGCAGCCTCTAGTCCCAAAATTAATCGAGTTGGACACACCTAAATTGGCCACTGCCTTGCATTACTGCAAAGAGCTTAACAGTTCTGCGTTGACTGCGAAAAATAGGGCCGCTTGTGTGCTACTTAATTACCAAGGCAATGTGCATAAATTGCTTTTATGTTTTGCAGTGATGGAAGACTGGCTAATTTTATGAATATGTTAATGAGCGTATTTGTCACTTTACCAGCACCGACTGTACCATAGATACTGTACTGGCATTATATCTTGTCGTATAAGAGGCTGCATGGCCATGTCAAAATTTAAGAATAACATAAAAGTTAAATGAGATTTGCAGGGATTCAGGGAGGAACACATTATTGCTTAGATGGGAAAAAAAACTAGCTAACTTAGCTGACAAATGCTGTGCTGTGTCAGTACATGATAAGAAGGGAAATACTGTCACCAAGTTTCAAAAAGATGGTCTGGTGTTCCAGTTACACAAAAGCTGCTCGTGCAGTGATGTTATACCTCCAGAGTATGTGCGCATATTACCGATTGTTCTTCAAAAAATCATGTTTAATCTTGTTTGGATCTATTTCCTATGGCGTGCAACCTGAGACTGCTGTGTTCAAGGAAATTGTGACAGTTTCCCATATCAACAATTCTTCATTGGAGAGAAGTTGATTACTGCATGAAATAGAAGACCTCAAAACAACTACAAATCAGCAGGGCTCGGAAGATGCACCAGCTTTCTGAATTTGGCCAAATTCACTTACATTTAAAACAAACTGACATTATTCACTGTAAAAAAAATAAAACAAAAATAATAATAATAATAATAATAATAATAATAATAATAATAATAATAATAATAAAAGTTAAAATACTCAATATTTCAAGGCAACTTTCTTCACAATTTTTAATTGTTATAAAATTGAGTTTTAAGCATTTCTAACAATGAAACTTTTCTGAACAAATGAATGTTGGCATTTCTTGAACTCAAGGTAAGCTCTAAACTAAAAAAAAGAAATTGTGAAGCAAGTTGCCTTGAAATATTGAGTATTCTGAACTTTTTTGTGCTAGTATACATAAGATATGCCTTGCATTGCATGCCATGCTTGTCTTGCAAATTATGTTTCAGCCTGTACATATTTGCTTCAGCTTAACCTAAGAAAAGGAAAGACCTAATGCTTAATATATTACTGGAAGTCTGTCATAGGCCTTACAAGCAGTTATACAACTTTTTTTTAAATGTGTTTTTGCATGAAAAAAATAAAAGCAGCTTGTTCATACTGCATGAAGATCATACTGGCTGGTGTTTTAATCTACATTGTGCTGTATATTCTACTGTTCCAAAATAATGTTCTTTTTTAAAGATTGTTAAGAGTTGCATTGCGGAAGCAGATCCAGGCAGGGAAACAAAATTTGGCACGACACCCACCTTTAGACAACCCAGATCTGTGAAAATGTTACTAGCTGTCTTCAAACAGGATGTCAGTTCACCTTACCTTTTCAACCTTTCAGCTATTACATGTTGTAATTTCTCATTCATAAATTCAGGCTTGAATAAATAACTTGCTTCTGTTTGATAGCTGGACGTAATTGTTGCTCTAGTTTTAATTTGTAAGTACTGTAGCTTGGCTAATGATAGACGTGCACCAACTGGTCACAGGTAGAGCAGTAGCTGCCAGCTGCCTCTAAACCATGTATCTCTGGTCCTTGGGAGTGAGCTTACACTGCTTAAAAATTGAGAAGGAAAGCTCCTGGCACAATATAAAACCTGACATAATGTTGTTGTACAAGCTGCTTTGGAGTAACTTAAAGTTCTTTTTGCTGATCACGTACCCTAAACCAAAACTGAAATAATATAGAACACCCAAGCCAATGTTATTACCCATGTGTTTCCCTTTAAATTTATAGGATGCCATCAATAATCAAACAATGACCTATTTGAAACATTTGGTCCCCATAGACTAGCAGTATATCCATTGGCTTCATCAACACAAATTGCTGCTCACAGATTTTCATTGACATTTGAAACATAAGTTTTCTGTTTTTTGAGTGTGGTCTAGTGATAAACTGGATGGAGATATTCATATATGCACATCAAGCGACCTGGATAATGTTGCATTCTCAGTCTCTATGATTCTCTTTGTTGAAATTCCCCTTTAACTGCATCGTAATACTGACTTGTGCTGACAAGCTTTTGGTAATTCATCCCAGATGGTATAATTGATCATGCACCTGTGCTGCGTATCTAATACGTTTGGAGATTAGAGTGCTTACAGTAATGCTTTGATGATAAGGGATGGAACACCGGTCATACGCCTCTCAAGTCACATGGATGGGATTTTGGGAATTTCCACAGACCATACCAAAAACATTTTGTTAATGGCTGACACTGCAGAGTGTTGCAGTAATGATGTCTTTTTGTAGGCCAACCCGGAAGTTTTTTTCCACCATGGGTTCCCTCGGCAGCTTTCCAATACTTTTTTTTCCCATAGGGATGTCAATTTCTGCATTTCTGCAGAAAATAAGGCCTGTGGTTAGGGTAAGGGTTAAGGTTAGGGTTAAGCTGAGAGTTTCACATTTTGTTCGACAAAATAAATTACATACATCAATATGTCGACCATGAATTTTGAAGCTGGTTTGTTCTTTGAAAGAGTAAGCTGCTAACAAAGATGCCATATTGAAACTACGGTTGTCACATGCTGGTGAGCTAGAATTAAAACTTGAGTAGTGGTTGGCTGAATGTGACCATTGTTGTAATTTTAATATAGCAACTTGTTAGCAACTGAAGATTTGTAAGTTGTAGATAGTAAAAGTGAAGGACAAATGATTGAATCCAAGCCAGTGGTCATGAGCCATATTCAAATGTACATAAATGGTTACTACTGCTAAATATACAAATATTACTGTTAATGTTTGACTGGCAATGTCAAACATTTAATTTTTGAATGAGCTTGTTAAGAATAAATAATACTATTCTACAGATATAAATTCTACAAAAATAAAAAGTACTCCAACTTAGCACAACCCGATAATGTATTTGTATGCATTACCTCATACTTTTTCAGTCTGAAAAGGCTAGTGTCTGAATTGGCATATTAATGAGAGAAATGCAGCCCTGTATTAATGATGTCACATTAATAAACATTGCTACCATGACCTCCACAACGGTGCAGTAGTTACCATTGGCATGGAGTTCACAGTAATCACTGATATTGAAAAAGCTCACTATGGATACGGACGGTCAACAAGTGTATTAGCCCTCTAGAAATGTGCGTATCAGCCCTCCAGACAGCCAAGCCAGTGTGAAAGGGGCAGACCAAAGCAATATTCTCACACAAAAAAAAAAAAAAACAAATAAAAAAACACACCAAGAACACTAGTAAACCTCTGCATCAGCTAGCAACATAGACACAACATGACAGGAACAAAGCATTGCAGGACGGGGCGCTCTGAAGTAAATGGTGAGACTAAGAGACCAGAACGGTGTATGTTTTCAAGCACTGCCGGACTCTGGAATGGAGAAGAGCTTGACAATAAAGAGGGAGCTTCAGTGAGTTTCCGTGTCAGGGGTTGTGCTGGCTGCCTGAGGACCCTGTGCGCTGACATGATGCTGAGACAGATGGGGTCTGACAGGGGAACTGAAGTGTGAGAGGGATATAGCAGGTCCCAGGGCCATGCTGGGGAAGGGAAGTGAAGCAGTGAGGGTGGGGGGTGGGGGTGGTTGGGGGGTGGCATTGGCAGTGCTGAGACACAGCCCGCAGAGAGCAAGGGTTTATCTCCTCTAGGGTGTGAGGTGAAGGAAGACGGAGGGAAAACCAGCCTCTTTTCCGTCAAACCGCTCCGTCGACCACACCACCCTCTGGCACTCAATGCGCATCCGGAGAAACGTGATGCTTTTTACTTAGAAGGAGTCGTGGACATTGCTTTTCCTCCAACAAAACCACAGAAACATACTACAAACTGGGGTATTACACAGTGGGTACATTTGTACTCATTTTGCATAATTAAGATGGGCAATAATTGTAATGCCGCATAAAGTCTTCTGCCTACTGCTTTTTCCCTCTGTGCCTCTGGCAAAAATAAATAACTACATAATAACCAGTAAATGCTATTCAGCTGACTTCAGCTCATTGAGCAGACAGGAGTGCTGAGGTAGTACTGACCTCAAAGAGGTGTACTGTACATAGAAGGAACGGCACAAAATGTTGCTTGTAGAGGAAACTGACAAATAAAAACAAAAATACCCTTTATTTATCAAACTGACTATTATTGGATGAAACTGGGTTGTAGAAATAAGATCCAGCCTGGACACCATATTGTAAGTGAAGAAAATGGCTGTACTTCCAGTGCAGGCACAGGTCATGTTTAGAAACAGATGGGAGGATCTGAGAGTTGTATCTCTCTCACAAGGAATACGGGTTATGCAACCACATGCTTGTTAGATGGGCACTGGAAAACCATGCAGTGGCTCCCACTGAAATGTAAATCAAGAGTAATATTCCACATTTCAAAGGCAATGGGTGTGAAAGAAGGGGTATGTTCACAGGGTGGTTTCCAGCAAACCATCTGGCAGAGAGCAGAAACTTCAGGACATCAAGTGTGCGACACACTGTGCTTTTCTGCAGAGATGAAGGCGAGTGTCTCAGTCTGCAGTTTCCAGGGAATGGAAATAAAAGCCCAAACGTAAGAACAGACAAACCCTGCAAAGTCCTCCAAGATGGGGTTCCTAGTTCCACATCAGCAGCACTGCTATACCCCCAGCCTCACAATCCCCAAGTGTGTTCTCGTTCTATTTGAGCAAACACTACAGACTTAACAGTACATAAATTGCTGTTCGAGGCATGTTTTCAGTTACAGAAGGCTGTCCCCTTAGTCACACTGGAGTACCTGTGAAATTTTTTAAAGAAGATAAAACAAGTGCTATGGAAAGTACATCTGTCTCTGCAGCATTTTGTGCACGTTCATTTAAATTGGGAATTCATACGAGTGCAGCCTGAGGCAGACCTGGCATTGGCCTACAGATATTTCACATATTTCTCCTCATGCATCCAAATGAGTTTTGCTTTTCTTTATTCCTCGCTTGCTGTCGTCTGGCCCATCCTTTTCAACCCTGTGTCAAGAAAATCATTGTTTAGACTTGGCTTATGTGCAAACGTGCCCTGCAGTACTTTTTAGCCAATGATACGAGGGGCAGGCTGCCCCCATCCTGGAGGAGGTGCAGCCCCCAACATGCTATTGCTTTGAATCTGCTAGAACTGAAGAAAACTTTCCCTCTCCCCCATTTTCTCTGTGCACTCACCCTGACATTCAGTGGTCCTAGATAGCACCAAGGGTCACCACTGAGGCCCTAAATGCACCCATTAGACAAGACGGTCATATGTTCAATTCCAGAAATACATGTCGCTTTGAATATCTTTCAGTGTGTTAAAAGAAGTAAAATTATACACACTGATACTAATAATCAACCAGGATTTTCGTCGTTCTCAAAGTTGTTTTCAGAACTGGTTGATTGTTCGTATTAAAATTCATGATTTTTTTCAATAGGATTTTTGTTGTTGTGGTTTCATAAAAAAACAACCTTCTCCTCCTATTCTTAAACTTGAATCATGGCGCTATGTAGAGCTTTGTAAATCCGTAATCATAATGTACAACAACCTGGACCTTCCAGGAATCATTAGTTTGCTTTGAGGGAGTTCACAGTGTACCCCAGGACCACTGCTCTCTCCAAAGACACTGACTTCGCAGAGGGCACTGGGGATTCTTGTCCCCTGCATGGTCCGATGTCACACGTGGCTGCTGCCCTGATCCCAGCCTCTGCTGGTTGTCCCTTTGTGTTAAGGAGGCTGGGAGGATTGGTGCATTTCAAAGAATCGTGTGACCTGAGTCAGCGATCAGTCGGGTCCTTCCATTGTCAACACGGTTTAGGACCGCGATCCGTCAGAGGGTCCCTTCCGCCATAAGCTGTCCTTGTCTGGTCTACTCTGCATCTCGTGGGGGCGAGCAAAGCCTGTGCACATGCCTCAGATGTCAGCACAGAGAGAGAAGCAGAGCGGATATCATGGGCTCCAAGGATAATCTGAGTCCTCCATCGCCATACCTCCCCTCTGACGTCCCTTTTTTCTCCCATTAAAAGCAAACACGTCGGTGACGCAGAGCTAACACCAACAGTCGTTTCTCCGGCTCAACTCGGAATGGACAAATTAAATATTTGGAAGCTAAATCTGGCTCTTGTCAAAGTCAAACTCTGCCCTTTTCGGATTTGTAGAAGTGCACGGCTGTTCCTGAAGTCTGTGCACTGAGCGTGCGGATTCCAGGCTGCAGATGGATTATTGGTCTCTCGCAAGTTCAATGCCTACACCGCAATCCGGGCAGCAGTCACGAGCTTTGTGTACAAGTGAAATGGGGATTTATACCACGGTAATCCTTTGGTAATGGACCCATTAACACTTTGGCTGTGGCAGCATCGATGGGATGTTCAGTGAACTCAGCTGTTGTTTTGCACAGTGAGTGAGCACTGCAATCAAACGTATTGATTTACCAATCGTGTCCCACGCTGTTATCATATCACACAATGGTTTATAAAAGCAAAATGACTTTCCATAAAATCTCAACCATTGTTTTGCCACAAATCCAATCTTTATGACTGGGCAATCTTACCAAATTCCATGGAAAGAGAACATTTAATTTACTGATTTTGACATTACTTCTCAATTTCTTCCAGGGCCTACAGTATACAAGCTTTGCATATGTTCATACAGAACAAGAAACCTTATAGGTTATGTAAAATGTAAGAATAAAATATGGAAGCTCTTTCATGCACATGTGGATGCAGGCATATCTTTTGAATAATGCCTGTCCCAAACCCCTTTTGTTACCTGAAACCAAGAGCGTGGTCCTTCTAAAAATATAATTTTATAACAGTTGACTTTTTTTAAATATAGACACTTCATGTTATGATGGAAGGCTGACGTGTCAACTTACCTAACAGAGATTTCCAGTGTGCCTGTGTCTCCTGATCTGTTGTCTCACTGGTCTCCAGCCCTGATAACACTAACAAAAACAACATTTACAAAACATTGACAAAAATTGAAATAGAAAGTAGATGGTTAAAACAAATAGATAGCCACACCAAAATGGTAATTATAAACATGGTCTCAAAAGGTAACCATCATTGAAATAAGCTTTAGAAACATTTTTATTTGGTGTTCAAACAACAAAATAATGAAACAAAATTAAAGAGGTGCTTGGAAGGGATTGATAGGTATAATTTATTGTAAAACATTTTTGTTGTGGTTTTTCGTTTTTCTTAACTCAAAGTGACTCTCCCTTTTAAGTAGAATGCATTAATTCTGAAAGTATTCCTGTGGGGAATAACCATATTTGTTTGTGATTTTCCACAATTCAGCCACAACCAGACATTCAGTGAAAGAGTATTTTGTATGAGTGTTAGCCTTGAACACTACACTATGCAGATTTATTTATTTCTGTGTTAGATTTAGGGCTTTTGCTAAGATAATGTAAAAATTCCTTTCACATTTCTCCATTCATTGCTTCTTTTCTAACTAGAGGACAGGTTATGTTGTCACAAAAATCAAGTTGTCTTCCTCTTGGGAATGTGGATGTGTACAGCAAATTTCATGCCAATCCAGCTATTAAATGCTGATCACAATTTGAAAGTTTGGCCTAATGGTGCCACTAGAGGAAAGGTTGTGGGATCGCCAAAATAAATAGGTTTCTTCCCATTGGGAACATGACTGTGCACAGCAAATCTCACGGCAATCTGGCCATTACTTTTCCAAATATCTCCGTTTGGAAAAATGGACGGACAGACGCCAGTACATACCTCTGTGGCAGAGGTAAAAAATGTATTCCCATAAAGAGGTAATTTGTTTGATGTCACATTCATAGTTTTAGTCACCTCCTACCTGCATAACCCAAATTGTTCTCTGGTTTAAAGCTGGAACCACTGGAACCCAGATGTGTGCTTCCTCCCGGATATGATTTTCCAATCACCATGAACACAATGTACACACATGTATGGATCCTGTCTCCCGGTCAGACAGCCAAACAAAAATGAACTTCCTTCACCTGAAAGACTTTGGATGGGTTTCCCTGCTCTTGATTGGACTTGTTGATGATAAGAAGTGCTGTTGCAGCACTGCACTGTCAGTGTATGTGGGCATAATGAGATCCGAGTCGGACTGAGCACCATGTCAGTCGTCTGCTGAGGGTGTTGCTGTGTAGAATGATCTGGTGGTGCTCTATGACGGGCCGCCCAAGCAGAGCTTCAGTGCGACGGCGGCATTGGGACTGTGGACAGTGGGGACGGGAGTGACACGCGGCAGTAATGAAGCGTGATGATACGCCTGTCTTTCCCCATCTATGGCGATGGCGACGACGCCGGACAATGAGGTCTCCCAAGCACATGGGAAGGCGTGCGTGGCAATTGGAACATGGGTATTTTGAACCTATTAGTTTCTGTTATATGTGTGTCCTAATGAGCCTGGTTTATTCCCATGACAGCTTATGGCAGTCACTGCTTGGGAACATATTAGCTCAAATATAAAAACAGACCATGAACAATAAGAATAGATCATATGCTTTTACTGGGTGTATGTCCTTGACACAATATAAACAACTCATTTTCAAATGCATCGATCTGATATACCCTACATTCAGTTTTCTATAGGTATTTCATATAGTATCATTTAAACTTGCTCTACTAAGAGCAAAAAATAAAATAGCAAGTCAGTTGGTAGTTGTCATACAAAATAATTTTTGGGAAAAATGCAGAAATATACCAGGAATAAAGAAATTCAAATATAAGGTTTCATGAACGCTATCAGTGACGGATGATTATACATGATTTTTGTTTCATTTTAAAGCAGAATTATTTTGGTTTGTAGCTACTAGTAATGTCACATTCTCCATATAGTTATAGTCAAACATGGTTTGAATTTCACCAAATACAGAAACTATGAAATAGAAAAAAAAATCCATGCCTTTTATGCAACATTCTCAGATGAATTTGATGGTTACCCAATAAAGGAGGAAGCCCTAGTCATTTACTTTACACAGTAACTCCTTGTGGTGAACATCCTTATCCTTATTATTTGGGAAATAGCCTCTCAAAGCAGTGATGACAACCGTATAAGGCGTTGTGGGAACCTCAATATTAAACCATTTTCATGCATCTTAAAAAAAATCAAACCTATTAGGTTTAATTAGGATGTGATTCAACTACTACTTTTAGGCAAATTTGTAAAATGACCAACTTTTATGGCGAGAGTTCAGCATAAGATCCTGAGACTACTTCAATAAGAGCTCATAACTGCACGCATCACTTCTAAATCCCCAGCAAGCTGTTATTAGAGTAGTTCAGGTCTGGAGGTCCCGCAGAAGCATTGCAGGCCTGACGGTGCGATCTCGGCGACCTCGGCTCCTTATACAGCGATTTGCTAACCCGACAGCGGCGGAGGGATAATGATGCATGGCCGTGCAGACACAAAATAATGATTAACTTCTTTCAGGTGGCCATCTGTCAAATGCCCTGAGGCCAAGTTTTTCCCCCACTAAAGTCAGCCGAGAAATATGGATGCACATTTTTGCAGGGTCTTTTTCTGACCCTGCCTCGTTCAGATCCTTTCAGGTGTGGGCGGGGCTGGAGGCCCCCGGACGGATGCCACTCTCTGCTGGATGGATTTTATGAACTTGGTCAATCGGTTGTAAAAACCCGTGGGCACTGACAGGCCCTTCTTTAGTTTCCCCACAATTGAAGCACAAAGTTAAATCATGCAGTTCACTTCCAGAAGCATATGTGCATAATGAACTGTAGCGCTGTAAAACCAGGACATTGCTCTGTACAATAGATCTATTTGCATGTATGAGTAGCTCAGTACAAAAAAAGCCACATCCCTTTTCTCTAATGAAGAAATCCTGCCAAATTCTGCCCTGCTTGTCACGGCAACCAAGAAATTGTGACATTTTTAACAATGGCAACGATGACCCATGATTCCCGGTCTTTAAGTGACCTTTCAGTGGGAACGGAGAGTGTCCTCTCCACGGTTGCTGGCTGTTGTGTCTGGCATGAACCCCTCATCCAAACGACACCTCAGGGAACAGCCTTTTTCAGTTGGTTGCTCCCAGCCAAACATAGTGCCACATTTAAGACCCAAGCTTAATTGAGCAAGACCTGAATAAAGTATGGGGACATAGTTCTACTCCCCTCCATTAAAGCCACCTCTCATAATTGAAAATAACACTGCAAAAGCGGGCACGTTGCCTGGCACTCCAGATGGTGTATCTTATTCTTCTCAGATCCCATCCCCCTGCATGTCCCCTGCACTGGGACAAGCCTCCTGCTACATTTATGAAGGGTCAGTCAATGGCTTTTTTCCCAAATAAGAATGGCCGGAGGGGAAGTGAGGATTTTTTCATTTCTCGTCTGAAAGGTTTTTCTTATTCTTAAATCCTGGCCTTTGTCTTTGAGAGGGCCCTGCTCTCTCCGTCCCAAGAATCACTGCCTGTCTCCCAGTCCCCAGAGGCGGAGCGGCTGCTGCTCCATGCGTGAGGAGATTCATGTGTAATTGATGGCAGATACAGATACCTGGAGAGGCTGAGGGCCAGCTCTCTATAATGCACCCTGACAGGACACGCTGTCAGCGCCGACTGCGCCGCCCCCGACTGCACCACCACGCCATGCCTTCCGCTAGCTGTGCTTTAATGCTGTGGAGAGCGAGTGATGTGGGGGGGATTGGGAAGTGGGGGGGGGGGGGGGGCAGACACTGGAGACTCAGTGCTCTCTGTAGTTACTCGTCCATATGCATTAGCTTCACATTTCATGGGGGAGGTTGCAAAGTGCAAATGTGACAAAGAAAGATATAGGTACTGTTTAAATCTGTGTGAATACTGGAAGACCAAAATAGAACAAAGGATCATGGGAAATCAAGCATGTTTGATTAGCCATAATTTGGGCAGATGTGCACTCTGAATAATGATACAATTATTCAGTTCTCTTTATCACTTCTCTGTGGCTGAGCAGGTTTGCTTTAGAGCAAGTGAAACATTCATGAAATGAAATGTTCTTGAAAACCGTGAGTTCACTATTGACACATTAAAATAATCTAATAAATGTTTCACTAATGCCAGCACAAATCACTCTTTGTGTCCTTGTCATTAAAGAGCAATTAAAATAAGACATCTGTAGTCTATGAATGTATTAGGACTGGCTCTTTTGGTGCCAGCTTTAGAATTCCCTTGTTGTTGCTTTGTTCCCCTTCGCCTCCCTTGGCGATGCCTCACCTTGTTCTCTGTGTTCCTAAAAAACAAGCTACATAATTCATTTCTCTGGCAGAGGCACAGCTATGGTGGCTGGGGACCCTCCAGCTCTGACAGCAATCCATAGCGGACAACAGGGTCCTTCTCGCGTCTCTTTCTGGAACATTCCTCGCGTGCCTTGTCTGAGCTGGGCAAAACTGTGCCCGTGGAGCTCGACCCGAGTCAGTTCAGCACTGGTACTTACACAGCATCACCTGGAAGCCTCCACCAGACAAGGCTTTGACATCAATACCCTATCCCTTTGACTCACTCCAGGTACCAGGATAGCTGAGGGATTGTGATATTCACTGCTCCTCAGGGGAGGATGGACAGGGTTTGCTGAGGTCAAGGAAGCTGTAGAGTTTTTTTTTTCAGTAGTATAAAGATAGTGCCAATGAGCGTACCTTTTCTTTTGGTGTTCTCAAAGAAAAGATGTATGTTGTCCATTTCATTTCACTCAGTTATCACCTTGGAAAAGGTAACAGAGAACTATGGAGTGCATTACTGTCACCTTCATGTCATATTGCTAGAGTGGGTTAGGCTTACAGCACCCCATTCAATGATAACATTTGTTGTGAAAATTTTGTCCATGTGTATTTGGAAAAGAGTGTAGTGATTTCAAATGGGCTGATTGATAACGTGACTGCTATGAGGATTTCAATTTTGGTTGGACCATTGTGACAATGCCTATATGGTCTCATTGGGATGCCAGACAGCATTTCCTTTAAATGTGCTCATGGTGAGATGGAGGGCAGGACATGTTTAACTGGAGCGCTAAGAATAAGGTTGCAACGCTGGCTGGCTATTGTGGAAAGCAGCACGGATGGCAGCTGTGCTGCAGGTTTCAACAAAAACACGCTATTCCACTCTCCGTTTCCCTTTTTGGAGGTACCGACTCTAGTTGAGTGCCGTGTGAGTAGTCAGACTGTTTCCCCACCAAAGATATTCTCTAGAATCCATTGGGTCAGTCCACCCTGATTTGGGGGAGGAGTCAATGTGTGGTTTAATTAAATCTCTTTTTAAACTATTGAGATATTGTGTACATGTTGATATATATTAATTTATTGACTTGGTTTTTATTACTATCTTATATTATCTTTTTAAAAGATATTAATGGTTTTATATTTCATATTGAATTTCTTAAATTAAATCTTACAGGTATAAAGATAATACATTGTTCTGCAATAACATTTCTAACTTCAGTACCTTGGCAAGGCTATTGAGGTTAGGGCAATAAGGGAGGGCTCCTATTTGATAAGGGATGGGCAGCAAGGGACTGCAATGTTGCATCGTGTGCACTTTCCTTAATAAGTGGTAACTGACTTATTATGGGTGGGGTGTAACTTAGTGCCCAGCAATTGTGCAAATTACTATTTTGTGTGTTGTTCTTAATGAGTGTCAATCTACTTATTCTGAATGGTGTGTAATATTTGTCATGTTCTGTGGTCTGTCTGTGTTTCCCTTTTTGGGCCGCCAGGTGGCTGCACTTCAGTTTTTAGTTCTGTCCTTTAACCCTATTTAATTGTATTATTGTTTTCAATTATTCTATTATTGTTTTTGGGTTGTCTCGTTTTCCCTTCCCTCTCTGTGGCCTGATTGTTTATTGTACCCTCCTGTGTCTCGTCAGTGTCGTGTCTATTTAAGTTCCCTTCTCCCTGACTCAGGTGCTGGATCCTTGTTTGTTTTTTGTGTGCGTATTGGATTGTGTTTCGGTTTGTGCTCCTTCTTGTTCTTGTGACTCAGTGTTTTGCCGTGAGTGTCTTCCTCCCTGCCCGTGTTCTGTTTTTGCATTGTTTTTTTTTTTGAATTTCTGCATTTTCTCTGTTTTTGCGCAGTAAGAACTTTTGTCCTTTTTTGACTTGCCCTGCGTGGCTTCGTTTTTGTTCCCTTTTGTTTTTTGTTCTAATTAAAAGCAACATTCCTGGTTTTGCGTTTACTCTGTGGATTTTGAGTGTTTTTTGACTCCGCGTTTTGGTCTATTCCCTCGCCCATCCTGACAATATTGCACAACACTTGTGCATTATTACTGTGTGCTGTTCTTAATGACACTTATGGTGTGTAACCTAGAGTGCCTTTAGTATTGGCAAGTGGGTGGGTGGCTTTCTGATCTAGCCCAAATCAGTGACTGTTACTCCTTTTTTAACATATGGTGTGCAGCGTGGGTATCACTTGAAAAACTTGCCCTTGTCCATTACTATAATGAGGAGCTACTTTGCTTCTCTATGTATTCCTGTAATCTGGACTTTTAATAAATTGAATCAGTGAGCTTTTGACAATTGTGGCATTATTTTAATTACCAAACCTAACTGGTGGCAGCGGTTACCACTACCTGTACCTTTCCTGAAGCCTTAGGAAAAGGTACTTTACATAAGTAGAAGAGGGTGCTGAATATGACCCTCAGCCCCCCCTTGAGGTTATTCTTTTAAGGGCCTGACAGATACGAAGCATCAGACGCTCGCGTCAATAAACGCACCCATTGTTTTCAACGGACGTAGACAAACTGGAGGCGTCAAGTGGTTTTGCCGCGCCTTTCAGAGCTCAGTTCTATTTTCGAGCATCGACGCGGGGCACAGACCACAAAAATACACTGTGTATATGGCATCCCAGCATTGACGAGAAGGAAAAAGGTAATCTGATGCTTCAAATTCTCCCGCCTTAGATGTTAACAAGTGGCGTCATTGACGCTTTCTATCTGTCAGGCGCTTTAGACCTCTGTTCTTTTGCTAGTGTCTGCCAGGCCTCCAATCATTGGGAATATATAAATAGTTTTAACATGCCACTACTCCACTATGTTAATGACACACGTTCTCTTCCTCCCACATCTGGACTGCCACATACAGTGGACACTTTTGGGAATTTGCAGGATAGAACATCCAGGTCTACAGTGGGCATACTGGTCCAGTGCATGTGCTGGCTGGACCACATGCCATACAATAATGTATTGAATTGAAGTTATAAGATCCACATTTGCAATTGATTCCTTCTTTGGCTCTGACACTGATTCTACTGTGGGCTTCCTATGTAAGTTTATGTGTTAAACAGGATTGGGAAATTGCATTCCTGGAGAGGCCGTGACACAAGGGGCATAAGAACTCTCTTCAGCTGTCATCCATGAACTTATCAATAAAAGCAGCTCAATGGAGTTCAGTAAGACCAGTCATGCCAACCCCTGTTATAATGAAGTGGCGAAACAAGGCCTATTTTAATCTGGTGGGAGATATTCACTCTCATCAGAGGAGATGCTTAAAGCTCTTTGAGACTGAGAAGTGCAAAAATTTAAAAACAACAAAAAAGTAGTTTAAGCCTAATTTAGTAAACTGGTGAATATAATCACACTTGATTTATGCAGTCACCAGATCAAAATGAGGGTCATTCCAGTGTCAGAGAGCAACAGTACTCCACTGCTGGACAGGGCCTATTGGAGTGTTTACTAGTGTGAGATGGAGTCGTATCGCACAAAAACATGCCAACAATTTGTGTCCGGCACACAATTTGTGTTCGGTGTCTCTAAGAATGTCTGCAAGTGGTAGAGCTGGGGATGGGAGTGATGTCAGGGGCCAATTTCGCCCCTGATCCTTCCTAACGAGATGTGAGCAATTACACCTCAGTTTAATGGCCCTTGTTCACACATGGCTGCCCCTGTCAAAATCAACCACAATGACAGTCACACATTTGCAATTAGATGAATTTGGCCGACTGGATTTGTCTCACCATGCTCCTCTCTGTGACAAATTAAGTTTACGGCACAATCTCAGGAGGGGAAAACAAGTGTATCTGCCTCAGAGATGAGATGTCTGGGCTGAAACTAGAGGCTAAACCCGGAATCACTCAGTATCAGTTAGCCTCTTCTGTAGACATGGCAGACTTAATCTATCATTTTCCTTTATGCCTGAGATGGGTGTATCCCATCCCCTGATCTGCACCTCCTGTACAGTAGCAATCAATCAATTTTAGCCCCACCTGCTCTTGTTATGTGAATAATATCACCACATATCGGATCATACCCAGGTAATCGGTACAAGGGGGCCACACAATAAAAACAATTATCAGAAAATTATTAAATTCTTGGGTTTAAATCAGATAAGAAATCAGATGAAAAACATTTTGCCCTTAGTTCAAGCCAATGATACACCGCATTAAAGAGCAATATCCATTGCTCACTAGATACAAGTGTCTAGGCCAAAATAAAAAATAAAAAAATCAAACCTGCAGAGCCAAACAAAATGCAGTTAGTGATCTGTCTTGTTCTTGACATGTCGCATGGAGACACCCACATAAAATGTGTTCATATATAAAATTATAAATATATATATAAATCAGAGGCATCTGGTGCCTTCAAACATTTGAAAGGCAGGTTCAGCAAAGGTGGGAGGAGGGATGTCTTTTCCCTTAATATAGCTGCTACATGGCATATTCTGGTAGGATGAGAGTAAAATGAGAGTCAAATCAGACCACGATATTTTGAAATCATTTTATTGATAGCTTTTCTGCACAAGGCTGCTAAATAGTTACTTGACTACACTTCAGATATTACATTAGGTGTCAGAAAATAAAATAACTCACTTCACTCAACTTCTGAATTGCACACATGTATACTATTCTAGAACTATTATATATGCTACCCAACAAGTTACTGTATATGAGTGAATCTGCCACATGTATTTTCAACCCATAAAAGACAGGTTGCTGGCATACAACAAGCATATACTATATATACATCTGTTACATAAATATTTCCAAAAATGATCTCTGCATATAAAATGATTTATATGATGCCAACTTACAACCAAATAACAACCAATATGGTTCACAGAAAATAAGCCATATTCCAAAGCAATGCTACCCATGTTTTCATACACTTGTTCAAATAACTTGGCCAGAGTTGTGGTCTTTACTTGCATAATTAATACGTGCAATCTTCTTGAGTGTCAGCAGAAAATCTCTGTGATGAAGGTCTGATGGAATGCTTATGGTAATGCACATACATTTATACAGTACTGATTTAAACTCTTAAAATATATATAAAATATGTGCATGTGGTATATGAAAAGAAGAGGCAAGGTTTTTTTTGTTTGTTTGTTTTTTACATATCACCAATCTACTTTCTATTCCTGAATGATCGATGTGTGTGATTATTAAAACTATTTTAAGCAATAATAGCAGATCAATTAGTGCCATGCAGTATGATGTTATATTACATTTATTTAGCAGACGGTTTTATCCAAAGTGACATACAAATGATGTACTATTTAATTGAGAGGGAACCCACCAACCAGGCACAACCTAGTTTTCCCTGGAGGTCTTTCATCCCAATACTAACAAGCCCAGCCCTGGTTAGCAGCAGCAGTTAGGCATGAGAAGGGTCCAAGGTGGTATTGCCACTGGCAATTGTAGCAAAACAACCAACAAGATGCACTCAGTCATAATCATGTTCAAAGGACTTTGTTATAGCTATAATCAAATACTTGATTACTCTATTGTTGCAACAGTGCACAGTACACTAGCCACACTTATATAGTACTGTTACACAGTAGACAGGTGAAAAATGTTCCCTTTGCACCCGACAAAATAACCAATTCCACCAATGCCCAGGCGGGTTTGCGCTACCATTGATACCAAAATAAGGCCCACTGGGTTAAAGATACCAAAGAGTTATAGACGGTTTGCCCTTTGCAAGGTATGTACAATTTTTCAGCTATTATTATTTGACAGCATATATTATTTGTCAAATCTAGAGTGCATGAAGAATGTGTTTCTTTATGGTTTATTCCAAACATTAAATTCTATTTATAACCAGGTGTAAACAACAGTACATGTGCATATGTTGTCTGCTAAACTCCATAAGCATCATTATAGCTTTTACACTGAACAACCTATTTTGACTGATCAATTTTTGTTCCCACTGATTCATTATTACATGAAAAAAATGATTTCTACATACTAAATGCCCCAAATATGGGGCATTTAGTATGCAGAGGGGCTAATGTGTGAAAAGACTACTTTATTTAATTTCTTCATTCCTAAAATGTAGCATAAATCAAGTATGATATTCTCCAATTCATTAAATTATGCTTAAACTACTATTTCAGTGTTTTTCACAATTTTCAGTCCTGCTGACCTTTAAAGGAGTACCATGGTGGTTGAACGTGACACTTCCCAGTTGTCTTCAGGCAACGACAAAACAAATGTGCATAATTTTTTTATTCTTAAGTCATTTCAATGTACTTTAAAACGTATTTTTCTAAGCCTAAATTTCCCACTATAAAAATTCACCCGAACCGTCTGGGTGTGGTAATGAGAACTGTCAGTTAGCTATGATTGACAGACCGTGCCCCGTTACCATAGCTACCCCCATGATACGCGCTCTCTTTGGGAGACTGAATTTTCACAAGCTAGCTAGCTTAGTAGTATATCAAGTATCGATAGATAGCTAAGGTAAGGAAGTTGACTTATATCCAGTTATAATTTTTGCTATCTAGCTGGACAAATTAAGATAAAAGCACAACTATAACGTCCTCATAAAAGCAAACTAGCAAGCTAACGTTATCGATAACATTGCCTTATGAAAGCAAACCTCCTAGCTAGCTAGCGTTAGCTAGCTAGCTAAATGAATATAACCAGAAATAATCTAAAGGCACTCTAATTTAAGTGACCCTAACGTTAGTCAAATACTTGCATTGTCTGAACAGCAGGAAGGTGTGTCCTGTCAGATTTCTTTACGGGGTGTGGAAATAGGAGTGGTTACTGTATTCATGACGTAGAAAAATGACAACTTTCTCAACCGGTTGAAAATAGGACGATGAATTTAAAATGCATATTTCTCCAAAAATACAGAACGGACATATTTAATACTTTGCTCATTGTGTTTCTTCAATGCCTCTTGTGCAAATAGCACATAAAACCTAGAAAGTGTGAAAATCACCATGGTACTCCTTTAAGGTTTTTAAATGTTATATGAACCTATTGAAGTCTGGTTCGATTGAATTGTATATTTCCTTAAACTGGCAAAGAGCATTTGATTGAATCTAGTGGATGTCTTCTTCAAGGTTAAATGTCTCCTTGCTGTTCTTACCAGTGAACAACTCTTTTCAATTTGCAGTCCACCAGCTGAGGTGCACAGACACTACACTGCAGAAGAAGAGCTTGAGACAGACATACTGCAGGCACCTGATCCACCAGAGGAGTCATAGGGGTGTAATATCACTTGGACAATCTTAATGTCCAGTTAGCTACATGGAGGCACACCAACCCCAGTAGTATCCCTTATGCAGGTTTTATCATCATACTGAAAGTCACCCTCAGAGGGACACTGTTGATGGCTGTACAATATATTTGCTGTAGTTCCAGCAAGCCAGTTGCAGGATGCACACATGAGAAATAAAACAGGCAAGAGATTCCATTTTAATTACATTTGTAAAGGAAAGAGAGATGTCATTAGTTAATATTTAAATCACAGTAAGTGCTGAGCAACTGCCATTTAAAAATAGCAAGACAAAGAATTAGATTAAATCAGATTTTTAAATCGTGTGTTGGGTAAAGATGAAAGCAATGACCTATTAGCAAATCCTATGATGTTCGACAACAAATGAGTTGTAACATTACTTTAGCAGCAATACAGCTTCTTCAAGAAATTAACACAGG
This sequence comes from Anguilla rostrata, assembly GCF_018555375.3. Lineage (NCBI taxonomy): Eukaryota > Metazoa > Chordata > Actinopteri > Anguilliformes > Anguillidae > Anguilla > Anguilla rostrata. The sequence goes on from NC_057934.1 coordinate 31,346,175, forward strand.
TAGCTAACGTTCCTTAACAGATGCTTTCTCATTGTTCACAGGCCAGGGATCATAATTTTATTATCCCTGAACCCTCAGTCTGATCCACCTTCACGCGTAGTGGTACTCTAAGTGGCTCAGACTGAGCTGAGCTGAGCAAAGTGCATTTTATGCCCAGAGCAGAGCTACTTAGTTTTTTAATGCACCCAGTATAACAGCACTACAAATATGCAAGCTGATCTTACAGCAGTTATGGCCATGTCAGAGAACCCTCTTTTTTGTGTGTGTATGGGAGAAAGAGAATGAGTGTTTGTGATAGCCTCTCTTCGTCTTCTGTGGTATTATGCATTGGGATGAGCTTTGCAACTCTATGATGAAAATGCTCTTCAGTCATTATGTATTCTGAACTCAGTCATCAATAATGATCTGAAAATACGACACAAGGAGGGTGACAATAGCAAATGTATTCTGGCAATTCATTGATGAGAATTGAGAAACTAAAATTGGGAGTGATTGGCCTTGACATGTTAACCTGCATTTTCATGTTGTTCATCACAATCTGCAATATTTCATGTTAGTTTATTACATGAAGCATTATCTGCCATCATTTTTTATTGATAAATATTTGCAACGCATATCCTTTAACTGCTTGGAAACAAAGTTGTGTACCATGAGTAAAATATGTGAGGAACTGTGGTACTCAACAAATAAACTTGTTTTTATTTGTGGTTGTTTTAATTTATCTTTCTGCTCGCTTAATTAATTACATGTGTCTGTGTGGGAACAAACTGTCTGCTTATAAAGGTGTTAACATTTATTTGAGTTAAATTCCCAAAATAGCATAGTCAAGCGTATATACTTCTGTTCACATGTAAAATGTGCCAGTGATATTTATTTTTGTCTTTTAATATTTTGAGCTCTATTTTCCATGACATGTTGCGAGTCATCGCCCTGGCAAAATGGCTTTTTCATCAGACTAACATGCACCTGAGCCATTTAGTAAGTTCCTGACTCACTGTATACAGAAGTGGGAAGAGGACCTGGGGTGTTTCAGTCAAGTCTGAGAATTTTAGTGCTGTTCATTGCCATTTTTCGGTCTGTCTGGCATGCGATTAGTGCCTTCGTCACCCACCTGCTCAAACCAGTTCTATGGTGTAAATTGCAGCCCAGCAAAGGGAAATTGATAATTTTTGGGCTTTCCCACACAATGTGTGCATGATCAAAACCTAGTCAAAATCCAATGAATGGTTTTCATGGTTCATAAACTGTACAATTTTACTTTGATATAAATCCCAGAAGCAGGAAAGTTGCATAGTTTCCATTTATTGTTCATTTTTCTATTTTTTTATTGTGTCTGGCTGTTCGTATACTGCTTTGTGGTCCCTGGAGTACTGTATTTTCTTCTTTTTCTTACACCTGTCTGCAATGAGAAGAATGACAATAAACGAAACTTCAAAAATATTTTCATTGGGATGGAGGTATGCCATCCACAAGTTACGGCTTGACGAGGCATGCCCCAGGAATGTTATTTAGCTAGCTAGTTTTCCAGTGTCCTAACTTTCTATTAAGACTAGTTAGGGTTAATTAGCTACCATAATGAAGGGGGGACACCTAGTTTTTGGTGAGCAACTTCTCAAAATGACCTTTTCAGCAACAGCTGAAAATAATCGCCCTGGACCACAATGGGATTCAATGACATCCAGCTCAAGAGGAACAAGGATATTATGAGGAAATTCATCATAGCAGCCTTGTGCTTTGCATGCCATGAGCAGGCGTTTAGGGAGCATGATGAGCCTGCTGGCAGTTCAGAAACTTTGTGGAGATGGGCATGCATTTGCCAAGTTTGACAATGTACTTGCAGATGCTTGGGGTCATCCAGTTTTCAGTGGCATGTCAAACAGCATTCATGACAAATTAAATCAAAAGTATTCCTTGTTATTCAAGATGAGACTGTCAAGAAAATAAGTAGGTTATTTGCCCTTTTCTTGTGGTGGAAATGGATGACACTTCAGACATTTCCAGCAAGTACCAACTCACTATTATTATCAGATATGTTATTGAGAAAGCCTTTTTACATGCTGTGCCTATCGCAACAGTGGTGAGAAGATCCATGAAAAACTACAGTCCAGCCACTAATCTTATTTACCCAATTTACGATGGAGAAAGTTGCATGGGTGGGTAGCATGGTGGATTACAGGCTTTAGAGAAATCCCACTGTCGTAATGCATTATTCATCCATTGTATGCTCATATGCTGAATTTGGTTTTGGCACAAGGTACATATAACATTCAAGTGGCCAAGATATTTTTTTACAGTCTTAATGCCTTTCACAACTTTTTCCCACATTCGTATAAGAGAATAGCGTTACTCTGTGAGGTTGATCAGGCAGTGCATATACCAGGGGATGTGCTCGATGGAATTTAGAAACTTAAGAGTTGGGCTGTTTTCACTATCCATGAAGGACACAGATCACTGTACATTGCCTTCGCCAAAATAGTGACAGAGCTAGCATGGGATGAAGACCCCATTGCAGACTTGAAGCAAAAACTGGATGATTCTGATTTTATCTGTCTGCTCAGGGTGTTTCAATCCATCTTTGACATCACCAAAGCCTCTTCCAGGTCCTGCAGGTCCCCAAAACTTTATAGCTACAAGTTACAAAGCTTCTGCAGCCGGTACTTAAAAGCCGCTGTTGATAAACCTGAAGAACTAACACATTTATGGCAAGCCCTTTTAACATTCAATAGCTTCGCTTCACTATCCATAATTACATTTTAGATATTTAAAAATGCATTTTACTAGTCTCAATTACAATGTGACCAGTCAGAATGATATATGCAATTATAATCTGACCAGTAAGAATGATAATTCAAGATATCTACAAATACATTTTGACTAGTCAAAATACCTTTAAAGATATTTATAATGACATTGCAGAAATCGTCATTCAACTCATATCATATATCGAATCGGCATTTTAACTGAGTTTAACGTTAGCAACCTTGCTAGCGAGACAACAAACCGTGTTTATAACATTAGTACAGACGGCTCCAAAATTAAGCACCAAAATCTGTGTTGTGCTTCCTATTGTTCCCCAGCTTCAGCCCATATTTTACTGTGGTAAGTCTGTCCAAATGTTGGACTCGGAGGCCAGTATTCCATTTTTCACCATCACCATCATGGAATTATTGAGCCGTCCAACATTTGGAGCAGACTCTGAAATGTTGGAAGTGACGGGTGACGTTGCTATGCCAATAAGTTTTTATTCATTAATTCATAAATAAAGGTTGCTATAATGGAAAAACTACAACCACCATCTTGTATGCAGTTAATAACAGGAAACTTGGCTGATAATTAGAAATGGGTTAAACAACGTTTCAAGATTTACCTTGATACGAGTAGAGTTTGTGGTGATGACGAGAAAAATAAGTTACATTAAGGCTGCTAAGAGAACATGATTTTACCTTGTAAAAAGGCTAACATACACAGGGCTGGGGAGACGCAGGCTCAAGCTAAAGAGTTACACTGACGGGATAAAACAAGTGTATGCAGTTAAAGCTAAACACAGCACAAGTTCTCACCCAGGTAAAAGCCAAAGAGAGTTGGGTGGTGTGGTGTGGGGATGGCTGGTTTAAGCAGCCACACCTGCCCTGGGTCAAGCTAATTAGACCTGGCCAATTAGATAATTGGCCAGGCTAATTGGACCCAGGAACAGGAGTGGCTGCACCTGTGCGTAGTGAGGTAATCACTGCGCACAGGTTAAATCTGCCATCCCCACCCACATCAGGAGCTCTCTGTCATGACAGGGTTTAACATCTGCTCATTTGGCTATACCATCTTGCCAAACCCTCGTGCAATAAATGTGGACTGTTTGAACATCGTCTCCCTGTGTCTCTGTGCTGGAGGGCCCCAAGGAAAGCCACTTCGGTGGCCTGTGGCAGGCGTGTTTGCCACAGGTGGCAACAGAGAATGTAGGAAGTGCAGCAGCTGCCACAGACTGAGATCATCCCCAGAATATGGAAAAACATGAAACAATTGTGGAAAAGAGAAACACTTTGCAAAATGATGCAAAGGGCACAAAGACCAAAGTACACAGTAGATGAAGAGACTGAGACATTTTTTGTGGACTCATTAGAAATATGTAGCTTAAACAACAATGAATTGAGCATGCCATTGCGAGTGAACTGGACAGTAATGCCATTTAAATTTGATACTGGGGCACAAGCAAATCTATTTTCATACAAAGATTTTGTGACACTGAAGGTGAAAAACAAAATTCACCCAGTCAAAATGAAAGTCATTGGCTATACAGGCAAAAATGTTCCTGTGAAGAGAAGCTGCATTGCAAAATTCACACACAAAAAAGACATTACAAAGCACAGCTGTCTATAGTGAACAGCCAATACTGGGTTTAAGTGCCTGTGAACAGCTCAACCTAGTGAACCCCGTGAACAATCACAAATCACTACTGACACAGTGTGCTGATGTTTCTGAAGGGTGTCTTCCAGGTGAACACAAGTTTCACATCGATAAATACCAGTCATCCATGCCTACTGCAAGATACATTTTGTGCTGAGAGAGAAGCTGAAGGAGGAATTGCGGAATATGCAAGCTCATTGCACATCATGGATAAAAAATTTTAAAAAATGGCCAGGTCAGAATTTCTCTTGTCCCCAGAGAATTGAACAAAGCCTTCAAACATGAACATTTTGAGTTGACTACCAGAGGGGAGCCCACTGGTTGAGTAAGCTACATGTAGATGCTTTGTTTGTGTTCTGGCAAATGAAGCTGGACGCACCATCCTCAAACAACACCCCAGAGAGTAGATATAGATTCCTATGTCTACCACGCGGAATTGTTTCAGCCCCAGAGGTTTATCACAAGACAATCAGGATGATCTATGAGCACATTCCTGTGTAGAAACCATGATGGATGACATCATCGTGTATAGTGCTTCAAAGGAAGAACACAAAGCAAGACTGAAAGAAGTGCTCGAGCTGTAGAGGAAAGTCAATCTGAAGCTCAACGGGGAGAACAGTGAATTCAGTGTGAAAACACTTACCTTTATGGGACACATTGTCTCGGAGGATGGGAAAAACCAAAACCCAGAAAAACATCTGCAATAGAGACTGAATTGGAATGCCCTAAGAACAAGGATGAGGTTAGATGCTTTTTTGGTTCGGTCACTTAGCAAAGTTCATTCTGCAGCTGTCCTCTCAGTCAGCTCTGCTGTGGTGGCTCCTAGAATGGAAAATCAATGGATTGATTCACATGAACAAGAGAAGTACTGGAAAACACTGAACGAAATTCTCACAGCAGAACCAGTACTCAAATATTATTTCTGCATTCAAGACAATTTGGAACTAGTTAAGAACGAGATCCAACTTTGAACTTGGAATTATAGGTCGAAAATTCAGGCATCATTTCAGAGCTCTGATTTATCTGACCTCAGCACTGGTGACGTCACACTAAGAAAAATGGCGGTATTCGTAGTTTGAGGTAAGAAAATTGTATATTTACGTTTTTAATGCATATTTGGGTGTGATTATGTGATATTTGTATCATTTATGTTTTGCATTCATTATAGCAATATGTGAAACTTGAAAGGCACGATATCAATCAGCCCAGTTTAGCTGGAAAATGTTATTTTGCCCAAATAAATGCTGCAGATGAAATAACGAGACACCTCACAGTGATATCGTATTTGCATTTCAATACTAATACAGCCTCACGTTACTTTGCAGTTTCACTCTAACTCATTTGATATACTCTTTAACAAAAAAATAAAGCAGCGTTTCCTGTGGGAATCCATATTTTTTCCGCGTAAAACAGCATGAACGCAGTGATGTCAAAAGTCGGAAATTTCCCACTTGAAATATCAAAGTTCTGAGCTGTCTTGAACGCAACATATGACTCAGCTAAGAGTACGAGGATTTCCGCTGATGCGTCACAGTATGGGTAAGGCGCAGTATTACTGCTACAGCATGACAGAGTGTGGCAGCCCATAGCCTATGCATCAAAAGTGTTGACTGGAGCAGTGACAAGAGACATTCAAATCTAACAGAAACATTTTTCAATTATATATGCATGCAAACGATTCCATCAATTTGTCTACAGACAAACTTACTTACTGCAGAGACAGACCATAAGCTGTTGGTGCCAGTCATGGAAAAGCCACTAAATGACTGTCCTATGAGAATCCAGAGAATGTTAATTAGACTGAAAAAGTATGATATCAATTTAGACTATACCCCTGGCGAGTAAATGTTTGCAGCTGACAGTTTCTCACAGGCTGTGGACAAGAATGAGAGGACAGATGAAAATAACAGATGCAGAAATTAAGGTCTATGTAGACATGGTCATTGCCTCACTCCTGGTATCCACAAGAGGGTCAGAGTAGATCCAGAGAGAGACAGAGGCTAACGAGACAATGATCGAGCTGAAGGCAGTGATCTTGGAGGTATGATCCGAACAGAAAAAAGACTGTTCAAAGAGAATATAGGACTGCTGGACTCAGATCTGACTTCACTGTCATGGATGGCATAGTGTTCAAGGGCAACAGGTATGTCATTCCAGCCAGCTTAAGGAAAAGATGCTCCGCAAAGTCTATTATGGTCATCTAGGAGAGGAAAAGTACAAAAGGAAAACATGAGAAATAATGTATTAGCCCAGGATCAACCAGGGCATATCTCAGGCAGCAGCATCATATCAATGTTAAACCCTAGGACAAAGCAACAGGTTTAGCTGCTGTCTCCACACCTTACTACAAGGTAGGAGCCGATCTCTTTGATTTTCAAGGATAAAGTCACATTGTGGTTACTGACTACTTCTCCAACTATCTTGAGGTGGCTACACTGCAGTCTACCACAAGCAAAGCTGTCATAGCTTTCATGAAGTCTGTCTTCACCAGGCATGAGTCCCATGTGCTGTCTTTACAGACGATGGCTCACAGTTATCTACCTCAAAATTCAAAGCATTTTCAACACGACACTTCAAGCCTTAACCATCCAAGGTCAAACGACCTGGATGAGCACTCAGTCAAAATAGCAAAGGTTAATGAAAAAAGCACTTGAGAACAAGGAGGACTTTGTGAAGCGTCTCATGATATATAGGAGTACGCCGCTAGAGATTGGGTTATCTCCTGCACAGATTTAATAGCAGAAGAATCCAGACAACTTGCCTGTTCATGAGGATCTACTTACCACAATCAGACTTCACCCAAATGAAGAGATGGAAAGAAAAACAAAAGATGAAACAAAAGGGGCTGTATGAGAGAGGAGGAAAAGGCCTATCCAACCTGAAACCAGGAGATACTGTCAGACTCAGGGATCACAACATCGGTACCTGGACACAAACGGGGATTGCTCTACAGCAGGTTGCACTACAGTCCTGCGAAATCTAAACAGGGAATGCAGCTTCACTGTGAAGGAACCGTGTGGACCTGAGGCCTCATCCAAATGCTTAGTAGGATGCAACTCCATCCTCCTTCACTGCATTTGAGGAGTGCAACATACAGGAAATTATGGTAATGACCTGGCTGGGTGTAGGGTTTGGAAAGATGTTCCACCACCATTGGTGGTTATCTCATCTCCTGACTGCACTAAACCAGATGAGGTTGCAAGACAACACCCTAAGGTTTTCACTGTGACTCATGCTATGATCAAGGCTGGCTCAGCTGGGGTTGAATAATCTACAAAATCTGTATTCGCAAAACTGGTATATTCACTGGAGGGTTTGGTTTCAGAGGAAGCAAACGTTTGAATGATCACATTATTTTCAGATGGTAAGATAAATAAAAAAAACACGGCCAATTTACTTGAAATGATTTAGGAAACATTAGTTATCACTGCTTTAGAATACAGTATTTGTGTGATAAAATAAAATTGCCAATGTTGTTTCTTGTAACTTAAATTTGTAAGCCTAATTTTGATATCAGTACTTTTAATGTCAGGCCTTTTGCATGTTTGTTGCACTGTATAGACAGTGCTTTGTATGTGTGAGTAACTGTTTGTACGTTGAAAACGTGTTTTTCTTCTGATATATTTTAATTTTGTACTGTGTTTTGTTATGAGTGATAATAATAATGCATATAAATGTAGGCTTTGAGAGAGACATGCATACACATGGATGTGTTTTAATAGGGTATTGTGTACATGACAGACCTACTAATTGTTAGTATGTCGGTGGTGTATCTATAGGGCGAGCTATCTTTTATTTAGAAATGTGATGTTTGCAGGGTTTACAGTAGCCTAGTTAAAAAGTTGTTAACGATAGAAATGGCACAGCGGTCATTCTGAGAATCGATACATCTACCGTGACTAACTCCATAGCCAATGGCTTCCCTTCGTGACTTTTCTTAAACAAATGTATTTAACATTGTGATATAATTTGAATACCAACTTTGCATTAGGAAATAAAGTTATAAGCACTTACTAATGTTCACAAACGGTGAAACTGACCATCATTATCTTGTGCTGGTTCCCATACTACATGTAACGTTACCTAGTGGACTGAATTGCAACGCAAATTTCAGCGCCGTCTGTACTAATGTTACACACTCGCTCTGTCAACTCGTTATCAGGCTAGTTAACGTTGAACTCTGTGAAAATGGCAAAAGTATAATTAACGTGTGTGTATTTTAACCCAGAAGGATTCAAACAGTAGGGCGTGCCTTCGCAAAAAAAGGGAAGTTCTTTAATGTCATTGTTTGCTTATTCTTTTATAGAAGGTAGACGACTGTCTCAGGTTTGAAGAGTATTGGAATGATAGTGATTGGACTTTAGAAATATAAATGAGTTTCCCACAAAGATTATGCAGTTGCAATAGTTTAAAAAATTTGCAAGCAAGGTAGTGTGATGTGTAAGAGATTGTTTGCCGTTCGAGGTGGGTTTTGAATCCATGTCTCTCACTCATCCAAAGATCCCATAGGCAAACGTGATTCCTGTGTACTAGTAGCAAACAAGCCGCAGGGGCTGCAAAGTTGTTTTTTAAAAAACATGTACTTGTATATATGTAGATTTTGCGTGTGTATCCAATGTTTTTATCTGCTGATGTAGCTAAACATCCAATGGGAAGATGTATTCTTTGTGAGCCTGGAGCATTTGTGATGATGAAATTGGTGGGGGGGAAGAAGAAGAAGAAGAAGAAGAAGAAGAAGAAGAAGAAGAAGAAGAAGAATTGCAAAATACCCTAAGTTCAGGGCTTTATTGTGTGGACCTGTGAAATTGTTTGTGAATTCTGTCTGTTGACATGAGGTCAGAAGATACAGAATTAATGTTTTTAAGGGCTGAGAGTCTGTGGTTATTGTGGTTATTTCTGTCGGGAACCTTGACCAGTTCCAAACCTTGGTGCTGTTCACGTATGGGCCATGTAATATATTTTTGCATGTCAATGTTATGCCCTGGACATACAACTAAATTGTCTGTGTGTGTTTAATCTGCTAATTGAGAGGCACCTGTGAGGAGGCACCTGAGTGCTTAAAAGCCCCTCCTTGGCTCCACCTCTCTCTCAGCCAGAGAGCAGTGTCTCCCTCATCCACCACATTTTCCCATTTTTTTTCTTTGTTTTACTCTTAATATATTCAATCTTTTGTTTACACCTAACCCTGGTTGTCTGTGTCCCTTTATGTTGTTTCCCTCTGAGCCGGGGTCGTAACATATTGGGGGCTCGTCCGGGATTTTTAATTGGTTAAAGTTATACCCCTAGATTTGTTTCAGTAGGCTATTTTCTTTTGTTTGTTTAGCCTTGTTTTGTAGTGGCTGGTCAGTGTTTTTGGTGGATCCTCTCCTCCTTGGGCATGCATGGTGAGTGGGGTTATTTGAGTGCTATCCATTTCTGAGTGGTTAGAGAGTAAACCCTGGTTAGGTAGTCACAGAGTGGGCCAGCTGAGCTGAACCATCGGTTCTTCCATCGGTTCACTAATTTATTGTTTTATTTTTGAGGTAATCCTGGGCGGAGGCTACGGTCTCTGGTGAGGGTATGCTTTTTGGACCTTAGTCTTAATCCTGGGCGGAGGCTACGGTCTCTGGTGAGGGTATGCTTTTTGGACCTTAGTCTTAGTCTATGGCTAATGGTTATGAAGTTCAGCGTTCAAAGTCGCCCCGAGCCTGGCACGCTTCACAGAAGACAGTTAGGCTTTAGTTACTGTGATAGATAGGAACCAGGGTTGCTCTGTACCAGTACACCAAAAACATGTTGGTTAGGCGTGGCACTCAGAGGCCTTTTCTCACTGTTTGCTTGTAGAATAGCAAGGAGAGAGGACATTTAAATTGTTAGGGGATGTGTTTAGTAGCAGTATACTGCATTTTTTTGACAGTATTTTGGTAAATTTCATGTGTCCTTGAACCTAACAACTTTAGTGTTTAGCAGTATTTGTAGTAAGTGCTGGTACTCATGCATTTTGGTTGTTTTAGCTTGAGCTTGTGTTGGTAGCTAAGTTACCCAGTGTCTAGGGAAAGTGTGCCTTTTTCTGACACTTTAGAGGCTTGTGAGCCATAGGGGGTAAAGGATTTCTATAGGGGCAACATAGCTCAGGAGGTAAGACCGATTGTCTGGCAGTCGGAGGGTTGCCGGTTCAAACCCCGCCCTGGGCATGTCAAAGTGTCAAAGCATCAATTGTAAAGCGCTTTGGATAAAAGCGCTATATAAATGCAGTCCATTTACCATTTCTAACAAGTTCCATTTTTGGATAGTTGGTTCTTGTTATTAAGTAATCCTATTCTGTGCTACTCTTGTAGTTTAGCGCTTTTTGAGTAGTAATATGCATTGCTACTTTTGTGTCTAGTGGCAATTGTCTTTAGTAGCTATTGTGGGTTGGAGAGCATTGTGATTTGATTTTTTGTTGCTATTGTGTTTGAGTGTGGTTGTATGCTACTGTGGAACAGACAGTTTGCCATTTGTTGTGCCTTGGCACTTTTGTGTGTAGCCTTTATGGTTACCTGTTGTAGTGATGTGGCTAACTATTGTGTATGCTAAGCCATGTTTGCTCTGGCAGCTCTTAGCCAAGTTAGCACATTATGCGATTGTGTGTGCAGTAACTGATGTTGCTACCATACAGGGAAAGTTAATTGCCCTTTCTTTTGCCCTTTGTGCTTGATCTGTGGTTATTCTTAGTAACTTAAGCCGCGTTTCCACCGCAGGAACTATACCCCGGAACTAGGAACCTTTTGAGGAACTCAGTGCGTTTCCACCGCAGGAACTAGGGTCTAAATTTAGTTCCGGGGGCTTTCTTTTACCCCCCAAAAGGTTCCTGCTCGGGGGGTAGTACTTTCCGAAAGTACAGGAACCTTTTGGGTGGAGCTTGCAGCGCTGAACATTTCTGATTGGTCGAGTACTCGCAGCAGTTTTTTGTCTATTTTCAGGCGCCATGTTTAAAAATATGCAGGCGCAAACCAATTTATTTTCATAATAACTTCAAATCAAACTTTGTATGTTATGCGGCGCAGTAGCCTAGTTTTGGTTATAGCCTGCCAACGTCTTGGAATTATAACGTGTGCTCTTCTGTTCTTTTCTTGCTTTAGTATTCGTTTTATAAAATGCTAAGCATTCGTGCTGGGACAGCATATTACGTACTAAAACATTCAAACGGATTAATTCGGTTGCTGAATATTTTCTTCCGGATTTACTTTGTTAGCCCGTTGTAACTGACTCAAAACGTTTGATACAGTTTGATATGTGAGGTATGCGGTAGTTCTGCGTAATTCACATTGGTGATACAGTAAAAGCAAACTGGAAATCACCTTCCGCACTTTTTGTCATGGTAAAATAACAGGTTAATTCTAGCAATCGTACCTTTAGCTTTTTCAGACTGCCGTAATTTTACTCTGCCATTCTTCAATTCCACAAAAAGACCAGGAAGACTATGGACTAATTTATGGTGCATGGTTCGTATCTGGAGGGCACACTTCGCTGCTCGGCTAGCAGTAACTTCGAAGGAAAACAAACGGTGGCTGTACCACTACTTAAATTTTCACGCAAGTCCGAGTTTTCGTTCTATTCTTGTCATTTTGCGAATTGACGATGAGAAAGTAATCAAACAGCAAATTGTTTACAACGTGTGAATGTTTTCTGCTGTTGTTGCCAGTTATATTGGAAATGTGAATGCATTCTGTCGCTTCGGATGTCAAGACATGAAAGCGAATGTTCGCATAAAAACATAATGAATGTGTTTGAGAGGATATATAAAACGGTTACAATCTGACTATTGGCCTGTTATATCCTATTTGTTGCATAACGGTCCAAGTTCAACTACCAACGACAGTTTTGCTTGACAACGGTAAAATATGCCCAAACGGCTGCAGAAGAATATTTCAATTCCATGTGATTAAATGGATAAAAATCAATAAATACAAAAGTAACCATATATAGTCATTGTTGGTAACCCGTTGTATATAAGTGGAATAAACCCCTCCGGGCTGTCCCGGTTATTAGAAAATAATGTAGGCTACTTCGGTGGTAGTATGGGGTTACAGAAGAAAAATATATGACAGATGGACCGACGACAACGTCGCTTTTTCATACGTCAGTGGGCTAATTTGCCTAATCTTCGCGGGACTTTAGACCCCGGTGGAAACGCAGACAACCATTGGCTGAAGGAACCTTTTAGTTCCTGGTAAAGTAGTTCCTGGGACTGAAAGTTCCGGGTAATTTTGGTGGAAACGCGGCTTTAGTATCTGAGTGAGCTATTTCTAGTTCCTGTTAGAGATGGCAGCCATAGAGGATTTTATTAGTGACTCTTCTGAAGAGTTATTAGAGCAGTTTACTAAGGATCAGCTTCTAAAGCTTGCTTTCCCATTATAATATTGAGATTACCAGTAGTGAGCGACGTTTTAAAGAAAGCGTCAAAGAAGTTCTGAGGGCTATTCTGATTGATAATGGTGTTCTTGTGACTAAAGTAGAGGAACCTCCTGCTTGCTGTCTTTGGCTTTGTGTCTTCACATGTCTCTCACAGATTGCTGCAGATTAGGGGTTACAACAAGGCTTACAAAAGGGCAGCGTTCGGCAGTTTCAAGTGAAAAGCCAATTGGTACAGTACAAACAGTGAAGAGTTATTTTTGAGAGTTTGAAAGACGAGAGATTGGAGCTGCAGGAAAGGCAGTTATTGTTGGAACATGAACGTGGTCTGAAAGAGCTAGAACCTAAGCATGCTGCTTTGCAATCAGGTTCTCTGAGTCCCTTTCTCAATTTGATGTCAGCAAACATGTTAAAATGATCCCACCTTTTGTGGAGAAGGATGTTGAGATACTTTCATCATTTTGAACGTATGGCCACCACTTTGAGATGGCCTAGTAATGTCTGGACACTACTGCTGCAGTGTGTCCTTGTTGGAAAAGCACAAGAAGCATACTCTTCATTGACCCTTGATCAAAGCACAGACTATGAGACTGTTAAGGCATATATCTTGCGGGCTTATGAATTAGTCCCAGAAGCGTATCATCAGCGTTTTAGGAACTATCGTAAGTTTGACAGACAAACTTATGTGGAGTTTGCCAAAGAGGAAGAAAACTTGTTTGACAGATGGTGCATGTCTCAGAAGGCTGAGTCTAAAGAACAGTTTAGACACCTGATTCTCATTGAAGGATTTAAAAACCACATTCCTGTGGCTGTTGCAACATATATAAATGAGCATAAGGTGTCAAAGATGGATGAAGCTACTGTCCTGGCTGATGAATTTGTGTTGACACACAAATCTGTCTTTGAAGAAAAGTATCGTGTTGACTCCAGGGGTAAGGACCCTCCTCATGGGGTGCATTTCCTGAAACCTGTTCCCCCTGGCCCTGCTCCATCCACTCCAACTGCTAGGTTCCTATAGTTTCTGAAGGTCCTGATGAACTTGCACAGAAACACCCAGATGTGTTCCCTGTGTGTGCTGTTACACGGGCCATGTCATCATCATTCTTGAAGATGCTTTTCCGTTTTCAGAAAAGTCTTCTTTACATCCCAGTCCCCTTCCTCGAACTAAGACAGGAAACCAGTACCTGTTGACTTGTGTGCAGCTACCCATTTTCCTGAGGCTATTCCTTTGCGAAAGATCACAGCCCCAGTTATATCCAAAGCTCTGATTAAGTTCTTCTCAATGTTTGGCCTGCCAAGAGTTGTTTAGTCTGACCAGGGGTCTAATTTCATGTCTCGTCTCTTTGCTCAAGTTCTCCAACAGTTTTCTATCCATCATTGCCCCTCGTCGGCCTACCATCCTGAGTCTCAGGGGGCGCTAGAGAGATTCCATCAGACTGTCAAGTCTATGCCACGTGCATACTGTACGGAATTTGAAAAAGACTGGGATGATGGAATCCATTTGCTTCTCTTTGCTGCTAGAGAGGTAACTCAGGAATCTCTTGAATTTAGCCCAGCTGAGCTCGTGTTTGGCCACACAGTGAGAGGTCCTTTGAAGCTGCTAAACGAAAAATGGTTAGCTGACCAAACCCCTTCCCCTACTAGTTTGTTGGACTATGTGTTTAACTTTCAGTTTAAGCTTAGGAGGGCATGTGAACTGGCAAAAGAGAACCTAAAGGTAGCCCAGAGAAAGATGAAGCATTGGTATGACAAGCACGCCCACCGCAGAGTATTCTCTCCAGGGGACAAAGTGTTGATTCTATTGCCTCTTCCTGGTTCTGCATTGCAGGCTAAATACAGCGGGCCATACTTGATTGAGCGCAAAGTTGGTGAGTGTGACTACTTAAGACCCTAGATCGCAAGTGTAGGAGTCGGTTATGTCACATCAATATGTTGAAGCCTTACTATGACAGGGATCAGACTGTCTTGCCAGAAGTCAAGCCCATGGCTGTGTTGACTGTTCCTCTATCTCCTAATGTAGCTGATGACAGTCTTTCAGTTGTTTCAAAGGAGATCTCTCAGGGTACGTTGTCAAACACAAAGATACTATCTGACTTAGACTCCCATCTGTCATACTTGCCATCTCCTAAGCGTGCTGACATCACACGGTTAATTCAGAAACATTTAGGTTTGTTCTCTGATGTTCCTAGTCGTATTAATGTACTCGAGCATGACATTGATGTTGGTGATGCAGCCCCAATTAAGCAACATGCCTACAGAGTAAATCCTGAAAAGCGACAAATTCTGTGTAAGGATGTAAACTACATGATGAGGCATGACATTGCTGAGCCCAGTTCCAGTGCATGGAGCTCCCCCTGCCTGCTTGTTGATAAGCCAGACTGTACTCATCGTTTCTGTACTGATTTTCGTAAGGTCAATGCGGTAACCAAGCCTGACTCTTTCCCCCTTCCTCGCATGGATGACTGCATCGATCGGGTGGGTTCAGCAGCCTTTGTGAGTAAGTTAGGTCTTCTAAAAGGCTATTGGCAAGTCCCTTTCACTAAGCGAGCTTGTGAGATCTCGGCTTTTGTCACACCCGAGAGTTTCTGCCAGTATACAGTCATGGCCTTCAGCATGCGAAATGCTCCGGCTACCTTCCAGCGGCTAGTGAACAAAGTGCTGGCAGGTGTTCCAAATTGTGAGGCATATCTTGATGACCTGGTTATCCACAGCACCTCCTGGTCTCAACATTTAGAGCAGCTTGAGGAAGTGTTCAAGCGATTGGATGAAGCTAACTTGACATTGAACTTGCAAAGTGCGAGTTTGGACAGGCTACGGTTACCTATCTAGGTAAGGTGGTTGGACATGGGCAGGTGTGTCCCATAGCAGCTAAGGTGGAGGCCATAGTGAATGTCTCTGCTCGTACCACCAGACGAGAGCTGAAGCGTTTCCTAGGTATGGCAGGTTACTATAGGAGCTTCTGTAAGAACTTTGCTACTGTTGCTGCTCCTCTAACTAATCTGCTCTGTCCCAAGGTTCCTTTTGTATGGACTGAGACCTGTCAACTGGCTTTTGAAAACATTAAGGCCATTCTTGTTAGTGCTCCCATTCTTGCAGCCCCTGATTTTAGCCTGTCCTTCAAGTTAGCAGTTGATGCTAGTGACCTAGGTGCTGGAGCAGTACTTCTGCAGGAGGATTCATTGGGAGTGGAGCATCCGGTGTGCTACTTCTCTAAAAAGTTTGACTGCCATCAACTGCACTACTATACTATAGAGAAGGAGGACTAGCTCTGGTTCTTGCCTTGAACCATTTTGATGTTTATGTGGGTTCTTCTAGTTTGCCACTTGTTGTATATACAGACCATAACCCTCTGCAGCATGACCAATTCAAATCATCAACTGATGTGTTGGAGTCTGTTTCTCCAGGGGTACAACCTGGAGATCCGCCATATTCGTGGGAGGGGCAACGTACTGGCAGACTCACAGTCATAAGTAGCATCTTTTTAGAGATTATTGATAATGGCACTTCTGTAGTTTTGAATTGGGGAACTGTAGTTCTTAGAGAGGTTGCCTTTGTGGGCAACCTTCTTAAAGTAATAATCTCGAAGATTTTCATTAAAATAAATGTCTGTTAAGTCACTATCTGTCGCCGAATTAGGTAACACAATGGTGATTGAGCCTATTATTATATTAATTAATATAATAATTTATGATTGAAGAACTGGGTGTCTGTGGCGACATTCCTGGGAAAAAATCACAAGCGGCGCATAGTTAGTGACACGTTTTCCATCACCCATCAGTGGTTGGTTCGCCAGAGAGGGTAGACGGAGCTAACGCAACAGGCTCGCTCTTCAACTCACTTGCGTGTGAGCGGTGCACTGTTTTTTCCGGGGTATGCTAGCGTTACAATAACAGAGAAGGGGGGGTTATGGAACCCTAAAAAGTTTTTGTGTAACATGAGAGGTCATATTTGTTGATGTAGATTTCGTATTACATTTGATGACAATGTAACATTACTAAATTACATAGCCTAGCTATTTGCACAACTAACGCTAGCTACTGGACCATGTCAAGAAAGGCAACATTAGTTTAGACCACGTTGCGCACAGTATCCATCTCTCATATCAGGTAATGTTGCGTTAGCTAGCTAATGTAATTAACACAATTTAATGTCAGCTAACAATTAGAAAAAACGCTAGCTAATGCTACCGACTGGTACCGACCTCGGAAAATGTCTCTCGAATGCAATGCTACCTTGTTGCAACATTGCAATGTAGGTAACTAAAGGTCAGTTCAGATCAATGATTCGCTACGAGACTGGATGCAACTTGCAAAATTCCGAGACGTCTGATTGTAAACGTTCTAACTGCACTTGGCGATTTGACAAGGTGGGTCTTTTGAGACCCCAGGCAACGGCTTCAGACGCTCTGCAACTAACCAGTTCACACCGCTGCAATTTTCTCTGCAACATTCTAAAACCGTTTTGTCTCGTTGCGAATCATTGATCTGAATTGGCCTTAACGTTACCGTTATTTACATTGCCATCAAGTTCATCAATATATTATAATGATCGGAATAAAGCCATCTATACACAGAGTATTAACCCCGGGGTATAGGTGGAGCACAGCCAGGTCTGATTTCAGTGTAAAGATGTCAAACCGGAGAAAACTAAATAAAAGAATACAGCAGTATGGATTAGCGTTATTATTTTATTACGCTTCCTCATTGTCCTTCAGCCTTGCCATTTTTTGATGAAATCTCCTTTGTTTTTGTTTTATTATTCTTGTTCTGATTGCTAATTTAACACCCAGCTCCGCTTTATTCTCGAACAGTTTGCTAGCAAAACCAGAAACACCAGCGGCAACATTTTGCAAGGCAGTTGTTTCAAAAATATCACACAACAATCATTCACGAGAGACTGTTTAGTGTGCACGAGATACATAATTGTACGAGCCGCAGCTAATCCCGCAAATTCTTCTCTGCAATGTAAAGATGTTCATACCGGGTAAAAGGTGGATAAAGAACGTCTGTGGAAATTGATCATCACTAATTCTACCCCAGGTCTGCTACAGCATTTTAACCCAGCTCGGCAGTGTAAAGGCAGCTTAAGTTAGCCTAATGTTAGACAATGAATGAGTGTGTACATAACGTTACTTTTATAACAACCATTTTTTATTCAGTAAATAGTAAGAGTTATAGTTGGCGTGGCCCAGGTGCCAACTGACTGACGTCACACAGGCGACACTGGTTGGGTCTGGTTGGATCTCTGGGAAGTGGGGTCCAAAAACACACCTGCAATTACTGCTTTTCGCCATTGGTACCGCCAAAGAGAACGAAACAGAAATCTTCGAGATTGTAACTTTAAGGGTGGAGGTGTTATGTCCTGGGCATACAACTAAACTGTGTGTGTTTTTAATCTGCTAATTCAGAGGCACCTGTGAGGAGGCACCGGAGTGCTTAAAAGCCCCTCCTTGGCTCCGCCTCTCTCTCAGCCAGAGAGCAGTGTCTCCCTCATCCACCACATTACCCCTTTTTTTCTTTGTTTTACTCTTAATAAATTCAACCTTTTGTTTACACCTAACCCTGGTTGTCTGTGTCCCTTTATGTTGCTTCCCTCTGAGCCGGGGTCATAACAGTCAAGCAGAGCGATAAGAGATGTGTCTAAGTCATGGATCTTTTCGATGTGTACATTCTTACTTTCTGATGTGAACGTAAACCTTTAAATGTCATCTGTTTATGATGAATGTTATGTGGTTTGTTGTATTCCGCTACTGTATATGTGTACAAATCCGAGCAATCCGCTCTGAAATACTGCAATCAGCTTTGAAATACTGTATGTATTTGTATGTGTCAAGTAGATAGCAATGCATGTCTCTTCTATTATCTATTTAATTAGCTTGAACTGTTGTCGTTTTCAGGGAGTATATGGAAAGTAGTTCTTAATGATGTAAAGCACAAGATTAATCTGGAGGGTTTGTACATACTTGAGATTTTTTTCTGCAAAGTTAACTTTTTAGGAACAAAACAACACTGTGTTGATTCATCAACATAAAGATAATAAATAGTTATACACTTTGGCAGCTATTGGCAATTATATTAAACTAGCTTTGTATATTTAGACTTGATTAAACTTAAGTTTGTTGCAATAGAATCCAAACACAAATCTTTTGTGGCATATTAAGGAATGTTTCATTTAGCTGATAGTATGTCAATTGGTTATATCCCAGTGACATTATATTAATTGGTTAATAAACTGGGTTAGGTATAAGACATGAGGGATTGTGGGTGCACGGACAGTCAGAAGAAATAATGATGCAAGCAGCGTTGTACTTGACCTCCCTTGCTCCAGCTAAAGTTATAATAAATGTGTTCCTTCTTTTTCTTAAAATCAGTCTTCCTGTTCTTTCTTGCTTCTGCAATTATTTTTCTTATCTGGTGTACACAATGTTTTGTGTGGTAGTGGTAGTGGATTAACACCTTTGGATATATTTGTAAAATGAACAAAGCAAAGTTGACCCTGCCTATTTTTGAGCCAACAAAATGAACTAATTAAACAAAGTGAATTTATTAATTTTTTTATTATTCATGATGGCGAAACATCTTGAAGTAGCATCAGACTGTTTGGATACTTTCCTGTGCTATTGGGAACATTGAACAGAATTTTGAATGATGAAATTTGCAACCTACACAACATTCTAAAAGCAGGTTTCTTTTATGCTAATGTGCAAACCAGATGTCAATCACTCATATTTTGAATGCTATTTATGGTCACTGTATTGAGATGTGGTGAGAAAAGTAGTTTAATCAGAAGCTTATTGAGATAATCTGGAGGGTTTGTTTGAATTGCTTATTAACATTGTAATCCCATTTTATTGATTCCTGTATTTTTTAAAATAGAAAAAAAATTGAGGTGAAGCCTGAAAAGGTGAGTTTTTCATCAAGTATGATTCCACATTTCACAAAATTATTTTTAAACTGGTTTTACAGCATGTTACAACATGGCATGTTAATACATGATAAACCCATTGATTCCCATGCTGTTGCCATCCTTGGATAATGGTAAGCATGTTTGATTCTGTAGCGGTTTGTGTTTCATATAAACCTCTGAATAACCCATTTTTGGTTTGCATTAGAGGCTGTTCAAACTAATTTTTACTGATTATTAATTATAATGCTCATGATAATTTCTGACAATCATAGAAAATCATAAAGAAATAAAATATATATTTTTAAAATCACCCTATTGTCAGTCATTGATTACTTACAGTATAGTATGAATATGAATATTGCATTTGATTATTTTCCCTTAGTATTATATGTAAATTGAATGCAGATGCAACATAATATAGGGATTGGTGTTATTTAATTGTAATTTAATTGAATCAATATTGGGAAGAGATTGAATTAAAGAATTGGTTATGAGAGGGGAATGAATTGAGGGAGCAGTTATAGACAGAATTTGAGTGAATTGATACTAAAAGATTTAATGGGAAACAAATTACATGAATTTATCCTGCCAAGTGTCTGAATTGCCCCGAAGAAGGGATTGATGGAAGCCCTGAGGTGAATAGTAATTAAATTGTCAATCTTAAAAGAGGGTCATTTCATTTTTGCACTCTGGAGTAAACGGGCCGTGGAAGATGGGCCAATGCATGAACTACGCATACCAAGGTGGAAAATGAGCAGGCCCAGAGTTTACCCACCTTTTTTTACCACTACAGACACTGCTGACAACGTTACCATAACTGCAGGAAGAGTGCGAAAGCACTAAAAATGGTGAAATTCATGCCACTGCCAAAATAAATGAATAAATAATGGAACCTGTGACATCTGTGACTTCTGTGACAAACACCCAGCCATAGAGATAATTACTCCTCTGGGAGAAATAAAAGATGACCTAGAACCTCACACAGCGTTGGCATTCCATCCCGGCAATAGCCAAGCTTCTTGAAACATTACACATTTCTCGCATCTGGATTTAGTCACTCTGCAAATTACCGCCACAAATGAAATATCACAGTACACATTTTGTCCTGCACTGTCCCTAGTGCTGCATACGGTCTTATGTGGTGCCAGTGGATACATCAATTTCCCCACATCCAATCAAGACACACAGTATAATTTACTCTTTACACAGAGCTAGCTTGCCTACTCTTTAAAAATACTCTGGCCTCTAACCTGGGCCTTGCCGTTTTCATGCCAAATAATGCATATCCTGTTGCATAGCCAATCCAATAGCTAACAGCTTCATCAAAAAAAAATGTCTAGGTAAGGAAGATCATGTGAAACAAGTGTCTGGTATTCAATGTGACAGTTAAAATGTTCTTTCTGCCAATGAAAACTGGTGCCTGCTTTAATTGTAAAGCCACTGAGTATTCCCCAGGCTATGCATTCTCAGCCTCTCAAAAGCAGGGATGAAAGCACCCAAAATTAACCTGGTTTGAGCATGCATCAAATGAGCTAAAGTTTGAACACTGACAGGTTTACCAAAGAGTAACTTTGCAATGTGATTGCTGCAAAATTACAAAATGACACGTGAATTTGCCAATTTGTTGTAAGTTAATTTGCCAGTGTTTTTGGCCATACATTTTACATGTAGTGTCATATTGTTCAATGCAATTGATGATGAAATAATTTCATTTTGTGTCGAATGTGCTGCACTCCCTTGTGACCAATACATTTAGCCCAGAATATCTAGCTCATTTCCTGGAGGGCTGTAGTGGCAGCAGGTATTTTTGGTTTCAAGGTGTATCCTCACTTTTTTCAGTACTTAAAATGTTAAATCTTAGTTCTGATGTAGCATCGTATTTTATTTTTCAAGAAATTCTAACTTCTAAAAAATGATGTCCGTAATATTATTTCCCTGGAGAGAAATATGACTATTTTGTTGAAATCTGTATATAAAACACATAGTCTAGTTAATAAAATGTGCCTATAATTTATGGATACATTTTTGACATAAATTTACTCATTCCCTTCATTTGAACGTACTCTACTTGAAGTAATACAGTTTTTTTGCTTGTAAGAATAAAATTGTCAGGGACAGGTGCTGTTCTTACAAGCAGGTTTCACAGTATCATACGCTGTGTATTACTAACCCGAACATCTCAGCTTGACAGCCCTTGCTTTGCAATTACATTGATCATTTCAGTTATCCCTGACATTCTCACTGAGTAGCTGACAGGGGAAAGAAACTGTCTCCACCCCCAATGATTATACAGAGTACATTCCAGTTCATTGCCAAATTAAAAAAAGAAAATATAATAATTAAAAACTATTCCAGGTAATACAAATGTGGAGAGCTTCAAACAAGATCACTCTTTTTAGGTGTTCTTGCTGCCAAGCAGCCTCACTGAGTAAAAACTGGATATCTTGTCTGTCTGCCATGGCCCTTGGACTTGCCTTTCACATTCACA
The DNA here is from genome assembly GCF_018555375.3 of Anguilla rostrata. Classification (NCBI taxonomy): domain Eukaryota; kingdom Metazoa; phylum Chordata; class Actinopteri; order Anguilliformes; family Anguillidae; genus Anguilla; species Anguilla rostrata. Next base: position 31,368,340 of record NC_057934.1, read on the forward strand.
GCGACTCACTTTGCTCCTTATGCTATAAATATCAGTTCTGACACAGACAAAGAGAAACCAGAGCACAGGCCCCAGAAGTCCATCTGGCTGCTCGACTTGGCACATGTCCATCTTGTGCTAATCTTGCATGATCTCACCTAAAACAGCTGACAGGTTTCTCCCCACACAGACTGATATTTAGGACCTCATCTTTGCTGCTTTCTACTCAGTGAGACCAGACTGTACCCGCCAGAAAGTCAGACTGGCTCCGAACACCCCCCCCCCCCCAACCCCCACCCCCCCAGCACAACTCCACCCCTAACCAGCCAATTCTTTATCAACATATCAAACTAAAATTAAGCAGCATTAAATAAAATTTGGGAAGGTCTCACCATTAAAAAGACTTACATTTAATTGCATTTTAAGGACAAATTTGGTGACTTGACTTTACTATTCTCATGGCATGCTATACAGTATGGCTTCATTATCACATGAATTTAAGAATGAAACAACAATCTGGGCACAGAAGAGCAAGGAAGAGAAAATATGCTTAAAGACAGACCTGAATTATAGTTCCACATGCAGTATCGCCATATATTTTGATGTCTTTTTAAAAAAGAAGAAGAAGCTGAGCAGGGCTGCAGCTGCAGTACAATAGTGACTATTTACCACGTGGTTGTGAAACACTGTACTATTGTTACTCTGAGGGACCCTCTAACAGAGTCGGCTGTTGTGCCCCTCTGCCTTATGTAGTCACTGCGTGAGTGGTGACAAAATGTTTCAAGGTCTACTGCTTCTTGTTGTGGACACATTTGGCATACCATTTATAAAATGTTTTCACATAAAGTGTTTTGATATCATTGATTTCTAGGCATGTATGATATTTGATATGTGTTTTCTGTAAAAACACCATGTGTTTTTTGGTTTTTCAAATGTTTTTTAGACAAATATAACAAAACCATTTTCAATATCAAAAGCCCTATTTTTGCTGTCTTAATGGCATTGTGAAGTGCTAGGAGTAATGGAGGCAATAGTAAATTTGGATGGGTCCAAATCAATTTTTCACATTTATTGGCCCCTGGCAGTAGCAGAATTATTTGTGTCCTGTCCAGAGAAGAACATTGAAATATGAAAATATTAAAACATTCAAAATAGCTTTATGCCGTATGGTGTTTTATAATGTGCCCTCTGAAAGATCATTGTGACATCCTTGGTGTATGTTTTTGCTATGTAGAATGCAACATGCTGCAAAGAACTCTATGGTCTACTGTATATTGAATGTACCGTCTGATTGGTTTAAACATCTGAATTACATCCTCAACAATCAAAATATCTGCTCAATCACTGACCTATGTATAGTCACACAATCACCTGTCCAATGATTGAGTTGGCTAGGATAAAGCTGTGATGTAATCTCTTATTGGCAAACATTCACTCTTTATTATGACATTTCAACTTAATGCTTGCTTTGTTACATATTTAATGGATGGTAAATCAACAGTTTCCAACTATAGACAGATTATTCTATTACTGTGTGTACAGACAAATTACTCAAGCTATGGCTAAAAATAAAATGAATGTTTTAATGAGATCCCACTTAGGATAGTTTGATTATTGGTTATCTACTTAAACTTAAATTTATAGCAACAAAATTATAGTAGCTTATTTTTTTTCCAAAAAAAAAAGGTTGGTCTTAAGTAATGTAAATTATAATTTGAGTAAAATATTAACATTCACTTTTGAAGTTACGAACTTTTCAGAGCTCCAAACGATCCCTATCCCTGAAGCGTTCATATCCCTGAGGTTCAATTATACTTTCTGTGCTTGAATGATTGTAAGATGCATTCATCATTCATTGATTCAATTCTCTCTCGCTCTTTCTCTCTTTGCCTCAGAATGAGGTGAAATACAATATTTGTTGGTATACAAGTGGGGGATTTATCATTGTAAATTTTGGCTGTCTGCCTTTACACTGTGTGTACATTATTAAACAGGAAATAGGATTTAAGATGTTTGTTACCTTTGCCTTTGCTTTTCACAAGCTCTTCAGGCTAAAATGCTAAATTTGGTAATGATTAGCCTAGGCCCCTTTGAACATTTGAATCCAGGATAATGATTGCAATGGAAAGTTTTTTAGTAACTGCAGGACGACTTGATGCAAGTTTTAACACTGTATGCATGAATTCCTTTATCACTTATTTAAGTATGTTTCGGGCTGATTTGGGGATCCCTGAGAAAATTGTCTGGCATGTTGCATGTTATATATCAAGAATAGTTTTTCTGACATTTTTGTTCATATTATCAATTTCCATTGCTAGTTTCCACACTAGGCCTTTTAGTACACTGCTGTCTCTTGTGAGATCTTCAGTCTGTGCTTGACTTAAGGCTAATCTCTTTCAACTCTGTCAGGCCTTTGTGCAACTTCTGTAGGACTGCTAACTTCTTGTTAATTGAAGTTAGGGTATAAACCACCACACTCATCGTGATGAGGTCGTCTGTGTTCACAGCCGAGCACCAAAAGTGCTTCTTATTAGGTAGTGGGTTATTGTCACACATGCCTATTAAGAGCACTGTGTCCATGACATGCAAACTGATGAAGCAATTGTTAATGAAAATTCTAATCGTCTTTATGCTTGCAGATGCTGGCCACTATCCATTAAGCTATTAATCCACAACAGACTGCAAGAGTAATACTATTTGATTTTCTTGACTAGTCATTCCAAGCATGAACACATTTTGCCTGATTGTTCCAGAGATCAGTGTCTAGCAGCAGGGCACTGCCATTTCAATCCTACCTTTTGAATTGCTCAGAAAACTAGACAAAGATTCCGAAGGTCCTCCAAATAGCATAAATAAACCTTGATTTTTTTTTCATAATCAAGGGTTAAGCACAGTGAATATGCATTCGCATGCCATTATGCATTTATTTCAGAGTCTTTGAGGTCACCTCAAAATCATACTTGAACAAGGAGTACTGGATACAAGGCTACTTGAGTTGCTGCGGGCAGCTGGTTGGAGGCTATACATTTTAACCTGACTCACAGTAGGCTACTGAGACCCTCCTGTACATGAATCTCATAGACTGTAGTGTGTGATTGTAGAGACAATGGCATGTATGGACAATCAGCAGACCAAGGTGACAAAATCTACCTGAAAAAATCCAAACTTGAAAATATAATTTTTTGATTTATTAGTCATTTAAATCCATGGGTCAAAAGAAGTGAAAGAGCTGAACTGCCCATCATTACTGGCACTACATCCATTGTGGCCAAAATTTACCAGCAGGAGAAGGGATGCAGCCTTGGGATAGACACATGGATTAAACATTACTGTTGCATAAAACTACCAATTCAGCTATAGCACCCTATAGCATCTATGTTACTGCTACTGCTGGTGTGAAAACAGGGCCCAAATGTCATTCGGAACGATTTTTTGCTGCTTTCATTTTGTCCATGCTTGGTGAGAGATTTAATTTAAAAAAGGCATTACATTTCTTTACATATCAAAGTGACTGGCATTACTTATTATTTCAACTTTCCATCACTTTGAGATGAAAAGTTTAAATAAAAAGCTGATGGAAAGCCAGTGAAACACAGTGCAGCATACAGGTGTGTTATGTGGGTTTATTTGATGATTTTGACTCGTTATGTTTAATTATGCTAGGAAACTAAAGTGGTGTCATAAATGTGAAATAGAGCTGCTGTTATGGTTTCTTAGCAATAAAGGAGGTGATCTAAAGCAAAGGAATTGGTGCCTAGTGCAGTCATTGGGCTCTTCAATTCTGTCATTTGTCAAGGACTAAAAGCCATCCTACAATTAAATCAGATTTTATTTGTTGTAGTTTGCACTGGGTTAATTTTACATTCACCTGCAAATATTGAATCATCCCATAACAATTAGAGCAGAAGGAACTTGTGAATAGGTGTGAATAGCTTGCTTTTAGATAACTAACAAAACGTTTCATTATAGTGAACACAGTTGATCTTCATGTTTACCTTTTTCTTTAGTGAAGTCTGCTAAATTAAGCTGGCATTCACTGAATTTTATTCCCTAAGCTTCATGCCAAAAAGTCCAGCAACAGTGGCTTAGATGACCCTGAAAGGTGTACTGTTAATTAGCGCTGTCAAAAACACGTCACAGGAACATGAATGTACCTTTTATCAAATCTGACCAAATCATGCTGGAATAATCACCTTCAGGGAATTAAATTAGGTAGGAATGCAAGGGATTGTTGAGGCAGACACAGGGGCAATTAGGTGACCAGAAGTAGATTTTTTGTAGGAATTTGGCTAGGATACCAGGGTTAACGACTCTCTTCTTTCGAAAAGTGCTATGGGAACTTTAATAACCACAATGAGTCAGGACCTCATTCTGTTGGGGCATTGACTGTCCTCAACTAGCCCACCGACAACAGCTTAGTTTTCACAGGAAGTCTCCCATCTAAGTACAAAGTGAACACACACCTTCTTAACTTCAGCAGTTAGTTATGAGAATGGGGCAGCATAGCTGCTGGGAAACCATATACCTGGTCATATACTTGATGTAACTCTTGAATTTTGTAGAAATGTGGGAGACTTGTGCTGTGAAACCATTTCTACTATGTTCCAAGACCTGGTTTGGATAGCTTTATTTGCCCTGGAAGAAGGTATATACAAAGGAGGTGTCTTCAAGATGGCTTTACTTTGCTTGGCAAAGAATAAAATGAAAAAAAAAACAGTGTTGTTCATCTCAAGCACAATCCCTGAATTTGTTGTCTGTACCAGACCCACATGTGATTTTTTTTTATCACATTCATCTCACCCAGGTACTTCACCACCTAATTGACCCTTTGTCAAGCCCTGGCCAAAGTCTTGGCTTTACCTTGATGTGAAAGCCTGATGGAGTCAGAGGTGGTTAGCAACTGTTGCTATGCCAACAAGGCCTCTTATTAGCGGACAGCAAGGAAATGAAAAGGAAAACAAAGGGTTAATTGTTTGGAGAATGTTTTTGATTAAATGTTTGTGTGAGTTGGACAATCTACTGGACTACTGTCCTTGAGGACTGGAACTGGATAGCCCCTGTTGAATGGCTCTTTGTTAAAAAAACTACCATGCTAATTGTGATTGTAGAAAGCGTGTGTGACCGAGTCCTCACTACATTTTGACTGGTAGACACACCTCCACTTCCTACTTAGCGTCTTATTTTTGAATAATTATTTGCTGCCCATTATACCTAAGAGAGGAGTGGTCTGGCAATTATCTCATTTACTATCTCACGTTCAGTATATATAGCCTGAAAGCATAGTCATACCGAAAGCTAGTTCCTGCTTTGACTTCTGTCCAGGTGCCAGCCTTGTTTTACTCCTCCCCCCCCCCCCCCACTTTGCTGCTAAGGTAGGTCACCTGTTGCGTTTATATCTCCCTCTCTGAATCAAATTGGTTCTTATTTTGTTGTAGATGCAAACAAACATTTTATGCTAACTTGGGTGTTCGTGTTCTCAGAGCTGCAATGATTGGTAGATGTACACACGACTACTGTTTGGGTAATCTCATTGTTAGATCCCTCGCTACTCCCGTAGGCTATTAATAGCGGTAATCCTGGTGGGTTCTGGTGCTACTTCATTCTTAGACGATTACTGAAATTTGTACTATTTTATAACTCTAACTAGGTGGTTGACCCTGTTTCTGACCCTGTTTTCATGGTGGTTTGTTTACATCTTTTAATGCAGCACGCTGAGCGTCTCTTTTAATTGCCATTACGGTAACTACGAATTATAAAGGCCATGAAAATAATTCTGTGCCATTGTTATCATTGCAGAGAAACTCCGCTGCTGTTTTGCCGTTTTGTTTTGCCCTTAATCTTGCCTCGCGGCTTGCGCTTGGAGCACGCTAGCTGTTACTGTCTTGATTGAGTGTAGGAATGTGTCTACTGTTATATGCTCCGCAATTGTTTGTCTTAGGTGGCTTTCTATTGTAGTTTTTTCTTAAAGGCACAGTGTTCCCTGTGCGTTATTGACTGAATTATCTTTGCAACAGTACTGAGCCCTGCACTGGAGCCTGAGTGAAGTAATGTCTGTTTTCTTTATGTCAATTTCATTTGTTGGTATTTTGTTTCTTTCTGGTTCAGTGATATTGTAATCTTCTTGACAAACCAACTGTGTAGCTGCCTGCCTTTTGGAAATATATTTCCTGTTGGGTGGCTGTGCTGTGGGGATTGGCAGTTTAGGGTCCCTCCCCTTCTCACATGCATGTGGCTGAGTATTGCATTACAGCTTAAATTCACCATTTCCTTTGAAGTGAATGTGTGGGTGTGTGTGGAAGAGCACAAGCACATGTGCCGGTGTGATAAGTAGGTACTCCCTTGCTCCCATAGTAAGTTTCTCCCCGTCAGCCTGCCTCGCTCCATAGTCGAGTATACATACCAGCATTTTTTTTTGTAGGTCCACTTCCTATTCGATGCATTTTGTAGCTGTTCTAGGCAAAACCTATTCAAATAATATATTTATCTACTTTTAATTAATTTTACTAAAATACATCATTGTGAATGAGAATAAAACATTTTTTTAACTAACATTTTTCTTCACAGCCTCCTTTTCTTCTTCCCAATAAATAAATTGATACTCATGTTTTGAACTTGAAATCATGACCCTGTTCCTCTTTTACAAACTTAACTGAGTGGGGTTAACCTTGTGTGTGTAACAAGTGTTCATAACTAGTTCCTTGGGTGAAATTCCCAAGGTGGCGTAGTCGAGCCACTTAATTTCTTTGTGCTTTGGCCGGTCTGGTCACACGTGCATAATGTTTTGAAACAGATTTCAAATAAACTGAGTTAAAATATACATATTGAGAAATCCTTAATGTAGTCCTACTCCTTTGAGTTTTTTTTTAAAGATTTGACATTTGACAATCCGGTAATTTGACATTTAGCAATAGAGTAATGCAGCACATCCTTTCATTTAATGAGGGAAAACAAAATTGATTTTTTGAATCACAATGAAGATGGTAATCTATAATCTGATAAGGATCTTATGAATTGGTAAGATGATAAAACAGGGGGTGGGGGTTTTTGGGGAGGTCTTCATGTCCAGTGCATTGTGTCAGCCTCCACAGACTACACGCGTCCTTGCTGGCTGATTGACTGGAAAATGCATGTCAGTGGCCAGCCTCTGGTCGCCCAGAGAGTGAACAAAGGACTTCTCTATGCTGGTTGAGCCCAGTCTGACAAATGAAGGACGTGATAAAGCAAGCCCAGACAGCAACAATATTACTTTTGTCTGGAAGTCAGTGAAGAAAATGCACTTGCTGCAGCTACCTCCCCCTCTGTTTGTCAGAGTAGGTTAAAGGCTAGAGGGGGAACGAGGAGAGCCAGAAAGGGAAACTGACACTCTCCTAAAAGTAATTGACTTCAAGACAAATTGAACTGAGAGACAGGAGGCCACTGCTTTGTACACTTTGGAGTCGTGGTTAGTGGTCTGCTGTTTGATCGTCCCTAGCAACAAAAATGTAGCTCCTCGCAGTCTGTCCACCTCATTTCCGCCCATGCTGTTAGTGGATTGTATCTTTAAGCTGTAATCTCATAGAGTGTATTCTATTCTCATAACTGATTGTGAGTTTCTCCAAATGATGTTGTCTACATCGACAGTTAGATTTGGTTTATTTACAGTTTACTTAAACATTTTAATTTATTTAAACCATGATAACTTGTTTTTTTTGGATGATTAATGCTGTCTATTTACAGATACAAAAAATAAAATTTTAAATATAATATTTGTCACTGAAAAGTCCTGCAAATGATTCTGACTTGTAGTTTAATTAGACCTTCTGAATTCAATTTAATTCAGAACTTCTGAAAGCTGCCCTATGGAATATCACCACTGGTGAAGACAATCTATTTCTTTACTAACTGTAATGCAGTACTGCAGTTTTAGTGTTGTATGTCTGATTTAAACAGTCCATCCTTTTGCTTACTCCAGTGCTGGTATAATCCAGCCGAACACAGGGAACACCCTGGCAGGTTTGGATCCATCTGTGAAAACAAGGCCCTTAATGCAGTACCCCATCCCAGCATCACACTTTAAAATCTCTCTTAGCTAAATTGCCTCACCATAGGTGGACATCTCTGCTTTGATTGAAAGGGACTGTCAATTACCTTTTTCAGGAGTCTGGCATTTAACGTAACTTATATGTAGCTGTTTTTTTTTCCTCTCTCCCTTTTGATTGTGCCAATTGAAGTTGAGATGACTTTATCTCATCCCACACCTTTCCGTTCCAGCAGTCCCCACACACAGATGTTTAGAAGGGAATCATCTCTGTTCTTCCACCCTAGTGACTGATACATATCATCAGAAGAAAACAGGGAAACAAACACATTTTTGGTTTCATGCGTCAGGGGACAGGAAAAAGAAGTGCACCGCTGAAGTACTGAATTTTTATTTATTTATTTCAATGGTTCTTGATTTATCTCCAGTGACAAGTAATGCTCTTTTTGTAATACCCTTTTAGAAACAAAAACAAGTCAAAAATCCATTCATGCACACTATTGTATGTATACAGCAAATGAAGCAATCCATTTCAGTCCAACCTTGGGTCTTTTTGCCATTTTTTCCCCTTTCCCTTTTCCCATTTGTGTATCTCGGAGATTGGCCATATACCTATCCTTATAAAATTAAATGCAAAAGTTTTGGGACAGTGACACAATTTTTGTTATTTTGACTCTAAAAGGGCTGTAATTTCTACACATGACCATATGATATGTATGAAAATACCTTTAAGTTAAAGCTGCCGGGCCACTTTAATCTCATATTCAATGCTTTATTTCAAATCCAGTGTGCTGGAGTACAGAGACAAAACAACAATTTGTTACTGTCTCAATACTTTTGTATATATATATATATATATATATATATATGGCAAAATAACTCATAAGAAAAGGAACTCCAAAAATCCCATTTATTATAATTTATTCAACAATTCCAAAAAAATAAAGATTGACAAACATAACACATTTCATTTTACAAGCAGTTTTAATCTATTTCTGCATTCAGAGACTCTCCCCTCCCCACTGCAATCTCATTGGCTGATGAACATGTCTTTGATTGTTTGATATGAAGTATATCTGGGGTAACAAAACATATAGTAATGACACATTCATACACATACTCACAATTTGAACAATCACAAGCCTTTCAAGTGTAGTTCCTAAACTTTCACAAGCATTTCAAGTGCAGTCTGTCTACATGATCAACTTAAGTGCAGGAGGGTTTGTAGCTGGTAAACCAATGTGAAATGCTTCAAAACAGCTTCAGATAATTGGCTAAATCCTATTGTTCTATACATGCTCATGATTTTCCAGGGGGATGGCAACCATCAAACAGATGATTTGGACATTTGATAATGGACGAAAGATCAAGTATGCCATCTGTTTTTTCTTGTGTCATTGCTGCCTTGAAGCTAGTGACAAATTACAATATCGCAAGACTTAATCTTAAGGACAGCTAGGTCAAAACTAGAATATCTAATATACATGGGGTCTTCCATAAAATGCATACAGTAGTCCATCAACAGGACACAACAGACAAACAGGAACAGAAGGCAGGGGGTGCTGATGAGAAATGTTTTTGTGCAGAACATGTGGGCCACCATGTTTTTTTCTGTAAGATAGGTCCTGCACTAACAACATCCAACCACAAGTCTGCCCAGTTGTGCTTACAGCAGGCATTGCAAAGAAAACAACCATGACAATATGCAACCACAAAGTGGCACTGTGCTTTATGTGAAATTCATAACAGCCAGTCAAAGAAAGAATCCCCCCTTGAGCTGAGATCTTCAAATTTGTCTCCTGCAAGATAATGCTGTGCTTTCATCAAGTCCTCAATCTCATAACATTCCTAGGCCCTCAGGGGCAAGCTATTCTTATAAGGTACTACAGATAGGGTTCACAAAGCAATAGCTGCAATGATTTTTGCACATCGTTATTTTACATATTTGGACAAAGGAAAATAGTTATATGCTAAGAGGAGGTATACAACGGCAAGGCAGGGATCTCTGTGAAGTCAGTCGAGACTGGATTGGAAGGCCTGTGTCCTTTCTGCTATGGAGACAAGGTCAGCTTTTTTCAATCTGGCAAAGTTGTTTGAAAACAAAAATTTCAGCATATCTGACTGGGCAAAACACCAGCATGTAGAGTGGGTGCCACTCAGAGCTTTCTCTGCACCCTCAGGATGAAAGAAAGAGTCCATTTTCAGAGCGGAGAAAGAGAGAGAGGCTGAGAGAGTGAGACAGATGGAGAGAGAGAGAGAGAAAGAGAGGCAGAATCTGAAAAAGTGCTCTGGTCTTCAAACCCTCCCTGACTCCCCTTCAGTCGGCATAGATGATGAACCCAGAAAAGGTGCTGTACTTGTTGTTGTTCCCTCCATGGGCCTTGCCCCCATCAAGTTTGATGTAGACCTCATCACCAGCATCCAAGTGCAGAATAACACTGTTGCTGGCGTAGTCATAGTTCTGGTCAGCGTCTTGAGCTATGGCACTGGCTCTAACCTGCAAAAACAAAAGGCGACACCTGAGTTGATAACAAAGCTTGAGACATCACGTTTTTCAATTTTTTGTCATCATAATAAAATAAAGGCCACATCACATACCACAAACTTGCCCTCTTAATGTTTTAACAAGAGGCCATATTACATGACATTTAACTGACATTTCATCGATCAAGCAAGAGCTCAAGGTGAAATTGAAATGAAAATGGAATGGAATATTTTGGGACACCGTTCTGTGATAGAACAAGGTACTGTACACTATCCAAGTGTTTTCCCAGCCATTTACAATTCAACACCGTCTGGTTTTCATTCACTCGTAATCTTGAATTGATGCAAACGAGAAAGACGGTACTAGATCTGGGGAAATAACTGTAAATTTACTCTGCAGATGTTGAATCGAGTTATATTACACAAAATAAACAAGAATTCATTGAATTCAATAGGACAAATGAAGGGTCATACCAAAAAAGGAAGAAACACATTTATAAATTATTTTTAAATACATTGTCTTGTTTTGTTTGGGAGCATGTCTGGAATAGTTGCATACAGAATTGTTGAAAGTATTCTTGACTTCTCTTAAACAAAATGGTTTCCTAAAAATGTATTGTCTGTATAGCTAACTAATCTACTTCAATTAATTTGTTTTGTCATTCCTCAGAAATATAATAGTCTTCCTAGTTCATTCCTCTGGTTTTTTTTAGCACAAGCTTTTGATAAAAAACATTTTAGTTGCAAATAATAACCTTGTCTAAATATTTAGCTATCCTTTGCATTGGTAAATTAAAACTGAAAGTGTTTCTAGCAAGAGGATTAGGAGTCTGTTAGCAATCAACTAATCAAAAGCTGCTCAAGATATTTTTAGAGCAAAGCAAAAATATGAAAAAGGTGCATTTTCTGATATCAGGAATATGCATGTGTAATATAATGGATATTTGTCTAAAACATAAATCTAAGGAAATTCAACATTCCTGTTGCACTTCTGCACTCCTACAGTGATTGGACCGAGCAGGTTTTGTATGAACAGAGCAGGTTCCAAAATAGAGCCTCTATACTCTTCAACATCTGGTAGGGTGTAGGTTAGTACAGATTGTTTTCTTGCAAAGCAGAGAGACAACAAAGGCTAAAGTTAAATAGTATTTTTGCCATTGCATAATTCACAATCTCTTTGAAGTTCACCGTGAACTAAGAATGTAAAATGGAACAGAGTAGGAAGAGCTACAATGAGTGACCATGCCTTTGTCTGTTTATCTTTATCCTACCTATTTATTTCATGAGAAATAAATTATGAGAAATTTTGTCATGCTGCTCTATATTATGTGCAACTAGCTGAAGTAGATTTTGTAAAAATACTGTACTGCTTTCAAAGATGGAAAAATGTTCTTCCTGTACAATACAACTGCAGAGAATATGTTCACATTCAATTTACCATAATACCACGGACAGAAAGGGTACATTGTGATAAAATTGTAAACTACTTTTTTACATCAAAGAAAACTGCCCCGCTTGCACTTCTAAGCAAATGGCACTTTCCCATTTAGAGTTGGAAGAGAGTTTGAAGATGAGAGAAAATCAAAGTTTCCTTTGAAACAAACATGGTATGAGGACCAGACTGGAGATAAAATGCACTTGATATTATTATAAAATGAAAAGAGCTTTATTATGTTTGACTGTGGTCAAGTCACACCTCGGTCATACTTTATGTCCCAATTGTAATGTATATTATAGTTTATATGGTCACATTGCATGGGTGAAATAAAGGGTAGTTCATTTCAGTAGTAGAACTGTACATTAATTGTCTTGGGAATAATCTTGTGTCTTTGCTCAAGCCTTTAGTTTGACAATAGATATCAATGCATTGCAGGAAAAGGTCCTATATAACCTATTTGTACTAGCAGTATACAGAAGTACTAGGGACTGCAGATAGTTAGGCAAAGGTACAGTGCCTTCAGAAAGTTTTAATCCCCATTGATTTTGTCTCATTTTTCTGTGTAGCAAAGTTAAATTAAAATATACATTTCAATTAGATTTTTTTCTACCCCTACATGAGTAACAGTAATATATCAAAATGAAACAAAGAATTTATATGTCTTCATAATTATATTGAAAATAAAGAGCGGGAATTTACTTTATTTGTATTAATTACAAATTAAGGTAGAAAAGTTGGAGAATGTTGTGAAAAGATTGGAAAAGTGCGCAGTTATGTCCACTGTAACAAAAAGGAATCCTGGCACAACTCAGACACTCAGAACGATCAGGCAGTCCTGCCAAACTGAGCAACTGGATGAGAAAGACAATTGTCAGAGAAATGGCCATGAGGCCAGCTACTACACTGACAGAGTTGCCGAGTTCATTAGCTGAAATGTGAGCTGAAATGTGAGAAAATGCCCAGGGATCAACAGTCTCTTCAGGACTTCACCAGTTTGGCCTCTTTGGGAGAGTGTCAAGATGGAAAGTGTTTCTGTGAAAGGCTGTCTTTAAGTCATGCCTGGAGTTTGCCAGAAGCCATGTGAAAGACCCTCTGGAAGAATCTTTTGTCGTCTGAGAATACTAAAGTTGAGCTCTTTGGCCTAAGAGCAAAGCGCTATGATTGGCACAAAACAAATACAGCCAATCACCTCGGTTGCACAGTGTGGTGGCAGCATCATGCTGTGGGGTTGCTTTTCAGCTAGAGGGGCTAGGAAGTTTATTGCCAACAGGCACAAGATGGTTAGGGGGGTTGTGTTCCAGCAGGACAACGACCCAAAACATGCAGCAAAAGCTATGAAGGAATGGTTTAAAAAATAAGTTCAGTATTCTGTAATGGCCCAGCCAAAGATTTAAATCCCATTGAAGATGTGTCGTATGACCTGGTAGTGTTGATGTCATATTATTGTGGGTGTGCCATACATCGTTTACTTGAGTGTTTTCAAGGCAGATATTTTTTGTATGCAAATATATATTAATATTAATATGTGACCTGTTCACCTGGGGAAACTGACTATCACTTAATGGGGTTTAAATATATAAATCTACATTTCTCTGCAGTACAACAATCAGTTTCATATCATTTGAATGTCAAGATTGACTGTAAAACCAAGAGCATGGAAATGCATTTGGTCATTATTTCATTATTGCCTCTTGTACATGTGACTGTTTTACATATCTAATTTCTAATCTAATCTAATTAAAGGACTAAAAGACTCATAACATGTCTACACTATGATGCAGATTTGGGTGGCAATCTGACCTGAGATATGTTCACCCATATTTCGGGGATGTGCTTTGCTAATAAACCAATGGTTCATTCTTTCTAGCAAATCATGACCTTGTGTAGGTGGTGCTTCAACTGGAGGTAATTCATGTCAATTCTATTTACAATATTACTCCATCTATGACTTGACAAAACCAATCAGATTGCAAAAATCTCACTAACATTCCTTTCGAGATGCTTATAAAAAGTGGGACTCAACTCTTTGGGCAATATGGATACCTTTTTTTCTTTTTTCTCTGAATTTCATGACAACCTGAAGTCTGCGACCTGCAGACATCACCAGATACTGGGTATCTTCCCTGGTGATGCTCTACCAGGCCTGTAGTCCAGTCATCCATAATTCCTGTTTGTTTGTAGGGTGTTTGGCCTCCGGTCTTGTCTTCAGCAAGTGAGGTGCATGTTCAGTTGGACAGGTTATTGGTAAAATCAAGTACTTTCCACTTTTTGGCCCTAAGAAACTCATTTGCTGCTTTAGCAGTATGTATGGGGTCATCATCCTGCTGCAAGGTGAAGCACCGTCCAATGCACTTTGAGGAATTTGTTTGGATCATCAGTGAAGACAAGCGAGCCAGTGCCAGTGGCAGACACACCTGCTATGACATTACCTCCACCAAATTACCCCCTGCCCTCATCTGGTGTGATTTGAATCATGAGCAGTCCTTTTCTTTCCTCACACTTTCATATTTCATCACTTTGGAGCAGGTTGATACTCATCTCATCTGTCCATACAATTAGTACTCTACACTTTTTTAATGTAATTTTTAGCTAACTCTAGCCTGGCCATTCTGTTCTTGAGGCTTACCAGTGGTTTGCATCTTGTGTTGAATCCTCTGAGGTTACGCTCATGTAGTCTTCTCTTTTTGGAGTCTTTGACATATCTGCGCCTACATCCAGGACAGTGTATTGATCTGCTTGGCAATTGGAAAGGGGTTTTTCTTCTTTATTTCTTGCTCTTGCTGAGCTCACCAGTGCATTCTTGCTTCCTAACAATATATTAAACAATATATATATATTAAACAGTATTTTGCACCCAGTGTGTTGACTATGTCTCTGACCAATTTAGTCAGATTTTCTAGGCTCATCACTTTTTTTTTGATACACCCCAAAGTGACATAGGTTACACCATTTTGTGTACTGAGTTGCAGCAGAAAGAGTGTGTTCATACTATCTTTCAGATAAAAATGAACCCAAAAGTCCGGCAAAGAACATTGTTTATCATTTCTTTGCTTCATAATTATTTTTTTTTTGCCATCTGTTGACCCATACACCTCCTTCTATCTGCTTCTGTGAAAGCTCCCATCTAGAAATTAACCCTTGAAGCTTTATTTCAGCAACTGCGTGCCAGTGATGGAGTTTCTTTCTGAGGGGAGAGGCAGAATTCCCACACTATCATGGGTTCTCAATCATATGTTTGGAGTAACCACAGCCCAGCTCATTATGAGTTATGTTTCTCATTCGTCCTCTGACGTGCCTAATTAAACACTCAGTCCGGAATGTTTCAGCAGTGTTCTGGGTGAAGGTCCTACGGTGATGTGTAGAGATGGAGCAAACAGGCTAAGGTGGCTGAAAGCATGAGCTGCATTTTTATTCCTGATGAAAAAGTGACAGCTGTGTTTCTAAACAGACGAATAATATAAATGTGTGTTATCGTCTGAAACTGAAATGCTTACTGTCAGATGGAGAGGGTGAGCTAAGAATGACCTGCCCAGGCATTTTACCTTCTGGAGATTATTTAAAGCATTTTTCACAACATTTTCACATAATTGCTGAGGCGGCATACCGCACTCAAGGTCAGCAAAGTTAACTGGCGCAGTTTATGTAAACCAGTGTTCACATTACTTAAGGCAGTACCTTGAATCACGAATACATGAAACTATTTTAGACCAATAGTTACTGAAACAAAGGATATCGTAAGTGCAAACATTTTATTTCAGAGAGACATTCTTCACTGGGTTCTATGTTCATGATTATATTGAGGAGTTCTTCAACTGAACACATTTTCTTGAAGTAGAGAAATAAGGTGACCCTTTCAACTGAAACTTTACACATGTAATAATTTATTTGTAGGACTAATGCTGTAAAACTACTGTGTATGTAGACAGAATTTCACACTTGCTAAAGTAGATAACTAATTTGCAGTTCGTGTAATTAAATCTTTTAATTGTATTTCAACAGACCCTACCCCACATAACTAATAACTAAGGTAAGTTATAATGTAAAGAAGTTAGTTAAGCAATTACTGGGATAGAACAGTACAAAGGCAGCTTACTGTATTGTGACCATTATTTCAGGAAACATAACCTGTGAGATATATAGGCAAAAAGATGTATGCAGTGGAGTTGTGGGGACTTTTTTGACTCTGTACTCCAGTATACTGGGTTTGAAATAAGACAATGAGTTTGAGGTTAAAGTGCATTAACAGCCTTAACAGGACAGCCGCCGTCTACCTACAGAACATGGTTCGACCCTACACACCAGCTCGATCACTCTCACTGCAGCACCCTAGCTCCCCAATGGAGGAACAAACTCCCTACTCCTCTGTGAACCACCTGGTTATTGCCCTTCCTCTGTGTTATGAAGACGCATCTCTTCAGACTGTACATGGACTAACTATCACTACACTGCACTCCCAATCTAGGAACACTTAAATCTTTATAATTTGTTCCTGTAGCACTTTCATGTTACACTTGTTTCTCCACCCAGCACTTATATTGCACTTGTATCATTATCTTGATGTTGTTGCTCATCGTCATGCCTCCTAGTTTGACTTACCATGGCTTTCTGACCTAGCCTATGCCTACTGGACTTAATGTGTTCATGGCTATGGATAACTGTTACATAATGAGTATTGTACCTGATCGGTGCTGTATCAGTTTTGTAGTCTGCCAAATAAATGTAATGTAATGTTATGGTATTTACATCCATATCAGGTGCACCATGTGGATATTGCAGCCCTTTTTATATGTAAAAAACAATTGGACAATTGGCTGCTCAGCGGTTTCTTGGCCAGCTGTGTGTTATTGCATCAAAAGGTCTAGAGTTTATTTTAGTTTTGGAATTTGTTTTTTGAGTTGCTGTTGTCTCTCTACAAGAGGACCATGCCAGTAAAGCATTAAAATCCAAATCAGAGACATATCCAAAACATTGGGTGTGTCAAAATGAACTGTTTTGTACATTGCTAGGAAGGCTGAATGCACTGGTGGGCTCAGTAATAGCAAACAACCCGGTAGACCGTGGTACACCACTGTAGTGGATGAACAAATAATGCTTTCAATTGTGAAGAAAAACCCTTTTCAAATGTCAAACAGATGAAAAACACTCTTCACAATGTAGGCATAACCAGAATGATCCCAGAGAGGTGACTGCAAGATGCACACCACTGGTGCACCTCAAGAACAGAATGACCATGTTACAGTGCACTAAAAGGTACATTTAAAAAAATTATGGAACATTTATTACTGCTCAAAGTCCAAAGCAACCCCCCCCCCCCCTTTAAAACATGATGGAGGTAGTGTTATGGAATTCTGAAATGTACAGAAACATCTTATCTGCTCAAATCCAACCAAATGCCTCAATACTCATAGGACAATGCTTCACCTTGCAGCAGGACAATGGCCCCAAACATACTGATAAAACTAGCAAGAAGCTTTAAGTGGAATGTGATTGACAGGCCAAGTCAATCACCAAACCTTTGTCCATCTGAACATGCGCCTCTCTGGCTGAAGACAAGACTGAAGGCAGAAATTTCCTGAAATGAACAGGAACTGAAAAGGGCTGCAGGACAAGCCCAGCAGAGTATTACCAGGGAAGATACCCAGTAACTGGTAATGTCTACGGGTCACAGACTTCAGGCAGTCATCGAATGCAAAGGATTTGCAACCAAGTACTAAATATGACAACTTCATTTAAGATTATGTTAATTTGTCTAATTGCTTTTGGTTGCTAAAATGGGGGACTATGTATTAAAGGGCTGTAATTCCTACATGAATCACTGTGGATGTAAATACCCTTAAATTAAAGCTGACAGTCGGCACCTCCTAATCACAGTTTCATTTCAAATTCAATGTGCTGGAGTAATGTTAGAGTAAAAGTTAAAAAAATATACTGTATACTGATGTACCGTATAGCATGTTCACATCAGTCTCCAACTTTCAGTTAGGATATATTCTAATGTATTTTCCACATAATATTACTGTAAGCAAGATACAATTCTGGATTTTACCTAGTCTGCTGACAATTTACTGCTTCGTTTTCAATAATTTTTCTTCAAAAAGTGCATTCTTAATGGCAGCTAGTTGATGTGGTATTCTCCTGCGAGTGGAATTCTGTATTAATTAATAGAGATCAAAAATTATATGCACCATCCTTTCAGATTTAGCCTCCACAGAATGGCCTTGAGTGCATGGGCACCGACCCAGCTCTTGGTTTTTAAAAATCTGCCTGCAAGCTGGCTGAACAGGTGGCTGGGATAAACTGAGTAATTAATTGCCCATTTAAACAAGGTACACACAATAGATGTACTGACACATCTGAGGTCCTGAAGCTAGTCGGACTTTCCTGAAGACAATTTTCTGGTGATTAGCTCACAGTTTATTTATTTCATTAATGGGGACTGTGGACGTTCCCTCTGTGGTCAGAAAATGGACTGGAGCAATTTGTAAGGGCATTATGTTCACTGAGGCATATCCCTCTGCAGTGCACACCATCAGTTCCATTCAGATAAAATCTGAATGAAATCTCAATTACGCGTTCACATAAAGTCATGAATACAAGGCTCTAAAATGGTGAGAGGCTGAATTATTTTTGAAATTGTGGAATTGTTATGTCTTAAGAGAAACAACAAATTATTTTTACTGAAAAAATAATGCAGAGCACTGCCTAATATGAATTTTGTGCAAATTAATAATAATAATATTAATATTAATTCCTTTTTATTCAATAGCAAACAGGATTGATGAATAGTATGACCCTGCGGTCTATCACAAGGTATTTTTCTGTTACTTATGTTTCTCTGTAGGGTTCTGTCAATCTGTTCTTTGAGACTTTCAGCGTTCCCAAAGGCAGTTGGAGGTGACAAATGATACTCTGATTGTATATCTGCATATATGTGTGCTGGGTAAAATACAATGTGCAACTCAATTGAAAATGGCAAACAGATTACACTTCAAGGCCTGTCGCAAAAGCAAAAATAATAAGGGGACAATTTCTTGATCAATTTCTACATCAGTTCTCAATCAATAACACCTGTTTATGTACCACACACACACACGCACACGCGCGCACACACACAAACTCACACAAATGCACCCCTCCTGCTTGGACAAACACAGAAAGCCATATCTACCTTGCCGTTGGAGACAGGAGCAGATCGATAGTTCAAGGGATCAGAGCAGCTACTCAGAATGTTGAGGAGA
This sequence comes from Anguilla rostrata, assembly GCF_018555375.3. Classification (NCBI taxonomy): domain Eukaryota; kingdom Metazoa; phylum Chordata; class Actinopteri; order Anguilliformes; family Anguillidae; genus Anguilla; species Anguilla rostrata. The sequence goes on from NC_057934.1 coordinate 31,387,496, forward strand.
AAAAAAAGCTAGAGTAAGATGAATGCCAGCTTGCACAGAGTTAGACAGAAAGAAATGAGCTTTTGGTCTTCCTGGACTGCTGTTTGTAGGTACACAGCGAGGGTCGAACAAATGCAAAGCCAAGGGCAGTGGGGATAGAGCTGGCAAAACCTTAATATATATGTATGTTGGGCCACAGAAAATATGTGTTAATGAAAAAAAAAGAAAACTTCTGTTGACTTCTGTTGAAAAAAAAAAATCTGAATATCGGTGGTTTTCTGAGAGCTACTGCTAGGCTGACAGGAGGGTATTTGGAAGTTGATTAGAAGGAGCGTATTATTCCCTTTTGTTCTATAGAGTGTGTGTCTGGCAGAACAAATGTCTCATGAAGAAACTGAGATACGATTTCTTTTGTCTTAGTTTTTGATGTATCAAGGATGACATCAGATGGAGGAATTCACATAAAATTAATTGTTGAAGTTTGTTGCCGACGTGGAGTTTGTTGCCAACTCATGTTGAAGTCAAATGTTGTGTGGGACTGTGGGCGGGACACAGCTTGGGGATGACGCACATGTGCTGTCATGTGCCCCTGATTCAGAGAGTCCTGCTTGCCCCTGCTCAGTGTGGGCTCCCTCATTACCCAGATTTTCATCATGGGCCCAGATGGTGAATACAGCTCCCAGTTGCTCTGACTATCACATACATTTCAATTACCCTTCCTATACCTCTCACAGATGGCTCTTCGACTATCTTGTTCCTCTCTCTGATAAACATATGCATACACACGGATGTGCAATTGAAATGCAATCCTATTACACATCAAGTAATATCATCAAGAAGGACAATGCACTTTAGTACAAAAAACTAAAAAAAAGAGATAAAGATTTAAGATTTTTCTAAAGCTGTTGCATCTTGCAATTCTGAAATACTTCTCTAAATTAAAAATTAATGCCAAGCTATACCCTGTGCATATTAAAAATATGTACTGTATGGGAATAGCTATGGCTATTAAAAAAGGACCTTGATTCTATTTCTCAAACCAATTTAAACACCTGAATCATTCATATCACTCTCACATCAAGTCCAAATAACACATCACAGACTAGACAGATGTTAGTCAAACTCTTCGATCTCTCTATGTACGTTCTAAAGTGTGCCAGTTCAGGAGAACTGACATATCCATTTGGAACAAGCAGTCTTGTTAATTTATTATGACAGGCAAGGGCAGAAAGACAGCTCTTTTATCATCGTCAGACTCCAAGCAGGAGAGTGATGATTCCAAACACCCTCCTAAATATACAATATCGGATAACTGGACATTCACCCATCACTTGCATTCTGTGTACTGATTAGAAGGCTAACTACATATTCTTGTGGTGAAAGCCATCGTGTTCCCCTTACCTGCCACTGCGTATTTTAGAGGCGGTTGTATTCTAGTATTACTTGAGTCACCATCCACAGGCTCCCTTTTTACTGCTCCAAATTGTATGTAAGAATGGAGTACCTTTCCTATAGTCTTCGCATACAGGGTCACATACTGTTTGCAATCTCATTTCTAATGAATTTTGGTGTTTGAAATGATGTTTTTGATAAGACATATATTAGCAGGATATTGGCAGTCAGGTCAGTGCCTCTGTTGGAAATACCGTGGCATTATTGTGTCGGTCCCTTCACAAAAGAGTATTGATCCTTGGTGTTGTGACCAACTGACAATTGAAATTCTCAGACTGTTCATGTAATCATCCCAAATGCAACACTGGTAATAAAAACTTGCTGATTATTAGAGAGCATTCAGAAGTAAAGTAGCTTCTGAATATGATCCTGGTAGAATATGCTACATATTACAGATACACCAGGGGCCTCGTTTATGAAAAAATATGTATGGATTCTTGGATTTAAACTTAAACATAATCTTAAGATCAATTCTCATGTTGTGCTTATGCTTGATTTAGAAAAAAAATTGCTCAGGCTGAAAAACTTTGCTTTGGTTGAAAGTGGCATGTCCGCGTCTTACACACCTGTGATATAGAAATCTCACGTGATATAGAACACACGCAAACATGCTCTTCTCGTGAATGTGGCCTCCAAGGTTGCATTCCAATATTTCTGGGTCTCCTCCTGCCTAAAATTGAATATGCTGTAAATTAAATGCTACTCTTAAAGGGCGAACACAGCCAACTTTGGGGATTTACACACAGCCTTCAAACATGCAATACCTCCACATAACCAGCAGGCAGTTAACTTACATCTAGTATAAACTTTGCGTAGCAATATGATCATATCCTTGTCGAAGTGCAATTTTCATAAATAACTACTTAATCCTGGTTTTCTGCATAAGCCACTATTAAAGATACAATTTGTTTGTTAATGAGGCCCCTGGCCTGGAATGTAATTTTTTAAATAAATTTATCTCAACCATACGGAAGCCCTGAAAGGCAAGGTGAAAAAAAAAACATGTTTTGATAAAAGTTGGCTTTCAGAATAGTAACTCGTACAAACAAGATAAACTTTTACCTCAAATATTATTATTATTATTATTATTATTATTATTTGACCTTGCCTTACAGGGCCTCTGCCAGTTAGATCATATGTATGACATAGCACTAGCATTGGAACAGGATCCATAGCCTAAAAAATCCACCATAACAGACAGCTACAATAGCCAGGGCTTACCATATGCAAGATGCATTGAAACAAGCACAAATCCGCAATAGCTGCAACCGCACACGCGCATGCATTCATGTGTGCATGCATACACGCACACAACCTCACACGAACACGTGACCTCTTCTTTGGACAAAATCTTGTGCAAATCTTTTTGTGATATGCCTTGCCCATCGCCACGCCCCCTCTTGGTCAATCGGCCTTGAAAGTTACTCAGGTCTACCTTCTGTCATGACCAACATCCATTCTAAGTTTCAGCCTCCTGGGGCGAAAACGGTGGCCACGGCGGGGTGGGACACTTTTTGTGGACTGACCGACCGACCGACCGACCAACAGACAGAGCTATATAGAGCTGCGGTCGCAGCTAAAAAAAAAAAAACATTTTTGTCAAATGTCAAAAATATTTACCTTTGGTCCCTTTTTGTCTAAAAAAAGCTAGCCTTCAAGACTGAACATTGTATCATACAGAGTTACTTATGAAAACACTTACCTGATTTTCTTTCAATTATAGGAATTCAAATATGCAATACATATTCTTTATCCACATTATAACAACAAACAGACGTTTGTGTGCATCTAGGTAATCTAAAAGGCTCAGATGTGATGTTGGAAAATTACCAGACCATTTAAGGAGTGACCCACTGTGGAGAGCAACATTACAGGGCTCTTTGATGGTTACCTTCCGTTCTGAGACCAACATTATGGTGATGAAGCCCCCATCTGTGCAAGGGGACTTACAGTACAGTAAATGGCTTCAGAGTAGGCTGCTTTACGCGCTATGCGTTACATTGTGGCACACAAAGCCTGAAATTTCAAGGTTACCTACCCACTGTGAACAACAAACATGGCACAACTTTGACCACTCTGTGCTGCAACTTACATGATTGCCAAACAAAATAAAAAATATTGCAATGTAACACATTTATTTCATATGACTGCTTTAAAGTTAAGTTCCTCCTGCGAAAATGATTTTGTCAAAAACATTACAGGGCTCTAAAGGGTTGGATGCACCAATATAAAGGCTTAAGGCACTTAAAGGGTTATCTGTGCCACTGTGGAGTTGAACCTCCTTGTGTACAGTTCTGATTAAATCTTGGCAGTATAATATTGATGTGCAAACAAAGCCTGCTATTCTTAGCCGAAATGCCTGTCATAGGCTGAATATTAAATGTGAAGTTTACCCACAAGTACACTGCTTCCATATTATAAGGTTCCACTTCATGCAGAAACTTAGTTTTCTTTTATTTCTAATGAAACTTTCATCTGGTGTGTACATGGCCTATTGGAGGGTCCATTTAAGAATATTTCTCTCATGTTCTATGTGTGAATAGATCTGGCAAATAAACCTGACTTCTTATATTATTTACAAATCATAGCTTTTAGTGGTTATCTTCAGGGCTGAATAAAAGTAGTTTCATGATGATTTTTTTTTATTTGAAAAATGTGTATTTTAAGGCCTCCCTGTATTGGGAATAATGGTTCAATTTATTGCATGTGTGAAGTATACAAATGAAATACATTGAATCAGACTTCTAGTGCAAATAATGGGAGACACACTCCGATGCAAACATGTCCATCCAGACGTTAGCATGGAGTAAATGTTACCACATGTCCTACCAGTTCTCAACATTATATGAGCCACATGAGATACTGTATCATGTAGGACAGGTTCCAGAGTAATCCTATGCCAGAGTGGTACAATTTCAGTTTGTAGTGATACTGTATTTTTCATTTATGACCCCCCAAATTTTTCACAACCTTATGAAAAACGGTAATAAAAATCATCTTCAGAGCATAATTGTAAGGCCATGAATGAGCCATGTAGAAACAATGTCAATATAAAATAGAAACTGCACAAAGATGGACATCACTATGATACTGTATGTGTTCCTGATGAAATTATTCTACTTCACTGCTTTACCTTTAACTTACAATGTGAGCCTCGTGTCACCACAAATGTGTTCAAAGCTCATTGTATTGCCAAATTAACTTAAGGTAGAAGAGACTCATAAGGGGCAAGAGCCGCATTGCTTTTAGCCATATTGCGAATAACCTGAGAGAAGCAGTAAAAGCTGCCATTCCATAGTGGTTCTCAGACAGACTGGGAGTAAAAATAAGCATGCTGTGACATATAGTATGACATATACTGCAACCTTTTTTGTTGATCATGTTTATAATAATAATAATAATTATTATTATTATTTTTATTTTTATTTTTTAAATATGAAATCTATAGCAAATTATTTGCAAATAACATACTTTTACCCTTTTACCTTTTTCTTCCAGTCTGGTTTGCCCAATTTTAGTATGTCTGTGCTCTGAGCAGAGACTTCCTCAGTCAGTTTGACATATTTCAGAAGGAGAGCCCATTTGTGTCTCCAGACTTTGAAACAAGTGACGTCCGGCCGGTGCTTCTTTTCACTCCGCAGTTCACCAGCTTGGTTTGCACAGACACTGAGTTGGAGGGGGACACTTTGCACTTTGTGCATCATTTTTCAGGTAGACTGTGGGAGCATGACTGACCAGAGAGAGATGTTGGTGCAGGATGAGACTCAGACATCAAGCCAAATGAAATCTTCTCTCTCTGGCCGATGCAAAATATGGTCTTCGACCTATCCCCCTAAGCCTTTAAGATTCCAGTAACCCATTCTGTCACCCTTAATGCAAATATTATACTATTATTATTATTATTATTATTATTATACATTTTAGAGCTTGAATGGTTATAAACATTTCAGATAGTCTCCACATTGCTACTAAAGTCTGGCTAATGATAATTTCTGTCAGTTTCATCAATCGTTCCTAGGCTACATTCACCCTTTACTATGAACTCTTTCCAGCACCCCTCTGAATCTCCTCCCATTGTCCATATGCACTCTTATTCACTTGTCAGTCTTCTTCATTAAGACCTGGTGGTATACCCTTAGTTGGGCTCCAAGCCAGAGATAGTCTTGTATTTTTCTGTACCAGATGCTGAATATTTTAATCAAAAACAAAATAATAAAATAAATTTGTCATGACGTTTCATTTTACTGATTTACACATTTGCATTACCCCTCATCTATTAAAAGTTATGATGCTTTCATGCTGGGTGTGTCATTAGATCTTTAAACTTTTAAAACTTCTTGGTACTTCTCTAATAGCTGGAAAGTAAGAGAGATTCGTTTTCAGGTCTACCGAGAACATGATGGAGTCCTGTAGACTAATACCTTTAAACCTTGTTAAAGGCATTCAGTCTCTCTGGGCAGGAATTCTACACCATACCAGTCCCCCAGGGTTGGCCCTCATTTTAGCTCTGTATTTTCATCATATGGCCACGGATGAGGGGAGGCGCCAAGGGAATTGAGTTGGGAAATAAATTTCTCTCGATTTTTCGCCACTTTGCTGATGACACAGCTTGCACTTTCATACATCTATGTTCCGTTAACTTTGTATTAAAATAAAAAAAACCTCTGAGGAACTAACATAACCAAGCAAAGTTCCCTAAATGTGTTTTTCAAATAAATGGCCATAGCGCCCGGCTGGTAAGGCTGAACTAGCCTGCTCCTCGTAACCAGGGCAGCCTCCCATGCATGATAACAAAGGGAGTGCCTGGAACTTCTCATGAGGCTGAAAACATGGCGGGTAATTCAAGGCGATGTCATGACCTCAAGATAATTAAGGAGCAAGGCATCAAAAGGGAAAGAAGAGCAGGGAGGCTGTCAGTTCTGTGACATCACTCCTGCTGGGCTGATATACGAGGGGAAAAGGATAGGGGTGAAAACAGCCTCTGGATCACATCGACTTCTGTTGATTCTGTTGACTTCTGTGCATTGTAGCCTCGCCTGCCGCTGGTGACGAGCAGATTGTGTGATGCATTCCTGCAGCACTTCCGTCTGCAGGGTATACAGTAAGTGACGTCGGAACGCCACGTATGACCTCCTGTGTCATTTTGCAGAGCTGCTCAATGGAGATTCCTGGCAAGCCTTGGAGTGTATATGGAGTGGAAGAGGAAGCTTCTCTTCTGGTGCTCTTGTGTCACCCATCTTTGAAGCATTGTGGAAATCTTGACGACTTAGACACTGTATAGCAAAACCAGTGGCTTTGTTTTTTAGGCCGATCTCATGTCACAGCCGAGCCCCACACTCATTGATCACCGCATCAATGCTGGCTTTTGTGGCAGGCATGCTTACAAATTTATGAAAGGCAGGACAAGTCTGTAAGATGGGTTTCAGGGAGGCAAGAGAAGGTGGTTCCATACAGCGAATAATCACAATGAATTTATACTACATGTAGCATTCTTAACTAGGACACTGGCCCAGAGTTGTTTGCCGTCATTACAAATATACAATTCTGATCACAGTAGTTATAACTTAAAGGATAGTAATGATGTCTTAGCAGCAGAAAATAAATCTCACAGAGTGGCAAAGATTTGATTAATGAGTGCTTGACTGGAGACCAAAGGTGTCCAAATGGAACTGTTTTCAGTTAACTTGAAATTACATTTTAAGGTTAAACCAGTTTGAGTGGCCATTTTCATTCTGCAGGCTTTATTTTATTTTTGTCTGTAGTCATATTTGTTTGTAAATTAAATGTCAAATTTAATGCGCATGTACACTAATACAATCCATTATTGCTGTCAATCTTAAAAGAAATTTCATTTGTAGGGACCTTTAATTTTTAGGTGAATCAATGAGTCAGCCACCTTTCTGCATTTGGACTCTTATGAAGAAAACACTTTGTTCATTTTTCTGTGGATGTGTATAATAACACAAATCCATATGTACATCTAATATCCATATGTACACCTAATAATAATAATCTAATCATCTAGCCTCATTTGTCACGTGAATATTTTACATATATTTTCACTTGGGAGTTTACTGTACGTTCATGCAAATCCATGGACATTAGCTGAATGTTGAACCTGCGTTCACACAGCGAGAAACTTGGTTGATGGGTTTCTCAGGGCAGGAGATTGTATCCTCTTAGCGGTCTCGTGCAACTACATATTATTGAAGAGAAATAACGGTATTGTCCAAGACGTATATTTTCCATAGAGCCACATATAATCTCTTTTTGTTTCTATAGTTATGTCAGGACACTGATAAATATCTGTTATCGCTATCTCGTTAGCCATATATCTCTCTCACTAGTTAGCTGCCTAGCTAGCGATCTCTCTATCTCCCTCACTAGCTAGCTAGCAAGCAAGTTGAAACTGCCATCCAAGCCATTTTCAGACATTTATCCCTGTACTGTTTTTTTTTTTTTTTAAACGTTGTATAACACCGGGTGCAATTGTACCATAATTCTCAATTGTTCGTGCATTTTTCTCACTGAGCAGAACAATAATTTGTGAAATGGAATCATATCGGTTGGAGAAATAGGAACCTCTGATTGGCTGTTGACACGTGATGCCTGCGAAAAGTTAAACTGTGGGCAACTTTTTTTTGGCAACTTTGGTTGCTCAGTTGCCCAGTTGCTTGTGTTTCTGGGCGTCGCTCAGCTACATAGAGAATGAATGGACTTCCAGCAAGTTGGTTGACGAGTTGCTGACTGTGAGAACGCACCGTTAAAGTACAATTGTACATACGGTATATCAAAATGAAGTCAATATCCGTGGTAAGAGGCAAGCAGGAATATAAATATATAGCCCCAATTACCAAACTCATAACTTTAGAGTACTGAGCCTGACCAGTTTGTGAAGCGTTGATGTGTGATTATTCCACCAAACCAAAGAAAATGCTTCTCCAAGCAGTGGTCCAATACTTTTTCTGATGATCACATTTTGTTGACTGCCTATTCATCTATAACAGTGGCTCATCCAATCAGATTGCAGGACACTAATCTTGTAGCCTGCAACTTTCTTTTCCAGATGCACTGCAGAGTGTGTCTCCAGATGAGACAGCTTCAGGTAGAAACAGATATTTTACAAGAGTCACTATAAAACAATTATTGAAGAAGAAGCAGGAAAACCTTTTCTATTATGCAAGACATAATAAGATTTCAATTTTAGTACAGTTTATAATATTGGTCCACAAAATACTTATTAGTGAACTATATTTTTGTCCAAATTCTGTTCAGGTAGAATTATGTGGCAAACTTTGAAGTTCAGCCCTTTAACTATTGTATTCACTCAGATTGCTATTAAATGTTGATCTAAGCCTTTAAATTGTTAGCAATTATTCTAAGCGAAGACCCCTACAGAGAGCAACGCCTTCCTAATTGATATAGCCTTGTTCAACAAAGGGTTGTTAACTTATTAACCAGTTTATACATCAATGCCAGTAGAAAACAGACGTTTAATCACATTTAAACAGTCTGTCTGGTGTGATTGTATGTACCTTCCATTGAAATAATGAACCTTTCCAAGTTCAATGTTGTTTGAGTTTGTTTTTCATAAATGCCATTATTCCATATGGTTCATTCAGGATAATGACCTGATCAAAACACACTACTTAAGAAAGCTAACACGTTATATGCCATCTGTCTCATTAGTGTCAAGACACTGAGAATCAACTGATTACACTGACTATTGTGATTGCATCTAGAGAGTAGTGGGTGCTGATTTCATTTGCCTTAGCTTTAACCTGTGAGCCATTTGTGTAATGAATAATAACAATTCATAGCTTTTGAAGTTTTTGGAGTATTTTCTTTTGTGTGGCAAATAAATGTATTGTTTCACCCAAAATATTCTGTTAAACAATTTCAAAATAATATTATCCTGTTTTGTGATGAGGCATTCTATTTGTTTTTTAATCAGCAAAACTTATATTTCAATGCAGGAATTATACATATGTGTGCAAATGCATATACAAAGAACAATTCTGCATCTTTCTCTCCCATTGTTCTAAGTGAGCTTATTTGCTATTTCTTCAATTTATGTTTATGAAACAAAATATAAATGCCAAAAAATGACAAAATTGACTGAAGTATAGATATTCTGCACCAAACAAGCAGTCCCTATACTGTATAGCTGCTGTTACAAAAAATTACAAAGATTATGAATACTGTGAACAGCAAAATCAACCCTTTAGCGTGGAACACTTTCATTGCCTTTCTTTTAAACCTATCTTTTAAAAATGAGCTGCAATAACTAGGTACTTCTACACATAGTCAAGAGTAAATAAGTTGTCCAACCATAATTGAGTTGTTTAATGCATAATGGATTTAGTTGACTGTAAACTATTTTAATCTGCTTTAATATTTCCTATAGAAGTCAATTTTCTGTAGAAGTCAACCAAATGTCAAGATGTTTATGTAGAAACATTCCCATAGGCTGTATTTACTGTCGTGTGTGGTTTCCTTGTGACGAATAACACTCATGAGTCAACCACGCACGCTTGAGTGAGCCAGCCAGATCTAAAATGCCCCGCTTATTTTCATTTGTGTTCATTGTGCTTATGATCACAAAAACAGTTTGATGATTATTATTATATCAGAACGCCTCAATTAGTCAGGAGTTTTGTTTCCAATACACAGATATGACAAAATAGCAAATAAACTCAATGTGCAAGATGGTAAACAGCTTAGGTCAGTATTGCTGTGACCGATTTTAGAAGATTAGAAGTGTACTTTGTTACATGGATCTAAAGGCTAAAAAGACAATGGAAATGATATGTGACAAAATCCACTTTCATGACCTTTGATAATCAGTGCCACCGCTGGGGTGCATCGCACACTGAAGTACTTTTTAACAGTGGGTGTTTCGGGTTTAATAGCCCCACTATGCCTAATTATTGCTCCTTGTCACATTCCACTCGACAGTATCAAATCCAATGCCCAATTATACACTGGGTAAAGGAGCAGGTCCGGACTCATGCTAGGGAGCCAAGAAATAGAGCAAGTGCCACATATAGCGTGTGCCCTGCCCTGCCAGGCTGTGTTGAAAGTTTTGTCGGGTTTAAGTGAGTTACGGCCTTTGAGGGATTGTCTGTGACAGAGACTTCACCTCCAGCCAGTAATATTCCACACAAAGCCCCTCCGCTCCTGCTATTTACTTCAGATCTCCGTGGATTCTTCTGGGGTCAGGGAATAAGAGTTTATGCAATATCTGGCATTCAAGGCATCCATGGGTATCGATTCACTCTTAATTATTTTCCATGGTCCGGAACTGTCCCGCGCAGGTCACAGCTGGGGAATCTGTCATCTTGTGCTGGGTTTGTACAAAGTAATGGGTGGGTACTCGTGCCCCTTAATGGTGGTGCTAAAATGGAATGGATGACTATCCATGTCCTTAAAAAGCAACTTTTGTTTAAAGCTACTCAGAAAATGAGCAGGAAACTAGAGCAAATAGATGCTATAAAACTTCCTTTTTTTTAAACACCATTTCTGAATTCCTGCTTTTGACCTGCATCAGGTAATGTCAGCAATGCAAACAACAAAAATGAAAGTCATCATATATGAACAGCACAAGAGATGTTGGTTATACCCTCCTTTTTGCTGAGAAGCACTTGGGCGAAGGAGGGCGAGAGACTGAAAGAGAGAGAGCGCGAGTAGGGGAGAGGTAATTGCCATGGAAGAGGCGTGTGTGCCCCACGATTAGGCGGGATGAGCTTATTAAAGACGGAGATAGTGTAATTATTCACCCCAGGTCCTTGGAGACAGTGGTGCCGAAGTCATTGGTTTTAATTACATTTGAAATGGCTTTCGGATTGATAATACTATTTTTAAAAAGGCACAGGAGGAACACAAACAAATATGGAATCCGGTTCGAGGTTTTTAAATAATGCTTAAAGAGACACTCGTTCAATGGGACTTTTTTCTCTCGGGCACGTGGAAACGTTTTGCCTTATTGCACTGCTGTCAGACTCTAAGAGACAAGCAAGCCGCATGTGAGAGGAAGTGTCATCTGAATGTTTAACAATGAAAGGGGAGGGAAATGGATTGCCAAGAAAGACGGGGAAAGAAGGAGATGCCTATTATCAAGGGAAATCCTTGGGAATCCTTTGGAGCTTGAAACATATCAGTATCTGGGAATAGTGCCTGATTTTGTCAGTCTTATTCAGCTTCTTACTAAAAAACCATTTGCTGGTGTGGTGACTTTTGAGAACTTCAGAAGCTCCTAGGTGAAGGTGGGGGGGGTGAAGGCACCCCACTGTGAGACTAGAGACATGGATTGCAGAGGCTGTGAAGATGATGAAACACCACGGTTTCGTGTATCCCGGTCCCCAAATCCCAGCACCATTTCCTATTCTTCACTTACAAGATGAATGCTCTGCCCTGCTTAAAGTGCAATGGCTTTCGTACGCACTTCATCACTGACACCCAGCCAAGTCCCAAACCATTTGTAACTGATGCTTACAATTACATAGAGGAAGCATTGAGACTGCATGAGGATCAGATACAGGCTCACCTGCCTAAGCTCTCGGATTCAAGAATACTCCCTTCAATGTCATTACTTCTTGCCATCTTCCGGTGGCACTGTCTCACGATGTCTGAATGCACGTAATTAAAGAAACAGATTCCACATTATAAACAGTAGCCCTCCCTCCAGAGACAGGCTGTGTCTATCTGGTTTTAGTGTCTCAACATCCTCCTTTGGGAACATAATGAAGCAAGAGCAGAAGGTATTTTATAGTAACATATGTTTGGCTTCATCTATATTAAGTCAACACTTTTATACTTCACATAAATGTTATTATGAAAGGAACTAGTCATATATCTTTTTCTTTATAATCCTTTGTGAAAAACCACCAGCTTGACAGCCAATATAAGACAAAAGAGCAAAAAAAATGTACCAGAAGTTTTCATATAATTAATGTACAAACTTTTTGTTCTCATCTAAGGCCACAGAGACAAATTCTATTATCAATGCACTTAGCAGAAGTCCTTTCTCAGAATTGTTTGTCACGGTTTTTTAAATGCATTGCTCATTATCATCACTTTGTTTTAACTGGGTCAATTCAGATTCCTTGATGAAGGGTAACAGGACAGCATACAGCCACTAATGTGAAACTCAAATCTACAGACTGATCCTTTGACTCTGCTTCCAGCAAAGCTATTGTATTTCATATGCACACATTCTATGCCCTGGTCTGATTATAGCTTACAGTGTATTATGGTCACTGGCTGTAATTACATTAGGCCACTACCTTCACTAAAGGCTCAGAATTAGTTCCTCACTACTTTTCTATATATAGCATTTGTCTCTGGACTATTCAATTTTGAGGTTGCCCCTCTTTGTAGACCAGGATACGGTTATTACTTGTTAAATAATATCAGAAGCATGATATGTGAGTTTTGTTTCTTTTTTCTTTTATTATTATTATTATTTTAGAAACATCACTTTAAGTGTTATCAAACTGACAGTTATGCAAACGGTGATAGAAATATATTAAATGATGTTGTGCCAGCAGAAATGCCAGAGCAATTATATATAGTTAAATGCAAAAGTACAGTGACGATTTTTTAGTTTTTGACTCAGTACTTCGGTATGTTGGACTTCAAATAAAACAAAGAATATGAGGTTAAAGTGCAGTGTCAACTTTCATTTTAAATATCAGGTGATCTGTGTAAGAATTACAGCCCTTTTTATACATGGTCCCCCAATTTTTGGGGAGAAAAACAAATGAACATAATCTGAAATAAAGTCATCATATTTTAGTACTTTGTTGCTAATTCTTTTCCTTCAATGACTGCCTGAAGTCTGTGACGCATAGACATCACCAGATGTTGGGTATCTTCACTTGTAATGCTCTGTCAAGCCTGTCTTGCAGTCATCACCAGTTCCTGTTTGTTTGTGGGGCATTTTACCTTCAGACTTGTTTTCAGCAAGTGAAAAATTGGATTCAGGTTGGATGCTTGACTTGGCCAGTCAAGAAAATTCTACTTTTTAGCCCTGAAAAACTTACTGCTTGCTATACCTGCCGCAAGGTAAAGCACAGTCTAATGAGTTTTGAGGCGTTTGGCTGGATCTGATCAAATAAGTATCTGTACACTTCAGAAACATCCTGCTTGTGCTGGTAGCAATAACATCATCAATGAAGATAAGTGAGCCGGTTCCAGTGGCAGCCGTACATGTCCAAGCCAAAACACTACATCTAAGCTGTTTCACAGATGAGGGAGGTGATTTGAATCTTGAGCAGTCCCTTTCATTTTACACACTTTCCTCTTTCCATCACTCTGGTACTGGTTAATACTCATCTTATCTGTCCATAAGACTTTTGTTCCAATGCACTGCAATTGTTTTAAAAGCAACTTGGCAATTCAGTTCTTTCTGTTCTGTTCTGTGACACATGTATGTCTATATCCTGGAGAGTATTTTTGATCTGTTCAACAGCTGAAAATAGATTTTTCTTCACAATTGTAAATATTCTTGTGCCACCTACTACAGTGGTCTTCCATGATCTACCAGGTCATTTGTTACTGTTGAGCTCACCAGTGCGTTCTTGCTTCCTAACAATTTACCACACAGTCAATTTTGACACATCCAATGTTTTGGCTGTGTCACTGATCAATTTATTCAGGTTTTTCAGCCTCATGATGACCTGCTTTACAGACATTGACATTTATTTGGTTCTCAAGTTGAGAAACGACAGCAACAGACTCCAAATGCAAATCCCCCACCTAGAATCAACTCTAGACCTTTTGCTAGCTTTCTTGTGCATGAACTAATGATGCAACAACACACAGCTGGCCAATAAACAGCTGAATAGACACTTGTCCAATTACTTTTGCTCCCCTAAAATGGGGGAGCTATGTATAAAAGGGGCTGTAATTCCAACACGGATCACCCGATATGGATGGAAATGTCCTCAAGTTAAAACTGATAGTCTACACTTTAACCTAATTCCCATTGTTTAATTCATTGTTTAAATTCAATGTGCTGGAGTACAGAGCCAAAATATTTAAAAAAATGCTTTCACTGTCGCAATACTTTTGCATTTAGCTGGATTTCACAGAGATGCCATCTGCCTCATAGCAGTCCTGTTTCTCAGGCAACAACACTGTCCCTGTACAAAATGCATTTGACTGACAGGCAATAGTTAGCCTAGCCACAGAGAAAATAAATTCTTCTGAATACATTTTTCAGTTAAAAGTATCTGATGTCCTATGTAGTGACTCACCATTGCTGTGTATGTCTGCACAAAATGAATTTTTCCACATTAATAGTCTGTTTGTGGACAGATAAAAAAGGGAAAATAAATCTGGTAGCATGTTATATTTATACCAGGATATAAGAAAAATTCTAAAATCAACATTTTCAATAACATTTTAGATATGGACAAACAGTTTGATACCTAGTGCTGCTTTATTACATTGGAAATGAATACATATTATAGTTTTCAACCTTGACAGATTTCAACTTGCACATTTTGCCTGTAATGTATAGTCATACAGTTGAAACCACAAAGATGCCTATATGATCTTATAAATGGTACTTATAACAATGATCATGATCACCTCCGTTATCATTCGTATCATCATCATCATCATCATCATCATCACAGTGGTGCTGGAAAATCAAATATAATTGCTGTAGTTGGGGTCTGTCTCAGTGCAAAAATAATTTAATTATTTAAAATCACAGTAACAGCAAGGACATGAGTTATAACAACAGCCTGCAGGCCATTTTAAGTTTCTCATAATCACGGATCATAACCACAGACAGACTACATGAGCAAGCATACTGTGAAGAAGAACAGGGGAAATCTCCTTCCTAAACAGCGTGCACCCCTTGAGTGCCTATTTATAGTTCAGCATGGTTGTTCATGGACTATTTAGTGAAACTGGAATGTTACCTGCAGGCTGCAGGGCAGGTGTGAGATTTCATATCTTCACACAAAGATCAGCTTTACAGTTCTCTACATACTTTATTTTTGTGATGAATTATTGATTGTGTGTGGATAAACACATCACACTGAATATACTTTTAAATAAATATTTTAGAGTACATGTTGCAATTAAGTGTGTTTACAGTTGAAAAGAGGTTTTTGTAAAAGTTTTGTTGTTGTACTGTATCAAATTAAATGGTTATAGAAAGCAATGTATTACTCTGGGTGAAATAAAAACACAGTGTGCATTTATTGATACAACAACCTCATACATCATTACATGAATTTGAAAATATGTTAAAAGGAAAGCAGAATAAAATTAAATGATGATGAAAGTATTTCACGTATTAAAAACATTTAATTCACATAAATCCTTGAATGTCATCCTTTTTCACCCCCCCCCCCCAGTTGTACGCACATATTATTATTATTATTATTATTATTATTATATCTAGGCAACTGTAATATTTCATAATAATGATTCAACTCAGTGCTAAGTGTACAAATTGCTTCTTCAAAAGTCATCAGTATTTGCAGCCATGACACTTACAACTTCGATTCACAAGGAACGCATGCGAGTGTCAGTGTTGCGCAGCCTTTATATCTTTGGTCACAAACTTGGGTCATTTAGTAACAGTGTAGCGTCACGTATTTTATGCCGGCTTTTCTGCTGTTTAATTGCACATCGGCAGTAGGGAAACGGTTACTACAATAATGTAATAAGCCTAATATAATGCATTTTACATTTATACACATGAAGAATGCTTTTCGTGAATCGCTTTATGCATAAGCAGCCATGGCGTGAGCGCATGTTGTCTATGATTAAGATACGTTTTCAAAATAAAAACATAATAGTAACTCAAAGGTGGTAGAATCATTTTTTTTTTTTTTTTAAATAATTGATGCCATTGATGGCTGAGTATTGTACCTGTAGCCTAATATGTAATTCAATGCATTGATAGGCCAATGTACTTTTAAATTGTGCGCTTCTTGGAAATACTTGTTTGTAAGCAAACCCTGGAATATTGTGTGTGGATTTAGATAACCTTCGATATTTCTAAGAACAACCAGGAATGCCCGTTCTGGCATATAATAACTTTTGATCCCTCCTTTATACTAAAATAATCTAAATCGGGAATGCGCGCGATTTCTATCACGCCTGTTATGCCGCTATGTTACTTGTTTTGGATCCTTCATTCAACAATTCATTACGCGTTGTTATCCCAGTATCAATAAATTCCTTTTTTTCCACTGAAGATTTTATCCGCCAATTATTTAAGGGACGCTTTATGTGCGCGCCGCGAAATCTACAGTTACAGATCATTCACTGTTCCGTGTTCCTCAATAGAGTAATTTGATCATATTCGTCTCATTTTCCTGGTGACGTTTCAAAAAACTTAGCTACAAAACTGGAAAAATCTTCTTTTTTTTTCTTTCTTTCTATTATAGCCTACAGTGCCTTGAATTTGGTACTGTTCTCTTCTGGCGTGGTTCCTTTCGGTACTGGTCTTGCTGTCCCGTTACAAGCCGCTGCCAATGGCAAAATATTTCGGTTCTGAAAACGCTTATCTCTACAGTCTTCGGCTAGTTCGGTTGATGTTAAGTAAACTGTTGCTTTATATTACCTTGTGAGGTAGATACGAACTATTTTAACTTTTTTTTTAACCCAGCAAATCAACAACAGCAACAATCATGTTTACATTATTTCAAACGAGTTTGCTTCAACCAAGCGTATAGACCACATGGATATGAATTTATTAATGAACTTAACTGACATAATATGTCCCCTCTTTGCCCTCCAGTGGAGTTTTTCAACACAAATCGACTTCACTTTTTATTTCTGTCAGTTGTGTGGAGCTATTGATAAATTGTTTTTTCCTTAGGTGGACCTGTTAACTGCGGTTGCTCTCACCAAGTGCGTACCTTAATATTTCTCCCGCCCTAAATGATGGTTTAGTAATGAAACACGGTGGAAGAAAAGATTTGATAGATCCTTTAGAAGGTCACTGGCAATGTCCAACCGGCTGCTTTTGAATATAATGGTTCCTTTGGTGACTGGAGAAGATTAACAATTTGCGTTCCCCTTGCAATCACCGCGGTTAGCTAATTGAAGCGCCAGTGTTGGAACTTATGCGGTCTGCTGATGAAGTAGCCTAATAAATTACTCATCAGCAAGAATATTTGAAAAGTTAGCCACTACGAGTGGAAACGGCTTTATCTGTAGCCTATCACTGGAAAAGAGTTTTGTGTCATGAGGAATGAAGACACTTTTTGTAGGATTCACGTATTCCAGTAGGGAGTAATATTTGAACCTATTACTACAACTTCAATTTTCGAGCCAAGACAGCAACAAGTTTAGAAACCGAGATAGGACTGAACAGTTGTTTATTGCGAAGTTCTATTTCTTCAGTTTATCCTGTGTACTTTACTGGGCACACAACCCCTTGGCAGTGAAAGCTACTTCTAACCGTTGCAATAAACACACTTTATGTTTTTGAACATGCATATACATTACACTGATTTTGTTAACCAAGTTACAGACTCAATATAATGTTCTACCACATACGTGGATTAACACAAATTCAGAAGTCTGAAAGGCTGCATCAAAATAATTCCAAACTGTTTTACTGGTCTCCATGGAGACAAACTATAAGGGATACAACTTAATAAAATGCAAACCTATAGATATGTAAACAACCCTTGCTCATGTTAGTATGCATTTTCTATGGACATGTGCAATGCCACTGCACATTAATGGCTGGGGATCCACTGAGCACGTTACATTACATACTTTCAGGGCATATTTGTTAGTGCAGCTATGTAAAGTTCAGCTGTCAGCGATGGGATTTTTCAAGTGCACTGCGGACATTCTAGTGTCCTCTTATTCAGAGGAAAAGCTGTGATGTTGTATAGCAGTTACGCAATTTAATGATTCAGCCCTATTTAATGTCCACCAACAGTCCAAATAAAATAACTGGTAATTAACAGGTAAAGGCATGCAGATAGAAAAGGAAGCAAGTGGTACCCACCTGGCCATTCTTACAGAGGTCTGCCCACATGCTGGTGCCATCACCACCCCTCATCAGCACATGGTAAATGAAGAAGTATGTACCCGGAACATTACAGATGAACTTGCCAGAGGAGCCATCGTAGTTGTTGCCCAGGTTGGTGACCACATCGTCGAACTTGAGAATCTCGTAACCCTCATGAGGGTTCTTAAGCCCGGCATAAAAAGCGACCCGGGGGATGGTGGTGTAGGTGGCCGTGCTGATAGCTCCATCACCCCCCAGGCCTAGTATCCCAGTCCTTCCAGTGTCCCCCTTTTCTCCAGGAGGGCCCACGGGCCCTGGAGGCCCAGGCTCCCCAGGAGGCCCCGGGGGTCCGGGTTTTCCCGGCCGTCCCGGCTTCCCTTGGGGTCCCTGCAGCAGGGTGGACGGCGGGGGCACGATGCTGTGGTCGCTCAAGGCCTCGGCCTCTGCCCGGATGCTGTTGGCGCTGGTGGTGGTGCCCTTGTTCAGGTAGGGGTCACACACCATGCGGCAGGTACCCAGCATCTCATAGTGGCTGGCATCGGTACCCACTGAACTCACCAGCACGGGGATGAGGACGACCAGCACCAGGACGAGCATGACCCCAACGGCGGCCGCCACCAGGGTCTTCCTCCCGATGCTGAGTCGGGGAAGTGGCTGCGCTGCCAGCGTGGGTCTCCCGGGGGCGGAAATGGTGACTGCTGTGTGGGGGGAGCCTGCTGCCGGTGAAGGGGACGCGAGGATCCCAGGAGAGACGCCGAGTGTGTGAGGGAGGGAGAGAGACCCACATACACACACTCGCTGCTCACACACGCGCGCACGCGCTCAGAATGGGAGACAGGGAGTGGGAGGAGGAAGCCAGCAGAAGGAAAGAGAGTTGATGGGTAAAGAGAAAGAGAGAGAGAGGGTATGTGAGAGGAAGAGAGAGAGAGAGAGAAAGAACCCTAGGAATCACTGAGCCAGTTTTGTGTTGATTGATTCGCGAGCTGCCTTTTTATACGGCAGCTGTGGAGCCCTCCCTCTAGCGCAGCTCTGGCATGGAAATGCATGGAGATGAAGATGCTCGTGCCTCCCTATCTGACAAGGGGAGGACTGAGAGGGAGGTTTGTAATCACATCACATTACTTTAAACCACAGTGCACATCTTCTTTTTCTTTCTCCATAGCCCTTATTTAAGTCCACCATGCATTTTCATTTTTATTTGGGTTTTGTTTCGTTTTTCTTAAAAAGAACAGTTGTTGCAAAAGAAAATTTTCTTAGATTTCAGGCATCAAGACATAATTCTCAAACATGCACATAAACACTGAGGCATGACCGCATAAAACTGAGTATGACAAGCAATTTCATTTTTAATGAAGAACAAACTAGAATGTATTGTATTCTACAGAACATTCCATTGTATCAACATGCCCTATGTTTATCTTCTAAGCTTAATGTAGGCTCATCAAAGTACCCTTATATACATTTTTTTGAAATTTTGTCATAGAAATAGGAAAGGTTTTTATATAGCATTCACAATTTTTTACTTGTTCTCAGTTAGATTGCAGTTACCAAATGTATCCTTAGATAGACTAAATAGTGATTGTTGTAGAATTATGTTTGGAAATCCATTTGGATGGTTTCACTGTATTGCAATTTTAATGTACTTTGTGGTATATAAAAGATGAGCTGTAACTACCAGTGAGTAATTTTGAAGCCCTTGCTAAACTAAAGTCATTAATTGTAAAGGAAGGAGAAAAAAGGTAAAATGGAACATGTGTCCAGCTTAGACACATTAGAATACATAATATATGACAAATATTGGGAACAAACTCTGAGCATTACATACATTGCATAAAATAATTATTTGTGTAAAAATGCATGAATACAGCTTAGGGTTTCATTTGGCACATTTGCCCCTAAGGCAGAGGTTCTGCCAGCCAGAGGGAAATACTTTCAGGGTTTTGACAGTAAGGGGCAGTAGAGTGTAATTTTCCTCATAAGGACCACTTCCATTGAGAAACTGTAGTTGACATTACGCCGTGTTGCATTTCGGGGTGATTTGCCATCTTTCAAGGAACGCTTAGGTCTGTGAATTTGGAAATATTAGTATTTGGAACAAATAAAGCCCCAGCTAATATTGGACTGGTATCGCCTGAAATACTTTAGGATAGAGGTCAGCGTAGCTGCCATTCAAATATGTTCATGGTAAGTCTCTTGTCATATTATAACAGGCTACAATATAAAACTTGTGTAAGACCCTAATATAGAGGTCAAAGAAATTAAAATAGCTTATTTGCAAAACAATTTTTAGTTAGGATCATTTCACTTGTATTCTTGCAAATTTTGGAGAAAAAATTCTCATAGAAACATAGAAACTATGGGTTTCTATGGGTTTTTACATGAATGCTTAACAGTAGAAAGGCCGTGTTTTTATTGCTTCCTATTGCCATCTAACATTACTGCATTGATTTCTGTGCCCACAGCGACCTAAATTCATAAATATTACAAAATCATATGTTGCAAAACTATTTTCTTGAAATAAAGGACACAACTGAATCAACAGTTGTATTTCTAAATTATAGCTGCTTTGTTATATAAGCTGAGGGAAAAATGTATCGACCCATTGCGAAAGAAATGGCACAAACTTTCTTTACTGATTTGATTTCTTAGAATTTTTAAAAAGCTGTCATTTTAAGCCCAGATATTTATGAAAAGTCATGGAGATCCAGGCAAAACCTAACACGGAGTAAAACATACCACAGGCGTTTTAGGGAGATGCATTGAGCTTGAACGGCCAGGTTAAACATGCAGAATTACCATCTTTTGGTCACCAACGGTGGGAGAGTTCAATAGATTGGAGATTTCAAAGTGTGTTTTGCATAGCAGTGATTTTTAATTTTCAAGTGTTTTTGACGTATTGGTGTGTATATGCAGAATCAATGTATCAGTGTAACTGTCTTTAGTGATAACAAGATATTTGATATGCTGCTAGCTGCGAATTGCTAGCCACGCAAAACTGCTGACACCCCCTCTGCAGGTTTAAACCGAACGGGGTTGTGAGCCTGTTGTTAGTAGACTATAATGTGTAATCAAAAAATAAATTAGTGACTGGTTGTATCGTACAACATGGAATTGTATTGAATTGCCTTACTTTGTGTTAACTTAGAGCTATTAAGATTGTTATTAGGTGTATGCCGTGCCGCGATCAGATTGTTAGTGAATGGTATGCCCCAGAAATTTAATTATGGTGTGTAATCATAGCCAAGGGATGTAGGTTGTTTGTATTCAAAAAATGTTTTGTCTTTCTATATTTTCTGAATTGAGGCACATACGAAAACCGTTATTTCCCTGCTCTCCCATAACAGTCAGACGAATTTGAGTGCTCAAATTTTCCACCTGGTGGTGGTTGTACAAACAACAAGCAGTTCCTATCGAAAAAGAAATATAGAAATATATATATATAGACGCTTTCAACGGTAACAACATAAACAAACGTTACTGCGCATGTGCGTTGTTCTGGCCCTAACTTAACTTCCGGCAGACTTCCGCAAACAATCAATAACAACAGAGTCCCTTTAGACTATTTCTGATAACAAGCAAAATAAATAACAAGTAAATTATGTTAGCTAGCTAGTTAAAACTATGGCAAGCCAGTATTATTTGGGGTTACCAGTCGAAGAAAAGAACCGTTACTTGGCCAAACTCAAATGCGATAACGTTACTCTACCAGAAAAACAAGCGACAGAAACAGATAACTGTTGACAGTATTGCACCTTGTGGAGCATCATACATTCCTTGCATAATCCATAACTGTTCTGGGTTACATGCACATTCCTGTGTAAAAAGTGCACTCTTTCTATGATATTGCTTAAAAACAATGATTAGAGACACAAACTGGGGCTAGTGGGCAGCATGTGTAGCCAATGCAATTACTGTTGGTTATTTATTTGTATAGCATGCATTGATGGAAAAACATTGTGGCTCTTAATAGTTTGGGTCATCTTGCTAGGTTACCACAACACAAAATTATCAAGCAATGTAACACTGTCAAGTCATTGGAAACAGCTATCATAACGTTCGTTCAAAACATAGCTATAGCGTATCAACTACTAGCATTGATCTAACGTTTCTGTGTATAATTTATACAATGTTAGCTACGTTTAGCTAGCTAGCTACAATAAATTTAGTTAGCTAATTGTTCATAACTATTGAAGGCTTGATACTGGTCAGCTAGCTATTAGCTATCGCTTATCATGAGTTTGTTACCTGAAACAAAGTCAGTGCTACAGTGAGAGCACCTATTCGACCACCTTCGTTCGACAGACAGGAAAACGTAAACTGATTTGAAATATGAAATAGGTGAAATATCGGTAACAACCTGTACCTAGCTAAGTAGGAATAAATGTCCTTGTTATCCTCCCGTGGTTATTTTTTCAACTTTCACGATTTTTTTTCTGTGCCGGCAAATAAGTCAGAGGTGGTCCAGCGCTAGCTTTTGGTTGCTAAGGGGACGTGTATCCACAACCCTATATAAATGAATGGAACAGAAATTTGCTAGCATACTGTATAAGTGTCTTGTCTTGCGTATTTGAGGTTAATATGAGAAAGGGTGGTCGATATCAGCACGTCTAGGAATCTGTACATATTCACTGTTGTAACTCAAGTCGCAGGACGCAAAATAGCTGTTGGGAAAGCAGTTTGAAAGTACGAAGCAACGTCTGCGCCACTGGCTTTAATGGGTCACGGTGAGATAATTACGAGCGTGTTGCTAGTCTTAAAGTGACAATCTCGAAGATTTCAGTTTTGTTCTCTATGGCGGTGCCAATGGCGAGAAGCGGTAATTGCAGGTGTTTTTGGACCTCACTTCCCATAGATCCAACCGGATCCAACCAGTGTCGCCTGTGTGACGTCAGTCAATTGGCACGCCAACTAACACTTACTATTTACTGAATAAAAAACGGTTGTTATAAAAGTACATACTCATTCGTTGTCTAACATTAGGCTAACTCAAGATGTCTTTACACTGCCGAGCCGGGTTAAAATGCTGTAGCAAACCTGGGGTAGAATTAGTGATGATCAATTTCTGCAAACGTTCTTTATTCACCTTTTGCCCGGTATGAACATCTTCATACTGCAGAGAAGAATTTGCGAGATTCGCTGTGGCTCGTGCAATTATGTATCTTGTGCACAATAAGCAGTCTTTTTCGTGAATGATTGTTGTGTGGTATTTTTGAAACAACCACCTTGCAAAATGTTACCCCTGGTGTTTCTGGTTTTGCTAGCTAAACTGTTCGAGAATAAAGCTGAGCTGGGTGTTAAATTAGCAATCAGAACAAAAAGAATAAGGCTGCGTTTCCCAGAGTCTCCTTAGCGCTACGTGCGTCGTAAGATATACCTTAAGCTCTTCCTTTAGGTCTCGAGCTGTTTCCCAGCGTCTCCTTAGCTAAGGTATACCTTAATTAAGGTATACCTTTAAAAGGGTGGTCTGAGGCACTCGTAAACTGTCCCTTAGCGCTGCGCTCCGGTAATCCTGTCACAGTTTTGCCTTATTATGCCAACATTTTGCTTTTCAAATCGACAGTTGTACTACAGTGCGCATCTAGTAGCACATCGGCATGCGAAAATGAGTTTAATATTAACTTTACAAAAAGTAATTATCCAATCAACGTGTCTGTGCATAGCACGTCGTGAGAATGTTGTCGTTTTACCTGTCTATCCCCATCATGATGGTAATTAAGTATAGGGCCTATCCATGATACTAATCCAATTTGTGAAAAGAAAAAAAAAGTTTTTTTTAATTTATACGTAGTGGCGCTAACTTAGGATATGGCTTTTCTGACTGCATACCCTGTAGAAATTAGTTAGTTTGTGTGTGAGAAAATGATCACACTGACTTGGAACAACAAACCGCCGGTTTATTAAGAATATAAAACCTGTGTGTGCTAAAACAACGTTGAGTGAGTCTACTTGCATGACCGAACTAGAGCACGTTGATTGGTCTAGCCATAAACACACATACAGGTACATTGGCTCATAATGGACAAACATAGCCAAATGATCTACATCCCCTTCCTTTAGCTCACACCTCCTATATAAAACTAAATAGCACTGGGTAAATATCAACATTACGGAACATTTTTCTTACCATGTTGTTTTACGATTTTCGGTAAACAACCCAATAACTATATTCTTGGGTAAACTTATGATTATCCAACAGCAAATTAAGGTGGATGAACAAATCACTTTAACAGGTAGACGTATTCATAAGGCACCCGGTATAGAATTCATCATGATCAATTTCCACAGACGCGCTTTTGCCTTTCATCTACGATCATTTTTGCATTGCAGAGAAAAGTTCGCGGGAATCAGTGCAGTGCAGTGATATGCTGCTACAGTTGCCTATATATTGTGTGACAAAAACAAATTAACATTAGACCTTTGTTTCAATAAGAACAAAATAATTCACCCATATGTAGCCTATATCCTTTTCCCTGGGCTTCCACGAAGTCCCAGACTATGGCTTATATGTCCCGATTGATGCTTTTTTTAAATCCTTTGTAGCCTATATGTACGTATTTATTGAAACTAAGGTCTCGTCTTATTAAAGAGATTAGCAAATGATCTCTAGTAGGCATAGCTTCCTCTTCTGCAATATTAGATTGATGTAAAATGATTATGACAACACTTGTAATATTAAAACGTCATTCACAAGCCTTTACAAGTGAGACAATCGATTCGCTTGGCATCGATTGATAAACTTTTCAACACCACAGTGAAGGCCAGCTCCAACTTACGATGTACCTTTGAGGTGTCCCTTAACAGTTGCCTTAAGGTATAGTCCGGGAAACACTCGTAAAAAAACGGTTTCCCTTAAGAAGGTATACCTTAAGAACCTTCGTAAAACGTTAAGGTACATCGAAACTCGGAAACGCAGCCTAAAACAAAAACAAAGGAGATTTCATCAAAAAGGGCATAAAGGCTGAAGGAACATATGAGGAAGCGTAATAAAATAATAACAATGCTAATCCATACTGCCGTATTCTTTTATTTAGTTTTCTCCTGCATGACGTCTTCAGAAATCAGACCCGGCTCTGCTCCACATACCCCGGCTTTATTCCGATCATTATAATATATTGATGAACTCGATGGCAATGTAAATAACAGTAACGTTAAGGCCAGTTCAGATCAATGATTCGCAACGAGGCAAAACGGTTTTAGAATGTTGCAGAGAAAATTGCAGCGGTGTGAACTGGCTAGTAGGCAGAGCCATTGCCTGCCCTGAGGTATTAAAAGACCGTCCTTGTCAAATCGCCAAGTGCAGTTTTAGAACGTTTACAATCAGACGTCTTGGAATTTTGCAAGTTGCACCCAGTCTCGTTGCGAATCATTGATCTGAACTGGCCTTAAGTTAGCTACACTGCAACGTTGCAACAAGGTAGCATTGCATTCGAGAAACGGTTTGCGAGGTCGGTACCGGTCGGTAGCGTTAGCTAGCGTTTTTTTCTAATTGTTAGCCGGCATTAGATTGTGTTAATTACATTAGCTAGCTAGCTAACGCAACGTTACCTGATATGAGAGATGGATACTGTGCGCAACGTTGTCTAAACTAATGTTGTCTTTCTTGACATGGTCCGGTAGCTAGCGTTAGCTGTGCAAATACCTATGTAATTTAGTAAAGTTACATTGTCATTAAATGTAATACGAAATCTACATCAACAAATAATATGATCTCTCATGTTACACAAAAACTTTTTAGGGTTCCATAACTCCCCCAACCCCCCTTTCTCTGTTATTGTAACGCATGCAGACACCGGGAAAAACAGTACGCCGCTCACACACAAGTGAGTTGAAGAGCGAGCCTGTTGCGTTAGTTCCGCCTACCCTCTCTGGCGGACCAACCACTGATGGGTGATGAAAAACGCGTCACTAACTGTGCGCCGCTTGTGATTTTTTCCCGGGAATGTCGCCACAGACACCAAGTTTTTTAATCATGAATTATGATAATAATAGTGTAAATTAATATAAAAATAGGCTCAATCACGATTGTGTTACCCAATGCAGCGATAGATAGTGACTTAAAAGACATTTATTTTAATGAAAATCTTCGAGATTATTACTTTAAAGTTGATATAGTAAATAAGCCTGTATTAGTATTACTAAATGTGTATGTATGATGTTGGTTTATTTATTTATACAGTTTATTATGTGTATTTTTACAGGACTTACATTTTAATAGGTACGATACGATATTTTTGTTCTCAAAAATACGAAGTAACAACGGGCAAGCACCAGCTATAATAATCGCAGGGATTCAAGCAAGTTTCACAATAGTGGGATTACAAAGTTAAATTATGTATTTTTACAAATTTTCGAAATGTAGTTTGTTCCTGAGGTCAGGTTGCACCCCACAGCGCAACAACCTGAGCCCAACGTCAGTCTGCTCATCAGTTTAACTTTAACTCCGTTTGTAATTGGTGCCATATTAGCCAGTAAACACAAACCCAATAATAAACAAACACAGACCGGAAGTTAACCAAGCGCATAACCTTGGCAACGCGCGTGCGTCCGATGAAAGTGTCTATAGGTCGGAAATTCGAGCATCATTTCTGAGCTCCGACTTCCGGATTGGTGACGTCACATTAAAATAAATGGCGGCATTAGTAGTTCGTGGTAAGAAAGAAAAATGGTGTATTTAGGCTTTTCATGCATTTTCATTTGGGTATGTGATTATGTGGTATGCGTTAGTATCGTTTATGTTTCCCATTCCATCAGCAACTTTTTTCGCTAGCCAGCTTAGCTAGAAAATGTTATTTTGCTCAGAAATAAATGCTGCAAATGACGTAACGAAACACCTGACAGTGATACGATACATTTCAGTACTACTGCAGCCTAACTAGTTTCACGGTTTCACTCTATTTACTCATTTAATATACTCCTTAACAATAAAATAAAGCAGCGTTTTCTGTGGGAATCCGTGTTTTCCTGAGTAAAACAGCGTGAACGCAGTTTTTCATTGTCTGGGCATATCGTTCAGAAGAAGGGAGCTGCCCTGTCATCCGACAATGTAAACAGGCTTGTCTGTTTAAGCAACTGGCTCGGTGCAAAGAAATATAAGTAGCCTAACTGTTGTATCCAAATAAATGGAAGTATAGCTTCACTGCAGTATTCTAGTTCGGGTCCTAGTTATGTATTATACTCCCTTTCCACTGTTTCCTGCTCACTTTATTTATTGTTTGTTTAATTTTGTATCATCCTGTTTTGATCCCATATACTAGAAGGGGATGTTTTTGTGAGCCTTTATTTTCCCCATGTGAGGTTGGACACAATTACGTTGTGTGATTTACTTTAGAAGTGCGAGGGATCCATGATCTGAGCATATTTTGTTATGCTAAACGCAGTACCTTTGCGGGTTTTTGGACAATTTTAGTCATTTATTTGGGTTGTTAATTGATTTCCTATAATAAATAAGCATACATTTGCATAAAGCAACCATATTTGTCCACTCCCATGTTGATAAGAGTATTAAACACTTGAAAAATATCCCTTTAAGCTACATTTTGAACAGATAAAAAATGTGCAATTAGTTTGCGATTAATCACGATTAACTATGGACAATCATGCGATTAATCGCGGTTAAATATTTGAATCGATTGACAGCCCTATATATATATATATATATATATATATATATATATACAAATTAGCCTCTGGAAGATATAAACCACTGTACATCTGCTTTCCAAAAATATTTTTTATCATTTTGAAATTACATAAAAAAACTTTTTACTTCTTTTCAGTAGAATATCCTGGCTGTCTAGAAGAGAGTAAAATGGAATGGTAATGTTCATTTGAATGACTAATGCAGAATAATTTATTTTTATGTGACATAATTCTCTGGAAGGTCATACACGGCCAACAACAATAATTAATTCAGAGCATGAATTAACCTTGATATTTGTCTGGATTACATTGTAAACTGCATAGCTGTAGTATACTACTTTCCTAAGTAACTGCAGTTTAATATGTTTTTTTGTTAAATAATGTTGTGTTTATTCAACTAATTGCCTGTTTAGATAAAGTGATGGTTATACTGGATTCAAAATACAGTTCTGTGCTCATTGTTCTGAGGTGCTGAAAAGCAGGTCATAGGAGCACTGGATGCATACCTCACTCTAGTTTCATAGACATGTGAACAACTAATTAACAGCTCTAGTTGAATAACCAAAAGAATTAGGCATAGTAACAAAAAGCATGATGGGAATACATGGTTACAGGTTGCATTGCCCAGGGAGGGCGGCTGTCTGTTAGTAGAGTAATCGCAACTAGCCTGATACTCAGACCCCTAGCTATTACACTGCTGGCATTTAGTAGATACTTTTATCTATAGAGAGACTTTTTTTAACACAGTATCTGTTTATACAGCTGGATATATGCTGGATATATACTGAGACCATTCAGGTTTCATTCCTTGCAATATCCTATCTGGGATTCAAACCAACAGCCTTTGCATTACATGCCCAGTTCCCAAGCCATTATACTACACTGTCATATCCCTAGTGAACTAAAAATGACTAAAGGGCCTGTGACTGGTTCTTTGAACTTGTTGGTTTATTGTAAGTTGCAAAGGTCCCTTTCATGCCACCAGTTAACATCAACAATTGATGTACCTAACCCCCTTTTTGAGTGAAGTTTGAAAAGCGGCATCAAATACTGTTCAGAAAAAAAAGACAAACTGCATCACCAGACCCAAAAGGGATTATTATAGGCTGATCTAACATACTACCAGACCCTTAAGTCAGAATACATTAGCATCACGTTGTCAGTTCACTACCATATATAACTGGACTCAACCATTTAGTTTGGCGTTGAAGAACCCAGAAGTATCCCATGTCTTGAGGTTCCCAGTAGGGATCCATTATAACTTAATGGGAAAATACACCTTTTGGTCTTTGCAATCAAGATTTTATTTGAAACATAATAATACAGTTCTTTAAAATACATTTCAAAGCATAAATATACATTCAGTGGCCACTTTTTCTAAGTACATCTATTTAATAGCAGGTAGAACCCCCATTTTCCTCCAGAACACCCTGAATTCTTCACAGAACCTAGTTGCTGTAAAGATCCGTAGGGATTTTAGTTCACACTAACTTGATAGTATGCATTTCCTGCAGATTGTTTGGCCACGCATTCATGTTGCATAACTCCGGTTCCACCTGATCCTAAATGTGCTTTATTGGATTGAGATCTGGGGACTGTGCAGGCAATTGGATTAAACTGAAGTCACTGTCATGTTCCTGGAATCAGCTTGAGAGGATGCGTGCTTTGTGACATGACACATTATCTTGCTTGAAATGTATATTTGAAAAAGACTGGGTAGACTGTGTCCATATAGGGATGTACATGATCAGCAAGAATGCATAGGGATGCTATGTCATTTAAATTATGCTTAATTGGTATTAGGGGCTTAATGTGTGCCAAGAAATCATTCCCTACACCATTACACCACCACCACCAACCTGCACCACTGGCACAAGGCAAAATGGATTTATGGATTCATGCTGTTCCCACCAAATTCTGACCCTACCATCTCCATATTGCAGCAGAAATCGAAATGTGTTAAGACAGCCAACATTTTTCCAATCTTCAATCATCCTGTTTTTGTGATCACGTGCCCACTGTAGCCTCATCTTCCTGTTCTTAGCTGACAGGAGTGAATCCGGCATGGTCTTCTGCTGTAGCTCATTCGCTTCAAGGTTTCATGCGTTGTGTGTTCACAGATGACACTACTGTTGTACAGTAAACAGCTGTTATTTGAGCATGTGTGGCCTTTCTATTAGCTTGAACAAGCCTGTCCATTCTCCTTTCATCAACAAGATGACTCACTGGATGTTGTTTGTTTAATCACACCATTCTATGTAAACCCTATTGAGTATAGGGCATTAAATCCCACCAAAAATCATACCATGGTCAAATTCACTTAAGTCACCCATTCTAATGTTTGGTCCAACAGCAACTAAACCTCTTCACAATGTCTGCATGTTTTATATATTGAATTTGAACCATGTGATTAGATTTTTGGAGGAGCAGGCTATTTGTGTAAATGAGCTGGTGTACCTAATAGAGTGTTCAGAAAAATGTGAAAACTGTAAGGGTCTGAAGAATTGTAAGAAACTATAATATATGCTGAAGTCCATCCACAGGGAGCACAATCAATGTTAAAAGTAAATGCAACATGGACTGACAAGCTTGGATCTACCACATGCTGTTTCCCCTCAAATGGGTTCTTCTCAATCCTCAAGCCTAGAAACAACAACAACAAAAACAAATTTAATATAATTTCACTGATATTTAATTCAAACATGTACTGTACCATTCTTAAAGTAAATGGACATTTTTGATGCATACCCCTTCTGCTTTTCTCTCTGTATGTCACATATGGGTGAGTTTATTGATAAGCATGCATTCAATATTTTTCCTTTGTCTAAATCCATTTGAATGTCTTCACTTTTCTTCAATAAAACAGTTATGATAATTCAGCAATTGCAAACATGAATTCAGCAAAGTCCCTCTTACATGAAGTTGAGTTAAAAGTGAAGTTAAGAAAAACGGTTGACTACCTTGTCGCCTGTGTAGATGATTCATGAGAAAGCTCTACCAGTGGAGACTAAACATATGCCTTAATTACATAAGATTACTACAAATTTTCTGTTACTAAGCTCTAATAAAACAGAAAATATGCTTTCAGGCCCCATGTGGCTCCATGATGAGATGTCACAATTTGTTCCAAATGGGCAATATGTCTCCTCAAAAAGCAGAGGCTGGAGATCTGTATTATTAGGTCCTGGACTCGCTCTGGAATCTCATGCAAAAATCACAACCAGAGTAGTCATTTTTCATCTTTGAAGCATTTCAGACCAACGATGCTTCTAGATGTAGAAACACTTGCTCATGCTTTTGTCAACTCAAGACTAGAGTTTTGCAGCCTAAACATTTTTATTTTCCTCTCTACAATTAGTCCAGAATTCAGCTGCTGCTAGGATTTTAACAAAAACAAAAATAATACTGAGATTCCTCTTATCAGATATATCAGTCTCTCTGTGCTGGTCTCTCATGAAATGGCTGAATAGATTTCCGTCCCTGACATTCACAAAAAACATGGCTTCATCATACCTGTGAATGCTCATTATTTCATATAATCCTGCTGGTCCTTCATAATTTTAGGCAGCTGGCTTCTAGCCTGTACAGTTAAACGTCAAAAGGATAAACACCACTTTACTATAGAACCCCAGTGCAAAATTCAAAGCATGCACTGTCCTCTCCAGAATTGTCAGAGGATATGGTAGCAATGGAAAGGGCTTAATGGAATAGGCTTACATTTTCAAGAAGCCCCAATTTATGTTATTTCCACATTAAATAGAACATGACAAAAATGTATTTTCCTTTTACATACACACATCACTTAAGACCTGCCTTCAAGTCCTTAAGTTTGTTAAATAATGTGCTATAATACTAAACTGTAAACTTTTTCATAATTAACGGGGTAAATTAAGGTGTCTGTTTAACAAGAACTATCAGCTGTCCATGCAAGGCTCTGCTTGTGGCGTTCTATCCTTCACTAGGTTTCTTGATTTTAAAGATGATTTTCTTTAATGCTGTATATTTCTGTGCAAACCCAGTCTTTATCCTCTGTACCTTTTGAAGAATTGTACTACCCTTTCATCGTGAGGGTTCGTGTCTCAAAGGGTTTACCCTTGACAGATTGTACTTTCCATAGCCCGCTGACACAGTATCTACTCGGAATATGTATTCATTCAGCGCCCTTTCACCTAAACCACCCCAGCCTTGCCATGAATAGGCAGATGCTTTCTTCACATTCAGATTTCAATTTCTTTTGACTTTTTTTTTGTAACTTACCTTGTTCAAGTGCATGCATTTAAAATAATTTCCTTTTTATTCCCCCAACTTTCTTTGTCATTGTCACTATTTTCCATTGGTGATATATATATTTTTCATAGTAAATGTACAGTGCATCTGGGGGAAAAAATCTATGTACTTTGTGTCTCACATAGTGCTAAGTCTAAATAATTTTGGGGGAAAGCCAGTTTTATAGATCTTTGCACTCTAGAGAACAAAATTTCCATGTTAAGGTGTCTTTGTGATAACTTTCTCATGCTGCTGCTCTGTGTCCCTGCCACCCTGCATATACATTTTTTTATATAAGGTTCAAGTACAGTATAACAGTTGCAGTTTTTTATCGTCAAAAACTGTACATGTGAAGCATCCTGAAATGCTGGTTTGTTTATCAGCAAACTTCAAATATCTTGCTTCTCTTCCCAGCATTCTTTAGTTTTTTAGTTTGGCGAATGACAGTACGATGCTGGCTGCCGGTGTTTTGCTTATTTCTTTGCTGTAGAAGTATAAAGGTGTTCACCACCCCAATTAAAAAAGGACACCATTCGTGCAAGATACTGTAGAGGCCCACAGTTTCGTTCCTTCCTTTCTTCCCCGTGAGAATTTCAGTGCAGAAAGATTCTTTAAATGTGATGTGTGCAGGCACTTTGATAGGCTGTGTGAGACCAACAGCTGTCCTGATTCTACATGCAGCTCAACACTACTGACTTGTGATTTGCAAGTTATTTCTGATGGAGACTGTCTCATTGTGCAAAAGAAGGCAGAGGCTCATGGGAGTTTACCCTATTTCTTTGTAAAACATCACTCACACACACCCACCCCCTCCTGCAAAGGACTGTGTCGTTGTATTCCTCAAAGGGGTACCAAACTGGCTCACATGGAAAAATTTGGCCTTGAAAGACGTATTTCTGTCTTCTTTCTCCCTTTTCCATTCTCCTTTCATGAACGATGCTGGATAATGTGAAATCACACTGAGGTTCCTAAAGTTGAATGTTACTGTATTATGATTCTCAGTGCGACATACTGTACTGAAACTAGTTCCCCACATTTGCTCTCATACTGCTGTTCACAACATTTGAATCCACCCATGGAAGCCACATATTCTTCCCTGAACTCAGTGATACTGAATCCTGTTTGAAATGTAATTGATCACATCATTTCAAGTAGTTGCCCACCTCCCAAAGGGTCTACTTTCAAAAGATGTCCTGTTTCCTGTCATTGTTCATACTTTTCTGTTTCTTCATTTTCTGTATGCAGGGGAATGTTCTAAAGACCATCTAAAATATGGAATTGGCCGCTGTTTCTAGCTAGTTACCAAGTCTCACATTTTTTAGTCTATCTAGGTAACTATTCATACAATAAAAAATGAAGTTTACCGATTAAATTGTTAATTTCAAAAAGGCCATACCGAAAAATTTTATTGAGCATGAAGCCCTGTAATACTGTAGTACAGTGGCATCGCAAGGGGTGGGCTTCCGGGGCTGAAGCCCCGGATGCTTTTCGTCTAGCCCCGGACCTTTTGACACCAAAAAAAAAAATAAAATAAAATAAAAAAGTTTTTGACACCCGAAAACTAGCCAGATTACTATAGCACTGTCACTATTATTTTTTGTAATCTACAGTAATGTTTTATGTGTAGTAATATAATAAATGGGTCCGAAAAAAATTTGCACGCGTGCCAAACTAAAACTCCCCTTGGGGCTAAGCCCCTGATCTCTTTGAATCCTAGAAACGCCCCTGCAGTAGTATATTTTAATCTCATGTTTTTAAACAATGTTCTGAATCAATTATAAATATGTACATTGCAATAAAGTTATTAAGGCTGATATTTCATAAAAATAAGTAAACTATTCTTAGGGCGCAATGCTTTAGCAGTGAACGATGACCATCATTTCAGTGTTGAACTGAATGTTCTTCTATGGGAACTTTTTCCTTCATTCCGCAACAGAAGCAGCTGGGTGTGGAATAGAATAGATCGGAATGTTTGTAAACAAAGGATTTGCCAATACTTCTGGGTGGACAACGTTCTGACCATAACCGTCTTAATACTACTTTGACACAAGTCTGGTTGATTATTGCTCTCTGCCAATATCACACTACACTTAGCCCAGCCCCCAAGTAATGCTTGTAATATTTATATGAACACTGTCTAGATTTGAGATTTCTCCCCTTTATTCTCCCAATTTTGAATTCCCAGTCTTATTCACTTTGCAGCAACCCGCAACCTCTACTATAAAATAGGGACCTTGTAGACAAGAATTTGCTCTCCTATCAGACATGTGATGCTGCTACTTTTCTCCCACACAGTCCATAGACATATTTCTGAAGAATACACTTATTGTATAGCTGGAGCATGCAGACTTGGAGTGGTGACTAACGGAAGTTACTGGTGAGCGATGAGACACCCTGGCCTACTGATTTTTTCCCTCCATCTATGGGTGATGGTACAGCCTATTTTACTTTGCCCTGAAGGGATGCGCACTACAATTGTCCTGGTCTAGATCTGAAACTAGATTGTTAGGCCCATTCACATACTGGAACTGTGCCTTAGCAGGATAAGCCACCTGGAAACCCCAACATTCGAATGATTTATTTTTCTTTCTCTCTTTATATTTTGTCCGTGTGTCCCCTTCTCACCTGTTACACCACCCCCTAACTCATCCTGCCTCTAAAATTAGACTTTGATGTTTGCTGTAACTGAAATCTCTTTATCATTGAACTCTGAGAAAATCGATGTGAGAATGAGAGCTCAGACAAAGAAAGGAAAGTAGCTGTATTTGGCCAATGGATGGCACTTCTGCAGAGGGGGTTGGGAGGTGGGGCAGAATCAATGGCATTTCTGTCATATTTTTATTCTCATTGATTTCTCTGCAAAGGTGATGGTTTGCAACACAGGGATAGGCCGTTCTGAAGTATCAGTAAACATGCTATTCAGTTGCACACAAAGCCAGCACCTACAGCTCACTGAAAAAAAAAAAACCCTTAAACAAATTCCCCTGCTGTGCATTGTGGTCGCATTAAAAAGTCAAGAAGCAAAAACTTCCTCATTTAAAAAAAGGCAAGTGAACAAGGTCACATTTACTGAAATTTAGGTCTTAAGCTGATTTCCATAACAATTAAGTACAGTATGGGAGCTTGTTAAAACAACTGGATCTTTAAATGAAAATCGAAATTTCTCTCATTTAGATGTTTTCATAAATAGAATACACGTTGCCAGTTTTTATTTGCTAATTTAGCAAGGCCTAATGTCTGTGTAGCTGCTAATTGCTGTTACTTTATGAGGCAGCAAGTCCAAAATAGATGCCATGCTGCTCACAGTCTCAGCGTTATGCGAAAATGGGATCAGGTGGTGAATTCTGATGACACCTTTTTTAGCATCCCGTGCTTTTCCAAGAAAGAAAGAGACTTGCCTTCATATTGCATATCCAAACACGGGCCTTTCTGACAGGATGGTGCAAGGAATTCATACCGTGTCATTGCTCACCTTGAGCTCCCAGGGACACCAACGGCACACTGTTACAAGGAAAACAGAGGACCCTGAGCATTGCTGCATCGCTGAGCCGTCTACCCGCTCTGCCAGAGGTGGAATGCGGTTGTCTTTAATGGGTTTGTTGTGCTTACGAATCGTGGGCCACTGAAGGCATCTGTCAGACGGTGGGTTAGCGAGCACTGCCACTGAAAGACGGCAAGCAAGCTCCTCTTAGGCAAGGTGACGGAAGATAGCCTTGGTGGGGAACAGGGGGCAGGGAAGGTGCTGAGGAGGAGAGGGATTAGCCGTGCTGGAAATTTCCAGCATTGTGATGAATGGCGCTGTGTCAGACCCCCGTTCCGTCATCCCGTATCATGCGGTGGGAGGGACAACGGCAACTGGCATACTATATTTTCATCGGTAAAGCCCTCACACCCAGACCCTACCCTGACAAAGCACGGTTCCATATGTCTGAGGTCTGTGTTGTACCATGAAAGCTTCGTTGAACGTGGCTGCTCTCTGGCCAATTATGGGTTCATGTCCTGGAGAAAATATTGATTCTTTGCCCTTTATCAAGGTAGCAGAACCTGTTGGACCTTTTTAGAAATTTTTTTTGAAAAAAAAAAACAAAAAAAAAAACAGCAAGTCTCACATTCACTGTCAGTTTTATTTCCCCTGGCCTTTACAGTAACAAAGCTGGGGGATTCTACCAACGAAAAGATTACAGATCTGGCACAATCTAATCACTTCACTGAAAAGATTTTTAGCTCACTTGCTGAGGAGGAGAGCTGCCAGTAGCTTTTGCATATCTGGGTTGGTACAAATTTTGAATGAATGCCATTAGTATTACATCCACATTCAGTTGTGTCCTCTCTGCCTCAATCAATAGATGCACATCGTGAAACATTTCGTCCCTGGAAACGCTGAATTTAAAATGTGTGATTCTATGAAACATAATTAATTTGGGTCGTTAATCAAGGCTCTGACCCTGTGCTCCTTTTTGTCTCTTACGTCTAACATGGGCACACACAAAAAGAAGTGCAGACACACACACTCACACTCACACACACGCACACATGTCCTATTCTATAATAACACCTAACAAACCATGAGTACACTCCTCCACATTGCTCTCATTAAAACTGACCAATTCAATTTTCCTCTCTGCGGTTCAATCAAAAAAGGCCTAAGAAACCAAAGTACAAACTGAGAGAAGCTATGAAGTGGTGGATTTTAGCTACTAAAAGGGTGATTAGGAAACCACTTACTGATGTGGTCTCAGTGTGCAACGGTGTCCTCTGACAAGGGCAGAGAGTCCTTTGTTTGAACCACGTAGTTCATTGCCGGCTGTCAGGTGTGTCTCGGAAACCCCCCCGCTTAGACTCTCTCTCCCCTTCCCTCCCTGGCCCAAGAAGCT
Source organism: Anguilla rostrata (assembly GCF_018555375.3). NCBI lineage: Eukaryota > Metazoa > Chordata > Actinopteri > Anguilliformes > Anguillidae > Anguilla > Anguilla rostrata. Next base: position 31,424,705 of record NC_057934.1, read on the forward strand.
GTGTACTCGAGTCGGTTCTGAAACCTGCCTCCCTGCTGTTCGCCAGTGCGAATGTGGAACAGCTTCGACCTGGGTTTGGCAGCTCACCGAGTTGTCATTCTAGGAATCCAAGTGTAAATCTGCTGGAGTTGCAGTTTCACACCCTAACCGAGGGAAGCCTGCCTGCTGTGACTAAAAGTAAAACCCAGAGGTGGGGTGGTGGAGCACCTGCACTGCTACCTGCAATTTGTGCCAATGCCATCTCCTAAACTGTGGGTTCGTTCCTGTACAAAATAACTTGAAATATCAGTGAAAAGGATGGACTTGCATGCAGTGGAAACCTTCGGCGTTTTTAGTGGTGTCCTAAAATGTATTTCAGGCTCTAGGTCTCGGTCGTGAAAGCCAGGTAATCCCTGGAAGCAAACAGAGTAATTGGACGAAAGCTGTGCAGCCACAGATGAAAAGCAGACCCCACACTATGGCTGGGGGTTACCCAAAAGCAAAATCCAGAGCTTAAGATCTAGAGGTCAAAGACTTAATGGATCGCACAATAAACTGGAAATTTCAAAAGGTACCTTCCAGCCTGGAGCTGCTCTTTAGAGTGTAAGGCCTCTACCCTGTTTGCTACCTGCCTCTTTATTTCCCTATCTTTTCATGGTGTCTTCAGCGATGTCACAGGGGCCACACGAGTTATTGTTGGGTCTGATCAACCGGGGGAGAGTGCATCCGCAGATATTTCCAGTTTTTTTTCTTCTTTTTTAACAGTTCCTTGTTCTCTAGTTATTGCACTTTCTGCCTCTAGGGCCTTGGTAACCTTTTGTATCTCTGGCACAACTCCAGTGAAACGAAACTGTACAGGTTTGAGCCAGCTTGACTGTTCAGCAGGATTTCCACAAAATTGTTAATAAAAAAACCGCAAAGAAAAGATGGAATTATTGCACTTTGAAAATGCCTGCATGTAGACACTCAGCACCTCTCGCCTTGAGTGCTCCGCATCGCCTGTCTTCGGGTTGGTTTTTTTCCATGGCAACCGAGAAAGACAAGTAAATGAACGCAGCAGTCATACAGGGTGCTCCAGAATAGCTGTGCTCATGCACACAGAGAGCATTGAGAACAGGTGAGGACAGAGGTAATTGGAGTTTTGGACTACCGTGCAGTGGGCAGGGTCAAAACAAACCCAAAATAAATCAACGCACCACTGCCCCGGCCTGTTTTTCATGTTTTCTTTTATGTCCCTCCTGGCGACCGCTTCACTCTTTCGGGGACTTTGAAAGCCAGGAGATGCAGTAGTGAGCTGGCACGAGCGCAAGGCAGCCAGAGGAGATGAGAGGACAGGGAGTCATACGGGTGTCCCAGCATGAGCAGGCACTGTGGCCCTGAGGTGACAGCGGTGGGAGGAGGGGGGGGGGGTACTCGGACATCAGTCCAACCCCCTGCTCTTGAATGATGTCCAACGCGGAGGCAGATGAGCGTCTGTATGCTCCATAATAAAGGAGGAGCAAACAGAGCGGTTAATTGCTTAATGTGCCCAGGCTCCCATTGCGAGGAGATGTGTCTGAACACTGGGATAATTAATGTGTGTGTAAGACTGTTTGCTCTGGACTTTCTTCATTTATTTCGCTGAGGCAGCTCTATAATGCAAGCAAACACAGAGAAGGGTGAGGCTTGCGTCAGCAATAATACTACTACTTAGTTTCCAAACGCACCCCAGCAGAGGTATAGATTTTCTTTACAATGATGGAGTTTATATTAATGCAGAATATATTGTTATTAATGCACTGTATGCTAGATTCAATATTGTTTCTCTTTTTTTTCACAGAACAGCATTGGTTTGGGCCATATGGGACTCGAGTTCACTTAGTTGTCTTCTTCAACAGTGAAGAAGCAAATTTATATGCAGTTTCTTGTATATGCTCCGTTAGTTTTTCTGTAGCTTTCTGTCTTCTTTATTAAGAAGGTTAAGTAAATGTACTGCCCCTATGAAATGGGAATATCAGTGTCGCCTAACTACTGACCCACTTAATGGAGTCATCTGCATGGCTTCTCTGCATCCCCCTGTGGCTGTAATCAGAGTTCTGCTTTCAAAACCAGAAGCCGTCCGTCCACCAGAAGAAAGTCCCACCTCTGTTGATTGCTCTGCCTCGAGGACATTTCCCATACTGTACCCTTGCCTGTGCGAGCGGTGCTACTCATCCGTGCCCAGCTTCATGGCTCACATGTTCCATCTGTAAATACCTGGGCGGCTGTGCTGTGTGCAATGAGATCACTTCAATCAAAACCGGCATCAGTTCTGCCTTTCCATGCCAATTTCACATATCAGTGTCAGCTATTCATTCCAGCAGCAGCTGGACTGGACATTGCCTATAGCAATCTGAATCCTGTGGTTTCCTTATTTTCTTCAGGTCCAACAAAATTGTGTGCCAGGCGGGTTTCAATTCCAATCCAACTTTCAATATCAATTGCCATATCTCATGAATGGTAAACAAGAGACAGCTAATTTCAAATCATTTTTAGATAGGCCTTGATCATTCAGTAGAAACATGTGGCACGTGGACTACAACCTCATTACAGAAGTGTCTTCAATATTCAGTAATTCCCCACTTCTCTTAATCTGATATTTTAACATTTATTTCTGCAGTTTCTACCTCCTATTGTCTACCAACAAATGGCTGCAAAAGATTGAGCTTGAGGGTGACATCCCCCTCTGTTGGGCCTTGCCATGGAGTGAATCTGGCATGCCTTGCTTTAAAAAAATGTGTAATGTTGTGAAAGTACAATAGGTCAGATGTAAGTCATGACGTAGCTGATTGGGAATATAAGTTTTTGAAGCAGCCCTAGGCTTTAAAATTCCTTATGTGAAGTTTAATCAAGCTTAAGGGGATGTTGGGGGAGAGGAGGGGATACATATATATGTATTGTATTATTAGCATGCATATTTTGCATGCATATATACCTGGGTCAAATACGTATTTGTTTTGGATTCAAATACTTTTCTACGCTTTGCTGATCTTGTCTGGTGACTAATCACCTGACTAAGCAGAAACATCCGTGAAGCCATTTGTCCAAAACATTATGGTACACTTGAAATGGGGGGACCATGTATAAAAAGTGCAGTAATGTCTACATGGTGAAACCAAAATGTATTAAAAAAATACCCTTTAAGCTCAGAATCTGCACTTTAACCTCATGTCACTGTTTGGTCATAAATCTAAAATGGTACAGAGCCAAATAAAAAAAGTCTTTGTCCCAAACGTTATTTAGCTCACTATATATGGTACATGGCTGAGTCTCCATATTGGAACACCTCCTCTGATTAAATCAAATGGGTAGTCTTCAAAAACATATACATGGAATATGTGAGAGAAGAGAGTTTGTCACAAGAAAAGTAAAAAAAAAAAAAAAACAATCCATTCAGGTTATTTCCCATGATGGCAACAGTGAAGCAGATAGTAATTCACTTACTTGCATTAAGGCAAATGTTTTGCTGACATAATTAAGATGCACACAAGGACTTACCTCATGCGACAGCAATTTTGGTCTCTGTAACCTGGTTTCAAGCAACCCTTTTCTTTTCCTTCTGTCTTTCTCAGTCTCTAATGGATTTAAATAGCAGAGTGAGCTTTGTTTTGATATCATAATCAAGGCTCCAGTTTCATTTAAATGGACCATATGAATAACGTTGAAATGTAGATTTCCTATTTGAAAAAGACATCTTTATTCCACCATTACTGCAATCCAGTGTCTTTAGTATTCTGTTTAAGTCACACTTTTTCAAAATGATTACCTATTCTTCATCTGCTACTTTTCAATGTGGGTCTATTTGTGAGTTGCATAAGAAGGGCATGGTACACTGTAGATTATTAGTTGTATATTGTTTTGTCAAGGCATGGGACAAAAGTGTTATGGTGCAGGAGAGACAGTTGGGTTTAAGTTAGAGATGGTTCATTGACTGATTGTGGTCAATGTTTAAATTTGAAAACAAAATGGCAAAAATAATGAATGCCATCATTTGCATTTACACCCATATTCATGATGATATAGATTATTAAATTATCTTCTTTTAATTAGAGCCCTGCTAACAAGCTGCAGCAGTTAAATGCTTCGCTTGCAAATGCTTCTTCATCAGAAGCTCGGGAAAGAGGGCAGTTTTTAAACTACTGTCTCACACTGAAACACAACATGATGCATGATTCACTGTCAAAGCTACTAGTGTACAGTGATTGATTACTGAACAAACGGTAAACATGTTTTGTTTAGCTGAAGGTTGCTGGGTAATCACTCACTGTAGTTTTGCACAGTATACACTGTACCTTTAAGAGTGAATCACATATCATATCAACATGATGCACTTTTAAAACAAAGTCTTCACTGAGGCGTGTGGTGGAGGCTGTAGTACAGCAGACTCTCAAGCTGTAAGCAAATCCCTCTGCATGGCTGGCAGTTGGATCTTCTGCATTGTACCTTCTGAGCTGTGATCCCTTCTCTATCTGTTACCCTCCCTGCTCTTTTTCTCTGGTCTGAGGATGAATTGGAAGAGTGGAACCTTTCGATGCACAATAAATCCTTAATCCCTTATAGCTAGAAATCTGGATCGCTTGAATTGGGTTTTTCCTGTTTTAAAATGTTTTATCCTATGAAACTGTGAATGTATCCGTATGCCATGCTTGGCAGTCTGGGAGATATGCACGGTCCTGTGCGAAGTTGCTAGTGTGACACACACGTCTTTTTCTCAAATGCACTTATCTTGCGCCCTCCACGGTTATTGTGATGTAGCCTACCCTACACTACACTGGTGAATGTTGATAGAAAATAAAAGAATACTATATTCAGTAGAATTTAGATTGGCTTACAACCATTTTTATTAGGATTTAGGATTTATTGAGCAGTCATAACATAATTTTAGCATTTGCAATTGCATCATTCAAAAACACCTATATCGACCTTGCAGTACGTATCATGTGTGGTCACATATAGTAAAAACAGTAGTATTCTGCAAATCTACTGTATCTAATATCATTAGTATGCTACGTTTTTAAGGACTATAGTATTGAATAATAATAAATATGATGAACATTTATAAATGTATTAAAGGTAGACACCAGAGATTTGTAAAAAAAAAAAAAAAAAAGAGAAAGAAAAGAGAGACTGGACTGTCAGAAAGACCTGCCGTGAGCCCAGCAGGTTGCATTTTATGATAGTTTTGACAGATCACAGGCAGCGTCTTTCATATGTTTTATGTTGTGCTCATTGTGTGCAAGAGAAATTCCCTCCGGGGCATTAAGTTTCATTCATTCATTGGCTAGTTATTATCATTGTAATTTGAGTAAATGAAACTATAGCTTGCTAGCGAGCTAGTTCAAAATAGAAATGGTGATGAGGATGTTCATTATAGCTAACTAGCTAGATGTAGAAGATTGTTTTTGTTTTTTTCTGTGCCAATATCATTCTGGCTTAACACTTTTACCAGTTACCTGTTCAGTTGATGACACTGTGCTAATATCTCCCCTGAATAATGTCTGTATCTTCCACAAGGTACTACCATATACATAAAACTAGCTATATTTTATTGGCCAGGTTTGTTTACTTCCAGTAATGCGTGTGGATGCTCAAGACAATATAACAGAGGAGGTGAGTAAAGATACACATGGAATGGTGATGCTCTGTCTGACAGACAAAGAAGCGCTGTGAAACAGGTGCAACTCTTGTACACAGTCGCTCACTACACAACCTTTGCTACATTTGCATTCATCTGAGGTCATATCCCAGGGTAAATAAATACATAAATAAATAAAATCCCTGCCTGGCGTGAGGCCCTAATGTCATGCTTACATCCAACAGACACCTTTGTGAACTGATGTTTTTGGAAGATGTTTTGTCCTTCAGTGGAATACATTATTTTTGTGGTGGTTGGGGATGGCCTTCCAACTACCCGCTGACCATTTTTCTCTTGTCTTTCTAAGGATTGTTTGGTAATCTTACATTACAAATCTAAAGAACATAATATGATTTGAAAACCCAGTGGAGCCTTATGGGATCTTTTCCAATTCAACTTCGCTTAAAAATAGATTTTGCACAGTTTCACATTTTGATTTTATTTATATATTTGTCACTGTATCCTTTTGGAGTTTATTGTGTTGTCAACTGCCATGAAGAGCAAGTTCCGAAATCATTTGTTGCAGTCTCAGCCTTTTGTCTTGAAGCCTGCAAGACTGCTTATTACATATTAATCAATAATGTCTGAATAATACAAAACCGTAGACTCCCTTGTAACCGATAATAACATTACTTTGTGGTAAGCAGTGATATAGTATCAAGAAGTCGTGAAGAATTTTAGCACACAGAGTCATCCAGTCTAAAAAACCAGACTAAATTTGGAATGAAAAAAGTTTTGCCATGTGTAAAAATGAGCCCGTTACTGTGTCTTGACAGGATAGATTAATTAAAGTGAGTCACCCTGGCTCAGTAATGCAGCTGATTTGATGAGTTTGCTGTGCTTTTGTTTCTCACTCTGAAGGAGACCTTGTTTAATTTGAAGCTCAGAGGTTCTCTGCACATGGAGGAGTGAATGCCGAGTTTACCCACTCCATGCACCACAGATGGATATGCAATACGACGGTGAAAACACTGATGTGAGTGAGTTTTATGTGAGTTTGACTGTCATGGAACTTTCCACTTATTGTATTGCACCATGTGTATATTATGGAAAAAAAATAGAGACAGATACATTAAGAAAAAATACTGAGCACGAATGTGCAGTACTAACAGTGGTGGCTGGTCAGAGGAAGCAAGGAAGGCAACGCTTGCTCAAGTTTGAGAGAGAAAAGAGTTGTTAGAGTAACTCACACGTGGATCTCTCATTAGAGACACTCTCACATTGTTAGCAATAATTATCTAATTGCCTGCAGCTGTAGTTTTGGGCTGGTTAAACCGCTCCCTCTCCGCTTGCAGATGGCGCCCTGACCGCGGCACATCTCCACGACTCCTCCCCCCCCGCTCCAAGTGGGAGATGAAGTCAGCCACCACCATCCAAGCCCCCCGCCTATGGATCACCTAGAACTTACGTGGCTGTAGTGATGTACAGCTGTGGCTGTAACGAGTGATCTGCATGTTGGCATCTTTCATGCGGTGGAGCCGCTGAAGGGGAGCATGGTCTGAACAGAGGGAGAAAGGGTATCCCAGGAAACAACAGCGGAGAGCGTCGACTGCCCACTTGATCATTAGACACTCCTTCTCCTCTGTGCCGTACTTCGCCTCCTACTATGACAGCTTCTGGCTAATTGATAGCATGGGGCAGTCCATCCTCAACGCTCAACCTCCTGGGACAAAACAACCCCCAGTCCACTGTTCAATGCATCTGTCTGCAAACAAAAAGGGAAAGCAAAGTAGGTGTATAAAGGAGCATTTCACTACAGAGATCATGTTTTACCCTCTCAAATAGCCTACTGTCACTGGATGAGACCTAAGGCACCCTTTCAGGTCAGATCGGTCAGGGGACTGGTCAACTCTGAGAAAGCTGGAATGAATTTCCTATAGTAGCTCGCCAGTCCCAAGAACTGTCTAACCTAATTTTTGTCTTGGGCCACAGGCAGGACTGAGAGGCTGCACTGACAGGAAACCCAGCCGTGAACACAGCAAGTTGCTTTTTGAGATAGATTTGCATTTTATGCAACATCTTATGCTTTATGTTGTGCTCATTGGGCCTCATTCACAAAACATGTGTACGATGACATTTGATTGTAAACTGCGTATAAAAATGTTTCCAAGAACATTTCGGCATTCATCATTTTTTCCAGTATTTATTCATGGCTGTTTCCTTATGCAAATCACATGAACAGGACTGCACATAAAATTTACAAACAGCCAGCATTCATCATCTCATACACCTGGGATATGTACAAAAACAAAGGTCTGCACGTGTCTTGAATTTCATATTGTTTCTTCGTGGGAACATTTTTAAGAACAAAAGTAAGAATAATTAGAGAAAAGTTTAGTGAATGAGGCCCATTGTGTGCAAGACAAGTTCCCTCCAGGGTAATAAGTTTAATGCATCCATTAGTGAGTTATTATCATAGTAAATAGTTCAAAACAGAAGTCCATCCATCCATCCATTATCTGTAGAGTGGATTCACACTTGAACGGTGATGCTGTCAGCCAAACAAAAGAAATCTGTGAAATTGGCCTTCCTCTTGCAACTGTCACGTCATCATAGTCAATGGCAAGTTTGCATATTGCCCAGTAATCAGTTCGCCATGTATTGCAAGCCGATGCTGCCGGCCTAGTGACCTAAGCATCTTCAATCAAAGCTAACATTACCTAGCAAGCCACCATTTCTTATTTAGTAGGCTAACTAACCTTGTTACAAACTGCGTTATCACTTCATCCCGTCGGTAAGTATATTCTTTTTATATTAACTTAAGCAGTGTGTAGGTTAACGCAGTGTGTAACGTTAAACTAGCAGCATGAATGTAACGTTCGATATATTGTAACATTACATGACTTATTTATCGCCATCGAAATAACAACTTTACTTGTTTATTAATAACGTTAGCTTGATGACATTGATGTGCACGTCAACGTTGATTCTGTTATCACAGAAACTATAGGGCCCTACCTTAATGCTGCCATCAGTCTGTCGCCGGCCCGCGCCAGGCCCTGTCAAAAGATACTTGCCACCGGGCCTAACAACATTTCTGGGGGAAACCCAGCAGTAAATAGACTGATTCTAATTATTTGTTTAAGCCTCTCTTTAAAAGAAAACATTCTATATTTGTGAATGGTCATTAGCCACATTTGCATAAAAAGTTATGATTTTGGTGCTAGAATCTATGTGGGTAATTTAATTAAAATATGTGTGACCCAGACTTGCCATTTCTTTGATAATGCAGTTGATGTGATTTCCCCCCCTGCAGGTGCTTTATGAAACATACTTTTCTCAGGCTCTAGTGGCAGTTTAACAGGTGCAAAAAGCATTGTAGTCCTTTTGTGAATTCCCCATGGAATGTTTATCACATATAGTGGCAAACATCACAGAAATGACATCCTGTAGAATGACAAAAGAGGTTTGACAGAGCTAAGTCCCATGCTGGTGATGAATCAAGATTTCATCCATCCTACTTTTGATAAAATGATGGGACTTCAAGGGCAGACATCAGAGAGGAAGTGTGGTCCTCTGGGGCCCGAGCAGAAATCCCATAACAGTACCCAGAATGCTGTCACTCACAGACCTGCCCTGTCAACGCTGCAGCCGGGTCCCAGCTGGTCACCACAGTGAACTGACCTGCCCTCTGTGTCTCTGGGCGAGTGTAAAGATGAGGATTTTCAGAAGTCTGGGATCCCCAGGGGATGAAACAAAAAGATTTGATGGGCCCCCCAACCTGTGGATCTCCAAAAACCAGCCTGGCATATCAAAAAAAAAATTGTCCTCAGAAGCCCTGTTCTTTAGACGGATCTTTGGTGAAGTATAGTTTAGCGCACTCTAAGGCATTAGCAGAAAAAGTTCCCCAGTATAGCAAAGGTCTTGCAACGATGCGTCAGAAATCACATGATTTACCCTGAAATGGAATCTTCATGAAATAGATGTCATGAGGATATAGGATTACCTGCACTATCCTATCCAGTCCTATCCCAAAACACACACAATGCTTGTGAAATAATGCCAGACAAAAGTGGGTTTTGCTTTTCATAAAATGCTGCACATTGCAGTTTAGAAACATTACGTTTCTGCAGGTGGACCACTGGCAAACAGCAACAAGAGTAATCGATTATATACAGTAGGATTTACATTCATTGCAACCTATGGGTGAATGTTATATATCACATAACATAACCTTTCAGGTCCATCACAATTCATACCTGTGAATTGGAAATCATGGATCCTCAATGGGGAAAAGTGTGCAACCAGTCAGCCAGTCACCAAGGCACTGTACGTGCTTTCAACTATTGCCTAAACTGTTTTTACCCCTCTTTTGGTGTGGTCATTTACGAAAGACTCTCACATACGTGTCATAAGGAAAACACAACATGTCATCTAGCATCAGCCTCATCTAAAATTCAACTACTAAAGCATTTAGGGAGTCTACACCGCTTCAACACCAAAAACAATACCGTAGCTCGGTATAGAAAGCTTTGTCTAGTTATTTATATTGCTACTGCTTTTGTTTGTTTTAATTAGGAGCCATATGACCTGAATACTGATGTGGTAATTCTTCCTTGTGGTTCAGTTTTGACAGAAAACAAATATTCTGCACCTCTGCTATCTTAAATGTTCCCATTATCAAAGTACAGGTCATATATTATGTACAAGTAAATAATTCCAGCTCAATAAGGCCAGAAATAAAAAAATAAAAAAGAATTCCTGCTGGGAAAAAATTATAAGTGAACCACATGCCTTATTGCACCTATTAGGCTATATGTACCATGCATTGTGTTTGCTACAGCACTTTATTTCCATTTTTCTAAAATAATGGTTATGTATGGCTTAACTCTGCCGCCTGAGCTAACCAACAGAGCAGCTATCTCCTGGGTAACATCGATTCACCTTGTTCTATTTGCAGTGTACCTCTTAAAGGGTCTCAGAATTTGTTTCATTGCAAAATGAATTCACAAATGAATGGTAAAAAACCAAATGTTTTCAAAATAAAACTGTATGTTTTCTTCTAAACTATGTTTGCCCTGAGAAGCCTTTTGTGAGGCAATCATTAGATGGGACACTCACCAGGAGCCCCCTAATTTGTCCTAAGAGAGAAAATCAAATTAAGGAGAGATACGGCATAAATGGGAACAACCTCACACTCTGTTCCCCAGTTCATTTAAATTCCGCAGTAAGACAACCTATAAATCAGCCCTGGCCTGACTAATGGAGCAGTCTGCTCTGGGGAACCTCATGGGTTCTGTACCTGGAGACTCTTTACTACTGAGAAAAATACAATGGGGTACGCACACAAAACACAGAATGTTCTCGAAAGCCCTCGTTCTTCATACTCTGGCTATGGTATTAAAATAACCCTGTCAGAGCTTAGAGGAAGGAACAAGGAGGTCTGTCAGAAGCACTCTGACTGTGGAAGTCTCTGCATGTTGACTGAGCAAGCTCTGTGAACCGATTATTGCATGTCTGAATTTCTATTGGACATGGGCTCATTCTCGTTCCAATGCAAATCCTGCCTCTTTCATCCATGGCAGAACTTGGTTGCTTGGGTAAAAAAGCCATCTGAACCGAGAGAGGGTACTTAATGAAGTGCTGGTGATGAGAGACGGTACCAAGGGACTTTTTTTGCATGATGTCGGAGGCTCCTGTTAAAAGATTTCAGAATGTCAACACATTGCAAATTAGAAAATGTCACAAATGTGCATTATGTGTTTATTAAATAGTGTAACCTGTGATGTTAGTAAAACCTGACAAGGCAGAAAGAAATATTGCACATGTTAACTAGGATGCCCTGTTCGGGATTACTCTGCTTACAGCACCTGAAATTCAAAAGCGTAATAGAGAAGGTAGTGCAAATTGTACATGCTAATACTTGGTTAGTCCTACAAAGTCAACTCCCTTGTTTCACCCAAATGACCACCCCTCCTCAACCATAGTTGTTGCAGTTCCTTCCACACACAACAGAGGGTGAACCTGATGGAGGCGCATTTTAGCTACCTTTTTATGAGTCTCATAAAGCTGGTACTTCAATGCCTGCTAGAATGCAAATGATTTACATCTAAGCCTCCAAATTCCCTCCATAATGTGGTGATGTCCACAAAGAAAAACCTTCATTTAGTTGGGAGGGCTGCTGGCTCAGCCCACCCAGAGCTTTGTTTTCCCTCCTCTTGTTTTCTGGTTCTTGCCTGAGGAGGCAAACATTAAACGATAGGAGCACACACCCCAGCCCCTCTCACCACCTCAATCTGGGCACAAATTGTCACTGTTTGTTTGAGCTATCAGCGTGTGGGGACCCTAGTGATAAAGAAGAGGAAGGGAGCAAAGACTAATAAAGACTTAAAAGGAGTAAGGGAGTGATACTTCAATCACTTCTGCTGTTGGGAGAATTTACGGTATCAGCTACCATTCTACGCTAATAGGAAATCCATCTATCACTGTGTTGCCAATTGTTGTGATGGGCACCCAATTAATCAGCTTTCCTCCTAGGTTTGTACCTAGTAGCCATGCAATGGGAGCTCACCACTCTTCATTGTTTTAAACATAAGGGCACACTCATTCACACACGCGCGTGCACACGCACACATAATCAGTCCTACAGTACTGCAATCCCATTATGAATAAGGGAAATAAAACTAAGTTTATGCAAGTTATTTGATTCAGAGTATTTGAATTTGCACAGTAAACTAAAAGGAATCTGCAATATGTATGCTGCCTAATAAAATTACATTTTCCATTAAAGTTTAGTATTATTCTTGCCATTGTACTTATGAATTTAATACATAGAGTTAATAGTTTAATGTATAAAAACCTCAATTAGCATGATATCCATGAGGAAAATCTTGTTTGGAAAAAAATGGAATGGAAATTATTCTTCAGACAGTTCTTAAGGAAATGAATACAAGCATACATATTTAAGCTGTCTGTAAGCCATTTGTCTGTAACTACATTTTAGATAACAGGTATTATGTGGCTACAAGCAAGTGAAGCACATCTGCATTGTAAATTAATATTTTTGCAAGACATATGATTAATGTAATGTAAAAAACCCATTGTTAGTTTTGGGTTGCCTTGCAGTTCAGGGGTAGTGTAAGATTAGGTTAAACCTTTAAAACAGGAAATTAATCTCTGGATTTACCAATTAATTCATTGAGAGTTTGACAAGATTAGTGACTCTAAGGGCTATATTTTAACAATCTAAGCGCATGGTCTAAAGCGCATGGCGCAAGTGCATTTAGGGCGTCTCCAAATCCACTTTTGCTAGTTTAACGGCAGATAATCTGAGCGCAAAGTAAGGCGCATGATTCAAAAGGTTTGTACTTAGTCTCTTAATTAATCATAGGTGTGTTTTGAAAATAAACCAATCAGAGTGTCATCTCCCATTCCCTTTAAAAGCCAGGTGTGCTCACACCTTGGCGGATTGTTATTATAATGGCGGATTTGCCAAGTAGTAGGAAAGAGCACTTCTGTGCAGAGGAAACGGATGTATTTTTTTTAATAGGCGCATATTACTATCTTAATGATCCGCCCTTAAAATAACAGTAAAATACTGCGCCATTGACTTAAGACCAGGTTTTTGTTGGTCAATCGAGCAATCGTTTCTGCTGCCCCAAGATAGCAATGCACCAACAATGTGCCTGACCACACCTCAATTTAAGACCAACAAGCCCATGGGCACTCAGATGGGCGCAAGTAAATTTGCTATTTAAATAACGTAGGCGCTGGACGGTAAAATGACAGCTGCGTCGGTCTGAAACTAGCAAAGACACTTGCGTTGCGATTGGCACCGCTTTGCGCCGGCTGTAAGATACAGCCCTAAATGTGCCACCCTAAATGTGTCCAACTGAAAATTAAGTACCCGGATGACCGTGTGTCTACACTCTGTGCCAAGAGCATTGTCTTTTGTTTATAAACTCCAACCTTTACCCTCCCCCATTGTGTCCTCTCCCCTTTTCAATACTACATGCAATGCAAATAGTCAAGAAGGTATTCCCATTAAAGACCAAATGGGTGTGCCACATGCACTTCTGTTTGCACATCTGTTGTTTCCAGATGAAAATTTGCATGCGTACATTGTGTGCATATTCTTTTATGACTTCCTCATGGGAAACAATGAATGCATAAATAATGATGCATGCAGCGCACATTCTGGTTAGATTTTTGTTAAATTATGTTAAACAAAACAACAGCCAAAGCAATTGAGTACAATAACTAAAAAAGATGATGCAATGACAATTGATTACAACATCAAAAATGACTCTCCAGTTCTCCAGGCAGAAGTATCTGCAAATACATTAATCTTAGCTAACTTATTACAATCTCATACCAACATGGTACTATCAAAATTGATATTGTAGAGCATACTCACTGAGAAAGCTGGATAATTTATTATTTTTTTAAACTAGTTTTACCTTCAATTCCAAACATCAGTTTTTAAAAAAAGTTTATTTATTCTGTTGGTTATGCGGCTTCTGAACTAGCAGAATACTGTTCTCTTGCATGCTGCTGTGCAGTCCACTAATTTTGTCAGTATGTGGATGGGTAAACAGTCCACTTTGACTGCATACATGTGAACATAAAGCTCAGTGGTTCTGCTAGAGTTATGACTGTGGATATGTAGGCCATAAACATTCTAAGTCAGAATGTACCATAACCTTAGAGCTTTACTAACATTGGTAAACACCACTTTCCCCTTTGTCTTGCATGAAATCTAGATCCCCATGCCACACCATATCCAACATAATTTTCTATAATTACTGTGCGCAAGAGTATTCAGGATTGATTAACAGCCAGGGCTGGTACAGATGTTTATAAAGCCTATTGACAATATGGTAGTGTATATTTAAGCAAAAAAGCATAAGAGGCTGTGCTATATTGTGAATATAGTCACAGCGAGAGGGTGTTATTAGCCACGACGTGAAGCGGTGTAGGGTCTTATTGCTTTTATAAAATGGTCACTACATATAAAAAAAAATACTAAGGACACATTTTCCATTGAAATATCATTTAAATAAGCAAATTAATTAAATGTCATTTTTTCTGCCAGAGGATATAGTTCCAGACTGACAGGTAGAAAATTAATAACAAGACGTTGCTGTGCAACGAAAATGTTTATCAGCTAGCTACTACTAACTAGCTAACATTAGTGTAGAGATAAGCTTACTTTTTCTTCACATTAATTCAGAAATTCCCATTTATTGTGCATGAATTAAAGATGTCCCATTTCAACTGGCATTGTGGCGATATCAGACACCAATCTTCTTTTCTCGTACGATGGAGTGGTGTGCCAAGAATATCACTCCATCGTTTTCCCTCATTTAAATTTGGCCTTCAGTAGCTTGGTAGAGAGCTTTCAACTTTATGCCCACTCATGGACATAATCTCTCTAGCCTCCACACCGGCATCTGACAATTTTTGCTTCAGAAGGCTGCGAAGGCAGTGACTGGTGTATATTCTGGTGCCCACTGCTTACAAATCCACAGCAACATACTGTATTTGCAAGCTACTTCACCTCTATCGGCGGCTCTCTGGTGTACCTGCAACAGACTAAAAGTCACTTCCATTATAATAGCCAGCCAGCTAACACATGGTATAGGCTGCATAAAGTTACTTACCAAAGGGATTCAGTGACATTTTGCCACTTGGGGTGAAGATGGAAAGCAAGGGGACTGGAGGAGAGTAGAGACAAGTACTTTTCCAGTGAAGCAACAGGATAGAGCTGGTTTCCCTGGTTGTTGGTACATGAAAACATGTCTGCTGTCCTTATTTCTCTCTTGTGGATCTTTGTGGTTTTTTGTTTCTCCATTGAAACTGCAAGAAATCCCTCAGATACACCAAACAGCGCCGAGGTCACCAACTGTAAGAAACCAGAACTTATCACGTTATTTTGATTATCCGACAGAATAATGTTTCAACCTTCCCTCTGTGCTAACAGTTATGCATATAAGCAGGAGACTCTGCCAGTAGTGTGGCTCTATACAAATAACGATCTCTCTTGGAAGACGTGGACATACCTCTGGCTTGTTAAGCCTACAAAAAGGTGTATCCTGCTATGACACTAGTGTATAGGCAAGTGACTATGGGGTGCAGATATCCTGAGTGCTACGTGTATGTTAGGAGCTTAAAACTGCTAGGTGTACAGTGGCAACAGTCGAAGAGGAATGACGGGTTAAAGGGAATGCAGTTTATTGTACAGTATGTTAATAATGACAATATACAATGGTCCAAAATGTTTGAATAGTGAGATGGCTATATGCATATTATGTGTAGGAGACCATATTGACGAGTTCCCCCACACCATTCAACGTTTCCCCTTGTAAACACAAAAGTTAAAAGCAAAAAACAGGTTTATCAAATAAAGATACAATCATGACAAAACGATACGTCAATGACTCTGCTTGTAAGCATATCACACCAGATTAACCTTTGTATCTGGCTGGGCACTGGCCCATAGGTATCAAGATCTTTAATCATCTTTAATCACCCCACCACCAAAACCACCAACTTCCCCATGACTTGTTCCTCATTGGCTTTCCAACAATACAAAACATGATTACATTTTGTTACAGAGAACCTAAGGTTCAAATAATGCTGATCCTCGTTTTCTTTTAGTAAGTGCCAGAAAAAACTCAAATGTGGGTCTTTGATGTATCGGTTCAAGGCGGTGTGGAGTCCGACGTAGCTACTGATACAATACCACTCACAATTTCAGAGTGTTTTTGCTTTGAAATTTATTTAAAATCTATACAAAGGCCCTTTTGTTAACACCAGTTAGTGAAGCACCTTACTGCCCATCTGCTTTGTAGACCCATATTTTTTAAATTGCAAGTTTTTCCAAATTTATCAATATTGCTTTTCAGAACCGGAACATGACCTGCTGCTGCCTATTCCAGACTCCTCTTTCTTAAACCAGTCTTTACTTACCATGCTCCAAGAAATGTCAGAACTCACACTGTAAATTTTATTATGATAGCCCACTAACATACTCTATTTGCATTTATATAGTTATTTGACGGTATAGCTAGCTACCTGTCAATCTCTCAAACGTGTGGAGTGATATTGTACACAGCATGGTGAAGAGGTGTGTCGCATCATAAGTGCTATGTATTGACTAATCAGCATCCAGGACGGTCAGGACCACAACTATTTTATAATGAATATTTAAAATATTTTATTTTTAGAATCCATTTTTAAGCTAAACACTATCAGCATACCAATATGTAAAATGGACTTGCACTGGTCATTGCTGAAGTGATGGTCTATATACCATTAGCTTGTCAAACTAGCTACAAACATACAGCTATGCTGATGCTAAAGTACATTACATAGGTAACTATTAAGCAGACTAGTTAGCTAAAGTTAAGGTTAAAAGCACAGTGCAATGTTTTTGTTTACAGCCAAATGTTTACAAAATGTGTCAATGATACATGAAACTAAAATATCTGTATTTTTTTATTTAATGCATTGTGTGGCAATCTTTACCTGTCTCAGGGCTAAAGGAGCATGTCTGGTCAGTCCTCATTCATTGGGTTGATATTGATTGCATACCTCAGCTGGCAAATATTCACCTATCAAAACAGTGGAAGTGGAAGACAGATCTGTGGTCACCTTTACTAATCAGAGGTACTGTGGAGAAAGGTTGACTTATTTATATTTATATGTATGGACATCTTCCATTCCTGTAGAAAGCTTGAAGATTGTACGGTTTGAGGTAAAATAATATGTGGATCTTGCACTGCCTTCCTGTCTCAGTGAATAGCATTTCATGGGAAGTCTTAGAATTAGTCAACAGCTGTTCTGTCCTCCAGTTTTACATTTGAATACACACATTCACACACTACCACTGGATGTAAAACAGACTAAAAAAATCAACACTGTGCTTCTAGAATCTCATGGGTCTCCCTTTCTTTATAGAAAGATTTCAGTTATACCTTGCGGCCTATAATCCACCTCCTACTGCTTCAGTCCAGCCAAATATCTGTGGGACAAACCTCATCGAAAATGGTTGAGCACCAGACCTCAAGACACTCACTGCTCTTTTATGTGTGAACAATCTATGCAAAAAGAAACACCTGAGAAATAATTTAATCCTGTCAATCATCCATTCATTTTATACAGCTGAAACTGGGGACTCAAAAAAAAAAACAGCTGTTTCTATAAAATGGTAAACTACATGTGCATATAAAAACCATGAAATAAAAGCTGATTGTCTGTACTTTTGTCTTATATTCATTTTTTGGTCTAAAATACAAATGCGTTAAATATAGAGCAAAAATAACTAGTTTCACTCTACCATTACAATTTACTGTAATTTACTCTCATATATAAGTATAATAAATCAGTACACTGCTGTGAGGAAACATTCCTAAATACTGTTGTGCAACTGCATTTCATGAGCGTTAGCCCAGGGTTAAACGGCGTTGAATTTTCAGGGTTTCACACAATTTCTGTATTTTATGCACCGTGGGAATGTGCCTGATGTGTATGAATGCTTCTTTTCTGTCTATGAATGCAAAATGACTTTGAACTTAACACAAGCTGTTTTCAGGGTGCGTTCGCTCACGTGCAGCAGATGTGGAATAAACAATGCATATGACAGCACAGATGCCACCACACTCTTCATGTTCTACTGAACATACCCAATATTCCCCCACCCCTCCTCCCCCCAAATCACTATCTTCACATCCTATTCAACATATACAATATGCCCGTCTCCCTCCCCAAATCACGATCAGGGGCGGTTTAGGGATTTGGAGGCCCCAGGCAAAGACCAATGTGAGGCTCTTCTCCATTTTGCTTAACGCAATCATAGCTAGTGAACAAAAACAATTTGGAGGCAGCTCTTTTCAGTTAACAAAGCCACAGAACTAAAGAACAGACCCAAATGAGAATTCTAACTGAATAACCTCAAATGACCTTCAGTCAGTTAGAAGACGACAATATGGCAAGAAAAAGATTATATACATATATATATATATATATATTATATATATATATAGATTATATATTATAATCTTTTTATAATATATAAGTGTCCTGTCTTGCGTATTTGAGGTTAATATGAGAAAGTGTGGTCGCTGTCAGCATGTCTAGAAATCCGTACATATTCACTGTTGTAACCCAAGTCGCAGGATGCAAAATAACCGTTAGGAAAGCAGTTTGAAATTATGAAGCAACGTCTGCGCCATTGGATTTAATGGGTCGCGCATGAGATGATTCCGAGCGTGTTGCTTGTCTTAAAGTTGATATAGTAAATAAGGCTGTATTACTATATCAAAATCTAACTAAATGTATATGTATGAAGTTAGTTTTTTATATTTAGACAATTTAGTATGTGTATTTTTACAGGACTTACATTTAAATAGGTAACAATGTCCAGTTCTCTCTAATAAATACGAAGTAAACACACTAGCGGTTAGCGTGGTCGATAATAGACTCTCACTCTACTTGTTGCTCTTCCGTCGTGGAGTGTCTCTGGCTGTTTTATTAAAGAATTTCGTCAGTTTAGGCAAACGTTCCTTAAACTGGCCACATTCCTTCTTCCTCTTTCTCTTCTCAAATCCACTTTGTTTGAAAACGTTTTATGGTAACAAAGATCGTAGCTCTCCATCTCTGATGGCAACTCGAATTTCTACTTCATTAATTAGGCGCAAATGCAGGAAGGTCAAGGTGGAATAGTCCATTAAATGTGAAATGTGGGTGATAATAAATATTGGCAAATATAGATATTTAATTGGATAGGCCCACATTTACATGTAGACAGATTCATTTTTTATCTATTACAGATTATCATTCGTTTGGAGTGACAAGGATAGAAAAATGTTTTATAAATTAAAAAAAAGGAAAAACAAATTCACGAGGCTTCTTCGGCAGACGAGGCCCCAAGCAATTGCCTACCTATGACCTATGGTAAAACCGCCTATGATCATGATCACATGCAGCTGAGTCTGTTCATGTGGTTACTTTTGGAGCTGGTTCCTCAGCCATGGTTGCAAAAAGGAGAAGCAGCAGAGCACCTTTACAATTCTTTTTTCTAGCAAGTGGTTCCTAATGACATATTATGACAAAAACAAGCATGTAATGCAGTTTTTGTTTTTTAGAGTTTGCAAGCAACCATCTGAAATCAGTTGTTTCATTGAACATGAGTCCTTTCGATCACTTAGAGTCAGGGCCATCTGGGAGATATGCGAGGCCTTGTCTGAAGTCGGCAGCATGAGGCTTTTATGTCTCCATATACTACATACACATGCAGCACGCATTTCTCAGGCGTGTACATGGTGACATCA
Organism: Anguilla rostrata; assembly: GCF_018555375.3. Lineage (NCBI taxonomy): Eukaryota > Metazoa > Chordata > Actinopteri > Anguilliformes > Anguillidae > Anguilla > Anguilla rostrata. The sequence continues at coordinate 31,444,610 of NC_057934.1, forward strand.
TGCACTCTCCAATGTTACTGCGACAGAGTGTACCGTATGCTGCACTGCTGATAGATAACAGACAATAATAGAATACTATAGTTACTAGATTAGCTGACGACCATGTTTATTAGGATTTATAAAGCAGACATACACAACATTGAGTTTATACCTCTCTCTGTCAGGCCAATGTGGCACAATGTTTTTTCCACCTATCTCGGATGCATTGCTGATTGGTAATCGATGGTAAAGGATTGGGTCTACTTGTTTCGTGAAGTTGTCCTATGCGCTCTGTATTTTGAAACATTGGTCTGATAAAACTCCTTTAACTGGAGTCTTGATTTAAAGGCCTCCCCTCTTGTATAGATCTGAGATAAGATCCCATTAGACTCGTTGCGTTTTCCTGATAATCATTTGCTCTGTTATAATTAGACATGTTTTCATAAAAGATGGCTTCATCTAAAGTGTGAACTGCACCTTTCAGTTCGTTCTTGCTGTAAATATGCTTAACATTTCATTGGGTGTTTAAATGCCTCCGGCTCAGGTCCTTTAAATAAGATTAATAAGGTTTGTGTAATCTTAATGATACAGAACTAATCATCACAGGGGTAAATTGATTCATATGCTGAGGAGGTGAGCACCAGTTTGGAATAGATAATAATGGATGTCACAATATGGCAAGTGTAAAAATGGCACGTAGGAGTTTTATTTATTGAAATGCCTTCTAAGGGCATTAGAGGTATAATGTAAAAGACCTGGTGAGCTGAGATTCAAACCCACGTCTCTATGCATAATGATCCCACTTCCTCCTTTTTTGATTTGGTGCCTGATACGACCAATCAAGTCTAATGCTGCCCTCAGAACGCTTTCAAAAAATAAAACTTGTATGTGCGTAAAAATGGGAGAAATAATTGGTAAATCTAAATTCATAAGCATGAGAAAGAAAGAGAGGAGTGAGAGGGTCGAGTCTGAAGGATTCTCTGGGCTCATTTAGACCCTCATGTTGGGAGCCTGCCACAGCTGTTTTACTGCATGCTGTGATGTTAGCTGTGACTGAAGTTGCCACATGGGGGACTGCATTACATTTCCATGCCCAGGGAGGATCTCTCCTCCTCATATTTGGTTTACCATTACTGTGCTTTCAGTTCACACAGAACTCAAAGCTGAGCCAGGAGATATATTTTACATTCTGTTCATAATGTATAGTAATAACAGAAATTCATCACCTTAGAATTTGGTTCTGAGTAAATTGAGTGACCCTCTAACAGTAGTGGACTATTAGTGTGGAATGTTGTAGCTTATTAAAGCAGAATTAGCTTAGCTGACTGTCATAGACTGTCATCCTCTCTGTGATTCTAACAACAGAGAAATATCCTGTCAGAAACGCACAGCGCAGACATAAATATTACGGACCACACTTATGGAATTCCATCTCCTGTCTAGCTGTGTACAATGATGAATGTTAAGTTACTTGTGAAGTATTTATGGGAATTATATAGATCTGGACTTCAGATGCACCTAACAGTAATATAGTGATCTGAAGACTGCAAAAAAGAGACTCATTGCAAAGGTATGAAAAGGAGTCATAGGTGCCTGGCCTTATTACTGCTTATTGAAGTATTAAGCAGTGCTGTACATAAAGGTGGCTGAAGCCCTTAGGAGAGAATATCCACAGTGTGCAAGCCAAAGAGAACAAGCTCGGAGGGGTTGCCCATTTCCTCTGGGGCCTGTGGCTGAGGCCTACTGCAGGAGCTCCAGGGCCTTGTTGCATCTGTCAGACCTTATGACACAGTGAGCACCATGACATTCTCCTCCAGGCCACAAGAACCTGTGTGTGTTTAAACAAATAAAATCTAAGCTGCTCCAGTCCGCAGTCAGCCAATGTCTTCCGGAACATCTGGAAATCTTCCAGATCTACATAACAAATACTGACATCCACAAATGATATAACTCTTCCCAGCAGCAAAATATCCCAGAGAAAAATGAAAGAGGCATAATTTATTATGGGAATATTTGAAAATTTAGCATATGTAGTATTCTGTCTGTCATTCCGTTTCATTGTTACATTGAAGGCCGTCTTTGAGATCTCTGCTTTCTGTGAGTGTATGTGTCTTGATTCCCTGAGATGGTGGTGCAGACCTACATTAAAAAGACATTAGTCTCTATAGTAATGAAGATTTGTCCATGTATCCACTAGTGTTAAAAACTTAATATGCTTTCAACAATTAAATAATACAATGGGGAATTGGTAGGAGGGTACATTAACTAATAAAATCTACTTCACTTTAAAAAAGCTTATTCAGTACTCATTTATTTTGCTGCATAAACCGTGTTCCCCTCTGTTTAGAAATTAAAGTCAGTCGTGGATTGTCATTAATCAAAAGGCATGTTTTTTGACTGGTACTCTGATATATACAGCATAATACGAGAGCAGGCTCAGGGAAATCTTCCTTCAATTTTCATGAACACACTTTTAGCTCCAGCAACCATGCCTAAAAACCACTCATTGCAGCACACAGCAGTGGCTAGTAAACAATATTAACCTCTTAGAGCAAAGCCCCTATAGTGGTCGGCACACCGGCGTGCCGAGATTACTAAACTCAGACATTCGGTGCTACTGCAACCAAAATATGAGTTAAAGGAGTAACATGGTGGTTGAACGTGACACTTCCCAGTTGTCTTTAGGCAAATACAAAACAAATGTGCATAATTTTTTTATTATTCAGTCATTTCAATGTACTTTAAAACGTATTTTTCTAAGCCTAAATTTCCCACTATATAAGTTCACCCGAACCGTCTGGGAGTGGTAATGAGAATTGTCAGTTAGCTATGATTGACAGACCGTGCCCCATTACCATAGCTACTCCCATGATACGCGCTCTTTTTGGGAGACTGAATTTTCACAAGCTAGCTAGCTTAGTAGTATATCAAGTATCGATAGATAGCTAAGGTAAGGACGTTGACTTATATCCAATTATAATTTTTGCTATCTAGCTAGCCAAGTTAAGATAAAAGCACAACTATAACGTCCTCATAAAAGCAAACTAGCTAGCTAACGTTATTGATAACATTGCCTTATGAAAGCAAACTACCTAGCTAGCTAACGTTAGCAAATAGTACATAAAACCGAGAAAGTGTGAAAATCACCATGGTACTCCTTTAAAAACAGAAACGCGTTGTTTTAGTTTCATTAGTAGAAGATATACGACAACTATGCCGAATACGGAGTTTCGCAGTGCCACCATTGTTGCTCTGGTCGTTCATTTAACACGCACCCCCTCCCTGCAGTCTCATCTAGAAAACACCCCCCACCCTTGACGTAATGGACAATATTGTCTATCTTGGCATTCATAAAAATATTCTTTCACCACTAAAAAGATTGTATTCCGTCATAGCAACAAGACAAACCCAACAATAGCCCTAAGATATTCCAATCCAGCAGTGAAAACGCTGCTCACTGAATAACGAAATAAACAAGAAACAGTTTTTAAAAATGATACCATGTCATTCTACAGTCAATATCTGGGACTAAATATTGAATAAATATACAACCTTACCATTGGTTTTACGCATAGAGATGTCCCTTTTGAGACTGAGTGGTCATATATTGTCTTGGACAATCCGTTTGGGAAATATACGCGCATGTGTGATGCCTGGGTACCTTCCAAAATAGTTGTGCATAATACCACACCTGTTGTTTACAGCGTCGTCACCCTTTTTAGTACAGTCTGGCTTGATTGACAATTCATTTATTCAGTAGGTGAGAGTATAAGCTTTCTAACGATGTATAACATGCCTAATTCTGCTATAGGTATAGGCATTTTATAGGTCAGCATAACCGAAAATATTCTTAGCATCACATTCACTTACGCATTCACTCTGTGGTAGCAGTAAAAGACACTGCACCTAACGAAACGTGGTCAACGATTTTTCGTAATTTCTTGGAAAATACTATTATTATTGATGACTTCTGGACATAGCAGCCATATGTTTGCTGATAGACCTAGCTGACATAATTTTCTGGAGCAAAACAGAAGCAAATAGAACAGTATCATTGATACTGTCTCTGTCTCCATCTACTGAACATAGTGATTTCATCATTGCTATGTAAGTATTACTGCTCAAAATATTTTGGTTATATATTTTTTAAATTGAGTGTCTTTAAATAGGTTAGTGGTGTTATATAATGTGGATATTTCACACTGTAATGTACGCGTTGGATGGTAGCAGGGGCGTGTCTACGGGTGAGCTGGGGTGGGCATTGCCCACCCAGAGATAAGCCTTGCCCACCCAGAGGAATCATCTGCCCATCCAATGAAAACTCACCGAAAAAAATCACCGTTATAGCTATTTTTTAGCGTTCATAGTTTTCGGTAATTTTGTCATTGATCATCAAAAAATGCACTGCTTTCCTATTGGCCATTTTTAAGGTGTGGGTGTGCTTAGTCAGTACTGCTCCTTGCGAAACCTGTTTGTAGCTAGATGCTCTCAGTAATCCAGTTAAAACTGTTAATACCCTTGATTCTTGTTCTTTCTTTTCTCTGGTTCGTATAAGTTATATTAGTAGTCTTGTATAGTTTAACAGTTGAGTTTGCACATTTTGCAAGCTGCATGTTTCTTTTAAGTTACCAGCTCACTTGGTGGAAATTGGTTTAGTGATTAGCCAGCTAGCTAGCCAGCATTTTTGTATAGCCGTTTCCGTGGATAAAATCGCATTGTCTAGACAATTGCATTTGTGGCACTTTATTTCTTCCAAAATTATGAATATAAACTAATCTGCATTAGTATTGTACATTGCACAAATGTCTTGCTTTTAAGCCATTTTTCAAGTCTCTGTGATGTTCACATCTGGAGTTATAAAGCTTTAAATAGGGTACCCCCTAAATGGGCAAGGATTGGCCAGATTAGGCATGTGCGCTAAGGGGTTAAGAGGTTTGCCACATGATCTTTGTTAGTGGTGTGTCGTTCGTGAACGATTCATTCTTGTCGAATTAATCTTTTTGGTGAACGAAAGGAACTGACTCACATCCATGTAAGAATTTGTTCCTTTGGTACAGCTGTCAGTCAGTTAAATTGGAAACGTGTCATTTGTGAAAAGCTGCAGCTATTTCTACTATTTAACAATTTTAACAGCACTGAAAGTGGTGGTGAGCGAATAAACATTGAGGACTGAATCCCTGAAGGAACTGGATGTTCTGTTGTTGAGGAACAAATCCGTGAAGGAGCTGGACATTTTGTCGCTCCTTCTGTCCGGATCCAGGGTAAGTGCATCATCTACATCCCCTGCACCATTGTTGACCCCCTATTTCCGGTTCAGTCCCGATTGCAATGTATCAACCCTTTATTAGATAAAATGTTGTCACATGATTGCCTACTTTGAAAGTTTTGTATTTGCTAGTAGCTGAGATGGCAACATAACTAGCTAGCTGGCTAGCAGTTGTAAATTACACAGATAGTGAATGTTGCTAAGACGACTACCTAAGTAGCTAGCAGTTATGAATTACACAGATAATGAATAGCGAGGTGTACACATGTATGAACCTAGCAGTTTTTCATTAATCCAAAAAGCAACTTGGGGTACAACTATGAATATGTATGGCTTGCTGGTAGGGAGCACCCTTTTTTCATATTAACCTGAAATACACAAGACAAGACACTTCTACAGTATGATCTCAAGTAAAGACAAGCTCCATTAATCTCTATGGGTGGTTGATGCATGTCTCCTTAGCAGCTAATTCTAGTGCAGGGTGACTTGTCATATCTGCCAGCACAGAAAAAAAGAAAAGAAGTTCTACATACCTACGTACAGGTTGTTACCGACATTTTGCCTATTTTCATATACGGTTGAAAATATGTTCATGTTTTGCTGTCTCTCGTGCGAACCCAGTTGATAATAGGTGTTCTCACTCTACGTTGCTAGCTGCCATTTCCCGTGGCATAATTTAAGGTTCCAATCTGAGAGGCAGGGACCGCACTACGGTCATCTGCCATTACGTTGTTCTTGATAGTTTTTCTCAAAAGGAATGATGCAATATTTCCCAGTTGGAGCATGCATAGATGTACACTTTAAATTTTGCTCAAATGGAGTGTGCATATGGGTACTTTATCCGTGCTCCGCACTTCCACGCTTTGGTTTGGACTCGCACTCCAAGATAGATGCACACTTGGAGCATGGAGGTATGCAGTTTGGGACACAGCCTACATAGTCCCTGCAGCTCTATGTGTCTCCGTCCCCCTAATGCCTTCGTATTGTAATGAGGAATTTTCCTGAGTATAGAATTAATACCAATTGGCTGCTTGTTAGCCCAGTTACATCTGAGAAATGCTATAGCTTACAGGTACTCTACTCTCTTATTTGCGTGATATAAATAAACAGTGAGCAAAAGAGGCTATCAATACGTTATTTCCCAAAGGAGACATCACATTAGCATATTAGCATAATGAACAATGTATGATGCAGGAAACCAACACAACACAGTTAGCCGGCATAAATATAAATATAGCCTAGATGGCATGTATGCTAGTTTTATCAATAGGAGATCCAGGCCATGTGGATAATCACTTGGTAATATGTGGCCTGCTTAGAAAGGGTGTGGACCTGCAACCTGTCATCGGAGAAATTAACCGTGAAAGGCTTTTATTTATAGGCTCTTTGATCCATGTTACCAAGTAAATATTATTATTGTTATTATGCTTTTCTTGTTTTTATTTAGCCTGTTGTTATCAGGTCTCTTAAAATTAATTAATAATTTTAATTGAATGATTGTCTCACAAATAATATTTATAATCGCTAGGAACTGGAGTCAGTGAACGAGAGTCTGAAGTCGGAACCAGTCACTGCATGACGCTCGTTCTTGTTCGCTAGGAACTGGAGCACTGACCTGTATAAGAACAAGAAGGGAAAAATGGTCATGTGGTCCCATTCAATTCAATTCTATTTAATTTGATACTTCCGCATGTGGCAACGCCGCAAGATGGCTATAGGATGAGGCTGCCATGTACCTCCTATAAGAGTTGTACAAATTCAACAATTTGGCAGTCGTTATCATTGTGCACCGTTAAAATCAACCTTATACCCATTTACATAACTGAAACCAAGTTTCCCATGTGAAATACATTTAGACCATATACCATATATCACCTATCTATCATAAGTATCTTATTAAGCTATGCCTGTTCAGCTATTTTAGCATACTCGTAACTCATTTCTCCGGCATCATGATAGCATTTTGACTATTGACAGCAAGGTTTTATCATCAGAATCTGCCCGGAGCTGCTGGCTATCTGGCGCCTGTTTTTCTGTTATGTTCTAAATGGTTTGTGCCGTTAAAATCAGACTTTATAGCCATTTAAAGAAGTGAAACCAAGTGTCCCTTCTGAAATAACTTTAGGTCACTTCAATTGAGAAATATCACAATGTCCAGGTTAGGCTACCAGCAAAACATGCATGTCAGTCAAAACTGCATTTGAGGTTGGGTACTGATTTAAACATAGGCTGACCCCACTTACAATGAACTACAAGATGATAGTTTATTCTATCAATATAGCCAAAGTGATATTCTGGGGCTGATGGAAAAGAAAAATCTACTAGGATGTCTAGACAGGAAGTTGACAGTATTTATACTTGTTTTAAGTGACCTGTGAAAGGTTAGCTATAGACAAGCGTTAAAGTTTCCAGGTAGCTTTATACACAGATGGTGGTGGTTGGTTGGCTCTTTAAAGTGACTGGAAAAAACCTACGGTGACAGCTTACTAGCAGCAGCTCCGTAGGGCAAAAAAAAGTGTGCATCTGTGATTGACTGACCATCAGTGTAGTTGGTGGTAACCGAGTGTTAACCGATATTCAGCCAAATGCTACGGTGCTATGCGTAAACTAACTGACTTAGCTAGCTATAATTATTATAAATTAGCCACTGTCGCTAAATTACTCGGCAGCCATTACACTGTGCAAAAGAGACAGGCTAACGACATTCACGGGAGATGTCATGTTGGCCAATGAGAGAATTAACTATGGGCCATGGAAAAAGCGCCGTTTTGAGAAGGCAGTTTACCTTCTAGTTTGTATACAGTTCATTGAACTGGAGTCAAAGAACAAGAATGAGAATGTCGGAAACCAGTCGCTCCATGATTCTCCTTCATGGGAGTCTGATCAAGAGCAGTGAAGGAACTGGTGAACAAATGTCAACTAATCCTTTTAGGGAACTGAGTCAAATGTTTTTTGTGTCCCTGAAAGGAACCGTAATACCCACCACTACTGCTTGTCCTGTGGGCTTAAGTTTTGGCTGAAGAAATAAACGGGTGAATCAGTGCTAGCACTAATGTCTCAAGTTCACTGCTATTTCATTTGTAACAAGGAAAATATTTTGTAGGATGGTGCATGATGGTGGTGGTAGTGGTGTCTGTGCAATGGTGTATTGATAGTGATCAGTAGCTAGCAGACTGGCTATGTCCTGGTTAGAAAACCTTCACTTTCCAACAAAATGTTGCCAGGTTTTCACCTGAACTCCTTAGATGTCTAGATTTGGGCTTTTGCTCACTAGGTTGACACATAGCACAATGTGTGATAGGTTGGCAAACTCAGAACCATTGTTTGCACACCATTTGTGAAATCGACTCACTTGTGTGCAAGCATAGAATATTGAAAGGTCATAGTTTCAATGGGAGATCAGCCCTTCACTCCCCCTCAAAGCGAAGACAGCAGCCGGCAACATTTGTTGATATTAACCAGAATTTTCCAATATCTCTTGCCTGTGTTGGTGCCAATATTATGGATGCCAGTGTGTTGGCCCTGGAGCAGTGAGAACTGAATGGAGCTCATTGCAGGAACACAAAAGGCCACATCTGCTGTTGTCCCGTTCTGTCTGCTGGTGACTTTTACCCATGAGGTTGTCATCACTTGTAGCAGACTGACCATTGAGCAGATCTCACAGTTTGACAGCTGACTGTCATAGAGTCACATGGGATTGCGCAGATGGTTATAAATCAGGCTGGCCTCCCATAAGGACACTGAAGAGGTAGTCTCTGGGGATAGGCCCTGAACGTGGACCAGCCTGCATTTGGGACAGGAAGTCGGGCCTGAAGACTGGGACAGAGAAATATCATAGAGTCACTGTAATGCAGAAAACTCATAAATTATATTTCATGGAAAACATTCAGTACAGACTAACCACCGTGCTTTACAAATAGTGCATGCCTCAGTCACCTTTAAGAGCCATTCAAATCTAATCATTAATTTTTTGTGTTATTGATAATAATTAATTGTTACCTAAATGTATGTTTATTTTGGGCCCTATTCAAAGTCAAGGTGCCATTGTCAAAAAAAACTCAACAATGTTGAATTAAGGCATGGCCAACTCAATTTTGGTTACTATCTGACTAGAGATGGCAGTGTACCTACAGTACAATGGTAAAATAGGTTGGTAAATTATGTATGGATAGTTAAGGTTTGGTTTCATTATGGCTAATCAGGCTGGCCATGTTCTTCCCCCCTCAATACCTGGGTATCAAGAGCATGGCAAATAGCTTTTTTATAATGTCTGAAATAGTTCATATAGCTGGGAAAATGATGTGAAGATAGATGTGCAGACTAGAGGAGGAAAATGTACCACTTAGTTATTTAGTTAGTGTATTTTCATTTTGGTTGCATATAAATATTAGTATTTTTATTATAATTTGTAGTACTAAAATGTGTTTATGGACTGTACTCCTTTTAAGTTTACCAGACAATTTAAATGAGACAATACATAGTCTCCACTTCAGTTATGGTGCGTGGATGCACTTACAGTACTGTATGATGCTCTGCAGCCAAAAGGTCTATCAGTCAACCAAACCCATAAGAAATCTAAAAGCAATTGCAGAAAGAGTGCAAAAAGAGTTTTTTTAGTAGCACCAGTCTAGCTTGGTTACATAATAGACATGCTCCAATATATACAAGAAAACACAATACATGTACTGCGCAACAGTGTCTAGGTGTTTGTTTTTTTCTTTTGTTTTTTTGTTGTGTACATTTAGGTGCTGTGTATTGTTAGTTCCCTTAAGACTGGGTGCGACAAAAAAACTCCACCCTGCTTTCAGGTATGAAGACAACAAATAAAATTTAAAATTGAACAATTAAATAAGATGGTTCAGAATTGAACCAAATTTAAACTGGCTATGAAATGAGAGCAGCCTATTTAAATAGATCTGAAATGTAAGGAGCAATTCCACAGTAATAATTTTTATTCTTTAAATTAACTATATTATCATTAAACATTTAAATTCTCATTAACCTTTATCCCCCATTCTTTTAATTAGCAATTTCACTTGCACTCAAATGCATTTGCGCTATCATTATCATAATAATAGGGCCCCTTTTCCTCCATCCTGTTAAACGGGGCTGATATGCTCATCCTGTTTTTGCACTGTTGGATGGGTCCCCTGGTCTGGTATCAAATTTGGACTGTGCCAGTGCTGGATGTGGCTGCCCCACAGTGCAGCACATAATTGGCCATAATGTCACCAGGGGTGGGAGGAATGTCTGTATCAGACCACCAACCCTCTCTGGTCAATAAAACTCCCACAGTCCTCCTCTGACTCTATGATTGTGCAAGCTTACTGTGGACTGCGGGGGGAAAAAAATGAAAAGCATAAATGCTAAGGGATTGCACTACCTTTTCTCCACCTAGTGGTGGCAGAGGTAAAAAATAATAGCATGCAGGGAATGTAAGATTGCCACAACACTCAGATGCGGATTCCTGTGTAGAGATTGTCAGGAAAAGTGTTTGGTGATGACACATATCCGAGATCAATGATATAACTCAACCAGCGCAGCCGCATGGTCAGTGCTGATGTGTGCAGGGAATGAAGCCAGATCTCATGATCTTGACATGCCTTTGGAGAGAGAGAACATACAGCCAGCAGGATCTTGACTACACAAGACTAGGATCAGGCAGACCTTCCCTGTGCATACGTGTCTGCGTAGCTTTGTGTGTACAGCAGGATTATGTAAACACGTGTTTGTATATGCATTTGCATGTGTGTGCGTGTGAGTATGCATGAGAGCGTTGTGTGTGCATTGCGTTTTGTAAGGAAAGGCCAGTCATGGGTGGAGAGGCCACTTGGTTGACATGTCAGGCTACAACAGTGAAATATGTCAGATATAATCCCACTAATTGCAGATTGTCAAAGCTTCGGAATAGGATATGGCATATCTTAGTAATATGATCACAGAACTCTCCATAGCTGCAGGAGAGAAGGAAACTCTCTCACAGTGCTTGAGAAAGTATGATGTTATGATAAAAGTGATACCACGATTCCATCTTGAGCAGTTCTCTGCAATTGCAGAATTTCAGTTGTCATTTTGATCTGGCCACTCTGTGAATTTGGTCCAGCCTGTGTGTGGTTTATTGGGAGTGACCTCACTTTGTAAACCTACTTACACTCTGCGCAGAATGTCCTATTTGCAAACAAGTTTTGCAGGAACGGTCCGAACAAGCAACGGATTACAAGAGTACCACAGATGCCCTTCCTTTCCTTCCTGTTTAGAATCAAGGAGAACATGAATTTGGTGCAATGCCAGTCTGTCTGTGAGCATGAGTAATTAATATCACACTGGCCTTTGGAGATTGGTTACCATTGGCAACCTGTCATTAAGGATATGAATGCGTGCCAGCATGCTGTGAACCCTCTTTAGATGGCATAAGAAATAGCCTGAAAATGTGAGCTGTGAATTAGATTTTCTGGTTAACAAATCAACCGTTGGCTCTGAGCTTTTGTGTCCTGCTCAATTAAATAAAAATCTATTACAATTTACAATGTAGTCATTTGCCAGGCACTTTTAAAGTGATATACATAAGGGCATTTCACCTGGTAAGTGTTTAATAAATTAAGATTAATTTATTAATAACACTAATATCAGAGATCTGCATGGTGTCCTGTGAATCTGAGCAATGTACATTTTTTTTGTATATTACACATTGGGCAAGCAGATGGCAGCATCGTTTTTTTAAACAGCATCTGTAGTCAGATGCTACACTGACAGGGCTGTTCCACTTGAGATGTCTTTCTTAAAAGGAAGTCAAAGTTGATGTGTCCGCAGTTCTTATTTTTGTACCACTGCCTGGTGTGTGGGAGGCATCTTTCTTCTTTTTTCACTGTTTTCTTTGCTTCTACGACAGCAGGATGCTGTGAGTGGAAGAATAAATAAGTACATGCCTCTGGATTATGTACTGTGAGCTACTAATAATGCTGAAGAGCCTCTTGGGCCTTTATCCTCCTGCAACAAAGCAATAAAATCAGGACCTGAAAACTCCAGGGTTTCTGCAAGGATATGGCTCAACAGAGCACTAGAAATTCAACAGACTGCTGCATTTTACTTACCCTTGCTCACGTTTGCCTTGCCCATCGTCTTAAGTCATCCACCAACCCTCTCTATGTGAATCTTACTCCCTCACCTGCCATTAAAAATAATAAAAGACAGTGTTAGCCACTCCCTCTGGCTCCCTGGCTCCTTCTTAATGCAGGTTCCACCATCTGAGTGCAAGTCGGAATTTGTTTTAAGCAGAAAATCAATACCTGAAACAACGATGTTTCAATGTGCCTCTGCAAAAAACTGTAGTGCCCTGCTGACAGTATTGAGGAACTGAAAATAGCTCCTGGCCCATTGCTGAGCAGTGAAGTGGGTGCTTTTCAGATGTCTGTGTGCTTTAATTCACACCAGATGTCTCACACCACTGACACTTGTTTGTGCATACAGAGAGCAGGCATGACACAATGAGGCAGCTCATTGTCACACTATATTTATAGCTCAATAAAAACAGCGTTACTGGAAAGAGAAATCACTTGCAAACATCCCTGCAATACCTGCCTTGGACCATCTGGTTCTTTCTGAGTATTGACTTGACTGACTTCGAGGCACTAAGTGGCTTATATCACATTGCTTGACAGCAGGGTACAGTTCTGGTTGAAGCAGTGGACACTATACACTGCAGTTTCGGACATTCAGTGACACAAATTACAACTCAATTATTGTTTATATCCTTGAGCAGTAACAGTCTGAACGCCATTCTAAAAAATAATTTGCCTGAATGGGTTATAGAGCGGGCAGAAATTACAGTAACAGAGTAAATTTTCATCAGATTTAGAAATTAACGTCCTTTCCTTGTGTCCCTTATGAGTGGTGAATGACAAAAGGGTTACGGTTAATTGTCTAGAAATTCTGTGGCCCAACCAAAGCACTGAGTGGCTTTTTAAGCCCTTTTCATAGGCTATGTCCCTATTCCGCTGCCTCTGCACGTCTTTCTCCAAGTGACACATCTTGGCTTGTCTGTACAAACTTTAAACTGTGTGTGATTACATTACATTACATTAATTATAACAAAACTGATTAATTCTAACAACGCTGTCTGAACTGCTATCGATTGACATCTGCATACATGCTATGTTTAATTCAATTTGCCAGCAGATACCATATTTACCATTGTGTCAGGACTGTCAATGAGTACAAGTTCACAGTAGCAGCCTTGCACTAAAAAATAGCCTGCCTTTATGAGGTATAGAACTGGCCTTAAATAACAGTGAGAGATTCATGGACTGGGAACTTCATATACCATCATAGGCCATATAACCGTATGATGGGCTCCTCCTAAGATTTCTTCCCTCTGGGGCGTTTCGCACTAACATAGACTCATGGGATTCTGAACACGATGTTTGTTCACAATGTTCTGAACACTGCACCTTTTATGAAAATAAAAAATATATTTACTTCCAGGTCATTTTTGGTTTTTATACGTATGTGTGTACAGTTTAATTCCTTCCCTTTCCATGAAAACTTGGTACGAGACACCTAAATGATCTGTCTCTGCACACAGTAATAATCATGGATAATGGAGCTCCCCCTGTGACATTGTAGGTGGGGAAGTGAGGTTTTTGCTATTGAGAGAATATGGGACTCATTTCTCCAGACTTGGCTAAGTGTGCTCAGGTATGTACACACTTTGGTGACATATTATGATGTGGAACTTAAATTTGCATATAGTGTGTAAGTATTCAGTGCCCAAGGGTGCAGGGATTTTTAAAACAATTAGGACTTTCTGTTCTGTGGGCCCTATTTCAAATAATTTATTGTAGTCACACAGCTATTAATAGTAATTGCAAATCTTTATGTAAGCTTGCTGACTACAGACAAATTAACTGAGCTTGCTAACATTATATTCACATTGACAATACCATCAAGATGCTGCGATATGGATATAATATAAGGCAACAACATTTGTTTCTTTGCAAACATCTTTTTTACATTGATATTTCTGTGATGACATTTTCCTCCAGTAAACACACAAGCTGGCAAACTTGTGACTGCTGTCAACGTCAAACATCACCAACTTCATCGGGGGTCTGTGTACTCAGCCAAATGCCGCTCCGGAGCAGTCTTAGCATAAGTTTGGATAAAGTGCACATCTAGCGCACTGCAATTTTGATTATTCAATAAAGGGGGCACACTTGTGCACATATGCTAATTACATGAACGCACACGCCCAAACGTGGAAGTCTGATCAAGTGTGTATATTGGTACAGCCTCAACAAGTGGGCACTTATATGGTGAAAAAATGCTTCAAAATGTGAATTATTGATGCAAAGAAATAACACAAAACACTGACAGAGTTGAATTCGTCTCTTGTGATGTATGAAAATGTATTAGCCAAATGGATTTGGCAATGTGTCCAGCCAGAATGCTCCCGCAATTACTAGCAAGTTGCAATTTCTCCTTGTCAGCAAGCCAACTTCAACCTTTGATTTTATTTAATGACAATGAAATTAAAAGATTTTATAAACATTTATATATCAATTTCCTGGTCATATTAATAAAAAAATGTTTAATTAACTCAAAAATTCTTTATTTCACCATTTTTTGGTGTCCCGGCCAGGTCTTTCCTAATATTCCTATTTTCATATTTTCCTATGAAGCATTTTTGTGACAGTGTGTCTATGAATGGTGCTTTTCGATCTAAATTTCATTAATTGAACCCGAATGAAGAAGGAGCCCTCTGTTCTCGGCCAGCCATGTCAACTGCCTTCAGTGAATGAGATAAACAGAATGATCTACAATTACACTTACTGGATACCTGACCCCTTATTTGAGATACCAGTCTGAATGTTTCTTACCAGCTGTTCTACTTAGATGTGAAGGGCTCCAACTTGCAAACACCTTCACTCAAATGTCCAGAGACACTGCTGGCAATTTTTCAATCAGACATTTAAGGAGCCCAAAGCCTCTTTTATATCCAAATATTACAGCTTTCCCCCGCCAAAGGTCCATGCTCTTACCCTAAGTTAACTCTATTCAGACTCATACCTTCCACACATTGTCAGACATACAATGCTGTGACTGAACAGTGCTGTATCTGGCCAGTTTGCTCAAATTTTAGCTATGGAAACTAAATATGGCGAGGACCATTTTTTCTGGCTGTGCAGATGTTTTAACTGCCACCACTCTTCCCTGGATTTATATGTTCGTCAGCACTGGATTTGTTCTTCCACTATAGAGTGTTACTGTTTGTAGAGATAGGATGATGCTTAGTACAGTACAGATATGGAACGGTAAATTTTAATCAGCAGGCTCAGACGAGATTAAAGGATGCAAAAGCAATTATATTACATACGTAGTAAAGTATAATAGATGCAGCCATGCTTCTCTAAAGAAAGCTGAGAAAGAACAGAGACCAGATGAAGGTCAGCTCAGCATAGTTAAACATAGCTCATTTAGCGTTATATAGAATTCTATCATCAAATTAGGGCTCACAATTCAGCAATTTTTCTTCAGGGTGCTTTTTAAATGCCATATCACTAAGCTGCTGAGCAATTCTTCACAGAAAGTATACACAAAGTACACCTCTTTTATAGATCTAAAGTACTTGGGAAAGTGGAATGGAAACCCAAATCTAATATATGGAGCAACTGCCCTGTCCCTGTCCTGACTGCTAGTGTGGTGGTCCTCGCTGGCCACTGAAGCTGCTTTGAATAGGAGGATCTTTTTGGTTTGGGTTGTGTAGTAATGAGGTGCATATTGCACTCTCCTGTGAACAATCATGCTTGTTTAGTGTCTTGCTTGACAGCAGTTCCATCTGTCCTGGCTGATTCTTGGAAATCTGCCAAGGAGGCGAACCAGAGGTCAAGCACGCTGTGTTGACTGAGGTTGACAGTAAGTTGAAACCCCAGCAGGTGACCACAGCTGTGGAAGGAGAGGGTCCTGGCTCTTGCTGACACTCAGTCAGACTCAAACAGTGTATACCCCCTTCCCTCTCTCAGGATCTAGCGGCTAGTGACCTGCAGTGACCAAGAAAACAGACTGGACTGCCAACTGAACTGATTGAAAGTTACTGCGGACATACTGAACGCAAGATGATATCAGGAGGTGCTCCTCATGTTTGCATAATCCACCGTGCCAGAATTATTTTCTGAAAAGGTTTTTTTTTTTGTTGTCTGTTGTATGTCATTTGATGTTTTTGTCTTGTCTTGAAAATGAAGAGCACATTGGACATAAGTGTTGCTAATGATTTTATGTGCTATCCTCTGGGCAGACATTGCATCAGATGATGTATATGTTCTGTTACCCAATATAAAATAAAATCTGAATCAAATGAAATCGTAGCAGGTACTACCAAGCACCAATTTTCAAATTTAATCATTGAAATGTATTCTTCATATCAGGGAAGAAATACATTCTCATAGTGGTTTGAGCTATTTTAATCCTGTCACACCAACTTTACACTTGCTACATGGACAGCTTATATAGTATTAATATCTGAAATAGTACAAAGTTTCAATAATGGAATCCTTTTTAATCTTTCCTACTGCCTTTTTTTCAACAAACCTTCTTATTATACGAAACGCAGGAACTAATAGTAGTCGCCACCGTAAAAGTGGCAACATCTCGACTTCACACGCACGTGGGGCATTCATCTGAAATAGGGCAGCTAAGAGCTGCTTTCACTTTGAATTATCAACGTTAAAACGTTTTGTCTCGATGCAAGCAAAAAAGGTCTGAATTGTTTCATAACTCAACTGCCAGACTCTGAGACTCAGATATACAGTACAGATGGGGCTCAAGAAATCCGTTCTGACATGAAATGTGTCATCGGTCATAGCAAAGCAAAGTCACATTTTCTGAACGAGGACACTCTGAATCATCCCCCTCTTCACTCTTTAGCACTGTGTGCCCATTTGGTGCATGCACCATGGAATGCGGGTCTAATAGTCAGACCTATTCCTTCAGGTATTTCAACAACAGAAAGGTTTTTTTTTTATCAGAGATTGGATCTCTTTGTTAATTCCTTGTCGTTTGTGTCGACTGCTATGTGTCCTTGTAGCCTAGAGATCATCTAGATGAATGGGCAGGCAATAAGTAGCTGTTGACAAGAACATGAATTTTGTACATGCTTTCATGGTCATTTTCAGCACTAAAAAAGTGGTATGCACGACTCACTCTAATGAAAAGAGTCAGCCCACAGCAGACAATTGTGGGGTTATTTGTGTTTGTCTCTATGTGTTTCACCACGTAAAGAGACGGGGTGTTTTCTCTCCAGCTGCAAACAGTAGGAAATGTTTTTTTTCTTTCTTTTTTTATGTGTATTTCAGGTTTTGAAATGTCAGCTCTGAGGGAATGAATGAAGTGTTGCATTCGTCCTGCATTAGGAGGACAAAAACAAGACATGAAAAGTGAAAAGTTTGGGCAATATGTGGATATACCAGGCCCTCAAGACATGATCTCTATACCTGATGTTATATCTCCTTTTTTCTCTCTCCTTCTTTCCATCCTCCACTCCAAAGTACCCTGTCACATCCATTTAATCACAGATGTCGGCTATCGATTCTTGGTTCAGTGAGCTTTAAGGAAATGATGCTTGGCTGTGAGTCTTGTAATAACCAAAACATCATTATCCTTGTGGAAACAGACACACACCCAAAGTAATTCAGCCTCTTCGATGAAAGCAGAGAGAAGAAGATTTTGTGTGCACGCACCAATGCATGTGTGTGTGTGTGTGTGTGCATGTGTGGACAGACAAGAAAGAGAAAAGTAAAACTTTGGGGATGCAGGGAAAACAGAGAGTTCTGATTAATTAGGTGCCCATCACAGAAATTGGGGACAGTGTGATAGATGGATTGCCTATTACCCTTGGATAGGTCAGACAGGAACCAGCCACATAAGCTGTCTGGAGTTGATAGCCAGAGACAATTCTGCACACAACTCCTTCCTGTGCAGCTGCTCTAGTCACCTTATCTGTCATCGGATCTTTAATACATTCAATTGGTACTTAATTAATAAAA
Source organism: Anguilla rostrata (assembly GCF_018555375.3). Lineage (NCBI taxonomy): Eukaryota > Metazoa > Chordata > Actinopteri > Anguilliformes > Anguillidae > Anguilla > Anguilla rostrata. Next base: position 31,462,892 of record NC_057934.1, read on the forward strand.
AGGGAGTGTTTGCAGTGGGCCTGCTCTCACAAGCTATGACAGCAAAGGGTCCTGCACGTATACGCACAGCTGGAACACCAGAGAGGCTAGTGGCAGAGTCATCAAGAGTTACACCCCCATCTTCTCCAATAATGGAAATGAACAGAATAAGACCAAGCTCAAAGGGTGAAACCAAGTATATTCCTCCGCATTTAAAATGTCTTGAGTAAAGATGCGCTTTGACATTCTTGGCTCACCGTGCTCGTCGGCTAATGGAAAAAACATGTTTTACATGTGGGTTGCTCCTTTAATAAACTTTAGAGGGTCGTACCTCTCTGTAGCTCAGTGGTGGGCTCCTGGATACCTGCCAGCAAAGGACACTGAAGAAACTTAAATGTGGTTCTTTGGCCAGCCCAAGGCAACTGCCTCTGGACAACCCCAGGTTGACATCAGCACAAGTTAGTGCTTGCTGCATTGCAATCTGCAGGGCACAATTTAAGTAAGAAGCAAATGATCCATCACAGGATGACAGCTCAAGAGAGTCAATCCTTGGTTTAGAGCTTGGCCCTAGGTTCCAATAAAAAAGTGAATTTGCAAAGACCACAATTCATGGGGGTTACAGTGGCGAAGAGGCATATGAGATTTCTGCTGTTCTCTTGAATTTCTGTTGAGAATTCTCTGTGTGCAGTTGCTTTCAGACGTGACACTTTGGATATATTTGAGAAGAATTTTTCCATTGTATTTGATCCAGAAATCCCACAATGAATTTCCCACTTGAGCCTTGAATCAAGTGATATTATAAGGTTCTTTTTAGTTCATATGATGCCTAAAGAGCAGTTCATCTCCTCTATGAAATACATACATTAGAAAAAAAGACCTACTAAGATAATAAATATCAACCTAAAATGTTAAAAATCCTGATAAGAAACGTTTAATTTAAATATGTATTATGTGTTTATACATTTTGAAATTGAGATTCGACAGATTATTTTTCCATTGTATTTGCTGTAATGAAAGATGTTAACCCATAGATACAGTGTGTATATATACATATATATATTGTTCTGAATTAATTATTATTATTATTATTATTATTATTATTATTATTAATATTATTTATTCTTAATTTGTTTCTTAAAATAAAATCTGGTGCTATGTATTCAGGATATATCTCTCAGTCAAAATATGTGCCATTTATAAAAGTACAAATATTTAGTGTAAATTTGTGAGAACAATGCAAAATGGATATATAATAAAACAGACATATTTGTGGGTGGAAACTTTTCCAGCTGGATATCTTGATTTACATGTACATGACATAGTGCCTCCAATGAGGTACTCTGACATCAGGATGGGGCAGGGCAAGAGTGAAATGCAGAAAGAATATGTCAAATGTTAGTGGGCAGTAAAAAGATACTTTTCTACTATTTTTTTCTGCATGGATTTATATTTTAATGATAAAGTAGGCATACAAACTACTTTACAGCAACAACAAAAAAACATGATCAAGAGTAATTACTCTGTGGAAACATACATTTTTTTGACTGCCTCACAACACATGTTGATTACGATGTAAATGAATGAAAGCCCATTGTGTTTGCTTCCCGAAGATATGGGAGATATAAGATTTTGTGGGTAATCATCTAAAAAAAAAACTCTGATATTGCAACCCTACTATGGCTGTGCTCAAATATCAGTTTTGAATGTAATGCATTGCAGTTATTTCAAATCCAGTGTCAGACAAATACCTCAAGCATTTCTGCTATTCAACATCCTGGACTGCCTGTTGTAGTCTGTATTTCCGGTCACTTGTCTCCCCAGTACTGTTTCTGCGTCTGTGTTCCCTGAGCTGCTTCACTCCCCTGTACTTGTGTGATTTCACTATTCGGGTGGTTCCGGGTTTTCGTGGTTTCCCCCCTTCTTTCCATTCTCGCCTTACTTCCTGCTTATTTCTAGTTTTACTAATTTCTACTAATCCCTACTAATTTATAGATTGTAAAGTACTAACCTCGCTAATATACTAACATGTGAATATTACTAATGGACTAACACACACTAGTTTTGGGTTTTTGATAGTTTAGATCACTATACTAATACATTAACCAGTCTCCCCTTTTCCATGCTGCGCTGTAGCTCCGCCCCTTTTCTTTCTAGCCTGCTCTAACGCTGAGTTCTGCAATTGCCTGCACCTGTCTCTTGCTCTAACTGCACCTCTCTCTCTCTGCACGTGTTTACCTGCTTCACCCAGGCCGTCTATTATCATTGTTGTCTATGTGATTCCAGTCCGCGTTTTGTCAGTCCCCTGTCATTGAATTAGTTTTCCTAATGTTCTTCACCTGGATGTTGTTTGTTACTCCTCCCTCACTCACTTAACCCCTCCTTGATTGTTATCTTCCCCAGTGTATAAATGTCAGTCTTTTCCACCTGTTCAATGTCAGAACGTTGATCATATTCATTGTGCCGATTATTTGTAAGCCTTTGTTTATTGAGATTCCTGCGACACCCCTTTGCCCGACTTCGAGTTTGCCTGCCCCTTTTGGTTTTGTTTGCTTCTGGTTCGACCTTCGCTTTTCTTTGACTTCTCTTTTGCCTGCCCCTTTGTACCTTCGCTATTTCTGATCTCCTGGTTTTTGACTTTTTGCCTGTCTTTTTACTATTCTTTTGGAAACTCGATTCGGTACCGCACTCTCTCTGATCACCTGGCTTCGAACTTCGGACTGATTAAAGACGACGTTTTCTTGGATTTCCCTGGTCTGCGTGTGGGTCCTTACTCTGAACATAACACTGCCAGGACTAGAATAACAGAACAGACAGCAATAGGTCACATTTATCCAGGTCTGTCTGTCCTAATAGGAAAAAAATGGCTACCCGTCCATGAAAGCCATACTTCTTCTGTCTTTTCCTAATGGTGGATTCATGAGGACCACCATCAGTTACTAGGTAGACCCATGGATATACCGATAGGGTTCTTTGCAGTTTCTCAAAGCATCATGCAGTCTGATCTGGAGTGAATTCGTCAGGAAGCCCACTCTTGAGTAGATTGGCAACTGTCTTGAAAGATAAGTTACAAATGGAGAACATTTTCGCTGTGGAATGATGGACTTATTGTTTGTAAATTGATTTATAGCCCATTCCAGACTAGTAGCAACAACTGCTTCCCAGAGATCACAGATGTCTTTTTTCCTCAGCATGCTGTGTTAGCAAGCTGCAAAAGAATCAAACATTCTGTCAAACATTCTGCTTTTATATACAGGTGGTATCTTATTTTTATAAATATGTCAAAATTATTGGCACCTTTAAAGATTTAAAGTTAAAGGCTTCCCTCATGCGTATTTTACTAGGGCATGAAAATGAGCTACACACATTTGCCATCCGCTTATTTCGGCTCTTAACCTCAGAACCAAATATAAAGTCACCCCTGTGTTTCACGGTTGTGTCTTTTCTGTTACGGTTATTCTTTTTTTGGTCGCCAAATGGGGGAATTTCTCATCTTTGTACCGTGTGTTGTTTGTCTCATTGCTTTCTCCTGTGTGTTATTCAATCATTGTGTTCAGTTATTTTATCATTGTGTTCAATTATTCAATCATTGGGTTCTCCTGGGTCTTGTTATCTCTATCGTCCTGTGTCGATTCTATCAGTGTTCTCACCTGTTGTCTTGTTAACCTTCTTGTATTTAAGTCTTGTTTCCCTGCTTCTCATCACTGGATCCTACTGTTGTTGTCTCTCGCTGTGTGTTTTGAGTTTTTCGAGTTCCCCTGTGTCTCTAGTATTTTCGAGTTTCTCTGCCTTTCGAGGATTTTCAAGTTCCCTTGCCTGTTTTTTGTGTTTTGAGGTTTTGATTCTTTTTTGAGTTTCTTTACTTGTTTTTCGATTTCAAGTTTTTATTTTATTTTTTGGTGAGTTTTTAGAGTTTCCCCTCATGGCCTTTTTGTTTGTTCTGTCTTTGTGTTTTTGTAAGTGAAGTCTTGTTTATAAACTTACCTTTTGAGTCTCCTGTGTTTAACTCTGCACTTGGGTGCTATCACAACCCGCCAAATCCTGACAATATGCTGCCCCATTTACAATGAAAAGGAGATCAAAAAGCCAGATTATTCATTGGGCTTCATTCATTTTTGACAGCAAAATAAATATACTTCCATACATATATTGATGGTCAATCCATGCATTATATTTTCTCGAAATTTAATGTATTATTTTTTGAGGCCAAATATTTGTTTTGCAGTGAGATGCATTTTTATTTCTTTCCTCTGTCACATGGGTGGCCGGGAAAGAAATGAGAGAGAACATGCAGAGCAGATGAGTGCGTAAGACCAAGCAAACAACCATCCTTGAAGAAATTAAGCAAAATGTAACTTTTTACTACAAACCATAGTAATAGGCAAAGACCAAATAAAGAAATGTATTTATTTAAAATTTGGTAGGCTGGGTGAGGAGCTCATTTTAAGTATGGTATGCTGAAAAGTTTTGAGCATTCATCAAAACAATACAAAGTAGTGTTTGATTTGCTCAAAAGTACTTTTTCCATATCATATTGTTGTTTGCAGCGTAATTTTGCATTGTCAATCTCATCCTGTTGAACTTGGGGGAGGTATTAGGGACATTAGGGGTACCCTTATATTATTTCATTCATGCTCACACCCAGCCTCGCTTCGCACCCAATCCCGACCGCCAATCCTCATCCCAATGTTACGGATCTGACTTACCTTACCTGCCCTTACCTGCCTTGTTCTAACATGCCAGAGGGCTGTTCACCTTGGAGACCTGCTATGGATATGGGTACGGCCCGGCGTGAGATTTACACCATCTCCCTCAGATTTTCAAGGGCCAGTGAGAGCTCACTGTACGCTGCTGGAACCGTGACACTTTCCTTGGCTCGGGCCTCTCTCTAGTGGTTAACTCATTCCAGGACTCCCAGCCATTGCCCCTCCCTTCCAAATGGCGTCTTAGGACTGACTGACCCATGTTCAACTGCTGTTCACATGGAACCCTTCTCCATTTCAGACTTCAACTAGACTTGCTACTACCACTAAGATCTGCACCTGCAGCGGTTCCACCCGGGCCCCTCCTACTCAGTACTCAAAAAATATTTGAAGTTCGAAAACTATTAAAAAATCTTTTTTTTTTAGTTCAAACCTGAATTTGAGCATTCAAATGTTAGTTTTGGATCCCACATTTTTTTATTCCGCGTTTTGTAATTAACATAAAAATACAGGCTTTAATTTCATGCGATGAATCATGTTCATGCACGCAAAGTTAATTTCCTGTGCTAATGTTACTTCCTCTGTCACATTAAAAATATTGAAAACTAACGGTGAAAATGGCAGCAGCATCGGAGGAGTCGGTCCCACTAGCTGGTAGCAGAAGCTCTGTTTGGGAATTTTTCAGCTTCTTGGCCATAAATGGCGAGGTCAAGGACAAGAAAAGAGGTTGGTGATCCCTGGCACTTCGATGAGATCAGAATGGGTGTTTTCCTCAGCTGGTAACATTGTCAACAAGAAACGTTCTGCCCTGGACCCAGAGCAAGTGGATCGTCTGGTTTTTCTTGCCAATAGCCTCTGGTGATACTTTCAGCTCCATGGACACCTAACGTTACTGATCAGCTAACAATTTAGGCTAAATAATGTTCCCATGTGTCATGAGTGGGCGAGGGGATGGACCCAAACGCAGAGTCAAAAACACACAAGATCCAAAGGGGTGAATCCAAACTGAGAGTTTTACTTTTAAATAAAAACGAAAACCAAGGAGACAAAAACAAAGCCACGCAGGGCAAGTCTCAAAAACACAAAGCAAAAACAGAGAAAATGAGAAATCCAAAAACAAAGCACGGGCAGGGTAGAAAACACAGGCAGGCTAAACACAGAGTCACAAGTACACGAGGGAGAACAGACCAAAACACAATTCGAAAAGCACACAAAAAAGGATCCAGCACCTGAGTCAGGGAAGAAGGGAACTTAAATAGACACGACACTGACGAGACACAGGAGGGCACAATGAACAATCAGGCCACAGAGAGGGAAGGGAAAACGAGACAACCCAAAAACAATTATAGAATAATTGAAAACAATAATACAATTAAAAAGGGTACCTGAACATAAATAAAAACTGAAATGCCGCCATCTGTCGGCCCCAAAGAGGAAAACACAGACAACCACAGAACCATGACACCATGGCAGGCTATGTTTCCTTTCTGTTCTGAAGATTTTGATAAAATTGGATGATGAAAGGAGTTAAACAAACTAAACAGAGTAAGCAATTTATGTTGTTTTAGGCTACAGGTATTAGCCGTTTGAATAGTTTTTGTGTTAAGAAATAAACAGGGATTTCCTATAAACAATCATTTCCCTATTATTGTGATTAATAAATGCTGAGTTGTGGCAAATTACATCCACGGGAAAGTGCTTTATTCATTTGCGCATTAGGCTGTAGAAACTGCAGGGGGCTCATTTATAAAATGAACTTGCGTGCATACGTCAAGTGAAGACCTGACGTAGAGCCACAACCGTTTCCACGGTCAAATCGAGTCACGTTGAAATTTTATAAATCACTACTTTGACATGATTTGCTATGTACGCGGCACACAGTTGATCCAAAATACGTTTTAAAAATGAGGCCCCTGATGTAGTAACCTAGTATGAAAGTTCACCGTTGTCCTCTATTCTACTGCCCGCTTGTGGAAAATAACGCGCAGGCCAGTTTAGAGGGAGCGTCACGTGCATATTGCGCCCGACAATAAGCCACTTATTTTTGTGAATTATAGGCAAATGATATTCGAATATATTCAAATGCTAACTAATTACAAAAGCTAATATTCAAACTGAACTTCATGGCACTTTTGACAGCCTTACTACTCAGCCCTCGCGGCTCTCGTGGCCCGGCGACGGCCGGGTATGTTTCTGACACTCCAGCGCCATCCATTTTCAGGGCTAGTTGATTCAGAAGTTGATTGAAACAGAATTTTCAATCACTCTTGAGGAAGGGTGGTGGGCTTTCACTTAGCCTTGGGCTCATTCCAATTGCTTATTTTCACTCCTTAGCACCACCCAACGGAGAATGCAAGGAAACAATGCAGGATGTGAGGAAAGGTGTATTAGGCAATTGGAACATCCATGTTCAGTCAATCTTCAGTTTGAAGCCATGTCAGATGGGGAGAGGTGGATCCATTTATGTCACGCATTCCGAAAAAATAAATACTTCCACAAAGAATGCACTCATGTATCCTTGCTGAAACAAGCTCTGGGACCCTCCTCACTCTTTTCTCCACAAAGAAGCATTTATCGGATTGGAATGTCCTCAAAGATGGCGGACCCTAATCGACTTCTTGGTCATGCGAGGGCCGAGGAGATATAAATAAGAGTCTAAATAAAATAAGTTATTGGACAGATCCCCTTTTCTCATGCCATTGCTCTGCTCTTCCCTATTGCTCAGGTGACTAGGCATGTGACCAAGGACATGACTGAGCATGCCTATCGAGCGTAACAATAGCGCTTACTGGGTTGGAACTGATCCCCATAATTTTCTATTGGCATCGCTGTCTCAACAAATTAAACGCTCCAAGGTTATCCATCACCATGGGGGAAATTTTTTAAACTGTCAAATCATAAGAGAGGTGAAATAATCTCTTGGCAACACTGTATTTAAAACATACAGGCCATATACAGACTTACAGGGGTCAAATGAAAAATGTCCCTCCCCAAGGTTGACCATTTCTGTCTCATGTTAAGGTAATAGCCACTAAAGTTCTCTGAATCTTAATTATTGCCATTGTCGAGTGCTTGTAGGCCTGTGGCAGAAACGCTACATAACTGTAGTGTACATTCTTTCAGTTATTATTTTACATTTGAGGGATGGCTGCTGCAGATGATGTAATCCAATGGTGTAACACTGGACTATTTATTTATTTATCCTTTCTTTAACCAAGAATTATCAATGACAAAAACGTTTTTTTCAAGAGAGACCTGGCTAGATGGGAATAGTACTGTACATATATAATATTTCAGTTAAAAACACTGTAGCAACACAATTCATAACAATCATTTACAGAGGGGAAAAACTGATATAAAAAAGTATAGGAACATTAGATTTTAACAATGAAAACAATTAAACCCAGTGACACTGTACTTTATCTGATGAAAAACATGTTGTAAATGTACAAAAATGCCAAGTCACACACACACAAAGCACTGTCTACAAGACATTAATTCAAATCTAGGCCTGCCATTAAAAGTATTGATACCAAAATTGCACCAAGTTAGATGAAACAATATTGGCTTATCTTAGCTCATACAAATTAAACAAGCTATATTCCAAAGCAATGCTACCCAATGTTTCCTAAATTGTCAAGCAACTTGGCCCTGTGTTTTTTTAATATTACCATTTGAAGACAATGTCGTCATTCAAAATTTGTGTCACGTCAAAGTGTCGAATAACAAAAATAGCCTCGTGCAAGACATTTAAATGAATGTATGAAACTGCTGGTCAATACCTAAAGAAACGATATTGGGAGTCAACTTCATTTTACAAAATGTATAAGTTCTTGTATATTTGTAACTTAAAATAAATATACAAGAACAGTTACTGTACATACACTAGGGGACACTAGGGGACATTTCCCTAGCAACATGTAAATTCATAAATACAGATAAAATTTGACATATGGAGGCCTATTAAATAAATATTGAATCTTACAAACCTATCCACACATGTTTGCCCCATTAATGTACTGTACAATGCAGCAAAAGCGGAACTGTCCATCGCTTTTGTATTCGAGAAATATAAATGAGTTTCCCGCAAATATTTCACAGATGCAAAAGCGATAGTTAGCCAGCAATCCAGTGTAATTTTAGAGGTTCGCTTGAATCCAAGGGATCTGTCCCTTACACAAAAAGTTACAAAGGCAAATGCGCTACCCAGTGAGCTACGAGATAAGTATACACCAGAGCTGCAAAGTTTTGTTGTTTTAAACGTCTGCACTTGTATATTTGTGTGTGTATCCAATGTTTTTATTGGCTGATATACCTAAATGTCTAATAGGGCGATGTATTCTTTGTGTGCCTGGAGCATTTATGATGATGTAATCAGGCAGGAAAAAGATTAAGAAAAAGGAAAAAACGCAAAAAAAGTTTGGGGCTTTATTGTATGGACACAGTTGTTTGAATTCTGGCTGTTGAAATGGGATCAGAAGGTACAGAAATTAATGCTTTTAAGGGCTGAGAGTCTGTGGTCATTGTGATTATTTCTGTTGGGAACCCTGAAAAGTGCCAAACTCTTTTTGCTGTACCGGTATGGGGGATGTCGCCCCACCAAGCCAAAACTTGGTGGGATGTGATGGAATCAAATTTAATCTGATTATCCAGGTACCTAGTTTAAGTGAATAGTGGTAATTAGTGCACAATTGGGAAAATCTATTGTGCCTATGTTTTTGCAAAAACTGGCAACACTAAAAAGCAGCTGTTTGATGGAACAAAGATCGTAACTGCTAGTTGAGAGGAAGAAAGATATGTAGAAAGGGAGTTGACCCAGAACTGCTTTATAAATAAAATATATGAGTGTTTCTGCATGAATGTTTAATGAAGTAGTATCCACCATTTCATAAAGGGTACAGTGATGTGTAAGAGACTTTTCATTTGTAGGTTAATGAAAAGAAGAGACTATATATGAGGCCTTGGTAAATTATTACTTAAAGCGCCATGAGGAATGGTTGCTTCGATATGTGATCATCAGTGTTTCATTTAGCGATCTACATTGCTGCCTGGATAGATAGTAATGTTTAAATCACTGATACTGCACTGTTGTTTTCAATCAATCAAACTTTATTTACAAAGCACATTTCCGACAGAGGGTGCAACTCAATGTGCTGTACATAAAAAGAAAGAAACAAACAGGGTGATTGAAGGATATTAAAAAAAACACTTAAGACCTAAGGACAAAACTAAAATCAAGATAAAAATTTGGGTAAACGCCAGCATTAGTTAAAGTGGCGCAACAACAAACACAGCAGACAAACAAGGTTGGATAAATAACAGAGTAAATAGTTTAAAATAAATAAATTTAAAAAAAAATTTTAATATGTAAAAACAGAAGTAGTACAAATAAAAATGAAAGTATAAAAAGTAAATCAGGGAAGGTAAGAACAAGGCTAAAACCAGGTAAAAAGTCATGCTAAGAGAAATAAAAGAAATAACAGCAACAATAATAATAATGATAATAATAATAATAATAATAAATCAGTAAGTAATAATATACATATATGTATTGTGAACTCTCTCAGCCAACGGGGGGTTGAGTGACGGAAGAACCAGCACGGTGAGGCAGAGGTAGTGTTTAACAAAAAAGGTCTTTAATAATTGTAATGAGTGGGGGTAGGGGTAGGGGGAGCCAAAAACAACTAAAAAGTCTTCCCGGTCGGGGTATCAGTGCTCCGCTCCAGGTCTTCACAGCCTCTTCTGGAGAGAAACGAAAAAAAGAAGTGGGTTAAGGGGTGGACAGGGCGTGGTCAGCCCGATCCGGGTCCGGTTCCGGTTCCTTGCTCCGGCTGCCGGCTGGTGATCCTCCGTTTCAAGCGAGTTGGCCCACGGCCGCTTCCAGTCTCTTCCCGGGGTAGAGTCGTCCGGCGTGGCTACAACGGAAGCCCCAGCAACTCTCCTTCCTTGGGTTGTGCTGCTCTATATAAGCCTGCCTGCTCGTTAGTACAAGCAGCTTCAGGTGGGCGCCGGCAGCCAATCCCGCCAGCAGCTTCAGGTGTGTGGCAGAGTGGAAAATTCCACCTACCTTCCCTCTGCTGCAGCCCTGTCCATGGTGCTGCCGGTTGTCGCCTCAGTTGGTCTGCCGGGGGCTGTCCAGGGTCCTGAACGTCTCTAGACAGGGGTTTGCTAGGTACCGCCCACTCACCACTTTTCCCAGCGGCCGCCGGTGTCGATGGGCTCGGCCGTCCTGGTGGTCTCGTGGGGAGCACCGATAAGGGATCGGGGCGCCACAGTATATAAAAAATAAAATATGGATAAAACAGTGCTATAAAACCTAGGTAAAAGCCATGCTAAAAAGGTGCGTCTTAAGATTTCTTTTAAAAATGTCCACAGATTCAGAGACCCAGAGGTCCTCTGGCAGGCTGTTCTAACTTCTTGGGCCATAATAGCTAAAAGCTGCCTCTCCATGCCTTTTAGTTCTGGGTGTTAGAACAGATAAGAGACCGGAGTCGGAGGACCTAAGGGCTCTGCCAGGGACATACCTAAAACGTATTTCCGATAAATAAGTGGGTGCATTGCCATTTAGTGACTTAAAAACCAATAAAAGGATCTTAAAATCGATTCTAAAACTAACCGGTAACCAATGCAGGGACTTTAAAATGGGAGTGATGTGTGCTCTCCGTCTGGTCTTTGTACGCGTGCTGCTGCATTCTGTACATGTTGTAACTGACTAATTGCTTTTTTCTGTAGACCAGACAGGAGAGCATTGCAATTATCAAGCCTGCTGGTAATAAAGCCATGCCCTAATTGTTCCGCATCAGCCTGAGAGAGAAACAGTCGAACCTTGGCAATATTTCTTGGATGGTAAAAGGATAACTTTGTCACATTTCTGATATAGGCCTCCAGATTTAATTCTGAGTCAATTATGACACCAAGGTTCTTGACCCGGTCCTTGGTGTTGAGTGCAAGTGATTGTAAAGTTAAAGACAGTTTCTCTCTCTGGGTCTTTGTCCCAATGCTTCTATATCGGAAATGCACTTAACTATGGTGTCAATACAGAAATATATAGCTGAGTGTCATCAGCATAGCTGTGAAAGTCAACGTTGTGTTTTCTGATGACACTGCCCAGTGGTAGCATATACAAATTGAAGAGGTATATGGAGCCCTGGGGAAGGCCACGTTATGCTTACTTTTTCCGAGTAATGTTCACCTAATGCCGCAAAGAAATCTCGACCCTTCAAGTATGACCTGAACCATTGTAGAACTGTGCCAGACATACCAACGTCTGTCTAAAAGAATATCATGATCAACTGTGGTCACTGAGGTTAAGGAGAACAAGTGAGTCCTTGCAACGAACAACCGTATAAGTCCAAAAAATAAAAATTTGATATAGCCCTGTCACATGATCGTGTGATGCCCACTTTGTATATTGGGGCTGTTATATGGATGTTTTCACGCGATTGATACTCTATATTTTAAACTTTAAAATAGTCTCACACGGAAAAACCGTATATGTCCAGAAGCCAAATGGTAGTATAAGCCATATGCATGTCTACCACGGACCTTAATAGGCGAAATGTAGGAAAGAAAAGAAAAACAAATGTGAATGAATGGATGGACCGAAAACACAAGACCTTGAGGGATGCAGGGAAACCATATGTAAACAGAAAAGGAGAGGTGAAAGAGGGAAAAATTCCACCCAAAGAGGTATGTGGAAGAACCGTATATGAAACATTCGAACTAGCTAGCTAACTCGCTAACAACGGTTGTTGCCTGATGAAATTCAGTGATCATGTTAGCTGTTACGTTGTATTATGATATAGTTAGCTAGCTAGAAACTTTAATAAACCTGTAATTCTATCTACAATATGTCAATGTTACTAGCTATCAGTATCTTGTGTAGCTAACGTTACATTTTTTTCTGTTTGCTGTCAAGGGGAAGGTGTGTGCCAATACGTGTGTGAGGGAATGCTCCAGACTAACGAAGGAGAGGAAACTGCAGCTCTTCACTGAGTTTTATGCTATCTCATATGAGAGGCGATTTTAATCTGGAAGTCAGTATTGTATTCCATTTACCCTAGAGTTCATGACAAACATAAAGGCAACAGGAATGTGTTAAACATAATACGGTCTTAATTCAAATGGTTCAAGCTGCTATTATGCATGGGACTTATATTTTTGGAATGTGGAAGAACAGTATAAGTTCTAATAACTTCCATTTTGTTTTCATTTAGCAAAATAAAAACAAATCTAACAGTAAGAAAGAAGTGTGTGTTCTGTATCTTCAATACAAAACATTAATAATGTGATGTACACAGGCCTAAAATAAGAAAGGTTTGATTATCCAGAAATCGAAACAATGGACTTATATGGTTCTTCGTCTGCAGGATTCAAGTATGGAGAGCTTTTTGGCATCGGTGTTCATTCTGAGATCATTTATAATCTGCAAGTGCAGTCTCTGCTATGGTTTGCCCTAAAACCAGACTGCAATGTCTCAAGCACATGACTACTACAGAGGAACTCATTCAGCTGATTAAAAACCAATTTTTCTAAAATCTTACTTAAAAAGGGGAGGTTTAAAAAAAAAACAAAAAAAACATTGTTCTATTGTTCTAACATTGTTAAATCAATGGTGAAACAATGTTTTAAAACAATATTGACACTGCACTAGAGAATACTGACATGATTTGGTTGAGACATTGAGCGTGCACAACTATACACAACAAGGTCTGTAGATGTTCAAGATTAACTGCGTGATTATATATTTGTAAGGAGACATTGCTGTTGCTTTGAGTGCCACAAAAACTTTGCCCCATTGAGGTCAATTGTATCAGTGTGAGCTGCAGTGGGTATCTAGAAAACTATCTGGTGGGAAACATAGGCCCTGTTCAGACCTGTACTTTGTATCCAGATATATCCAGATTGTGTCTAGATTCAGTCGAGACGGATGTCAGTTCACACCTGGCATCAGAATGCGTCTCCACATGCGTCTCGAGTGACCACTTGATCGGATCTCATTTCCCCACTCAATATGCAAATAAACACGTACATCATTTCCGTTTGCAAAGACCAAGTGTGTTGTTGTTCGAAATTTTGAACGTCGTGGAGAATGCCAGCTCACGCGATTTGAGAACGAACTGGAGATCAGAAAAAGGAGGAACAAAAGGAGAGCCGCTGCTTTCGCCTCTGCTATGATAGCCACGAGACCCGAGAGGACATTATGGATGCATGCAAGAAGTCAAGACTGGTGGAACAGAATCGTAATTGGGACATTCACTGACGAACAATGGCTAGCTAATCTTCGCAGGCAACGTCGCACATTTGATTTCATATGTGGGAAACTGCGACCACTGCTACACAAAAGAAGTACACATTTGCGATTGGCCGTACAACTGGAGAAGAGGATTGCGGTGGCAATTTGGCACCTCACAATCGGGTACAGACTTCAAAACTTTGCCAGAGTTGTTGTTGGTATTGGCAAATCAAACACAATGTCCGACTGTGTTTGGGAGGTTTGTCGTGCTATACGTACACTTCAGCGCCAATTTATTAGTTTGCCTCGAGGGTACAGACTGCGGGAGATTGTGGATGGCTTCGAGGAGAGATGGGGGTTCCCCCAATGTGGGGGAGCAATAGATGGCTGTCATATCCCCATCACTGCGCCTTCCAACAACGCAAAGGATTACTTCAATCGCAAAGGAAGTCATTCCATCATCTTACAAGCTGTTGTGGATCACCTCTCTCGGTGAGTAACACACTTGAACACACCCACACACACACACACACACACTCTCTCACTCAGTGGTAGAAGGCCAAGACTGAGACTTGTGTTACCCTGATGGTTAATATACTGTACATCTTTTGAGGTAACTTATATTGCATTTGTAATGTATCAAATGATGTATAAACAGTTATTTATTTCTGTTATTTTAGACTGCGATAGTAGCCTGTTTGTCTGCCTCATGGAATCAAGTAGGTCATTAAAGCTAGTCTGTTTCCTTTTTCTTTTCCATCAACAGATTCACCAACATCAACGTTGGATGGGCTGGCAGTGTGCATGATGCAAGAGTGCTACTAAACTCCACACTGTTTGATCTAGCTGAGAGTGACAACCTTTTCCCAACGGTGAGGCATAATCTTGTAATGTTCTACGGATGTCCTGCTCATTTGTGTTTACTTGTCCTATGCATTAACTGCAGATAAATCTAATTATTAACCCCAAGAGTGATTGTTTTATTTATATTTTTTTCCATTTAGGACAGGTATACAGGTATACAGGTGCACATCATACTCTTGGGAGACCCTGCATGCCCTCTCTTGAGCTGGCGAATGAAGGGATACCCCGACAATAGATATCTTACTAGAGAGCAGAGGCATTTCAATTACAGTCTGAGTCGTGCACGCATGAATGTGGAACATGCTTTTGGAAGGCTTAAAGGGAGATGGCGATGTCTATTGAAGAAGTTGGATGTCAGCATCTCGAGGGTCCCCACCATTGTCAGCAGCTGCTGTGTCTTGCACAACTTGTGCGAGTCGCAAGGAGATGGGTTTTTGGAGGACTGGAGGGAGGAAGTGGAGGAGCCAGCAGAATTGAGGGAACCAGATATTCCAGTGCCTCATGAGAGAACAGCATAGCCACAGAATGTTAGACAAGTACTCGCTACATTTTTCACTGAGAACTGAACACTAACATTTTTAATAAGTCTTTGCTAAGGTGCAGGAAGAAGCAATGAGTCCAAACTGAATGAAGAGGTTTCCGCACACTTCGATCTATGCAGTGTTTCACTTTATTTAGAGCTTTTGGTCTATCAGACCTTCATCAGAGCATAAGCTCTGATGTATGCTTTTATGGTGCGACAGACCGAAAGCTCTAAATAGAGTGAAACACTGCATAGGTCCAAGTGTGTGGAAATCTTTTCTTTCACGTTAAACACCTTCAACAATTATGCGTCTTGTGTATGCTTTGTTTATTGATATTACAGTAAGGATTTAGTGTGACAAAATCAGATCTCAGATAAAACATTTGATCCTCTTGTGTCCTTGCCATTGTCTGAGTGTTTCACGGTTCATATGAGAACTCTTGTTTGCTCTGTTTTGTAGTTTTAGGTTGGAACCTGAGGGAAAAATGTGCATTCAAAGACAGGTTTTAAGATCTTTCATTTAAATACTGTAGTGCACACAAATATGTTTAAACATTGTCTTTTACAACAAAAAAAAAATTAACACCTGTTAAATAACAGTAACAGTGCCCCATATTTATGGGCCTCTTCAGGACAGCAATTACGTTTAAAAACACAAAACTTATAAATTTAGCAAAAAAAAATTAAAAATAATGTGCAATAACGTCACATTTTTCTGCTAAAACAAAGTGGACCAACTGTTGAGTCTTTGTCCTATAGTGGGGTGAAGGTGAATTGTTTTATAAAAAATAAAGTAACAATGTCTTTTACAAAAAAAATTTCACACCTTAAAAAACTGTGTGTGGACATGCCTGGCCTACAAACAATGGCAATAACACTAACAATGCCCATGTCTGTGCCTCTTGAGGACAGCAATTGTGTTTGTCAGAATATAATAAAACAAGCTATACATTTAGCAAAAATAAAAAAATTAAGGTGCATATAAACGTGCAGTTCTTTTGCTACATTAAAGTGGCACAACAGTTGAGGCGTTGCCTTATACTATAGGTGGGTGAAGGACGGAGGGCTATCGTCCGCATCCAAGTGGCTTGCCTGCCGGGGTGGGTTAAACTGTGTGTTGCGGTGAGGGTGTTGGACTGGGGGGACAGACTGTGACGGTGGCGCTGGTGGTGGCATCAGCTGATACCAGGGGTAAGAGGGCGCGTGCCCAGGAGGGCGTTAGGCAGAAGCCATAGTTGTGGCAAGAGATGCAATTGACTGCATCATCATCCCAAACAGTTTCTCCTCATGGGAATGCTGTGCTCGTTGCATCTGCAGAAGCGCCTCTTCGTCTTTGCTGTCGCACACGGCTTTGGAGAAGGCCTCCAGGGTTGTTTCAAACTTAGACTTCTTCCGTCTGGTTTGCCCACTGCTGGAAGTAGACGGTCGCTTCCTCTGGATAGATGAGGAGGAGGATGGGGATGATGGTGATGTTGATGTAGCAGCAGCATCTGGTCCAGTAGTATCTACAAACACAAACAAGTAAAATAAGACATTACAGCCAGCTCTCATTGGGTGGAAAAAGACAATGCAGCACAGTGCCAAGTTTCTCAGTACTACTACTCAGTGAAATTGAGGCGTGCGAGACCACAGATTGCACTGTGACCGGAAGTTGTAGAACGCAGCAGAGCTAGCAACGACATTACAAACAAAGGTTACAAGTAATTTTGACAAAAGTAGACTAAACCTATAAACCGAGACACGAATTATGGTCCTTTAACCAATGAAAGGAAGATAGAGTGGTAAAGAACGAATGTAACTCCCCCCTTGCCTTTCTGGAGAGGCAGTACTGTTGCATGGCAAGTAAGCGATGGCGCTAAGGACGGGAACCCAACTTTTCCCTCAGTAAAGATTTACACTATCCGCTTGTTCTTTATCCAAAGGGGGTGGTATAACGTACATTCAAGGGTTCTGACGGTAATATACATATAATCGCCATCAGGGTTAGAATTAGTGATAAAATGGTTAATGTTCATACATAGCACATGTGGTGCAGGCAGCCTCAGCTGCTAACGTAAAGGATAGCTTGAGAACAACCACATTAATATAGGACTGGGGTCAGACTGTTGAATGCATTTTAATACAATTCAAGTTTGTTTCTCAAACTAGGTACATATCGTCACTATCACCATCGTGGCCCTGGGTTTCAGCATGCGTAGTGTTGCTCAACGTGACTGCTGCATCTGCAATCGCGTCCATTGTGGAGTTGAAAAGAGGCTCTTGGTTGTAATCGAGTCCAACACGTCACCTTCACCGGGACAGAATAAGGGTCGGTCTCCTAGCACCCTGTCTAATTCCTCGTAAAAGGGACAGCTTATTCTGTCCCTACCGGACTTGTTGTTTGAGTCCTTGGCTTTTCTGAAAGTAGTCTTGAGGTGTTTGATTTTAATTTGGCATTGCTGCCATGATCGACTATAACCATTCCCCTCCATCTTTTTCGAAATCTCCTCATAAATCTCCCGGTTGCGATATGAATCATGCAGTTTCCGTTGTACTGACTCTTCGGCCCAAATGGAAATCAGGAAATCAGTGTTTCGCGTGTACTCCATCCATGAGAATCCATTTTGCCTGTTGTTCTGGCTTCTTCCTGTTGTTTCACACTTTAATATGATGCCGTTGGTGCGCGAATGAGTACGTACTTCCGCTTACGCAGAGGACGTCAGTTGACTAGGCGGTCCTTCAATGTGGCCCAGGACGCATTCGTGTACACACTACTAAAAGAATGTGGCCATATGCGACCAAGACCACCTCCGAATGTGGTCTGAGTGGTCGGATCTCAATGCGTCCTCAATGTGTCTTGGGTGCATTCACACCTGTAGTTAGAGCTGTCCACTCGTGATCAGATCACCCAAGACGCATCTTAATGCTAGGTCTGAACAGGGCCATAGCTTTATCTCATTTTTGGGTGACCAGCTCCTTTAATACTATAGGGCAGTCTTGTCTGTGGTGATGATCACCCATTAACACCTATACAGCTAGTTATAAACAATGCTGCATTCTCAATTCTCAATTAAGAAATTAGTTATATAGTGTAGTAGTTATCATTCTTCACGTGAGTGGTGTTAAAAATGTTTAAAATTTGAGTGTAGTTTCCAGCTCGAATGCCTTTTTTTCCCTGAGGGTCGACTGCAGCCTGGAAGGCTTCCCCGCCCCCCTGCACTTCAACTAATTGCAGGTCACCAGCCTCATCTGCAAATTCAGCAACTGCGTTCAATCACCCAGTTAACGACACAGCTATCATGCTAACACCAGTACAAAGATAATTGTACTTTCAAATCTGTTTTTGCATGTCTGCAAACTTCTTATTTATTGGTCAGAAATACATTTTTGGATATCTAGCTTTGATGCCAAGCGCAAAACCCAACAGCTAACAATAAGACTAGCCAGATAACTGGCTAGTTAGTATCTCCAGCTTGGTTTAATTGAACGTGGTAACGTTTCTGCATTAAATAATGCACATGGAACTACATTTCTAACATCCTACTGGTTATTTGGATGGCTGGTATGCCATCCAGATAAGTTACAGCTAGGTGCGGCGGCATGCCACATACACAACACTGAGAGTTTGGCACTTTTCAGGGTTTCCTACAGAAATAACCACAATGACCACAGACTCTCAGCCCTTAAAAACATTAATTTCTGTACCTTCTGACCTCATGTCAACAGTCAGAACTCACAAACAACTTCACACATCCGCACAGTAAACCCTCAAACTTAGGGGATTTTGCATTTTGTCCTTCTTCGTCTTCTTTTTCCTGCTTGATTACATCACCACAAATGCTCCAGGCCCACAAACAATATGTCTTCCCCATTGGGCATTTAGCTATACCAGCCAATCAGAACATCACATACACAGGTTCAAGCGAGAATTTCCACTAAAAAAAAAGAACTGTCCTTAAGGGCCCTCCAGTGCATTTCATATGAACACTTACATCAATAGCCCTTTCTGATATAGTTTGCTAAGGGAATGTTGCTGCTATTTTTCTGTGTTTTTTCAATGAGATTCATTCAACAAAAC
Organism: Anguilla rostrata; assembly: GCF_018555375.3. Taxonomy (NCBI): domain Eukaryota; kingdom Metazoa; phylum Chordata; class Actinopteri; order Anguilliformes; family Anguillidae; genus Anguilla; species Anguilla rostrata. The sequence goes on from NC_057934.1 coordinate 31,482,250, forward strand.
AAATTATTAGCAGGCCTGCACCTGCATAATGTTTTCTTCGTTTCAGTTATAACACAATAGTCACCTGTCATGCTGTTGAGATCTCTGTACAACAATCCTTGATAGTTTCTGACCTGTCCTCTAAGCAGTTTCCATGGCTACACAGTCAGAAGTAGTGAGAATTTAACTCCAGCTACATTCAAAGACATAAACTTCAAAGTACTGCAACTTTCAACTCATTACCTGGGATTACTGAATCCTATATAAAGGAAATTACACTGTTACCAACTGGATTAATTTTTTCCTTTAAGTTTTCAAGTTTCTGTTATTTGTATAGTGCCAACATTGGGCCTCATTTACAAATCTTTTGTTAAATACTTCTTACTTTTGTTCTTTATGAAAGTTCCCACAAAAAACCGTGGGAATCATAAAACATGCGCATGTGTGCGTATCCCAGGTGTATTAGAGGATGATGCCAATTGTTCATAAACTGACGTACCTGTTCACATTGATCCTATAAAAGGAATGCCACCTGTAGTGTCATGTGCAAACATCAGCCATTCATCACTCTCTGCAAATGTATCTGTGCCTCATATGTGTGGTCCCAAAAGACGCACTCACTCCCTAAGGCACGATTAGCCATGTAATCCAAAAGCAAGACCTGGGGTTGGGTGCGTGTTTGTAGGTCTCTATAGATCATTATCATAAATCACTTTTATCAATAAACAATATGAATTACACGTTTCCAACAAGGTTATTATCATAAACTAAAAGACGAAAAGTGCATGAGGGAAAAAACATTGTAAACTGAAATAAAAGTAAAACTAAACTGACCTAATCTACTCAAAAAATTAAATAAAAAGCTAGTGAAAATTCAGAGGTTAATGAGGTTAGTTAATGTAGTTAAAATCAATAGCATATTTAATGTTAATATATTACTATATATTAGTAGAATTATTTTATTGACAAACACTTGTTAACATGAGGTCTGTAACAACTACTGCATGGATAATGAAGCATTCTAAATACACACATCTGTGTATGCCTTTACGTATTATGCTTCCAAACGCACATAGATTCTGATCATACCAAAGAATAAAGTAAAATTAAAAAAGTGAAATATTTATGGAAACATTCGTAAGGACAGTTAACGATCAAATTTTATTGTACGATTTTTTTTGTTTGCTTTGATTTAATACATTTTCTAATTTATAAAGATTGCCCATGCAGTTTTCTGCATTGTTATTTGTGATTTAAATGCACGTGCTAATTTCATGAATTTTGTTTAATTTTCTATTAAGTAGTTCCATGTTTAATCAGTTGAATATTTATCATTATATTGACCGTTGCCTTCAATATACTGTAAATGTTAGCATCAGCCTTACAAAAAAAAAAAAAATGGACAAAATGGTCTAGTTATATACCTAATTCATCACAAAAAAACTAGATTTTAAGTGAAGCGTTTGTACTTGCTAAAAGCCTGAAAAGACAGGAAATGGAATTGATGAGTCCAACTGCTAACATCAGCCTGATCTTCATCAAGGGGTATCAGCAAAGATCTTTGATAACTACTACAGCCCTGTATATATCTACTATATTTCAAACAACATGTACTCATCACTGGGCAGATTGCTTAAGATTCTTAAGAACCTTCTCTCAAACATGAACTGAAATCATAATATGTAGAGAGTATGTAAACAGCATGCATTTAGCTTGCTAATTAGGTATACTGTAACTTAACTAATGTTAGCTACTTGTGGCAGCTTAGTTTTTACATAATGAAATTAATGAAACACATTGGTATTACCTTGCTAGTTGCTGAACAAAGGCAGACCAATCTAACACAATTTAAGTACACAAAACAAATCATGAAAGAGAATTTATTAGCCAACATTAATGCTTGATAGTCATATCAAATTAGTTTGACGGTTAGCTAGCTAACTAGACATGACTGTTTCCATGGAGATCCTACTAAAAAGATCACATTAGTTGCCCCAGCTGTATTCATCTAACATCAGCAAATACAATACAATACCTGTTAACTGAACTGACTAGCTATGTGGTTTCACCCTTGTTTGCTTTACTATACTGGATCCGACACGTCGTTAATTGACTGCTTGCCACTTCAGACAAAGTCAGTGTATGTCTGACTGGCTGCCAGGTATTTACTGCCTGACTGTACGACCTTGAGAAGCTAACCTGATTTATAAATTAGCATTGTGTCTTCCCATGTTAAGTCTATAGGCAATTAGTTGTCTAAATTTTGAGGTATTATTCAAATTTAAGGACGTATGTCTCAAAATGACCTTCAGAATACTCCAAAATCAGTATTTGGCGATTGTAGCCCACCTGTGAAATGGCATTGAGATTTGTTTTGAAACGGCAAGTTTTAAATATCACTGTTTTACATGGGAGGGTTACCACGCTCCGTGTAATTGTAGAAGTAATGCTCGGTGTCTCTGCCTTTGCTCATCATTTCGATCCAAGAGGTTGCAATTTGCAGATAGCTCAAAACAGTCACTGATCATGACAGACAATTGGTCCACTCTCCAAAAATACTTTGCATAGTAAGATTCTTATGAGACTGTAGTCCCTTTGTCTCTCATTGTGGTTCCCATAACACCTGATGTGCTGTTGATGAATTCCATATGAAATTACAATACAATTACAACGTCTCTTTCAGGCTTTTTAAAACCCATCCCTACACCCCACTAAAAAGTGATGAATCCAAAAAAGACTTTTCAGTCGCCAATGATGACAAACAAAGAAGACAAAGACATTGCACATCTGAACGTTCTTAGCACTTGGAAGGGATGGGAGAGATCTATTCATGTGTCTTCATACACTTGACCCACAAATCCCCCCCTCCACCCCCACTCTGCTCAGATGATGCATTCCCCATCATGGCACTTCATGCATTGAAATCCCATCTCTATCTGTAAAAATATTATTTTAAAATGATTTATACTGTAATTTTGCATATGCGAGAACTACCTGGATGCATTGTGTGAGTGATGGCAAATATTTTAGCCTTTATTCTTAAGCTTTGAAATTTGAAGCTTGATTATTGGGAGCTAGTGGTGTGTGGGTGACTGAATGTATGAAATCCATTTTTGGAAAGTTTAACTATTTCAACAAGCTGGCAAGCAAATGACAGCATAACACACAAATAGGCTATTTCTCCAGTTAACTGATTAAAGTATCACACACTGAACAATGTATCTTTTTAATTTCAACTATCACACTTCTGAATGCATCTTTTAAAACAATAACTAGCCAAGTTAAATGTAGGTTAACTAAAATGAAATTATATAAAGCAGTGACCTTTTCTGTAATTGTGCTTGTTAATTACTTCATGCTGAACTTTTAACCCATCTTTAAGCATCATCTGACAACAACCCTATGGATGCTTTCACATCGCTAGGGAACATTTACATAAATATCATTTTGTCACTAAAACTTGTTCATAAAGTGTGAAAATGAGTAATTATTCAAATTTAACATTTTCTTTGATTTAATTACAGTACAGCTGTCACGGTACGGGGGCTAGGACCCAGGCGCAGAGTGGGGAAAAAACACGAAACTCAAAAATGTCGATACAAACAAGACTTTACTAACAGAAAACAGAACGAACAAAGAGCCATGAGGGGCATATAACAAAAACTAAAAGAATACAAAAAACAGAACTTCACAAGCACAGAAACAAGTGGCAGAAGCACAAGCGGGTCAAAAACACAGGCAGGTACATAAGGTCAAATCAAACACAAGTAGGAAACAAACACAAGGAACCAGCACCCGAGTCAAGGGAACAAAGAACTTAAATAGACAGGGGGTAACAAGACACAGGTGAACTCAAAATACAATCAACCCAGAAAAGGAGGGGATAACAAGACACAGGTGGGAACAATGATAGAATAATGAGACAATTGTAAACAATCATACAATTAACAGGGGGGAGCAGGACACAAAACAGAAGTGCCGCCATCTGGCGGCCCAACAAGGGAAACACAGACAGGAAAACACAGAACCGTGACAACAGCACCTGGATAATTGTTTTGTTTTTGTTGTTGTTGCTATAACTGAATGCAAACTGTGCAATCAGAAATGGTTCTGTAGTTAATGAAGGAAAGCTCCCCTCTGCTTCTCTGTGCCTGTGCCTGTGCCTTTGCCTTGTCCCATGTTCCTGTATAGGAGGAGTCCACTGTCAAGTCTCTGTCCTCTCTTTTTGCGGGTTAATGAAAAAGAATGACTGTGCAGTGGCCAGCAAGTTTAGAGCTTAAGTCGAAATCGATATGCAAGCATTGTTTGAGAGGAAGGCTTGGTGATTATGACAGATCCTGGCCAAGGTGAATCAATAGCCTGAGTGGTGTGTATCACACCCAGGTGGATACCTTATTTATTTATGTATTTATTTATTTTTGTTGAGGAATTATTGCTAAACCAATACAGTTTATGTTTCTAAAGCAAAGCCTGACGAATAGTATTAGTACACTGAGGGCCAAATTTACTAAGGAAATAGTTGCAGTGCAAAACATGCTATATTGTGGCTCTGTTGCAGTCACAGATACCGACACATTAACAACCAATTTACCAAAACTATTTCTATTTACACAACCAAATAAATTCAATACCCTCATTTGTAATTTTGCAGTAGTCAGAAATAATATGGGATGCTTACACCTCCAGATGGATACAGAGCAGGCACAGGTAGTGAGGGAACCACAAGAAAAAGAAAACACATTTACAGATCAGGAAATATAGGTAATTGTCAACGAGGCACAGCTTCAGAACACTGTATAGGATTCAAATTTGAAGTGACAGCACATCTAAAATTAATTCATTAGGTATAATACAATACAACAGTAGAAGATATGAAGAACTGATGGCATGATGTTAGGTGGCATAGAAAATGACAAACTTTACAGGGGCATAAGACATAGGTGGTGGTCCGACGAAGGAAAGAATATTAACACCAATAGAAGAGGGAGAAAATCTCTGCAAATTGAGCAAATCGTGGGGCTGGAAGGAATAGACACTGAAGAACTTGTAATGGAAGAAGGCTACAGAGCATTTGAAGGTAAGCCTAAAACTGTTGAGGTTCACAGTTCATTACATACCCAACTGAATGCATACGCAGAAGAATTGCTTCAGAACTGTGTTTTCATACTAACTGCTAGCTGATGACTTCAACAACAGTCTTGTCTCCTTTCAATAAAACAAATATAATCTCATATTATATATGAAAATAAACAAGACGTGATTAGTAGAAACATGTGAAACATTATTTTAAATCCCATCTCCATTCCAGAGTGTTATGTATCATTTGTTCATTTCCAACCCATGCAGCCCACAAGGAAAACTGATCTGACTGTGGAGGATGTGTGTACAGCCTGACAGCCTGTGTGTGAGCTATAGGCTATAGGGTATATCAGTGCAAATTACTGCCTGCTTTCAGGCATTGTAAAAATTCTCACACAAAGAAGGGTGTGACACAATTAATGCATGCTTCGGTAAATTCATTGGAATACGTAATTGTCCTGATTACATAATCTCCATCCTACTTTAGCACATTCAGTCCGGGTATACATATGCATGAACAAATTTAACAATGCATCAAAATGGAAAGTCGCACAGTAGCATAATCCCCACAAAATAAATTCTAATAGCAGTTTTGATCCATTGTGATTGTTTAGTAAATACAATGTAGATACAGCAACGTTGCAGCGACTTCTTTTGCATCAGAAAAGCAGGTGCTATCCTTTAGTAAATCTGGCCTTGAGTTTCTATATGTTTGGTTGATGCTTTTCCTCCATTCCACCTACATTCTCTTTGTGCTTCCATCTATTACATCTATTAGAGTCTCAGGGATGCTCACTAACATCTAACTACAGCAAGGATCTGGGCAAGAATTCACTAACTCCCATTACTTCAGGTTGGTACATTCACATTGAGAAATACCAAACAGGTAATGAATTTGTTGTTCATAATTTTAAGCTCTTGTTGTTAAAATTAATATGAGCTAAAATTATATAAATGTGTATGTATGAATACTTATACATCAAATCAAACAAACACATTATTGGCTATTAGGCTAGCTGATGGCTAATTGAAAACCTCTCTGGAATATGCACATGCACATGCCAACAACATAAATCACACACTAAATAATGTGCACTAAGTATTCAATACTGTCAGCCCACAGTACATACTTTAAATGTATAGTGCCAGATTTACTAAGCCTTTTGCGACTACTTTCAGATGCAGATATGATGCATTCTACCCTAGAAACGTGTCTTATGTATCAAAGAGGCGCACAAGGCTGGAAGTGAAGTATGCGGGTGATCTACGTGTGTCATTGCAAGGTGTGCTTCCCTCCTCAATGCATATACATTTAAGGAAGGAACCCACAAATAATTGGGTATATTATTTATTCCGTCAAATTTACTGAAGTTCACACAATTAATTAAGTCATTTGTTGTGTGAAATTTCTTCACCTCTAAAGATCATAAAGAGCAGGCATAAATCAAGGCACAAGCAAGACTGAAGCATAGTTATAGTCCTCAAAGATTCACTGACGGTATCTTTACAACAAGAATCACATTTCACCTTCCTGAACAAGAAATAATTAAATGGTATCATTATTATGAATTATTATTCATTATTGCAGCCAAGCAATAAAGATTGGGTGTTTGTCATGGAAAATATTGGCTAAAGTCACAAAGCAGTCACGGCAAAGTTGTTGAATCACGGAGTGTTTAAAAACATTAATTTATTAAATTAACCAAGTGGGAAATTATTCTAATTACATGTGCAGCTGTAGCAATAGTAACAAGTGCCTGAAGTTTCAAAAAACTCAGTGGGAAGTTGTCGCTAGTAGCTTAAATAATATTAATGAACGCATTGATAGACTAGTGCATTAAATTGTGTTTAATCTGAGAAAGAAATGTGGACCATCTGAGAGAGAAATGTGGTCCATCTGAGAAAGAGAATGCTTTTTGCCTTAATCAGAGCATTATTAGAAACATTATTAGCATGCAGAACATGCTCAAATTGCATTGCTGAAATACTGTAACAAAACACAGGGTTGCTGTTTGTTTGTTCTTAATTCTTTAAAGTTGTCGCAAGGTTTGAGTCTTTGAGCACCTGTTGTCACTGAAAACATTACCATAACTACAGGAAGAGCACTCAAAAAATCACTAAAATGGTGAAAAGTTGTCTACCCTCAGAGCAACGTTATTACGTTTTTGGTGAGTTTTTAGCCTCACAAAGTCACTGACGTGACGAGACTCCACATGTGTTTCCTGGAACCTGGTTGGTGGATTATTTTGGGCACACAAACATTTGATTGGATCATGGAATTGGAGCTGAGAGATAGATAAATCATTGATTACTGCTTAAGCATGTTATATGCATGTTAAATCAGGTTCCCCATTTACTCCACCCCCTAAAAGGGGTGTTCCTGCCCCAAGCTGGTGGCCAATTGATCAAGCAGTGAGTTTATTGCAGAGTCAGTTGAAGACAGAGGAGGAGAATTCTTTGATTGTAAACACAGGCTAAAAAATCTATGTGTAGTATGTTTTTTAGTTTTGGCATGAATAGTTAAATTTGGCATAAATGTACTTTAGATTTATCAATTAAATCCAGTAAAAAAAAAATTAAAAGTACATTTATTAGCCTATATTTGTCTTGTAGATTTAATGTAGATCAGAAGGGAAAATTCAGTGTTCAACTTTACAAACAGATTCATGAACTGAACAGTTCACCTGTGGAGGGATTTCTCTGAGGAAGGTCAGACACAGACATTTCTTTTGTGATCAGTTTTGGGACCCCGAATATGATGGGCCTTTTTCTATCAAAAACAGTGAAACATTCTTGTATCATTTGAGTTTTGGCATATTATAATTATACTCAATAGTTAATTACCATTTTGTAGATGTCATTGAACAGTGTGGACCATGCTTCTTTAACAATTATAAATCTTTTTTCCCCAGGTGTAAATCAAGTAATCATTTTCATCTGAAAGTGCTGGCAGTGGGGCTGAACCTGTTGGTCATCATTGCATCACTGTTGAACAGAATTGACCGCACCATCTGTACCATCTCATTTCTATTTCATCTTGGCAAGTAGAACTTCAGAATGAAAAGTAAACTTTGGTAGCATTGCTATTTTAGCTGTTCTGTAACTTGTTGCTATAGATTTTGGCTTTTTTGTCAGGCACTCAAATCTCAATTAAGTCATTTCTAGTTGCTCTGGAAAGGATTTAATAGCAGTGCTGAAAGCCTGGAAAGTTGGCAATCAGGTTTAAACAGCAGAATGCAAGTGAGCAGTATGTTTACCCCACTCTCTTTTGGATGCCATATTCTTTGTATGGGGTCTCCTAAATTAGAATCCTTAAAGCCTTGGACTGAACACACCATCAAATCTAAACAGTCAGCTCTTGCTGAGTGAATGAGTGGGTACATCCATTTTGTGTTTAGTCATTAAAATGAGCCACACAAAAATGACTCATTCCCAAACATTTCCAAAGATGATTCATTCTTTTTTATAAAATGCATTTCTATTTTCCATTGTGGTCTGAAGTCACATCTCTTCAGACTTTACCTTGAATAACATGAATACTATACTTCTCTGCAGGGCAAGCCACTCAAGCAGCACTTTCATGTAATACTTGAATCTTGTATCTTTCTTTCTTGCTCTTTCTTGTAGCACTTGTTTCTTGATTTTGATGTTGGGAGTTCTTTTATCATGTCTAATGTAATCTCTTGTAATCTTGCCTGATTTCTAACTTAATCCATAGCTTTACTGGCGTAGCCTTAAGACTTAACCATAGCTTTACTGTGTGAAACTAGACTTGATGTTCATGGCTATGGATAGTTGCTACTTCATGACAGAATTGTACTACATCTGAGCTGAGTTTGTATTTGATCCAATAACCTTCAGTAAGCACTTATTGTATGATGCTTTCTAAAAAAGTGTCTGCCAAATAAATGTAATATAATGTATGCTATGAACTTGTTGGAGAGATATAATCTTAAGTGGGTAGAACCACCCATGTTCAGAGAGAGAAATGTCTGATCCAAGAAATACCTAATATTTGGATAAACAAATCATAGATCAATAAATCAAATTATATATATATATATATATATATATATATATATTATATATATATATATATATATACATATACTTTGAACTGCATTTCCATGTATGAAAGGTGCTATATATCACCTTTTATACAAGTAAATGCAGTTCAAAGTGCTTTCCATACAAATGCAAATGTGATTGACAAGAAACAATTCAAAACAAGAACAGAAATGTAAAATAATAAAACAATGGCAACAAGTGCACACCAAAATTTAAGATAAAAATTAAATTAGAAATAAACTAAAATGAAATAAATTAATAAATAAAACTTCCTAGATAAAAAAAATAGAACATCAGATAAAAGCCAAGATAAAAAGGTAAGTTTTGAGCTTATGTTTAAAATTATGAACACTTCCAGCTGCCCTCAGATCCTCTAGGGATGAATAGGGAGGCTATTCCAGGAGCTGGGAGCATAACAGTTAGCTGCCTCATAACATGGCTGCCTTACCAAAGGTTTTCAAGGTTTCTCTGAGAGGACCTGAGGGGCCTTCCTGGTTGATACATTACAAGCATTTGACGTCATGTCAAAAAAAGCCATGCAGCGCTTTATAAACTACGAGAAGAACTTTAAAAATAATATGAGAACTAACTGGTAACCAGTGTATTGGCTTTAAAATGGATGTAATATGCGCTCTCTTTTTGTTCGTTGCCAGCATTCAAGCATTAGAGTTCTGAATTAATTTGTAGTTGATTTATATTTTTTTTTTGTTGCAGAGACCAGGTGAGAGAGCATTACAATAGTCCAGCCTGCTAGTAATAAAAGTGTGCACCAGTGTCTCTATTGCTTTACGAGAGAAAACATTACACTCTAGTAATATTTTTCAGATGATAGAAGGCAGATTTAGACATTCATTACATTACATTACAGGCATTTAGCAGACGCACTTATCCAGAGCGACGTACAACAAATGCATCAGTTCAAGGTGCAGAAAAACACACTAGAGTGAAGTAAAGATCGTAGTGCCAGAAGTGACCACATAGATCAGGACTCCAACCCTGTAGGATAACCTGTTCAGCAAATAAACAAAACAAACCTGCCAAGTACAAAACAAGCACTGAAATCACATTTGCCTAATCAGAATCAAATTCCTGATATGAGAATCATATTCATAATCAAACATAGCATGTAAGTTTTTAGCTCGTTGGCTGGGGATAAGTCCCAGTGAATGTGATTTTGCAGCCAATTTCTCTCTCTGGGCCTTTGCACCAGTAACTAGTACCTCTGTTTTATCCTGATTAAGCAGTAGAAAAGGGTGGTGCCATCCAGACATTAATAACTAAAATACATTTTAACAGGGTGCCAATAGGTCTTGTGTAATCAGGAGACACAGAAACATGAAGCCATATGTCATCAGCATAGCTGGGAAAAGAAATGTCATGTCTCCTGATGGTACTACTCAAAGGAGGCATATATAGATTCAAAAGCAGTGGCCCTAAAATTGATCCTTGAGGAACACCACAGATTAACTCTGATTTTTAGATGAATACTCATCTACTGGTACAAAGAATCTACCAGAGAGGTAGGTAAACCATCTGAGGACAGTCCTGGACAGGCCAAATTATTACCTCAGTCTGTCTAAAAGAATTTGGTGATCCACCGTATCAAATGCAGATCTAGAAGTACCAGAACTACTTTAGCATCTAGATTCAATCTGCTACAGTTTACAAATTTTACTAATTTTACTGAATAACTTCAGTAATTTTACTAATACTAAAGGGTCAGTTGCAGAACCGGGAGCGTTATTGCAAAATGTGAAGCAGCGTGCTTTCCCAAACCTGCAGCTTCACTTAAAACCGTTGAGTTGAAAGCGTCATGTTGTTTAGCAGTCTGTTTCAGAATTGCATTTTGCTTTGTCAGTTGTCGAAACTGAGTGTGTGACTGTATCAATTTCTCCTGTAGCTCTCAGACTTTATCATATTTACCGCAAAAAAAAAAATGTCAGTAAAATCCTGAGTGTCAGCAAGTAAAAACATTTCAGAAAGCATGCTGTGGAAGGGTGGTGTGGTTAGGGTGCCATCTGCAGATGGAGAGGGAGCGGTTTAGCCGACACTGCAACCCCAGGTGTGTGCAATCACAATTAATTGCTAATTGTTTATATGCTCTGCCTGCAGTGAGACCGGGGCACTGGAATGAGACACACGCGGGAGCGACACCAAGTGCTTCCTTATCGTGTGTGTTTTGGTTTGGTTTGCTTTAGTTTTGTTTGTGTATGTACGCCCTTAACCCTGGCGCAATAAAACCTGTGTGCGTCCGAGAACAGAGGATTGTGTGGTTTGTGGGGAGAAGGACTGCAACACTTGTAACACCTGCATTTTAAAACCCTTTTACTCTCCAACGAATGTAGTAACCCCTGGGCATAGATGTTGGGAATACAACATCAAAATCAACACAGGCAGGGAAGGAGTTCATTAACTAGTCCCAGGTCAAAGAAGTGGTCCCAGTCCAAACAGGTTAACGACGACGACGTGGGCTTGTAGTAGCTCTTTATTCGGTTTGCTGGTTATCTGGCTAGCTAGCCGGCTGGTGGTTAGTTTTGCCATTCCCAGGACCACAGGACCAGCTAGAAAAGCTAACACCTGTGTCGTATCCTACACCTGTATTTAAAAAAAGTATTTCCAAATTTATTGAACGGATTTAATTGATGCAATAGAATGAACATCAACATGAATGAACATTGACAACAATTACCCTTTTTGAAGTACCACCATAAATGCACATGTGATGACTGCATCTCTTGGGCAAGTATATCAGACATGATGAAACTGCCAGTTTGGTTATGGTGTTGACACAGCGGTATTAAAGGGAAAGATTAAGGCTGTTTTGACTGGTCACAATAAAACCAAACCTTCATTATACCTGAAGGTTATTTATTCCTCTTATACCAAAGTCTTTTTCAACTATGGTGCAGGAGTGCTATTGCCTCTAAGCACAAAATTACTGAAACTGAGTTGGACATGCCTTAATTTGCCAAGCACCGAGCATTACCGCTAGAGTTTGACAGGAAAAACAGGGCCCTAAAGGTCATCAAGGAGGTGATATTGCCTCATTCGGTCCTAATGAGTCCCTTTTCCAAGGCGTCAGCAGATATTACATCATGATGTGCATGAAGGGAACAATGTGATATTTTTATGCAAATGAGCAACTGAGAATATTTACCAAGCACATGCAATGGTATTTTGCTTGTATTTAGCATCAGAAAAAGATTTTTTCATAGCATTCATGCATATATAATTGTGGGTGTTCTGCCAGAGAAGCTGTATTTCTTACTTCAGACCATAATCTCATGTAACCTCGGGAGAAAATTTGACTAATTTTGAGGCCTGACTTTTGAAAGGCAGGTGTAGACTTTGTATCAGGCAAAAGAATTTTGTCAAATAGTTGAAGTAAGAATTGCTGCCTGGAGAGATTGATGATGAGTAGTTGTTAGTGCATCCGGAAAGGATATTTCTTACCCAGATGAATCATACCCAGGGAATCAATAACAATTGCAGGCTTTCAAATCATGCAGTAATGCATTTACTCCATGAAATAAAATAAGAATGTTTAAAGAGAGTTAGTGCTCAATTTACTGCAGTAAACTTTAATGAACAAAGCCTATTTTCCAACATGTTACAGTGACAACATATTTCAAATGTATAACTTTGTATGATAAAAATTGAAATCAACCGACTATAGCAACTGTTAATGCACACATGCATACACACATTACATGCACACACATACTGTAATCGTTTTGCGCAGATGCCAAATCTGGGCATTCCTCACCCATTTAAGGGGTGTTCTATTTAAGGCTTTATAACTTTATAACAGATGTGAGCATCACAGAGATAAGTGTACGTCATCTCTTTTGATCGCATTACTTCGAAGTAATTCAGTAAAAAGTGAAAATTGTTACAATAGGTTCTTCCCTGTTTAGCTTCTTGACCAGGAGTGGTAATGACATTCTGTGACCGATAGTAATATGAAATAGAGAATACATGCCAAAAATATTTATTTTCTTTGCAAAAATATTATTATTTTATGTACAAAAATACTTGACAAAGCAAAACATGTTCAAGATGATTTTAAAGTTTCCACCAGTAAGATACATGAAACTACTCAATTATGTTGGTGTAAACTACTAATACTAAACTAATACGTATAGGAATTTGTAGTGATTATTACTTGTTCCACTCAAATGCTAATTATTTCTACACTTGTTTTATGTTGATATTACGTTTATTACATATAACATTTTGTGAGGGGGCATGGTTGTGGTGCCGGCTGCAGGTGGAGAGATGGTGGAGTGGTTTAGCTGGCTGGCAGTCGCAGCCTGAATATTCAATTGATTGTGGCATAGTGTGCTTGTATAAACCAGAGCCTGTAAAAAATATGGACAAAGCTACCGTGACGTCACCCATTGACTCTCCGTGGGTCTCTGAAACACGTTTGAAGCTCCATGGCGGGCGCGGCCATGTTGTCGATTTGGAGCCAAAACCATAAAGTTAAGCGGTTCTGTGATTTTTACAATGTGATTGACAGTCCGGTGCGGAAAAGCCCATCAACCTGAACGAACGATTGCAGAACGAACTTGAGGCTAGCTGACAGTCTGCTGTTGTGTTTTAAAATATATTATGAAATGTTTACGGAGTTTAATTTCCATCCGTTACTGTACTGTGTCATGTAATCACGTTATATGTATGACATTAATAATACAATTATGTTCAGTTATCTTCAATTCATGTTTCTCAGCAAAACGAATATGCTTAGCTAGCATATCAGCTTGCCAGTGAGCTAGGTAGGCTATCCGTGGTTAGCTCACGCATTAGCAATATGAACCACAGGGGAAGAACATCGACTACACTGATGGTCAATCAATCAGAGATGTATAGGCTACTGATGATTTGACTAGGCTAATTTTCATATAACTGTCTGGTAGACCTGCTGTTAACCGAGCAAGTTATCGTAGTAGGTTTTCGCCACAGTCAGTTAATGAGCCAGTAACTGCTACTACTCCATCGCCGTTTGTGGTGTTCACTTGCTGGGTGACGCTAGCTGACCGATCGTTCGCAAGTCGCTTTTTACCGAATAAAAATTAACACTGTCAGCGGTGATTAACAAATCTACCAAGTATTTTAATAACTGATCTGCAGGCGTGTATATATGACAACGCATTTTGTACAGAAAGTTTTCCACCTGGTGCATGAAGACAAAAATAATGTACATTGAATTTCTAATTATTATTAGGCTATTTTTTTTTTCTTGATTTTCTAGATCATCAAAACCAATGGAGAAAAGCCAATATACGCAAGGAGCCCCCAGGACCGATTCTGGAACCACTGTCTTAAATGCTCTTGTCGGTCTCTTAAATGCTAAAAACATGTTCCTTTCTAAATGCCAGTGTTACAAAGATGGTTAATTCGTTAAATTCTGTGTGTGTGATTTCATCTTGTGTTGTATGTTATTCAGCAAATAAACCTTAAGACTCTTAATTCGCTTCGTGAAACTGAAAATTTTTCAGTGTTTATCCCAAAATCGGGATTATAGTAGGTTTGTCACATGCGTGAATCATGGCCCAGGTAGACATTTACGGAATGTACACGACTGACAAGCCGTCAAACACGTTTGACAGATTGAATATTAGCCGGTCAGGGTTAGCTAGCTAGTCAAATGGCTTGGTAGCCGAAGTTGCAAACTGTTTTAGCATAGGCTACTAGACTATCAAATATAGCAAGCTGATTACGCTTTCTGCCAACTAATTATTTGGCTAAGTAGGCTAAAGGAAATAGTAAAAATGACTCGACTACCAAAAAACTTCAGAGGAGGATTATTTTATGGTCGTCTAGTGCAGCTATAAATAGCACACACCATAATGAAATCATTACGAAATGGGATGTCTGCATTTTCTGACTTCGCACAGGTGGACCGTGGTCGGAGCCGCAGTGTCAAGGCCAAGAGGCGCCACCTCCCACCCCAGTGACCATAGACTGTAGCCCCTACTGTAGCTTAGTGCTCCACAGTAATCAGGAAGTGCCGCAAACTGTACATCATTGGTCCACAACAAATATTATAACAGTGCCCAAATGACACAATAAATCATGAAATCGACCCATGGACAGTCATAAGACGAATAAAATACACATATTGTGACTATTTGTTCTCATGAGAAAAAATTATTGACTTTGTATTTTGACCGCATTTGTACCGTAAACTTACATGGAAACCGGATATGAAAACACCTATACTGGAGCCAACCGTAGTGGTGCTAGTGAGCAACCAGGAACAACAAGACCAGGAAATGAGCTTCAAAAACGAAGTCTGGTTTTGGCCGCTTGGTATAAACCTTGTGGTGACTACTTCACTCTGATGATAAGGTTAAATATGAGTGAGGTTTAGATTAAACAGGGCTGGCTGCAATCATGCCTGGCTGTGTTCAATCAGTTGAATTTAATTATCAATTAAATTTGGTTAAATGGTTGATTGCGAAACCAAGAGAGCAATTACTTTTTCACATGGGTGATTTGGATGTAAATTTATTTTTCATTAAATAAATAAAATAATAATTTAAAATGTGATTTGTTTACTCAGTTCTCCTGATATTACATTTTGTCTAAAGATCTGCAACCATTCACAGTGTGACATGTACAATAATAGAAGAATCAAGTACTGTGTGCCTCAAAGACATCCATGGCCAGTTGAATAAAACACATTAACCTTTCTCCTCATGCTGGCCATAGATATTTATATAGGGCTGCGTTTCCCAGAGCCTCCTTAGAGCCACGTGCATCCTACGGTCTACCTTAAGGGCTTCCTTTAGTTGTTGAGCTGTTTCCCAGAGCCTCCTTAGCTAAGGTATACCTTCTGAAAGGTATACCTTTAGAAGGGTGGTCTGAGGCACTCGTAGCTGTCCCTTAGCAATGCGCTCCATTCATCCTGTCACAGTTTTAGCCTTATTATGCCAACATTTTGCTTTTCAAATCGACAGTTGTACTACAGTGCGCATCTAGTAGCCTACAGCTGCATGCACACATAGATAGTTTAATATTAACTTTATGAAAATGAATTATCCAAACATTTCTGTGCATAGCACATCATGAGAATGTTTCACCTGTCTATTCTCACCATGATGGTAATAAAGTATAGGGCCTATCCATAATACTAATCCAATTTGTGAAAAAATAAGCTTATATTGTTTTTACATAGTGAAGCTAACTGAGGATATGGCTTTTCTGACTGTCTGGTTAGGCTACAGTAGCCTGTACCCCTCTACTATAGGCCTATATTTGCCAGATATTAGGCAAATTGACAGATCTAAATGAGGCCGGCTGGAAACTAATCAAAAGGGCGGCACCCGCTATATCTAGGTGATCATTATCAAGTTAGACCACATTATGGCTGCATTACAGCGTATTGTTGCTCTGAATCAAAGGCGTCGCCGTCCACGTAGCCAATTGGTTTATGTGAATCATTTTATAAGGACCAACTTTAATCCACTTGATGCCCTCTCAGACAGTGCCATCCTGGCTAAATATCGACTGCCACGGGTGGAAATACTCCAACTGCTTGAAATTGTGTCCCCCAATCCCAGTGCACAATAAATTAAATTAGTAATTGGATGCACCTGCTATTAATTACACTAATCAGTGATCACACAAAACAGAGCAATGAAACATCACGTTGTGTCCCTTCTATTACTTCCATTAAGTGAGCCCTCTATAGTATTATGATAAGGTCTTCTGTTCCTCCGAGCAAGGGCGAGTGGTTGAGGGAAGGAAAACCGCGAAAATGTAATACACCTCAGTCATGTCTGTTGCTGGAGCGGAGAATATTTGTCATTATATTATGTTTGCTGGACAGACTAGGCTATCAAATGCTTTGGCAATATTTCATTCAATACCCTCTTTAGACTACTGACCCAGGTTAAAATGCCGTTGCATACCCGGTATAGAATTCATCATGATCAATTTCCACAGACACACTTTTGCCTTTCATCTACGATCATTTTTGCACTACAGAGAAAAGTCAGCTCCTACAGTTGCCTATATATTGTGTGACAAAAACAAATTAACATTAGACCTTTGTTTCAATAAGAACAAAATAATTCACCCATATGTAGCCTATATCCTTTTTCACAAGGTCTCATCTTAAAGAGATTAGCAGATGATCTTTCGTAGGCATTCTTCCTCTTCTGCAATATTAGATTGATGTAAAATGATTATGACAAATTTGTTATATTAAAACTTCATTCATAAGCCTTTACAAGTGAGACAATCGATTTGCGTGGCATCGATTGATACACTTTTCAGCACCACAGTGAAGGACAGCTCCAACTTATGACGTACCTTTGAACTGCCCCTTAGGAAACTGCTAAGGTATGGTCTGGGAAACACTCGCAGAGAAGTGAGCTCCTTTTGAAAGGTATACCTTAGAAACCTTCGTAGAATGTTAAGGTACATCGAAACTGGGAAACACAGCCTAGATATTTTAAGCAATTTCACAGACTTAGGAGTCATAGTAAAGTCTTTCCTGTCTTACCTCAGTTGGTGAGCGCCCCTGTCACGACTAGTGATTTGTGTGAGATTGTATTGAGACGGTTTATGACAGTGTTTCCTCGTCTTGACCATTCCAAACATGTTTAATATTATCTTAAGTCTTTAGGCTTGGCTAAAAAGGTTGGTGATGGTCAACGACGCAATTTATACTCCTACACTACCAATAACCAATAGATGCGCTGTCTTTAGCCCTGTCCGGACAGGATTAGTATTGCATCTATTTTTATCATTGCACATGAGTGATTTCAATGGGTGATCCACATAAAAAGCATAAAAAGCATTTCCCTTTATTACCAGGCCTATCTGGGGCAAATTCCTACCAGGGAAAAAAAAATAAAACAAAAAACACAACACATGTATTACATTATAAAGAAAAAAAATATTTTTTTTGTATTTATAAGACATGCCGACAAAAAAAAAGCCGGAATTATTATTTGTGTGCCTGGTGAAAATCAGTGACACAGTTGTTCCAGACAATTTAACGCATTGTTACCACTGAACTGTATGGTGATCATATCAGAGCATCAATATGTACAAGCTGAGATGCATTCAATGTTGTTCCATTGATGCATTTAAAAGCTATTAATGTGTGTTGTAACGTATTTTTGGGTTTGTTATTTTGTTTTGCGAAACGTAGTGTTTTCTGTGCTGAAATTGTGTTTTGTGAAATTATATTGCGATTTGAGATTCTTTTGTTTCGCAAAGTGTTGTTGTGTTTCTAAGTTATTGTTGTGCTTTCTGAGTGGTTAAAGTGTTATTTGATGTGTTCATATGTCTTGCCCTTCACAGCCACCGTACTCTGACGATGGATTGTGATCTAATCGCCCACACAAACTCCGGTGGTGGTCAGGGATGCATTGTGACCACATTTAAATGCAAATGCCTTTTCAATCCATTTGCAGCAACTAGGCTACATAGGATAATCGGAAATACAAATCGGCGTAGCTTTACAGATAGCCAACATTATTTTTCTTTCATTGCAAAAACAAACAGTCAAACAAACAGTTGCAATATCTTTCAAAGCACTAGGGAGAGGAGGTCGCTAGAGCGGTTGTTTGAGCTGGAAGTGAGATCAGGGCTCTATTTCACATACATTGCTTATACAATCCAGTATAGTTTGATGTGTATTGTATAAAATTATCTCATTAATGAAATTCAGGCTTACTCCGTTTCACGAATGCAAATTATACTTTTCTTAACAAATCTAGGTTTAAATCATCTTGGGTAACTGTGTGCACCCGCTATGCTATATGAAGGGGAGATGAATCACATACTGACAGCATGATTACACTCTTTATATCATCAATGGGAGTATACCCTTTTCAGGATCACGTAACACATTGAAATTGACAAAAAGCAATGTTTTTTAAACTCTGAAAATGTCAATTTTTTGTTGTTTTTATTTGGTTTTGGGGTTGTAGATCACTAAATTATGTCAAAAGCAAGAGCTTTTTTCAGCTCTAAAGAGCAAGTATTGCTAGTTGAAGCTTACAAATCATAAAAAACATGTCCTAACCGGTAATTCAAACACAGCCAGAGTGGCAAAAATGAGGGAGGAAGCCTGGCAGAGAATGGCTGAAATTTTGTGTGTAAGAAGACTTTTATTCGTTTAAGAATTGGTCATTTAATTCAGATAAATGTTGAAGTGGCGGTAAGCCACTGATATTTGGGCTCTTGTACTTTCTGATAATGTCATCATACTATGTGATAATGTCACCGCACTGAAACCTTAAATGCTATTATTCCTAAAGACTTTTCAGGACATGTGACTGCGGCTACAAAACGACCTTGAAACAGATCAAAGTGAAATATAGAAATATAATGAAATCAGGCAGCCTCTTTATTGTAATTTTACATTTTCAGCTAGTTGCTCAAAGGTCATTTCAATCCTGGCCCTTGTCCTGGCAAGAGCTGCATTGTACCGGGTCTGAGGCCCAGGGGTGTGGTGTGCACAGGTCAGGGGTTCTTCCTAATGTTCTGGAAATATACAGAGCTATAGTGACTATTCTGGTGCAAAGAATAATATGGCCTACACTTCTGGTGGAAATTACTTTCAACTCTTTTTATTCTCAGAGGATCTGTGAAGCTAACTCACTGTAGCAACAGTGTTCATCAGCACCAATAAACTGATAATAATAAGAAAGTTGATATTTATGTAGCCCTGGGAACAGAATAGCCACCTGAGTTCAATAATAACAATGACAATAGCAATGAAAAGTGACTGGAGCATAAAGCTGTATTATTGGAGCACTGTGTGTAGAATCTTTAAGACTTCAATTTATTCCTCGGTACTTTTGTAAGTAGAAAAATAAATGCAGGTATGCCTGTTTTAAAATAGGTTGTTTAATATAGTAAAGGAACTAGTGAGTCTGTTCCCCAAGTACAGATCAACAAAAACCAACAACTGATGGAGAATGTCAGCACTTATCCTGTCCCTCCAAGGAAACAAAGGACCAAATGGCCATTACCTCAAATGAGAACACATCACAGGAGATGGGGGATTAGACCTGTGGGGGTAAGAAACAAGGTGTGGGGGAAATTGGACTAGGGTAGGGGGTAGCCTAGAGAATGTCACACAAAGGCACTGTATATAAAAAGGAGAGATTTTGACTGGATTAGTAGATGAGGTTACCTTATATTGGCCCACCTTGGGTAGAGGTTGTAACACAGAGGTACTGATAAAAGAAGTGAATTTGATTGGATTAGCGAACAAGGTTATGTTTTATTGGCCCACTACAAGTTGAGACTGCACTCAGCTCCCATGTTTTCCAACATTCCCTACTTTTTAAAATAAAAAAGATGTTTCGATAAAAGCGAAAATTATTTTTTCCTCACCCATTTTCTGATAGGGACAGGTCTTTTGAACAAAATGAGGTGTTTCATGAGGGGTTGTGTATTAGATAAACCTGTTAAATTTGCAAAAAATAAAAAAACAGGCTAGAGAAAAAAATGTCAAAATCAGCTCAGGGTTCAATGAGTCAAAGGGTATTTTAATACATTTTAGTTTCACCAATTGTTCTTTGGTCATCAACTGTAGATGTTTCTTGGCCTACCAGGCCCTTTGTGATTACTGTCAGTAATTTACTGAGCTCACCAGTGCTCTCTTTCTTCTTTATGATGTTACAAACAGTTGGTTTTTGTTAAACTATGTTTTTCATATTTCTCAGTCTCATAATGGCTTCTCCTTGACTTTCAGACCTCTGGTCTTATGCTGACAAATGCCAAAATCACATCTCCAAAGGCACTCAAAAGCCTGGAATTGAGTATAGGTACTGAATGCTGTTATACCTGTACCAAGGAAGCAATGGAACACATCTGACTGCTCAGAAACACCTGTGCCAAACGTTATGATGGGGGGGCTGGATGTGGGTGCTATACATAAACCATGCTATTATTTCTATATGGTGAAACCAAAATGCATTAAAATAGCCGAGAATCTACACTTAAAGGGGAATTGCACTTTATGACACTTCTGCTTCTCATGACTGATATTGTCCTTCTAATGAATGTGTCGCCCTTCATTTTTCGATTAGTTATTTCATTATGTTAATATTTTACGCTGTTTTGTTGTTTTCCTTTACAAATGCAGGACGTAGACCCAGGCAGTTTAGTGTCGAACTTGAGGATGCATTGTGCGACTTCTGATGTGGGCGTACCTGCAGACAATAACATTAGGTTGGTCATAGAAATAGTGTTGTATGACTACTAGCTAGTGAAACCAAAAATGTCTGAGGGCGAAGGAGATTTTGTTTTTGATCATGGGATTGTTGTGCCCTATCGATTCGAGCTGGAATACACAGAAGAAGAGCTGGCTAATTTTCAGGCTGATCGTGCGAGAGAGAGTCAGGAGCTGGCCGAGATTGAGGAACCCCACAGGCTATTGCCAGGACAAACGGAAACTGGTGGTAGACATCCTATGTATCACAGACAGACGCAATAGCGTTAGCCAGCCTGCATAGTACCTACCTCGAGCGGTTCGACCAACGATGGAAAAACGGTGGGTACAGCTCCAGGCTTCAGACGGTCATCTTGGTAGTCGGGGCCTTCAAAGTGGTCGCTGTTATGTTGGGGTGTCTGATTACATCCAGCCATGTCTGGCACAAAGTTGCATCGCGTGGAAAACTATGAAAATGTGCTTTCAAGTCAAGTTTAACGGGGGCATTATAACAACCGGGTCCAATGCACCTCATTATTACATCGATATCGCATCAGACAAAAGCTAGCAGACGTTAGTTTGTTCGATTTCATTGCTAAGTTAATGGAATGTTTTGCTTCGCTTCTTCTCGATTTGCCGCGAAATGAAATCGAAGAAGAAGAAAAAACCAGAAACGGTACTACTATGACATAGGTCTTTGTTTCTAATGTTAGACATTTAAAATGAAATAACTAATCGAAAAATGAAGGGCGACACATTCATTAGAAGGACAATATCAGTCATGAGAAGCAGAAGTGTTATAAAGTGCATATGAATTGATTTAATTGAGTACAGAGTCAAATAAAAAAAAATATATGTATAGCTATGTCACAAATATTATGGAATTCACTGTATAAATGCAGGTTGTGATGATGCATGCTATTCTCACAAATTATTCATTCCTGTGTTGTCTTATAAATGCTTATAAAGAGGAGCTGCTAGTTCACTGTAACTATGAAGTCGCAGTAAAACCCAATAATTCCCAGGAAAGAGTTCAGTGTTGTGACTGTATGGTCATGGCAATACTTGTACAAAGTGTGCTTTAGCTGGATTAAGAATCTGTCCTCCTGTTTGTTTTTTACTCGTAGAAGATGAGTTTCATCATTATTACCTTTTTGGGGTAAAGTATCAGGCCCACTTTTTTCCAAGAGGGTGAGGATCTCATCCAGCAGCTCATAGTGTTCTTCCACGGTATCTTTTTGGAGCAGGATGTCATCAACATATTGAACAACGTTGTGTAGTTGTGGTCAGTGCCGTAAAATGTTAGCCAAAAACTGATTAAACAAAGTAGGTGAATTTTGAAAGCCTTATGGTAAGCCTACCCACATGTGTTATGTGTCTCTGAAAGAGAAAGCAAATTTGCATTGGCTGTACATGTACTGGAATGCTCCAAAAAACCATTTGATACATCAAGAGTCAAAAAGACTTTAGTGGAGCCCCACAACTGAAATATCGTATCAGAGTTGCTTGTTACTAATGGTGTGCCACTGGGGTTGTACTTATTTGCTTATTGAGGTTTCTTAACTGGCATCACAGGGGCATTACATGTCGAGATGCATTCTCTTATCACACCTTGCTGCAAAAGAGACTCTGTTGTTATCTGTACAGCTGTCTCTGCTCTGTTCTGGATAGGGGTACTCTTTCAGTGGGGAGGATCTATTCCTCTGACAGCAACCAGCATGTTAGAATCTCTCCCACAGTCATGCGTATGTGTTGCCCGCGCTGCTTAATGTTTATTTAGGTCAGCTAGAGTTGCATCTAGTGTTTTCAGTAACTGAACTACATCATAAGGCATAGGGTTTTTAACTGTGTGAACAGAATTAATATCAGCAATGGTCATTGGTACCTTGCACCCCTGTGAGTATGTTGGACCCTGCCAAAGAACACTGTTAGCTAAGTCAATGATTAAGCATCCTTTTGCTATTGCATCTGAACCCAGGATGTTCCCTTCATGTGTTTTGACTATACATAATGGTAAATCAAAAGATATATCGCCAATCTGTAATGTCTGTGGAATTGAAATTTGAGCTGGTAATGCATTGCCTCCCACTCCCATTAATGGGACCGTTTTACCACTCTGAAGAAAATTGGTTTGGTGAGTTAATGAGCAAGCTGCTCCTTTGTCAATCAAAAAATGTGTCCTGATAGCCTCCAACCAAAAATGTAACACAGGGGTGACCTATCTATTTGCAAATTACTCAACGCTAAAACAGAGGCTGTACACCATCATTGTGGGGCTGGACTATGAAAAGGATCCTCAGAACCCTTTGTAAGCATAGACTCTTTGAATAGTAAGGGCATTGTTGAATGACTTTGTAAAACAAAAAAGTACAGGAGTCATGTCTTCAAGAAACCCATTGATACCAGTAATGAAGTATGAATCATTCAGTGGTTAGGGGACTGTGTTTTAAGCCATGAGACTAATGTAAGTAGAGGCTTGGAAGTTCGTCTTATGTCAGGTTTGAATGTGCACATACAATTAAAAAAAGAGGTCCACAAGGGTTGACTCATGCTCGTGCAGGCAAGAATTATGCAACAT
Organism: Anguilla rostrata; assembly: GCF_018555375.3. NCBI lineage: Eukaryota > Metazoa > Chordata > Actinopteri > Anguilliformes > Anguillidae > Anguilla > Anguilla rostrata. Next base: position 31,506,141 of record NC_057934.1, read on the forward strand.
TCTTTCGTTTTTGTAAATATTTATGCAACAAATGAGGGCACCGACAGGGAAAGCATGTTTCACTGCTGTTAAAACTCAGTCAAGAGGGTATCATAGCTACAGGGGGACGTGGAATTGTACAGTGGATTTTACAATGGACACGGATGGCAATTAGCCTCAAGGACACTCTCTATGTGTGTTAGCTGATCTCTTGCGTCATTTTTGTTTAATTAGTAAGATTCTTAGTAAGATTGCCCCAAGACAGTATACATGGATTAAAATAATGGAGGAAATGGTCAGTGCAGCAAGGCATGGTCACTTACACATGTTAAGTCATCACAGGAATAGGAAACACCTTATTATAGAAAATTTCCCTGTGATTATTTTTTTATTCCTAGCTCTACAAGGCAGAGGGTAACAGTGCGGAGCACATGGAAATGTCACAGGATGGACTCCCTATGCCAAACCCAGCACAGCAGATGGAGCTGGATAGCTCATTGTTTTTTTGTGAGCTCACAGCCGCAGTGCAACAACTCATCACTAATTATGCTCCAGTTGTGGACGCTTGCCATTTGATTTTTATAAGGCCTTTTGGAACAACGTTGGGGAAAAGTACTATGAGGTGCTCCAGGAATGTTGGAGGCATTTGACAGGGTGGATCATGACTATTTATTTTGGACACTGAATGTGTTGTGCCTTCCTTGTGGAAAGCTGTGAGTTCCCTGTGGAACTGATAAGAGATAGAGATAGTAGCTTATGTATGTAAAAGCGCACTCCACATAGTGAGAGCAAGGGAAGGGAGAAGCTAGCTGAATTTGTTTTGATTGAACAAATTACTTGCACTTTGCACTTTGTATTAACTACTTTTTACATTTTGTGTTTTTCCTTGTATTAGCCACTAAACTTGAGGAGTAAATGGAAAATGTTTTATTGCATTATCGGTAACTTCTGCAACAACGAACAAGATTTCATTGTTTTACCTAGACACTTGGTGCTAGCATTTTTAGCATTGCAAACCTTATGGGAGTCTATAATTCTGTAATCCTTCTTGCCAAGGAGTCATAGCTCCTAGTTGTAGTAGTAAGAGCAAATTGGAAAACTTTTTTTGGTCATGTCATCACTGGCTAAAAGGAGTGGTCCTGTACCTCCCTGTGCACAAAGGTGGGCAGGGCGGCTTGGAGAGCAGGGAGGCTGCATTCCATCCTCAAGCAGCCCAGCGTTTTCTGTATCACTCAGAGGTTCGCTGCCAAGAGATGGCCTGTGCATTTCTTGGGATGGTGGAGGATTGGAGCTTGATCGCCACTGGTCCAACACAAACTTTGGCAGCGGTGATACTTCAATGTTTCAATGAGCATGGAAACTCCTCAAGGTCTCAAGGGCCTTTTCCACAACTCAGGTAAGGTAGGTAAGGTGGCCCATCTGGCCCATCTACCAGGGGCTAGAGGCTGGAAATCAGTTCAGCACTTGGCGCAACAAACTTGTATATGCTCTAGCTAGGAGGCTGTTGGAGCCACTTTTGGTGAGTGGCTCGCATGCTTTGCCGCTGCAAGTCCCAGAGAGCCGGAAGACTCCTTACCTGATAGCTTTGAGCCCCCCTTTTCTCTCCTGTGCAGGTTTCGGTGACAGTGTATGAGTGGCAGGAGGGTCAGGGGTAGGGGTGAGCCGGATAGTCAGACTATCTGGTATGGATAATTTGTTTTTGTGGATACAACTACTGTCTGACAACTATGGACCAATATCCATAGTCTGAGAAACACATTGCATTCTTTAACTTTAAAAAAACATGATTTTAAAGCTGCTCTGTGACAGACTAGACACAATCAAGGTCCCTCCTCTGAGTCTGTTCTATAAATACCATTGCTCGCATTTCGAACTTGCAACTTGCTAGTTCTCGTCAGATGTCTGTGTGTGGTTATGCACTTGCAGGATTTGCCTACTATCAGTCACTTGCATTCTGATTCTAAGATATTCATTGTTGATTTCATTGATTTGTTTTCTTTTGCATCTTTACTTAGTCTAGCTTGTGTATTTATTTACTTGTCTTTATTTCAGCAAAGTTAGGGAGTGGCATGCAGGGATAGCTTTCGCTTAGCTTGGTGGTGTAGAACCTTCACTAGCCACAAAAATGCAACTGAACTTGAAACAAACCGACACAGCCATCTTCATTTAATTGCAAACTCTTCTATTACAAAAAATTTGACATTATCTATACTACCTGCATACCTCAGGAGAGAATGCCAGTGCCATTGTAGTTATCCATACATATGTTAGTTATCCATGCATGTGTGAGACTTTATTTTTTCCTAAACTAGGACTACGACTACTGAGGCTTGACCTCCAGATACAACTTCGACTATGATGTGGTCAGCTCAGTCAGGTGAAGCTCTTGACTTGACCAGAGCTGGGAGGGTTCCAGAATGTGAATAAAAAAGCACTGTACATGGCCTAAACAAAGGTTATTAATATGGTGATTTTAACTCACACAAAAGAAAACCAGGTGGAGGGTGTTGTACAGACTTTGATACCAAAGCAGTCAGGAGACATCCAATTGAGAATCATCAATGAACCACTTGCAACAAATTGGCACCTGGCATACGTTGATCGAGCAGTGGGGTGGGGTTGTTGAGATGTCCTTTTTGTTTGTTACCTGAAAAAAAACACAACCTGTATTTCTTCATTGTGCAAGGTTGGTTTATGTTTTCTTTTTTTTTGGAGGTGTGTTTCAGGGTGGGGGTGGTTTTTACATCTGGGATTTGTATTTTGGGGCCAAGTTATTCGGTTAAACATAAGCACAAGGTGTTTTGGCTCACAAGGAGGCACAAAATGTAAAACAGCTCTACAAACTTAGTGAGCATCCTAAAGCGGGTTGTCTCTGTGCACCTGAAGTTTGAGTATGCATACTACAAACTCATTAACAATGTTGATATTTTGTAGAAAATGGTGTAGTGGGCGTGGCTGATGAGGAGGCCTGTGAGATTACATTGCCATGATGGGCGTAAGGGGAGTCAGAGGAGTTGGTTTTGATGATTGTGACCAGGTTTTATTTATTTTTATTTATTATTATTTATTTATTTTTATAATTTATTTTTTTTGGAGTTGTTTTTAGTTTGTGAGTGTGTGCAGTGGCAGATTTTTTATTTCTTTTTCATTTTAGTGTAATAGATTGACCATGATGTTTTAATAAAGGAGGATCAAAAGTTACAAAATGCAGAGTGATTTGCTGCTTCTAATGTCCTTTGCGAAATTCACCCTACGGGTACCAAAAGAGCTAATAAAAATATCTTTTATTAGTTTTTAGGTATTATTTGTTTGTTATTATGTTTGTGCCATGTTTTCCATATTATGTTGCAAAGGAGGATACTCCCAAAAATAAGATTTTCAGGTCAGATGTCCTCAGGTAAACTAGATTCATTTGTACAATCTATAAAATGAATTCCATTTTAATATTTATCCAGAATGTCATTTGATGTGTCTCATGCTGTTCTTAAGGGCGCCAACTGCCAAGATCTGAAGGTGTATGCTTCCCCACAGATATGCCTGAAGGCAGGGACCCTACTTTGTCTGGAACAGAGATGACTCTGGGAATTGAGGAAATGAAAGAATTCTCTAGAAATGATGGCTTCTGACTCTGCGCGCTGGGCTGGGAAGAATGGCAATGAATCCAAGTGCTTTCAGGAATCCTGCTTGCAAGGCAGGGGAGAGAATGCAGTGCGGCACTGAAGCAGCTGTCATGTGATGATGGAGAAGCACGGGGGACCCTCACAAGAACCAGCTGGAGCTGAAGATACCCGATCAATAAACAGCTTTCAAAGGAGACCCGGAGCTCGTCTTGTACCTGTTTCTTGTTTTATTTATTTATTTATTTGATATTTAATTTTTTATTTGGGGAGGGTGGGGGTCAGGGGTAGGGAGTGGGGCGATGATTTACAGTGATTTGAGTTTGGGAAAGTACAGCACTGGGCAGAAGAAACTTATTTAGAATAAGGGTACGGTGGAGTTTTTTTTTTTTTTTTTTCATCTTGGATCAGATAATATAATGGATCAGTGTCCAGTACTATTCCCCTGCCTCCCCATTGCCAGCACTGAAGCTAGACATCCAGCATCTGGCTAGAGATAAGTACAGGCAGGTGTGAGAAACGTACTTGAGAAAAATGTATGCGGATGACATTCTCTCATAAAAAAAAAAATCAGTCTCTGATCATACAAAAAAAGAGACAAGCAAAAGTCATTCATTCTGTGCCCTTTAAAACTGTCGATTCTTGATTTTGGATTTGTCTCTTGTGCTGGCTTTTTCTCTTTAATGTCAGGTTCCCTCTTAGCTTGGGAAAAGAAAAAAGCACAGTGAACTGGCATAGGAATGAGAGGGAGAAATCCATAATTGTGAAGGAACCTTTTCTTTGTCAGTCCCATCACTCTAAATGTGTTCAGTAAAAAAGAGAAATGCTGTAGTTTCGATCCCTTATCTGTGCATGACCCCAACCCCCTGCCCATTGGACTCCACTGTTTAATTGCATTAGAGACCAGAATGGTTGACCAAGAGGCAAAAGGTACAGAGTGTGCAGGATGTGCAAAAAGACAGGAAAGCAATAAAACTGATAAATGATTCCAGCCACTCAGGTGTGAGGTTTCCCCCTGAACCGGCCACCTCCTCTCTGAGTCCGCTCTGTTTGCGGCACACCGCATCTGATTGGATTTCGGATCAATCGGCTTTATTTCTCACCGAAGTAAACAGGTGGCAGCACAAGAAAAAAAAAAAAAAAAGCAGCAGCAAGTGAGGGGGTGAGAGGCCACTGGTTGAGCGTTGGCAGACACGGAAAGCAAACAGACCGAAAAGCCAATTCTGTGTGATGAGACGGAAGAGTATCGATCTCACACATGCTCTGAAAAAAATGAGCCCATGTGGTCACTGGGAGTTTATCACTTAGACCTGCAGCGTGAATTTCCTGCTAATAACCGGGCAGAATGTATTACCAGCTTCTCGACAACAATATTTTATGGATGCACCGAGCGCACAAAATGTAAGCACAGTAGCGCTCTTGTCAAGCAACCTCCATCCTACTGCTTCAACGCAAAGGTCGCTCGAATGAAAATATCAACCAAAGCATGGGAAAGCATGTGATTTAATTTCCCAGGATGCCATGCTCTTGCTATTAGAAAATGCTCATTGTTTTCCCCTGACTTCTCTATCTGCTAACAGCTCTATGGTACTAACCATCCTCTTAGATAATGGTTGGCAGACATGATGCTCATATATTCATAGGAGTGAATTGCTCCAAACGGTGGGCTAATTCCACACATCATACAACCAAAAAATTAAAAGACAGGTGAAAGCAGTTTTTTTTTTTCAGTTCTAACAAACCAGTTTTTAGGACTAGTTGTTACAATCCCTGGGATGTTGTGGAATTAGCCCACTCTTCTCAAGTAACGTTCATCTTACTGCTTGAACACAAAGGTTATGTTAATTAATAAATCAACCAAAGCATGGGAAAGCATATCATTTCATTTCCCATAGGTGAAAGCTGTTTTCTATAATCTCAACAATTAACTAAAGCAATAAATCTATAATCACACACCAAAAAAATTGCGCAAGGTGCTGGGTCACAGGAACGCATTAAAATCAGAGAAGAAAAGGCTCGCACACTCACTTGATGCTCCAAAAAAACAAATAATAATACTCAGTATACCATGCAAACAGTTAACATCAGTCTTTATCAGACTCTGCATAAAGGCGTTGCAGAGCATTTTCTCTGGCTTTACATCACAGGCAGTGGGACAGGTCAGGCTTTTCTCCTGCTAAGGAAGTGGGTCAGAGGAGCAGGTGATTATGTGAAAGGCATTTTGTTACCACAGATATCAACAGCCTGAACCCAGTACAATAATTTTCAGACAGATAAATGGCAAGCCAGTTTCAGTCATACTGGTGCCAGATAGTATATATGTAGGCCTATGCAGTTATGCAGGGTTTGAATTATACTCTGGCTTTCAAGGGGGACTGTGAGATTGTGGACCAGGCAGGGAGGCTTGCAATCATGGACTGGGGTGACTCAGGTCTATTTTGAGGGGGCTGACCTCTTCTTGACTCCCCATAATTCAAACCCTGCAGTATGTTCTCTTTTAACAATTAATATGCTAATGTAGTGAGTAAGTCAAGTTTACTAAGGCAACCTCAACAGTTAAGAAATGTAGTGCATGTGTTCTAACAGCTGCATGTTAATGCAAGGCCAATTTATCCTAAAGATAGCGAAATGCAAATATATACCTTCTGTGCATAGGCCCAAGCAACATAGAAGTAAAGCTAATGATACTTTTGATTGAAAATAATTACATATAATGAAACAAAACTTTAGAACTGTAACAGGATTCACTCGCTAGCGAACATGCTAGCGCTACCACTGGGATGCTAGTTAATTATCGATAAAATATGAGGAAATCAAACAAAAAAGTCTGAAGCACATTGAACTACATTTCTGCATTTCCTTTTTGGGCAGCCTTGCTGCAGTTCAACTACTTTCAGCGTGAAATAATTGGTAGTTTGTGAAACTATGCTTTCAGAGTAGTTTCCCCAACACTTATCGACAGTAGCCTACATGCAGGAATATGTGTGTACTGTACATATGACATACTGGTAGTAATATGATGAAGGAACATAACAATACCATTGCCAATAATGCATATATGCTGATGACCGAGGTCATGGCATATTGCTACAGTAGTAAAACAACTAGCAGTAAGCTAACATTCGCAAGCTTGAAGCTGTTTGATTAAAATATGTAATTGAACACATTTAAGCTTGCCAGCTGGTGAGCAATACACAGTCATTAACAATAGTACATATTTTACATTTTTTAGTCAGTGTATGCAGTGTTGCATTTTGCTGACATTTTTCTGTGATTGGTGCTGTCGCCCTTCGATGTCCCTTTGATCTACCCTGCTAATGTGCTCTTGTATCCATACAAATCAAATCTTGCTTAGGCCCCCTCAAAGGCTAGGGCAGGCTCCACATTCAACAATGATGCATTCAGGTTCTGGTCCATTGTCCATAATTTTTTTTGGCTTGCAGCCTGGAGATCTTCAGAGTGGCACACAATTGGGCATATGTGGTAGGGTGGGCGTGGTTTTGCGTTGGCTGCATAGAGAGAGGGGGCGGGGCGGCTCTCGGAACTCTGCGCCACGGCTGTTGGGGTTTATTAATCAGCACGGAGGGTTAATTGTGTGATTGATTGACAATGTGCTGATTACCTCGACAGTGAGCCTGGACGTTTAAAACCTGCTCGACAGAGAGAGAAGCGGGAGAACGGGAGAAGGAAGGAGAGCTGACGGGCTGTCAGCAGCGAATTGAGAAACAAACCCTCGGTTATTGTGTATTGTAACCAGAAAGCCGCGTGGCGGCTGAAAATAAAAACAAGACGCAGTCGCGTCCTGAAAGAATTAACGTGTCTGTCTCCTCTCTCAAACGAGCGGTAGCACTCGACTTGCTACAGTGGTGGCCCGTGCGGGGGGCGGCAGAAAGAGAGAGAGAGAGAGAGAAGGTCAAAATGGACCCAAACCGGAGCGAGGCGGCGCAGCCTCTCGTAGCGCTGGCGCGGATGCTGGAGGGGATGGCCCAAATGCAGGAGAGGCAGGCGGCCGTACACGCAGAGCAGATGGAGGCTCTGCATGCACAAGCCTCCCTCCAGACCCAGGCGCTGCGACAACTGGCTGCCGCCAGGGAAACCAGCTCCCGGGACCCGCCGTCCCGATCCCCTCTCCGGATCCACATACCCAAGATGACAGCCGACGATGACATCCAGGCATTTGTGGAGAGTTTTGAGGTGGCAGCGGAGGCGTGCCAGTGGCCCCACGAGGAGTGGGTTGTACACCTCCTGCCCCTTTTAACTGGGGAAGCCCAACAGGCGGCGCATGGTCTGCCGCCCGGAGCCCGGGCGGATTACAAGACGGTGAAGAGGGCGATACTGGACCGACTGGGCTGCAGCCCGGAGGATTATCGGCGCCGGTTCCGGACGGCGAAACTGGGGGCGGAGGACCGTCCCTTCGCATACGCCCAAAGGCTAACCCACATGGCCCGGCGTTGGCTACAACCGGAGATCCGGTCCGCGGGGGGCGTAGTGGAGCAGGTCGTACTGGAACAGTTCCTGGAAGGGTTGCCGGAGGGAACGGCGAATTGGGTGCGCTGCCATCGCCCGACCAACTTAGAGGGGGCGGTTACCCTGGCGGAGGACCACCTCGTGCTATACCCCAGCGTCCAGCAGCAAGCACGGCCGGAACCGGCGCCCAGGAGGAGACCCCCTCCTCGTACTGGCCCCTCCCCTGTCCCCAGGGCTCTGCCCCCTCCCTTTCCTCAAACTAATCCCCCCTTTTTTCCGATTCCCTCTCCAGGTCCAGGCTCAGTGGCGGGGGGCTCCGGCTCGCAGAGGGCGCCTCAGACGCTCAGACCGGGGTGTTGGCGGTGCGGACAGCTGGGTCACCTGCGCCGCGATTGTCCACTTATGGAAGTGGGGCAGGTGGTCCGGGTGGTCGGGCCGCCCACTTCCGCTCCCGATCAGGAGGTAGCGTACTGCATCCCGGTAAGGGTGCAAGGGAGTGAACACCGGGCGCTGTTGGATTCGGGGGCTATGCAGTCCCTGATCCAGCAAAACCTAGTTCGAACCGAGGCATTGGTAAAGGCACCCTGGGTTTCCATTCGGTGTGTGCATGGAGATGTGCACAAGTATCCGGTAGTACCCGTGGAAATTTGTTACCAGGGAAAAACGCATATTGTGAAGGCTGCAGTTAGCTCCCGGCTTGCGCATCCCCTAATCTTGGGTACTGATTGGGCGGGGTTTAGGGAGATTTCTAGAAACATGCTGGGGTTGCGATCACGACCGATAGGGAAGTGTGACGTGTGTGCTGTTGACGGTGGTGACGCAGGGCCGTCCGACACGGCCGGGGCGGGGAGGGACCCAGGCGAGCCTCTGGTTGAGACTCCCCGGGGTCCTGTATTCCAACCCGCGGAGGATTTTCGAGCAGTCTCGGGACGACACCTTACGCTTTGCCTATGACCAAGTGATGCGGATTGATGGTCAGCAGGTGCGCCCCGATGCAGTACTCTCTCACCCTTATTTTTCTATTATTAGGGACAGGTTGTATCGAGTGTGTCGTGACGCTCAGACCGGTGAAGAAACGACCCAGTTGTTGGTACCCAGAAACTGCCGGGAAATGGTTTTCCAGGCGGCTCATTACAACCCCATGGCGGGACACTTAGGGTATGATAAGTCACTACACCGAATAATGGCTCGGTTTTACTCGCCGGGCATTTGGGCGGACGTACGTCGGTGGTGTGCGTCCTGTCCCGAATGTCAATTAGTGAACCCCCCGGCCACCCCAAAAGCGCCTTTGCACCCACTACCCTTAATAGAGGTTCCCTTTGACCGAATTGCTATGGACCTCATCGGGCCATTTGAACGGAGCACCCAGGGATACCGTTTCGTGTTGGTCTTGGTGGATTATGCGACCCGGTATCCCGAAGCAGTGCCGTTGCGCAATATTTCAGCTAAGAGTGTTGCACAAGCTCTGTTTCAAATTATCTCCCGGGTCGGAATCCCGAAAGAGATTCTGACCGATCAGGGCACTTCGTTTATGTCACGTACACTAAATGAGCTATACGGATTACTGGGCGTCCGCTCTATTAGAACCAGTGTATACCATCCCCAAACAGATGGGCTTGTGGAGCGGTTTAATAGAACTCTGAAGTCCATGATTCGAAAGTTCATTCACGACGATAGCCGAAATTGGGATAAGTGGTTAGTCCCTCTATTATTTGCAGTGCGGGAGGTTCCCCAGGCCTCCACGGGATTTTCTCCCTTTGAACTGTTATTCGGTTGAAAACCTCGGGGAATATTGGACCTAGTTAAAGAAAGCTGGGAGGACGGTCCAAGCCCCAGCAAAAATGAGTTGCAATACGTTATGGACCTGCGAGCAAAACTCCATACACTGGGTCGGTTGTCACGGGAGAATTTGCTCGAGGCTCAGGAACGTCAGCAGAGGCACTACAATAGAGGGATGAAACTACGACAATTCTCGCCGGGAGATAAAGTCCTGGTATTACTTCCAACCTCCAGTACAAAATTACTCGCCAAGTGGCAAGGGCCCTTCGTGGTCACACGACGAGTTGGGGAGGTTGACTATGAGGTGGAGCGTGCTGATAGAGAGGGAGCGAAACAGATTTATCACCTCAATTTATTAAAAGCCTGGAAAGAGGTGGTGGCTGTTTCTCTGGTAACGGTGGATCAGGAGAGGGACGAGCTGGGGCCGGAGGTAGTAAATTCAATCAATCAGACCCCACCCCTTTCAGATAGCCACCTCTCGCCAAGTCAGAGAGCAGACCTTGCCATGTTGCAAAAACGGTTTGCGGATGTGTTTTCTCCCCTACCAGGACGCACGAACCTCATACACCACCATATCGACACCCCCCGGGAGTAACGGTACGTTCCCGCCCCTATAGACTGCCGGACCACAAAAGAAATTGGTGCAGGCAGAAATAAAGGCCATGCTGGAGTTGGGTGTAATAGAGGAGTCCCACAGTGCCTGGAATAGCCCCATCGTGCTGGTAAGTAAGCCGGATGGCTCTATTCGGTTCTGTGTGGATTATAGGAAAGTGAATGCTGTGTCACATTTTGATGCCTATCCTATGCCTAGGGTCGACGAACTCCTGGATCGGCTGGGCACGGCTCTTTTTTTCTCGACACTGGATCTGACTAAGGGCTATTGGCAGATTCCCTTGTCTGCAAAGTCCAAAGAGAAATCGGCTTTCTCCGCTCCGGACGGTTTGTACCAATTCCGAACACTTCCGTTTGGGTTATTCGGGGCCCCAGCCACCTTCCAGCGCCTGATGGATCGGCTGCTGCGTCCGCATGCTGCGTATGCTGCTGCCTATCTGGATGATGTTATCATCCACAGTAGCAGCTGGGCACAGCATATGCGGCATGTGGGGGCGGTGCTCGAGTCCTTGAGGCAGGCGGGGCTCACGGCTAACCCAAAGAAGTGTGCGATTGGCCGAGCGGAGGTACGGTATTTGGGGTACCACTTGGGAAGTGGACAGGTGCGACCTCTGGTGGATAAAACCGCGGCAATTGCGACCTGTCCACGACCCAAGACGAAAAAAGAGGTAAGGAGGTTCTTGGGGTTGGCCGGCTACTATAGGCGGTTTATTCCGGCGTTTTCACAGCTGACCAGCCCCTTGACTGATTTAACTCGCAAAGGTGCCTCAGATCCGGTCCAGTGGACGGAGCCGTGCCAGCGAGCGTTTGAGAGGGTAAAGGAAGCCCTCTGCGGGGAGTCGCTCTTGTTCACCCCTAATTTCTCTCTTCCTTTTATCCTGCAGACCGACGCATCGGACAGAGGGCTGGGGGCTGTTTTGACCCAGCAGGTGGAGGGAGTCGACCGCCCGGTGCTGTACCTCAGCCGTAAACTATCCCAGCGGGAGGCGAGGTACAGCACGGTAGAAAAGGAGTGCCTCGCCATCCGGTGGGCGGTCGGGTCCCTGCGCTACTACCTGCTGGGTCGCCCATTCACCCTCTGTTCGGACCACGCTCCCCTCCAATGGCTCCACCGCATGAAGGATACCAACCCGCGAATCACCCGGTGGTATCTGGCTCTACAGCCCTTTAATTTTAAGGTGGTTCATAGGCCGGGGGCGCAGATGGTGGTGGCGGACTTCCTCTCTCGCCCCGAAGGGGGTGGGGGGGGGTCGGTCATCGGCCGGATGGCTCCCCGGCCTAAGTCGGGCGGTGGGGGTATGTGGTAGGGTGGGCGTGGTTTTGCGTTGGCTGCAGAGAGAGAGGGGGCGGGGCGGCTCTCGGAACTCTGCGCCACGGCTGTTGGGGTTTATTAATCAGCACGGAGGGTTAATTGTGTGATTGATTGACAATGTGCTGATTACCTTGACAGTGAGCCTGGACGTTTAAAACCTGCTCGACAGAGAGAGAAGCGGGAGAACGGGAGAAGGAAGGAGAGCTGACGGGCTGTCAGCAGCGAATTGAGAAACAAACCCTCGGTTATTGTGTATTGTAACCAGAAAGCCGCGTGGCGGCCGAAAATAAAAACAAGACGCAGTCGCGTCCTGAAAGAATTAACGTGTCTGTCTCCTCTCTCAAACGAGCGGTAGCACTCGACTTGCTACAGCATATTATTGGCCAGGAAAGGATCAGGAGTTCAGTGAGTCTGTAGATGCATTAGAATCTTTTCTAAATGAATCTCACCTTTTTTCATCCTCCTCCTCCTCTCCTTGTAAATCCTCCCAAAGGGCTCAACATGCTACATGCGTCCGTTGACATGCCAGGCCCTTTGTGGACACAGGTGTTGCTGTCTGCAACAATTTGAATATACATACTGCTTGCCTTCTCATCCACAGGGTGTTCATGACGAGTTATAACACTCCAATGCTGCATGTGGTGTTGTGCACAAAGTTTCTGATATCCCTGGTTTTAATATTTTTTAATATTTTCAGGTGAGAAATATTACACAAGCACTCCCAGACATTTCAGTGTTAGTATGTTCAGTATTTCTTTTATTTTTTGACAGTATGCCAAATGGTATATAGTTTTCCAATACAAATTAGGCTACATGAAAAGTAAACTATAATGTAAACAAAACTAATGATTTATTTCACTATTTTATTAGAAACACTGAACGGGGTGAAATATTGAAGACTATTCAAAAGTTGGATAGTAGATGTAAACATTAAAAACTCTAATGTGCAACCTGCAAAAGTTTGGCAAAAATACAGTCTATACTTTTGAAATCCAGTATATTACCACCCTAAATTAAATAAAAAATACACTTCCAGATGTAAGAATCTCCTCAGATACACCAAATAGCAGATGCATTTGAGTGGCGAAGGAACGCGTGTAGTCTTTCTTACCCGGTGCTATTGGAAAGTATTAATTTAACGATATCGCAGTTATCAGACGGCAAAACAATTTGGTATAATAATTTTGAACCTTTCCTCTGTGCTAACAGTTATACATAGAAGGACACTGAAAATGATCCCCCGGTAGTATGGACTCTATACGGATCGCTCTCTATCTTTGTAGACACGGGCGTGCCTCTGGCTTGCGTAGCCTGCATAAATACAATTGTGTATCTTGCGACAACACTAATGTATAGGCGAGTGACTACGGGGTGCCAATATCCTGACCTCTATTTTTATTTTAGGACCTCAAAACTGTAAGGTGTGCAGTCATAAGAGGCAAAGAGGAATGCCAGGTTAAAGTGAATGCAATTTATTGTACAGTGTATTCAATAATGCAATATACAATGGTGAAACTGTGAGTGTTGCAGAATGGCTATACACAAATGGTACGCTGGAGATCGTGTTGAAAAGTCACCTTGAATGATTCCACTTTTCCCCTTTTAAACACACGGATAAAAGAAAAACCGCAAGTCATCAAAGAAAGACGACAATCACAACAAAACAGTACATCAGTGATCCTGTAAGATCTATGTAAGCCGATCACACCGGGTTAACCTTTGTAGCACAGCTGGCCGCTGACCCATAGGTATCAAGATCTATAGTCAGCCACCTTGTTCCCCATGACATTGGCTTACCACAGTAACAGTACCAAACATGATTACACTGTATTTTGGAAAACCAAAGGTTTACATAATGCTGATCCAGTAGGAGGTTTTGTAACTGAGCACTGTCTATTTGTTGAAACCTGCTGACTACCTTTGGGGTCTGATAAGGGGCACATTTCTGTAAACCACCCTACACAGGGCTGGGCAATAAACCATATTGAGGATTATTGAATACTGACAATCATCGCAGCTATACAGCACATCGATTTTATTTTGTGTTTTTTTCTTTAATCATACCTGCCGTATCATATAATGCCGTAGTAAACATCCAAACTTCAGAGCCCACGTGAAATTCTTCTGGACAAAACAAACATTACCACTTCTATCTGTTGGGTTTTTATATGACCTTGTATCTTCCATGTGAACACATAACATGATCACAGAAAAGAAGGATTGTTATTACGCTTTATTTTACATTACATTACATTACATTACATTACAGGCATTTGGCAGGCGCTCTTATCCAGAGCGACGTACAACAAAGTGTATAACCATAACCAGGAACAAGTATGACGAAACCCCTAGAGAGAAGTACCGGTCCAAGTGCAGGGAACAACCGCATAGTTCAACTTGGACCCTGAAGGTTAAACTGATTAACACTAAACAACGAGAACGGCAACAACGCAGTCTATGGAAAAAATACAAGCAGTAGTTAAGACAGTTAATGCACCTAAGTCACCTACAAAACAGCTGCCTAGTTACAACCCTAAGCTTACAGTCATTTACAGGGGGGTAGGGATGGATGGGGAGAGGTGCAGCCTGAAGAGGTGAGTCTTCAGTCGTCGTTTGAAATGGGTCAGTGTCTCAGCTGTTCTGACCTCCACAGGGAGGTCATTCCACCATCGTGGGGCCAGAACAGACAGGAGACGTGTTCTGGAAGTGCAGGTGCGAAGAGGGGGACGTGCTAGGCGTCCTGAGGTAGCATAACGGAGGGATCTGGCTGGCGTGTAGGGTTTGAATATCTTGTGGAGGTATGCTGGGGCTGATCCCTTGACTGCCTGGTATGCTAGGACCAATGTTTTAAATTTGATGCGATATTTAAAAAAAAAAACATTTGATAAGGGTCGTTATGATTCATTGTCTGGCCCTACTGCCAGAGGCAGCAGAGGCTGAGAGCTTTCACTGCTGGTTTCACATTCGTTTTCTGTATAAAACAGCATTCCGAGAGCATTCCGTTTTTTTTTTTCTTTTTCACAAAGTGCACAATAGGTTTCTGAAACACAACTGTACTACTCAGCTGAAAGGTGAATGTACCATCTAAACACTGAGTATGAGCAGTCAGGCCTCTCGAGGATCCATTTTCCTTTGTCTTTGTGTCAATATTTTAACATTTTTCCTTACACAAGACCGCTAACTTCACAGTGCTTGGAGGAAATACATGCACTGAAAATGGTGGTGGATATAACTATGGGAAATATTCAGGTATGGAAGTTAACTCACCACCCTTTTAGAAAATATCAACGGAGGTTTGCCCTCTGACCAAGAATATTTCTCTTGAGTGCTTTACTGAAGGTTAGTTGACAAGGTGGATGTGCAAGCACGACCTGAAAATAGATCCACCAAATCATACATCTTAAGAACACTTGAGGTGAGATTAATGTCAAGGATTTCCTAAATTGAAAATGGAAACGTGAACTAAATGCAGAAGTGCCTGCTTCATCTCCTGCACCCGGTTTTGTTGATTGCCTGCTCCAGTTTTTAACTGACAATGTGCATAATCCCTTTTAATGGACATTTAATATTTACACCTGTGGAGCGATCGTTTAAACAGTAATTTACGTTCTGTGTAGGTTGTTTCAGAGCCCTGACAGCCTATTCGTCAAAGCAAACGTGCCAAACCTTTCGCCCTCCTCAGCAATCAATCACACCCCACTTTTCCAGCACGGCAGGAGATAAATTATAGGGCAGTGTTAATCAAATTGTGAGGTTTGCATAATCCCCCCATCTTACAATGAGGGGATTTACCTCCAAGGCATAGCTATTCAAACACCTCTGAGGATTGATCTTGCTCAGTTTTCCATTTTACCATCTTATTTACACAAATCCACACATAAATGTGCGCCTGTGGAAGTATATAAGGAAAAACATGGACGTGGAAGGAAAATGTTATTCATCTCAAGAGATTAAAGATGTGAAACACAGGCCCCATTTAATCAAGAGTACAAGGTATGCAATCTATGGTTATTGCCTTGTTGTAACAAACACTACTTATATGCAACGGGATAATCCCTTTACCCAGTGTATGTGAAACAAATAAATTTGTTAAGGCTAATTAACAAATGTATTATTTTATCTCAAAATCATTTGATGTGGCTTCTATCCAATATTTGATAAGCAAATTCCCCATTCATTTTAAAAAAGCATTTTATATGTACACCTGCTCTGAAAACAAACAAAAACGAACTAAAGAGAACTCCATTAATATGATTTATAGGTTTTACTAATTAATTATGTTTGCTCATACAACAAATGTGTTAATTGTCCCTTGTTTGCCTGTTTCCTAAATAAACCACCTGAATTGTCATCATTTATAATGTATTTTTCTCTGGCCACCTTTTAGCAATTTTAAACAATGATTTATGCTTCACAAAGGACAAAAAGCATTTCTTCTTTTTGAGCGTCATGTTTTTCTACACATGCACTAATGTTAAATGTTCGTCTACCTTCTTCCTTATCTGGTACCATCCTCCTTGGTTGCTAAGTGAATTATATATGTATGTTTCATTCCACTGTTATCAAAATATTTTCAGAGAAAAAAAAATTCTTAATTTGTTTTTCGAGAAGGACAAGAAGGTCATGTCCTTCACCCAAGAGGGGTTGAGGGAAGAAAATCTGGGAGCCATGGGGCAGGTGACTCAAATTGACTCAGAGCACTGTTGTCATGCTCATGACTCAATAACTTTGTCCTCTGTGTCGCAGAGATGCGCAGAGCATAGGGCTCCAGAACAAGCTTGCCATCTGCAGAGAGTGGCATGGCCCCTGAGCCAGACACATTCAACTGCTTGGTTTAGTAAAAGCCACTGCAGCAATTTCTTTATTTCTGACTATTTGATGGTCCAAGCCTTGTAAAGATAGTTTTCTGCCTTTTAGAACTAATTTAAAACAAATTAAGATAAGCAACAACAAAATAAATAGATAAATAAAGTGCATGGAAGTGTATAGCTTTGGTAGTGCAGAAAATTCAGGGTTCAAGCATAAGGTTCACCAGCTTGCCCATACGTCAGACATATTTTTTGGAAGGATGTTGGTGTTGGAGTAGCTATAGGCCTCCACAGCAAGCATGTTTTTGACCTGAATGGTTTAGAGACATAAAGATGAGTGAGACAAACCCCCACTATCAACAGCACAAGGCTGGTGTCCAGGTGGAGGAAACATGGTGGGAAAACACTGCCGCACAGCACCACTTTGGTATCCAGGGAATGAACGCACTGGATAATTACTTCCATGAGCCGGAAATGGCATATTTTCCCCTCCAGATGGCACCACTGCAGTACAGATCAGTGGTTCTCAAACTCGGTCCTGGGGGACCCCTGTGTATGCTGGTTTTCATTCTAACCTCAACAGCAATCCCAGAATTTTAACAAGCTGTTAATTTTTCTTAATTAGGTGCTTTTCATGTTTTAGAGCTGGGGTCCCCAGTCTTATCCAGAAAGGGCCAGTGTGGGTTCACACATCTGATCCTGATTCTACTAATCAAGGTGCTCAGCAATGACTCCAGTGATGTGTGCACCACTAGGTGTGAGGTTGGAATGAAAACCAGCATACACAGGGGTCCCCCAGGAACAAGTTTGAGAACCACTGGTATAGATTATAAGCACTTTATTTTTAAAAGGGCATTAAGGCCAAACTGCAGGACTCCCACAGAAATGGCCATATAAGCCCTGAATGTTCCATGATTTTTTTTAAAAACTGGCTTGACAATATGTTGTGACATGGGTGTGTACTTTCTCTGCAATCCCTTTGCCAGTCCACACATGTGGAGTCCCTTGAATATACAGGCTTGGT
Source organism: Anguilla rostrata (assembly GCF_018555375.3). NCBI lineage: Eukaryota > Metazoa > Chordata > Actinopteri > Anguilliformes > Anguillidae > Anguilla > Anguilla rostrata. The sequence goes on from NC_057934.1 coordinate 31,523,739, forward strand.
GTCTGTGGGTGCAGAGAATGTTTTTTAAGCTTACTTGAACATGAAGTGTTCTCATTTACACAAGTAAATGTTGCTAAAGCAGTTGAATGTCCAGCAGTCCTTTTCTTTAGGTTTTCTGTTTTCTCTTGATACTTTAGTCCATTATTGGACGTTTCATTTAGACTGCTTACAAACTGGTTCACTTGTTGAATGGTAATGTTTGGCAGGGATTCAAGCATTTTTATTCCTGTAGAACAATGCTACATTGTAAAGCAGTTTGACATGTTGACCCCCTTGCTGGTGTTTGTCTTTATTTTTTAAATGGATACAATCAATTTTAAGGTTTAGCTCACCTCTCTCTATGCACTGAATAGAAGACACATTCACAATTAAAAGGCATGTGGCCGCTATTTAAACTCTAACATCTTAAGTGGCCAGATTAGCTGAACTATGGGGCTTAATCGCATTCTCTGTAGTTTGGATTGTGCATTGACTAAAATTTGAGGTACTATGTGAGCTGATAGATCTAGCTGGAAAGGCAATTGCTGCATTCGAGATTTCTCGTTCTCACGAACTGAGAAGTTGCGCACACACCCATGTCTGCTGCGGTAAGCGGTAACTGGATGAGGGTGACTGCCAATTCCCACTATTCCTCATTCCTCTGGCCCAAACTGAGTGTTCAGCTACCTGAGATACCAGACTGAAGCAGGTTAGCAGGTTCCAAGAAAGTGCATATTTGTCCCCAGTCTTACACTTTTTTTTTCTTTTTTGCTGTTTGGTGTGCAAAGTGTCATCTACAATTATACTCCACCCTTTTTTGAAGTTGTGTTTCACACATTAACAAGTTTTTTAGCTATATTTTCTGTGTGTATACGTATGTGTATTTCAAAAGAAGCATGGCCTGAGTACAAAATAATAACAATAACAGTTATATAATCATCATTAAGAGCAATACATTTGTATGTATTTAAACATGTATTTAGCCGGTATTGAAGTTTCAATTCCTCAAAATCAATGATACCAATATGTATATATTTAGTTGTGGATACCAGATACCCTGTGTTGGGATATTATTTCAATACTGTGACATGTTTTTCAACATTATGAAAATATGGGAGGAATATGTATTGTTAACTAAAATTATGTAAGTCTAGAGCATCAGATGTGTCGAAAAAAGAATCACGTAAGGATTTGGTGAAGAAAAGAGTAGCTACAGTATGTAGTGCCATAGATTTTTGACCAGAGGTTTTATTCAGAAACGCAAAGTCCCTCCGTGAAGCACATTCTCATTAGAACTGAATCCACAGCATTCATTTGACCATGTTACATCAGATTGAATACTCTTTTGTACTATTTCTCTGACCTAGAGTGAACAAAGATAAATCAAGATGCCTGAGACAGCAGATGTGGTTTCTACAACAACCGCGACCGCACAGTTTAAATCACAAATGTCTCCAGCAACTGTACCGTCTTATCAACCCCAAGTAAGATCTGAATGCTTACATCTGCCGTTTAGTCAGTATATACAGTACAGGTTTAATTTCAGGGCGCTTGCGTTTTTAAGCATACATTTTCTTTCAATGTCAATAATGCTTACACCTTTCTCTTTTACAGTTCACCATGCATGACATTTTAATTTTATTAATCTTTATGCAATTCTCTTATTTTTTAATTGGTGGTTTACTCAGAAATTCTCTAGTCTAGAGCTATGATCAGAGTTGTGCAGACTAACGAGGCACCAATTGTGGGTGTGGTCTGGGTAGGGTTAGGGACTTTCACCGCATTACCTGATTTTCCTGTCTTAACCACTGTCAGGCTTAGATTGGGAAATGCAAACAGATGCGGATGTATCCAACTGCCTCGCCCTGCCCTGGTGTTTATACAGTAATGTATATTCTATTCATGCTTATGGAAAGTTTTAGCTTTCAAGCTGAACCATGACTATTATTTGACGTATATTTAGTATTTAGGGGCTTTATCCTTACAGCCTCATAGCCTTTGACTATTTCAAAACCTACAGCACCATTCATTACCTGTCACATTCACCGCACCCACATACAGTCCCCATTTGGTTGCCTTGCTGTTATTTTGCCGTAATCCATGCTCTTGCATTTCTTGTATTTTGATCTTTTTTTTTACCTTTTATGGTAGGGCTTACAGAGTATGGGGTGTGGACACTGTGTGCTTGGAACTTCCTTCCGGGGTGTACATGTCCAGTGGCTGCTGCATGTATCTGCTCCAGCCCACGGTGCATACCACCAAAACTGAAGTATGTTCATTCACCATGGATGATGACACATCCACAAGGAATGATGGGGTGCTGACTTATGACCTCTTTGACATGAGAAACTGTATGGCTGCCATGTTCTCTGTACCCTTTGACTACAAGAACTGGCAGGGCTGACAAACATCTTTATAAGCACATGCACAAGGAAACAGACTTCACCCACTTTGACCACATTGAGGCTGCTGGTAATGGGGTATCTTACAAGGGCAGAACTATGGACATCCAGGCCACCATGTCTAATGTAGACAAGGCGATTGTCATGGCGGAGGTGTATAACAAAATTTATGACATGTTAAAAAGAGAAAACTCCTTAAAACTAAATGCCTTTTACTTTAACCCCTGTTGGAGTAGCAATTCACCAAATAATTGCCCTCAAGGGTAATTTTTGATCTTTAAATTAGCATTTTACACAAACTTTATGCTGGTAAATTCAGTATTTCAAGTAAAATACTCAGGCTAGATGTTGCCATTATATTGTTTGTCACCTGGTGCATGGGAGATGTCAATAAACTGTAACTTAGCATAGGTGAAAAAATGAAAAAAAAAAACCTGGGTAAAAACTCAGAGATCTCAATATAAATAAATAACATTTTATTTAAACTTTTTGTTGTGTTTTCAATCTAACTATCTACCTTGTTTTGATTTCTAGCTAGAAAATATACAATAAATAGCTTATTTGTAACACACTTTACATTTTTTATATTCAGAGGTGCAATCACATGTTGTATGGTGTGGCAGACAATCTTGACCCTAATCGACCCCACCTACACACACACATGGGCATGCATGCGTGGGCGCAGACACACAAACACACATCATTTTTTTAAAAATATAGAATTAACTTTCTAGACTTCCTGCTTAAACCAGCCTAATAAGAGCCATTATATCAGACTAGTACACTAATGCATCAGTGTTATATTTGTCTTTTTTCAGCTACAATGCATCTCTTCTTAATTTCTCAGATTTTTCGCATTCAACACTGTGCAGTGTTGTTGATAAGAGAAGTATTTGTCTGAAGCTGAAATTTTGGCAATAAACTGCACTCAGCTAGCCTTGCGTGTCAGGCAGTTGCAGTTATCTTTTGTAAATGCATTGCAATCTGTAGATATGTTGGTCGCATCCCATTGTGTGTCTGAAAACTGCAGGTAGTTGTGCACACATAGGCTATGGATTTCAATAGGCACAAATATACTTGCACCAGTATAAAAACTATAGATGACAGAAGCAGGATAATCTGCAACAATTGTAATATGGACAAAAGAAATCCCTTGCCTGAATGAGCTATAGGTAAGTGTCATTGAAAGAAGTATGTGTGTGTGTGTGTGTGTGTAGGAGGAGGGGGGTGGGGGGGTGGAGTTTAGAACAAACAAGTACAGACTAGCTGCTATTTACAAGTTAGTTAACACATGGACAAGTAGGGTAACCTATAAAGCAAACGATTAGCTTGGTCTGAGATACCATATAGAGAAAATTGGTTTCCTATTGGAGCATTACTGTATATATGTTAGCATGAGCCATCAATGTCCCATTCAGTCCAAAAGACTGTACATACTTGGTCAGTGTACAGGAGGATGCTTTGAATTTTGACTAACGGGTTCCAAATCTGTCTAATCTGACCACAAAACCACAAAGTTGTTTGATGCTTTCTTGCTAACTCTATAAGGTGTGCATGGAATTTGGCTTATTTTTTGCACTGCCATACTGTTTACTTATGTAGAGTGACTTAGAGGCTTTTATGCACTGGTGCACTTTTTTTCCCATCTACTGTATGTGGTTGCTTCAAAGTCACTTTATACAGATACAGATGTATGGACACACGGAGGACAACAAATAACATTACAAAGGTGAGGACATGCCATAGCTACCTAGCTATATAATTAGTACAGTTGCGCCGTGGGTCTGGACGGTTTTGTGCTTGTTTAATGAGTGAATTCTAAAACTGAATGATTCTAAAACACTCATTTGTCCCAATGAACGGGTAGTGCTGCCAAATGCACAATCCTAATAATTTTTAAGGATAATTTTACCCTCTATATGATAAATTAATATAAAATGTGTACAAACATACAAAACGCATACATAGTATACTATAAAGCACTATAATGCTGCTTCTGTATATCATCTTGATGAATAACTGATTAAGTAACTGATAGAGACAGCATAAGGATAACAAGAGTTCATACATGAAATCATTCAGATGTTTATTATATACAAAGTAATATGTAGTAATTTTCAGTTGCAAATTATAATATATTGTAATGTAGTTAAATCTATCAGATATAAACACAGAACAATTATATAAATAGATATAAGTGCAATAAGTAAATACGAGTGCATAGTTTTTAGCAGGCCAGATGTAAGTTAAAAGTAGTCTTTAATATAATACAAAATATAATACACTCCATATACATCACTTCTAGACGAGACTTGATATTTTATTAGGGGTGCCTGTAGACTTCAGGTCTCATCCATCATCCGTGGGACTCTTTTTGAAACTTCAGATCTATGTTTAGATCTTCAGACTACAAAAAATATGCCCAGGTTGAATGAGCAGTTCTCATTATTGTACTTCTATTTAGAATTCTCTCATAGAATCCCCCCCCCCCACCCCCCCACACACACACAGACACCTGTTTTTGTTATCTAAGAGGACGTATTTGTCCATTTTATGCTCCAGAAATTGTAAACCAACTTCATTATCTAAATCTATTAATAATTCACTGGTGGAACATGATATACTGACCCTGGTCTCAGCACACTTAAAGATTATTTGTGGAGATTTTGAGGGGAACACTCATTAAAATCCAACACAGTCATTTACAGTCATGAGGATTGTTCAGCCTGAATCTCTATCACTATCTGGAACCTATGTCCAGTTCAAGCCCCCTTTACACATAATCTTAAGTGTTCCTCCAGTTTTTTCCAATTTATGGAAATCTTCCGCCACAATTTTAGTGAGAATCAAAGCAACAAAGCATTTTAATGAATACTTTACTGAATCTGGCCTCTCAACACTTATCGCACAAATATGTGACTTTGCCCATAGAAGATACTGAATATGCATTTTGTGAGAAAATTACAGCATTTATTTTATTGAGGAAAAGTTAAAAAGATATTTAGAATATTTCAGGAATGGAATAAACAGCGTCACTGTCCTTTCTTCACATGGCTTTTGGATGACAATTACCAATTTTCAAATTATTGTTCTGAACAATTTATGCTCCTCAAATCACACAATGCAACTTCAAATGTTAGGTGGATTTATTGTCAATGTATAAAGTGGTGCTGAAAATATATGGGGTGGCTTTGTTCTTCATATCATGTAAGGGATATCAAATGATAAATTAGTTGGCAAACTTAAAGTTGCAGTATTTAATTTTGTGGTAGAACACTTTTGTTAATATTTGGTTGAATTTCCCTCACATCCTGACCGATTTCAATAAATTAAAAGCTCTGAGAAAAAAATCTGGTATCTCTGACTGCCCCAGGCTTTTAATTCAGCCACTCCAGGTTTCACCGCGCCTGAATCTTAACAACCCATCAGGACAGCTGTCTGCCCTGCCTGTCAGTCTGTCAGACCTGTTGCATGCTCGCAGCACTGCCAGAGCAGACAGGGCAGGCGTGGCTACACAGATAAGAGCAGAGGTTACATTACAGGAGAGATGGTGCTAAAGCTAAACCTCCAAATGACACAAAACTCTGGTACTACGTTTAAAAGCTTCAGAACTATATTTCACACTGAATATGACATGAAGGCAAACGGATCATGAAAGCCAAGGTGTTTTTCAAGTAAAATCAGATGCAATTCCTTAGCTTGTAGTTGCAAAGCAGCTGAGGTTATTGTGTGACAAGTGGCAATAATCTGGCTAAAGTTAGCTAGCATCCAAGTGATGTGAAACTCTTTTTCTCACACCTGACTGTAATGAGAAGAATGACAATAAACTCAACGTGAACAACCTTTTCATTTTAATGTCAACAAAAAACAAAAATGTAGAAATAATTAGCATTTGAGTGAAACAAGTAACCGTTACAAATTCCTACATGTATTAGTCTTTACCAACATAATTAAGCAATCTACTGGTGGAAATTTTAAAATCAGCTTGAACATGTATTGCCTTGTCCAGTATTTTTCTACATAAAATAATAATATTTGTGCAAAGAAAAAAAAAAGATTTTTTGGCATGTATACTTTATTTCAAATTACTGATGAATGTCATTACCACTCATAGTCAAGAAGATATATAGGGGATAACCGGCATAATTGTAAAAAAAAAATCTATATTTACTGAATTAGAAGTAATGCGATCAAAAGCTGTGAAATTACATAACAAAGAGTACTTGTCTGTTACAATAAATCACATTAAGTTTGAGGTGATCTCAAACGGTTTGTGTACAATTTAAAGAAATGTTAACATAGCCCGATGTACAACTGTAAAATATGTCTGGGACAGCTATAACTGAGTTAACAAAGAATTGCACAAATCGTTAATATCTGCAGTATTCATGGTATAAAACGCTGTTGGTTCTAAACAGCATACTGTGCAAGGATGTTTAAACCAGCGACCAATTAGGAAGGTGACGTTATTTTTTGTTTGTTTCGTCGAAAACATTTATTTTGTCTATGTAGTCAGGTCAATAGGGAAGAGAAGAGTGAAGAAACCTTTTTCAGCCAATCTTGATTTTCTGTAGGCCTTACGTCATTTGTTGGCCAGTTAGTAATCATGCATGAGGTAGAAACCACTTTTTTTTAATCTCTTATATCCCTTTCTACTGTGTATGTATGTTCTATTTGCACTGTCCATTGTTACATGCAGGTAGGCTAATTGGAGACTCTAAATTGCCCATCAATATGAGTGTGTGAGTGAATGGTGAGTAAATGGTGTGTGTGATCTACGATAGATTGGTGGCCTGTCCAGGGTGTATTCCTGCCTCTCGCCCAGTGCACGCTGGGAGGCTCCAGCAAACCCTGCGACCCTGCCCAGGATTAGCAGGTATAGATGATGGATGGATGTAGGTGTGACAGCCATGCCACATGAGGATAGACTTGCTCCGTTGCTTAGCAATGTCTGAGTAAGTAATACAAGTCAAACCCACGCTGATTTGGAATCAGGAGATAAATAATTGAAATACATGTATTTAAAACATGATGAAACTACCTCACATCCAATCTTGCACAGTTCAGTCAAGCCATGTCATTATTGCGAATGATGGACTTGTGCGTTACAATGAGCAACACCAAGATATTTTATTTTTGTGAATGGGATCACTGACACTGTATGATCTCCCCTGGTTTTATTTTTAGTAAAACTTCAAGATACTGTTATCATAATTTTTTAGTTATAGCAAAGAGCATTTAAGCTAATTAGCAACAGGTGTAATGAGAAATTAAATCTGACCCATAATAAGCATTCAGGCAATGTTCTAATTCTGACAGAAGAAAGTCTCAACGAATTTCTCTTATTTATGTGTTTCGTTCAACTCAATTAAAAAAAAAAAGTTACAGGCGATCTCTGCACCTCCTGCAAAAACATTATGAGAAACATATTATATCATCAGTCCGAGTCTTCCATTGCAGTGGTAGACTACGGAAATCGGCAACATGCCCTGCGCCATACGCATGGCTCATAAAGGGAAAGAATAGAGCCACGCCTACTGATAGTATATTCAGTATAACCCTGCCCTGTCGGCAGGTGCGCTACATGCTTTATGTTGTGACCGCTTATCTCTGGTCCCAAAAATACCAACAATCACAAGCAACACCCAGTGCACAACGCGCCGCGCTATTGATAGCACCCATGCGCTGTGTGACAATGATTCCCGGAAAATAGAGCCCGATATGTCCTCTACAGTGCATGTGGTTGGAGGGAGGGGCTTTGGAGGGAAAGCTGAGGGCAGGGGGTGAGAGGGGATGGAATGTTTTTTTTTTTCTCCCCTCCAAAGTTTCGCCAAATGTACAGTATTGTGCAAAAGCCTTAGGCACCTGTAAAAAAAAATGCTGTACAGCTAAGATGCTTTCAAAAATAATTAAATGAAAGGTTATAAATATTGAAAAATAATATTATGAGCAGTAAATAGTTAAAAACTAAATAAAATCAATGTTTGGTGTGACCACCCTTCGCCTTTAAAACTACATCAATTCTCTTAGGTACATTGTCCTGCAGTTTTATAAAAAAAATTGGCTGGTAGGTTGTTCCAAGCATTTTGGAGAACTTGCCACAGTTCTTCTGCAGATTTTGGCTGTTTCGCTTGCTTCTGGCTCTCCAGGTAATCCCAGAGACCCTTGATCAAGTTTTTATCTGAAAAGTAATCTATTAATTAAAATACTACTTTATTTATCAAAATACAAAAATGTATCTGTAAAATTTCATTTTTTGGAAATCTCAGATTTGCTCTTTTCTATTGACACACTAATGCAGAAAACAAAAAATAAACATCTAAGACCAAATATATACTATATATTATATTTAAACATCTAGGGTGCCTAAGACTTTTGCACAGTACTGTACATGCTACCCCTTTAAGGAAAAACAATAAACCACCCTGTTAACTACCAAGTATTCTTTCAGCACAACCTGCAATAAAGGCTGTCAAATAAAACTGCGCTTTGAGATCATTTAAATGACTAAATCTGTGCATTGCAGATCTTTGCCATTAATGTTCTCTGAGTGTAATTGTGGAGAACGTACATAAGGCCTGCATGTATCCAAAATTTTAAACAATGTTGATAAAATCTGCACAATTGTTCAATGCAAATGAAATCATTTTATTATTTACCACTGATTCGTTAAAGTTTATGTTTTCCCCCATCAATTTTCAGCTCAGCAGCTTCTGGCACACCCCACATGGAATACAGTCTTTGTCTTCAACTATGTCATGTCGGTAGGATTTACATGTCTGTCAAAACTGATATTCAATAAAATATCAGGCTGTTTTAAAGACAAACTAAGGTATCGTTAAAATTGTCCTGAATTGCTTTGGAGGGTAGACATACTGCCTTGTTTCATCTATCCGGAATAGTCATGTCATGTGTGAAGAAACTCGACATGGTATTTTTTCACATGGGAGACCTGTGTGTGAACAGGAAAAACCACTGCCTAACCTGCATAATTGAACCCGACAATGTTGTGGGTTCCATGTTTGAAAGGGGCTAAACAGAAGCTTGACAACATTTCATGATAGATCTATGTGTTAGCTATGCTATTCATTAGAAACACTAGTTTTCCCTGCCTAGTGGAGGATGCGGTAATTAAGCAACGATCCACAATTTATTTTAAAATGGGCTACAAACATGCCTCTAATTTGAACTCAGCGTCTGCAACAGACTTCTAACCAACAACGTCACTTGTTCCCTTATCAGCACTCTGGGCTAACGTAGATTGTCCTTCCAAGCAGAGAGTATGTGCACACTGAAGCAAGACAGTTCTAGAAACACCTTAGTATTGTGCTATAAACTGTATTTATAATCACGGAAGATCGGAGGAAAAAGGTTTCACACGGTAACAAAAGTATTAAAAAATCTTGAAAAAGGAGATCTGAATTAGAGGTTTTATTTTGTATTATATTTAAAAAGTTGAAATTCACTTATAGAGGGTGTTCTAGACAAACCAATGACCCCACTGGTAGGCATGAAAGTATACCAAAAAAGTGAATTTAGTGTTTATTATTTATTCTTATTCCACATCAACTTTCTGTATGCTACTCCTCCCACAGCCTTTTAGTAAGACCCACCACGTTTGGCTAGTAGCTTCACCTGGTTGCTTGTGCTTTTTGTGTCAATAGCGCAAATATTTTTTGAGATATTTTCAACTTTACATTGATTGACACTAATGGAACGTTCACAATCTGAACAACACACTTGCCACTGACATTAAAATTGGTTGCTGCAGTCGCCACAGATACAGTCTGTCTCTTTCACAAAGCTTCTAATGGGCAAAAGGTGAATAACGATAGCAACAGAAATGCGAGTTCAGCCCAAACTAATATTATTTTATGGTTATAATTCCTGCCAGCTAACATAAATATTTAAACATTCAACATAATATTAATTATTGCAAGATATTGACACTCAAAAACATGTTAGAATGGATTCTCCTCTGTCCAAAATATGTCATTTCGAATGAAGAAAACTTTGTTCTGTGGTGTAGATAACATGTTCAAAACATTATCCAAAATGTGCAATTTGGTGTGGTTTTGGGACATCTTGCAAAATTGCATTCCTTTTAGTTATCTGCACAATTGTTTCCAGTGGTGGGCAACAGATTGGGGAAGAACTGTGTACAATAATTTTGCTGTTGAGCTGATGTGAATTTTGTGAAATCAACAGCAGAGTTGCATTTTTATGTACATTAGGTGTATACCATGGATAATTCTTCACTTATTTCCTTTGATACATAGTCTTGATGGTTAAGGGGTTAAGTAAATCAGCTTTCAAAGTTCAGTTGTAATACATAGTACATGTATATCAATTGCATAGAAACTGAAGCCTACTAACCAAGAAATGTCCTAGGTACTAGGCTATACACAGAACAGACTCCACTTTCAAAGCGAGCTAAGGACTATTCTGGCCAAATGCAGAATCAGTAAGAAAACAGAAGGAAACAGAAACAGTTGTCTGCTGGCAAGTTTCTGACTACCCAGCTGAACAATGACTGCTTCTAGAAAGGGTAATTAATAAATATATTTGTTAATGTAATGTAATAAAAATGTTTCATTTTAAACAAGTTGCTTTTGTTTCATTATGTTGCTCCCTTGGAAACTTAGTCGTGTGATTTCCAAAGTAACCCACGGAAGCAGATGTAATTCATTGTGCTATTCTACTAGGTACACACACAGATCAGTTGGTCAACTGGTTCGGTTGACTCTCCAGGAGGAGGAAACGACCTGTTATGCCAAAAGACCTATCCCCATGAATTATACGGTTATATTTCACAAACTCTCCAAGTCAAATTATGATCATTATACCCCCCCCCCTGCCTAGCTCTGAAATACAAAAGGCACAGACAGGGTTTTGTAATCTCTGCAAAACTATGGACACACCTAAACTGGTAGAAGGGGAGGGAAGCGACAGCGGTGCACGTTTCACCTCATTCTTCCACCTCCTTAAAGAAAAAGGTATCACAGGACTAACAGCTCTCTGAAGCACAAGAGCTCAGACAAGGTAGGTGGTTTTTGCCTCATTTTAATTTATCGAATACAGTGTACATACTTTAAGGAAACCCAGAGTGGCTTTAGCTTTACATGATGCATGCAGAGTGCTGGAGCATATTTCATGCTTTTTATTGCTAGGGACAAACAATTAAGGTTTTTTCAACTATTTTCTGCAGCAGCTTATTGTATTGAATTATATGTTCAATTACGCAGCCCAAGTACTGGTTTACAAAAATGAGGTACTTGGATATTCAACAATTGTTTCAAAAGTCATTAATCAAAAATGTAACTGCTTGTCAGTCGGAGTGCAACTCATGAAGTGAATGTAGCATTCATGTAGCAAAGAATGCTTGTTTCTAAACCGGATTTTCCCTCATTTTAAAATTCAAGGCGTTGAGGAGGTATTCACATTAACATTCATATTTTTGCCAGTTTCACACAATGTATTTGCAGCTTTTAGAACCAGACCAGTTGATGACACTGCCTCTGTTTTTTTTTAGAACAGCCCTGTCTAGTTCAACATAACATTCCTCAGGTGGTTTATTCAGGTCAGCCTGTGCTCTACTGATTTTGCAGCTTTTTATGAGAGTTTCTTTTTCTTGTGTATCACAGAGAAACTGTCACCGACCTTCAGACAATTCAAGATGCCTGAGACTGCAGAGGAATTTTCTTCACAACTGACCACCAACCGAAACTGCACCATCGAAATCACCAATCTCAGCAGTACCTTCTGTTTGATCAACCCTAAGTAAGACCTCAGAATTGTTCCCTGAAGGAATATTTGTAGCCTACTTTACATTGCAGTCATTTCAGTGGCCGTTAGAAGGCTGATTGTTATACAGTACAATTTCCCTGGGTTATGCATGCATATTGATCCAAACATTGTGCCTTGAGTGTTTTGACCTCTCTCTACAGGGTGTACATGAACAGTGGCTTCACCTTCAACCCTCCTCAGCCCACAGTGCGCACCACCAAGACTGAGGTTTGCTCCTTCACCAAGAAGGACGACACAGCCTCTGGAAGCGTGGGGGTCCTAACCTATGAGCTCTTTCACATGCAGAATCGCCACTGCAATGAGCTTATTGCTATCATGTTCTCTGTCCCCTTTGATTACAACTTCTACAAGAACTGGTTTGGGGTGGGAATTTTCGAGCACACCCGTAAATGTGATGAGGATCTCTACAAGCACATGTACTACCAAGATGACCCAGCCAACTTTGTCCGTACTGAGAGCAAAGGTTCTGGGGTGGAGTTCAAGGGGCGAGCAGCGGAACTGAGGGCCAACATGTCAAATGTGGGCAGGGCCATCATTAAGTTGGAGGTGTATGATAGGATGGCCTGAAAGGTTACCTTCCATGAATATGAGGAGTAAGAACATTCCAGTGAACGATTCTCAGAAACAGTAAAATGGAAGCATAGAACTACATAATAAAAAGTGATTCCAGGCAAAGTGTTTGTATTCGATGCATCAAAAAGATTGACTTTTTCTGGCATGTAACATCTCATTTGAATTTATGTCAATGTATTGTCAACAAATAAAACAAAAAATAAAAATATATTTCTTTACTTGTGATTTTTTTATTATTATTATTTTTTTCTATAATACCTTTGGTATTTGCAAGGGAGGTCTGGCCATGAGGCAGCACAATGAATAAAATCATGTTCATCTCACACAACTAATGTGTGTTAGTTACATTAAACTTCTATTTGTCATGTTGTGATTTACAAAATCAAGTTTGACGTACCAAGCTTGGTTATTGCTTTGAATGTACAAGATGTGGTTTATTCCTGGAATTTGAATCACCAATGAAAAATACTGTAATAGATAATAAAAATTGTATCATCACATCCATCAAGTCTTGTTCGTTTTGACCATTTTTGGATGAAGATGTTGCTGTGGCCTTTACTGAGGGGATTTATAATAGTTCCAATCTAAATAAATGAAAACAAGTAATATTTACTCTTTAAACAGGCTCAAATATAGAAATATTTATTGTTTACACAAATTGTTTACATTTACACAAAGGATTCAATATGTATTACATTACAGGCATTTGGCATATGTGCAATTTATTGAACAAACTACAACTTCTTAATTGCAACAACCAGTTAAATGTTCATAAATAGATGCTATTATGTTATTGAAGGACCCGTTAAGGCCACATTATGTCAAGAATAGCTATGTATGCCATGAAATACCTTTATTAAGTCATTAACTTTTTTCATTTTCTGTGTTACAGTATATAAAAAGCTATTTCTTTACAATAAAATGTATAGATGTATTACATTATAGAGTAACAGTTGAAATCAGTGGGGTCCTGACGGCTGATCATATGGACACTCAGTCATTGACACTAAACCAGTCAAATGGAAAAAATTAAAATTTTAGAAGAAAAGCAAATGATGACAAACCAAAACAGAACTGTGTTGAAACTAATTTATGGAAAAAATAAACATGGAAGAATCTGAACATGCTTTTAACAAACTTAACTGATCATGCGGTAGCATAACACAAGCCAAGCATACAAAATGGGTCACAGGACCAAGCTTGAAAACCTCTGCATTAGATTATCTGATCACTCACATCTGTTACCGGACAGCTTTGTGGTTGAGTATTGGAATGGTGGCAACCCGCAGATAAAGGCGTGTTGACTGTTGAATTCTATTTTTCACAAAGGTATAGAAAAAAACAAGGACTTAAAAAAGGAGAGTCCACACCTTATTTTAAAACTGTTGTCGGAGGTGGGGTGCATGAAGAAGGCGTGTTTTTTGAGAGAGGAATGAGGGGAGGAATCTTGTGGGTGGTAATGTTTGTCCCATTCTTGATAAGCTTTTTCAAAACTTACTGACAGACTTGCCAGGTTGCGTCTGACTTAACGCCCTTTGGTTGTGCTGCGGGTAAGTCTCTGACTGACAATGCAAGTTAACCTGCTTTCATGAATCCAGCTAAACCTACATCAGCTCAGCTTAAAAGTATTCTCATATATGCTCATATAATGCTTTGTAAAATTTTTATTATCATTACTGTTGTTGTTGTTGTTGTTTGGAAAGTATACAGTATACATTTGTATGAGTTTATCAGCAAAATTGTTACACTGAATCAATCAGGATTCAGTATAACAATACAACAGTATTGCAAGGATCTGTAACTTCTGTGATGCTTCTTCTCACATAATACGCCTGACACAGAGCATTCACCTTTTCAAACAGTGTTGAGGTTTTTTTTTTTTTTTTTTTTTGCATAAAATACAGGTACTAATTAAAGATGAAAACCCAGCACATTTGAAAAACTTGTGAATGTTTCTTTCACTACACATGTAAGCTTTAATAAGCTTTAGAAAAAAACTAAATTAACCTTCAGCAATAGTGTTAATGTGCAGACTGTGAATATATGGAGATAGAGTTGTTATAAGAGAGACTGAAATAAACAGGGTGTGTCAAATGGGTAGACATAGTAGGTGAAAGTATTTGGTAAAACATTTGAAGTTATTTTTATTTAAGTTTTTACAAGGTCAATATCTTCTGAGGTTTGTCCATTTGGGTACCTTAATGGTTGCATTTCAAGGGATTGATTTAATTGATCGATTGATTGACTTCTTGGTGGATCAAAATTTGAGAATTATAATATTTTTCCAGATGGTTCTTAAATATATTTGCTTCATTAATTTTGATACAGTAGGTAATTTCACACAAAGTGCATTTACAGAGCAGACCAAACCCAGTGAAGCAAAAGTCAGAATCTAGAGGGGTGGAAATCTAGGTTGAGAGACATTTTGACATAAACGGACTAGGTTAACCCCAGTATAGCTTAGGTTTTACCCAGATATGGCCTGGCTACATCCTAGTATTTCACTGACTTTTCATCAACTTTTCATGACTAAAATGTTCACTGGGAACTTTCCAGGAGCAGATGGCATCAGTGGCATCTTCCTTTTTTAATCTTGATTACCCTTCTGTATTCCCAGTGTAAGACATTCACTCTAATCAAGCTCTCAAAGATGTCTGAATCTGCAGAGGCAGTGGCAGCCAACTTGAGCAGCAGTAGAAATGTCACCATTGAGATCTCAAACCTCACCAGAGACTACTGCCTGGCTAACCCCAAGTAAGTTCATTTGAAGTAATTCTGTACTGCTCCAACGGCATAGATCAAACCCCAGTTACTGTTATAAAATCCCAAGCATGATGAGATTGGATTACGTGAGTGGGCATTTGTCGGTTTTCTTCAGGGTCTATCTGGACAGTGGGGACACCTACAACCCTCCCCAGCCCACAGTGCGCCCATTGATGACCGAGGTGTGTTCCTTCAGCAAGACGTCTGGCAAGGCCAAAGGCAGCGTGGGCGTCTTGACTTATGACCTCCTAGAGAGGGCCAAGAGAAATGACATGGAAACGTTGTCCGTGATGTTCTCCATCCCGTATGACTACAATATGTATAAGAACTGGTTTGCTGTGGGCATCCACAGCAAGGGAAAGGATTGCAATGAGTCACTGTTCAAGGAGATGTACTACAATAAGGAATCAGGCTTTGTCAGGGCAGAGGCCACTGGGTCGGGCATCAACTATATAGGCAATCACCTGGACATCAAAGCCACCATGTCCCCCATGGGGCGAGCCATCATGAAAGTGGAGATCTGGGATAAGCTCTTCACACCTGAGGGCCAGAAACCGATGTTTTAATATGATTCCTGTGCTTAAAAACTTCCCCACACCACATGCCATAGTCGCTAATCATCCTGAACCATAACACAATAAATTGGCATGTAAGTTTGTTTGTACAATCAGTTGACTGTATGGATATGTGCTTTCCATAAAAAACAGAAAATAATTAAAATAATTAAAAACCAGTATTTATGCTGCAAGTGTGTTTTGTCCAAGAACCCCCCCCACCCCCCGCCCTGATGATATTTCAGGCAGAATACAAAATGTGAATGTACTTGACATAATTAATAATCTGCACATTACCAAATAATGTGGTAGGACATAAAAATCTTACCTAATAAAATACTATGTTATTAAGCTAAACATGTATGTAGTTCAATGAATCATTTTTACTAGTTGTTGCAAAGGTGCTATTGGTTTCGCAGGAGAAAAACTGTACTGTTGTACTGTACCAGTGACTGGGGATACATTGCTATCACCTAATGTGTGTTTCATTTCAGAACTGTTATGTTTTACATAGAGTATCACAATGTAAACAGAATTTATACCAAAGTTGCATCACAGTACAGATTAAGGATAGAAGACCACTTACAGCAAAATAAAGTGCACTTTTCATTTCCTTTTCAACAGGAGTTTTTTCAGCATATGTGTGTACCCATTTATTCATAAATATGCAGTTTCTTCAGAAGACAGGAAACTTTTTGGTAAATGGTAAATGACTGCATTTATATAGCGCTTGTATCCAAAGCACTTTACAATTGATGCCTCTCATTCACCCATTCAAACACACACACCAACGGTGAAAGGCTGCCATGCAATGTACCAATCAACTCGTTGGGAGCAATTAGGGGTTAGGTGTCTTGCTCAGAGACACTTCGACACACCCAGGACGAGGGATGGAACCGGCAACCCTCCGACTGCCAGACAACCGCTCTTACCTCCTGAGCTATGTCACCCCTACATTTTTGCACTTGAGGTGAATGTAACTGGCAAAATAATCAGACCACAGGTTGTCTCATATCTCAGAGTACAGTGTGACCTCTCACGTGAATACATTACCAATAACTATATAACGCCATATAGTGAAGAAGACAACCTCCTCATCCAGAAGTTAAAACTGTCAAGTCTGATGATCAGAAAATAAACATACATCAGAATAGTCTGAGTAAGAAAGGAATGCTGTTTATGAAATGTTTAGCAAGAGCAAGTAAAATATTGTTGACTAAAAATCACATGAATTTACAGCTTTAGTTACTGGTGGCACTTGAGAGAGTCATCTAGTATCCAGAATTAATTAACAGTTTCTGATTGACTGGGATATGGCACTTCCTTCATCCATGACACCATCTAGAGGTGAATGGTAAACTTACCTGTTTAAAGGGAGATGCATAGAGTGTAATACAATGTCCTGAGGTGAGAGCGAATGAGCGGCCATATGTCAGTGAAGCAAGTGTAGTGAAGCCATTGGAAGTTTTCAATCAGCTCTTGGAGCAAATGTATTTTTCCCATAGGAGCCACATCCAGTAACTATTAATTAAATCTGACTGGTAGCCACAACAAAGATGCCATTCTGATCAATGGGCTTCTAAGCGCTAGGCCCTTTCATGAAATGTATAAATTCAAATACAAACTGCAGAATTAGCATGAGATTGGTTGAGGTATTTTGTTTGGCGAGGGAGTCGTGGAAGCATTGTTTGCGCTGAAACGGCACACGTCTGTGAAGCGGAAGCCACAGATGGATCTTCTCAGCACGCTGGGCCTGGATTTCTTCCCCTTTTAAAGGGATAAATCCCAGGATCCTTTCATGCTCTCTGTTTCCCAAGCAGCTGCATTCGTTTACGAAGCCTCTGTATAAAAGGCTGTTTTGCCTTTTCAATTTCATTTCAGAGTAATCTTTGCTAACGACGCACACGGGTTTCCTTTTTTTCCCCAAATGCGACCGATAAGATGACTGAAGGCTGGAAATGGAATGGATTTGCGAGCGTTTTGTTTATCTGCGTGAAGCGAAATTCGATGGAGCTGTCACTACTGCAGAAGAATGTATCGGTCCCCTCTGAGCAGCACGAACATTTGTCTTGCAGTGAACAGACGAACATGCAGGCCCAAAGGAAATGTACGATAGCCGGAGTTAGAGACATCCCTGACATGCTTCTGGTTAATAGCACTCACCAGCTGAAAATCTGATTTGATTTCATCATACAAATCTGGGCTCACTGTAAAAATCCCAATTACAAGCTATGACAACTCAGTTCGCAAACATAACACATTGTAACGTCAGGTGTTAACTACTGGAGACTTAGTTTTGCACATCACAGCCTGTGGGCGCATTGCTCATTTATTGAGCCAATGGAGTACTCAAGGAGAGCCCTGGTTACAGTTATTGAGTGTTGGATGATTAATGTGCTCTCAAGATGAAAGCAAACCAAAAAACCTTCGCATTCAATGTGAGAATAAGGGGATTCAGTTGCTTCATAAACTGTTGAATTCAGATTAAGGCTTGGATTCGATCAGCATTTGTCCTTAGCTCTGAACAAAATACGTGACTTATTTTGGGGAGTTTAGCAGTCAACAACATTAAATCAATTTGCATGTGAAGGAAAAAAAAACGTAATGCAAATTTTGGTGATCACTAAACTTGCCAAACTTTATTTAATAAATCCAGGAGGTAATGTATACATGGGCTGTCTCCAGGACCTGGGTGAAAACCTCCATCTTCCTCAGAATTGGGGAGTGGGGTTACTCTGGTACCGGAGAGATTCTTGCTTCTTCTACCTCCAGTACGCTTAGGCCTGGGGTATCTGCATCGAGGATGGTGCTGCTGATTGCGGAATTGGAGCTTACGACCACCCCATCAATCATCTCCTCAACCACAGTGACCACCTTCTTGATTTTTACTGATGAGGATTCAGGAGCTCCTACTGATGAGGATTCATGAATTGTTACTGATGAGGATTCACGAGTTGATTCAGTTTCAACGGTTCCAAGTTTTGTATCCAGCCCTATAAGATCAAGACAAGCTTCCATCACATTTAACCAGGACAAAATTTTTCTCAGGCATACTGTATCATAAGGTGTATATTCATCAACCAAAGACTGAGAAAACGTACAGAACTTAGGCATGGGTTTTCTGGTTTCAGACACCCTTTTAAAAATATTTTTTTTGGATATGACTTTTCATGTCTGAATCAATATTAAATATTTTATTATATTGATTCTCTTCATAATTCCAGTTTTTCCATCATAAACAGCTTTTGATGCTTTTCATTATACATGAGAAATTCTAGAAGCCTTTTATTAGAAATGTTTAACTGAGCATGTGAAATTGAGCATTTGTTTAATCTCACCACGTGCTTCCCCCAACAATCTTTGAGGAAGTATTAACTAAAACCAGAAAACCATCTTAAAAAGTCACCTTGAGATAAATTGTGCTGAATGCAATTGTTTTTGTTGAGCTATTAAGAGGTCATTATACCCTGGTTTCCTAAGGCACAAAATCACAGATTAATGTGCATTCTACCATCAAGCTGAGCTACTTTTCACCCTCTCTTCCTTCCCCTGATACTAGACAATTACCTTAGGGTAACATTTCGTAATTTAAAGTTCTAGTTATATATGGCTACTAGGTACACATAATTTCTGCATCTGGTAACCAGAAGGTTGTGATACTTTTGTTTCGCTTTGATCTAGTTGCACATTGCCTTTTTAAGAAAGATTTCACCAACCACAAATGCATTATTCACAGTGTTAATCAGCACACTCAGTTTTGTGAATGTCCTTCATTTATGTTTCTTTTTTTTTTTTTGTTCTAATATCGATAAGAAGATGGTGAGCAGTAGAATTCCATGAGAAAGACAGACAAATACCACGGCTGTTTTTACATACCGATAACAGAGCTTTCCAGGCGAACCTTGCTCTCGGAGATTAACCTGATAAATGCAAGAAAAACAACAGTGAATTTGAGGATAACAGTCACCTCCTGTGGCAAAATAACATTTTTCAACTTTATCTGTTTCAGCTGTCATTTAAATGATTCACCTCAATTATTATTCCTGTTGTTGTATTCATCAAAACACAGTAAGCTTTAGGGTGGTCGACTTATGTTTGAATAGAGTGACATCTAGAGGCTCTAGTGGAACACTGCCCTATAATTTGGGCCAGGAGTTTTTCCACGGTGTTCCTCCCCAGCATTTCCATCCCGTACTTGGGTCCTTCCAATCAGGACAACTGTTCAATCCAGTATTGTTCAATTACATTTGATTTCAACAATTCAGTTATGTTGACCAGATATGAAGGAAGCTGTAACATGTAGTTATTGGACAATTAATCAAGATTCCTAATAACAGTAATGAAGTAATACTTGTGTTTTTGAGAGTTTCTGCCATTCATGTTCTTGAATGTCAAATGTCTTGAAATGTAATAGTCTTGTTAGACTTTGGCTTTGGTCAGTGAAATCTTGACAACAATATACACTCCTGCATAACAAACAATTCATCTTAGTGATACCAGATATAGATGCCATATGCTGTCCGCAAATTGCTTTTAGAAATATGAAGGTAAAAGCCAAACAGGAGAACAAATAAAGAAAACAATAAAATCTAAAGACAATAAAATCTTAAGAAAATGATAATGCAAGGTCCATCATTCTTTTGAGAGTGTAGTCAACAGTTAAATAGCAGGACATGCTTAATATATTCTCAAGATCAGTTTAACTCTCAAATATCTGAAGAATATGTCTGTTATATAGCTAGCCATTCTCTGCTTAGTGGTCAAGATGTAAAAAGTTACAATCATAATCTAGTTTTGTCATTCAATCCATAGCTAATTTCCAGTGCTTGATCATTTTAAATAGTAAATTGATGGCTATAGTGACATCTAGTGGGAACTGAGTAGAATGCATCTCAAGAAGCGCCATTGTGAGCTTTTCATTGAATAACTACACAAATAGTTATGTGCAGCAACATTCTGTCTCATATGTGGTTACATGTTAGACAGAAGCCATCGCAAAGTTTGATGATGTGCATTGATATGTTCACTTTGTTTTTAAGCCATGCATATATTAGGGAGAAATGTATTACTGCAGTGGGGAGGGGTGTTGGCTGGGGGAGGATCACGTGACAGTTTCTTTCTGTACACTACTACTAATGAAATCTTTCTCCAACCACTTTGTTTAAGAAGCTAGCAAAATTAGTTACATGGAAATAAGTTGAGCGATTTTAAAGGGGTTGTTCTTCATGGTGGTCTTATGTTCACTGTCCGTACACCTTCTTATTGGAACGGTTCAGAATAACTACTGTTGGTAAAAGTCATTTCGCGTAGAGTTCAACTGGTGCTTATTTTAACATACCGAGACCATGTGTGCCTTATATCTCTCCAGTGTTTTATCATAGGGAAGTCGGGCTATGCAGTTGACCTCACCCTATGTCCCCTCCCTCCAGAAGCCTCCTGTACTCTGCAATCTCCATTTCCAGCCGGATCTTGATGTTGAGCAGGTCCTCGTACTTCTGGCTGTTTAAGTCAATGTCGCCCCTCAGCTTCACCAGCTGGTCCTCCAGCCCCGTCACTGTGGCCTGCAGGCTGACCATCTGGGCAGAGAAACGGGCCTCTGTTTCTGCCAGGGTTCCCTCCAGGGACGCTTTCTGAAAAGGCCATGGTTAGAGCATTAGGGAATATCCCAGGTGGTCAGCTTTTCTTCCCTCAATTGGAAAACTACATCCCAAAAATAAATATTAGCTAAAGCCTTAATTTAGGAAATACAACTGACAGGATTGAAAAATTTATGTTCAACTTAACCTCTTTGGATGGATTTTTTAATATTATATATTCTGACCATTCATGGTCGAATTTGGTCGCCCGGCTAATTACCATAGAGAGTAGGCCCTGCAACTCCAGCTCCAGGTTGCGCATGCTGCTCTGGCTGTCCTTTAGCTCCACGCTGCTGGTCTGCATCACTTCTGTGCTCACCTTCAGGTCCTGCTGCACTGTTTCTGACTGGAGGACACACAGAGAGCTCATGTGTAATTAACCATGGTGTCACCCAGGAGCCAAGGGTTATGTCCTCACTAGACAATAGCGACCCCACAGGGTGAAATTGGGGAATCGGCAGCACAGCTCAGTGGGTTGAAGTTTTCTGTTTTTTTTAAAGGTGTGGCTTGCGTATGGTTGCATACATTTCAGCGGATGTGCTTGCTTGTGTGTGCTTTCCTGAAAAAAGAGGTCTAAAAACGGTCTGAAAGTGTATTTAAATTTGATCAGGTACGTAATATTAAGTAATAAGTAGTCAGATTTAATTGAATCATTTGGATGACACCTGATCCTGGGTGTGAAGGTGAAGAACTGGTCATTGGCTGATGTTGACTGGTGTCCTATCGGGGCTGCCTACCTTGGTCTTGAACCAGGCCTCGACATCTCTGCGGCTCTTGGCCACCAGGGCTTCGTACTGGTCCCTGATCTCATCTATGACCAGGTTGAGATCTGCTGAAGGGGCAGCATCCACCTCCACCTGCACCTGCCCGCTCAGCTGGGCACGGAAGGACAGGGTCTCCTGTAAAGAACGGCAGCACAGTTTGCCTCAGTTTGGACACCGTTGTTTTGAACAAAACAAAATGGTGGATGTTAGAGTCAAACTCTGTGAGATGGATCTACCCCGAATATGCGGAATGCATCTCATTTATAAAATGACGTTTATGTGCGGATTACTTTAAGCGGAGTAACACGAGAGGCGTGTAACTTCAATATAGTACAACGGAGGGTCTCTTGGTTGACTTCTGGGTCTGCTGGTTTTTTATTTCACCTGCAAATTCTTTAACCAATATAGACACAAGAAAGCAGGTCTAATCGCCTGGTGCCTCATTTATAAATGGTGTGTATACACAAAAAAAGATGCGCACGCCACTTTCCCTTTGGATTCTTGATTGTGAAACTTGACGTTTAAACAAGATGCATACATTTATGCAAACTATGATCCATGCGTATGCACATTTTGGACACTGTGGGAACTGGAAACTCTGATGGATCCACTTTAATATCCGACCACTCCTTTTGAATTTCCAAAACGGATCGACTACTGTGACATACTGCCACTACACAGTTTCTTTTATTGATTATGCCAGAACTATTTCCACCAAACAATATAGCCTGCCTGGCCTCTACCTTTGATAAAAGTTTGAAGGTATATAACTGAGTGCATTTGCTCGCTGGCCCTACGTTGCCGGAACGTCACTGTTCAATGCTTTGAACAGTGACGTTCCGGCAACGTAAGGCCAGTGAGAAAATGCTGTAAATACTACGTCACACGGAGGAATTTGATTACATGGTGCAGGCATCATGGTAACGTACGCGTGCTTACTGTACAATGAACTGGAATGACAAACTGATTTACATGCATATCATACTCACATTAGGTTTTCCATTAACCAGTTATGGTTAAATGTGAGAGTAAACGAGGCAGGATACTAGGCTGTGCACTTAATTTCAAGTTGATTGTGAGAAGATGCGCGCAGGTGAGTGTACGGACAATTTTTATAAATCAGGAGACATTTCACAGTATGCAGTATTCTACCTTTGTGCAAACATAACCTTTTACTGTAGAAATTCCACAGAATTTTATAAATGATACCCCTGGTTTAATTAAGTGCAGAGTGACGACAAATCCAGCATTATCTCTGGCTATATGGAACAAGAGTTGAGAACCACAGCAGCAAAGTAACTACCATTCATAGAAGAAATACAGAAAGGTGCGGTATAATTCACAACAGCAGCTGATTGTGACCTTGCAGATCTGCATTTTTGTTTTTATTTGCAGACATTTTGATGAAAGTTTGAATAAAACTGAATAAAACTTCTTTGCATTGTTCACTTACCTCTTCGTGGTTCTTGGTCAGATAAGCAATTTCTTCCTTCACCCCATCTAACTGTAGCTGTACGTCATGTTTGGCCATGACCAGGTCGCTCATCATTTTCCTGAGTCCGATGATGTCCGCCTCCACGCACTGTCGGATACCCAGCTCATTCTCAAACCTGTGGAATCATTAATAACTTCCACCATCAAGTAGAGTGTATTGTCCTATTTCAAATATAACATGATTGTATTTTGATTAGAGTCATAAACAGAGAATAAGGTACTTAATTTATATGGGCAGCTAATAGGCTGAATGAAAGAGTTCACTAGCAAGATTTAATGCCTTAATGATGAATAGACTATCCAGTACATAAAGTATTACTGATACTTCATAGTGTGTCAATAACACAGACTACAAAAGATGTGTCAGGCTTTGTCAGTAATATGGTTACATTAATTGATGTGAACACATATCTGCATGAACAATCAGTAAGTAATGTATTAACAAAGCACTAAGAACACCCTCTCTCAAATGCTTTAACAAAGGACTTGCTGTTACATTATCCAAGGTACTGTATATAATTACTCACAGAGTCCACCAGATCCATTACCAAGGCCTAGTCAATGCATTTAACAATATCTGTAATGGCTTTTTGAGAATTCTTACTTCAGTACGATAATACATAAACCAATATATAATGCAAATACTTGTACTTTCAGGTGCCATCGTTCTCCATAAAATGGGTTATAAATTGTGGGTACTACCTGTTGACATCCATGTTTCATGACAATAAGTTAAATCTGTGAGTCGTTTGAATGTGAGTGTATGCTTAATATGTGTTAACACCCTTTATATGGTTTTCAGACCCTGTTGTAAATTAGACACAGTTCAGAGTTGTAAATGATTTACTAATGTTTGCTAAGTGCTACTTCATGGTGTCAGGCATCAATTAATGTCCTTAGCTACATCTACACTTTCACTCTCAGTGAATAGTGTAACAACAATATTTGCATTCAAGATGAAGGCAAAACACTCACTTGATTCTGAAGTCATCAGCAGCCAGTTTGACGTTGTCAATCTGAACACTTATTTCAAGGTTCACAGCAGCAGCAGCCAGGATCTTTAAATTAAGGGGAAAAACTGAATTATTGTTTTCTGTAGTGTTTTAAGGAGGTGAGTTTTTAATTAATAGTAATTCAATACACATCTCAATGTATGGGCTTAGTAAGAAGGGAGAAGAGACATGTCAGTTGAGAATATTTGTTATGAATGAGCATGATTTGTTATTAAATTATGTGAATAATTATCCGCAGTCATTATATACAAATTTGGCAGAACTAAGCAAAAAAGCAAGAAACATAATCAAGACATAAAGTGTTGCTATTCTAACTCATAAATAGTCATATAACTGAAGCATGCTAAACTATGTCTATCTGAATGTAATTCCTAATGTAAAAGAAGTTAAAGCAAATAAAATAGAAAACACTGATTTCCCCAAGATACTTTTACACAGATTTTGCCCTGCACGTAAACTGCACTTGATTCTGTAAGATTTGCATTCATACTTTCATTTCAAGTCTGTTGGAATTACATCTGAGAATTCAAACAGATTCATTCATAATTATTAATGAATTGCCACGCCCAAAATAAACCATGTCAATCATTCTGAACAGATACTACAAAGTGCTGCAGGGAGCTCTCTTGTTGCGTGTTCTACATAGAAGTTACGCAATTATTGGCAAACTTTTTTCATGAGTGAAAAGAAGTGTGTGTGCGCTGATTACAGTGTGCCCTATAGCTTGTTGCACACATGCCTGGTTGTGTTTTACTGAATGCCCCCGTTCATTGACCCTCTTGTCTGGTTAACATGTAGTACCTTACTACGAAGGTCGTTGATGGTGGTGCGGTGGACGCTCATGTCCTGGGTGGAGACTTTGGTGCGGCTGAGCCCCCAAGCTCGGATCTGCTCCTCCAGCTTGGCGTTGGCGGTCTCCAGGGTGCGTACCCGCTCCAGGTACCGGGCCAGGCGGTCGTTCAGGTTCTGCATGGTTTGCTTCTCGTTGATGGAAAAGGAGCCCCCTCCGCCACTGGCCTCCAGGGAGAAGCCGCCGAAGCTGCCGCCTCCACTTCCGCCTCCACCGAAGCTAAAGCCCCCGTCTGAGGAGCCCAGCTTGCCCATGGAGGAGGATATGCCCATGGAGGACATGCCCATGGAGGAGGATATGCGGGTGCCCTTGCCCCCCGCCCCACCATACACGCTCCCGCTCTGGCGAGAAAGCACCGACATGCCCATTCGGGAGGACCCGGCCGAAGACCCCCAGCCTCCCATGGAGATCCCTCCCCCTCCCCTGCTGGAGAAGTCGCTGTAACTGGCGATGACAGACATTGCTCCCGATATGTGGCACAGTCAGCCGCTCAGACGCACTGAAGGATGCAGACACACACCTTAAGACCCCTGCCTCATATTTATATATACACTCCCGCTCCCTCCTCCTCCCTGCAAGTGGGTGTGTGCTGTACAGTAAAACTTAAAGGGTATCGGCCCCCTTAGTGGAATGTGCTGTCGGGGGTATGCCTTGTGGTTCTGTGTCATTTTCACAAACCTGCACCCCCTGCACGGACTTGCAGCCCTTCACTCTCACTCCTCTTCAACTTCTCACTCAGCGTACTGACTGTAGCTATACGACTGATTCCTGCCAGCTACAAAATAGTACAAATGTCTTGTCGTTGCATACAGTGCACACACCTCACATAGCCGACCTCAGCTTGAATTGCACTTGACAACAAATGTTTTATTTATTGACGGTCTTTACAGCAGCAGGAAAGAATTTGTACAAGGGAGTTTCTCACATTGATTTTCTTTTCTTTTTTTTTTAGCCTGGCTTGGCTTGCCTTGATTTATCTCATCTCGGCCTGGCTTAGCATGCTAGGCTGCAATCTTGGCATAGTTGTCTTAAATCCATACCACAACCCATAAATCTTCACCTTAGGAGAACAATGAGGCAGAATGAAAGAAAAATTGAAAAATTGAAATATTTAAAATTTAAAATTCCACACAAACCAAAATCATTCGGGATACACTTCCTGAGTATGCACTAGTGCTCCATATGAGAATAAATTGTAAAACAACAGATACAGAACAAATACTCCAACAAATGCATGAATTGAAACTTGGAAAATAAAATGTGTATGTAAGACAACTGGGGAAAGCCAAGCCAAGTAAGTTTTTGTGCAATGATTTAAAGCAAATGAGGTCATTACTGATCAAACTCAAATTAACCGTGCAATAAAATGTTTCAGTGATGCTGTTTGTGGAAGTGTATATACACCATTGCGCAATCTATAACTTAGTATACAGATGAGTGAATTAAGCAGTTGACATCCTATCATGCTCTGTAGCATGTTTAAAAATGCGAAGCAGGCCCAGTTGACCTCGATTTTGGATCAAGATGGCAAGAGGAAAAGATATAAGTGATTTTGAAAGAGGGTTCATTATTGGGGCATGGATGGCAGGAGCTTCAGTCATAAAAACTGCTCAACAGCGACTAAAGTGATGTCTGCATTTAGATTTATGAGAAAGACATCATTAAAAGAGGGTCAGAAATCGTGGTCGAATGTGCACATTTGATGACCGTGATGCTTGTGCATAAGTGCATTAGGAAACACAGAAGAGAAACTCTTCCTCATGTGACTGAGAATGCCAATGTAGGACGTGATCAGACTGTGTCAGCAAGAACAGCCCGTTGACAACTACGTAGAGAGGGATATGATAGTAGGGTTGCAGTGCATAAGCCCCACATTACAAAGACAAATGCACATTTGAGAGTTCAGTGGTGCAAAAACCATAGGCACTGCTCTACAGAAATGTGAAAATGGTCAAATGAGTCACCATATTCTCGACAAGTGGGCTGAAATGATGTGACTCATGGCCTTCACAATCATCAGATCTCAATCCAGTTGAACACCTATGGGAAATTTTGGACACATGGTCAACAGTGCTCTTCACAAAATCTCTTCATCAAACACCAAATGAGGGAATACCTTTTGGAAGATTGGTGTTCCATCCCTACAGTACATTCCAGAGGCTTGTAAAATTTATGCCAAGATGCATTGAAGCTGTTCTGGTGGCTTGTGGTTGCCCAACACCATACTTACTTACTGTTTATGTTGGTTTTTCCTTTAATTTGTCACCCTGTATTTGTGATATTTGCCATATTTCTTTAATTCATAAAGTGTATATATCCTTCTCCTACGTAGATATATTTTGACTTCCTATTTTCCTAAGGGCCAGCTTTGATGCATGTATGTAATTGTGTGAGTAATGTTTATTTGGGAGTTGATTAGGAAAAGGAGACTGGATTAGTTTCCGGAGATGATATGAAAGTGAATGGACAGGATCTTGATAATATCTGGACCTTTTCGCCTGCTAACCTCTACTTTAAAAACTCATATACCGCTTATATTTGCCACACCAAAACAATTAGTTCCATTATTAATTCTGGTGCAGACTGGATGTGTGAGCACAGAGACAAAAACAACTGCAAACTTTCACAGTTAGTGTTCCATTACACTAATTCCAAAAAACCAGAAATCCACAAATAACATTTGCAATTTTTTATATCCCTCCAAAAAAGTATAGCAGTCAGTTTATACTTAGAACTGCAGATATATTATTTCATTTATATATGTAATTATGTAACAAGTTATGTAACTTTAAACAAGTCTGTATAGGAGTCAGAAGTGATTAAAGGGGCATGGAAACATTATATTCCCTCAAGCATTCTTTTCCTACTAAACCTGTATGGCCTATTCAGCTAAAAGTACAGCCCCCCAGCATCCTGTCAGTCTTTGAGAGGTGAATGAATGACATTGAAATGACATTGAGACACGGTTCTCATCGCTTCAGTTAACTTGCTCATGCTGGAACACCTCTGAAGCTTATGTAATGGTGCATTTCGTTATTGCTGAAGGATACAATGGGAGAAATTATGTGTCTTTCCCCAAGGCCAATAAGATTTTCAAACATAATGGTGCAGTGATTATGGTGAGCATGGTCAGATTCAGTGAGCTGCCCTCAATGGAATCAAAATGGAATGAAGTCCACTTTCTATTTTATATACTTTGCACCATTCACCAGGTAATATCACACCCAATACTGAATGGACCCCAACAGCAATCACAGTAAGCATATATAAGTTGTAGGGACCTTAGATTCTCTGGTATTTGGCATGGACTTGCAAGGTACTTTGGTGTCCAATATACTGTAAGTTTCAGACCCTGTTTGTCAGATAGTTGTTTTTGTTTTTTTTCCAAATGATAGAATAGTTCATTCTAAAGGGTCACTGTAATGTTAAAGCATACATGGCATGCCACAGTGTGCAGGAGTAGGTGTCCCAAGGCTTTCATGTGAAAGGGGCTTGTATGGTCGCATACTTTAATTCATCAAGAGCTTATAAATGACAGTGTTAGATTTATGGGTTTAAGACATCTATGCCTACAAGCAAATCTGTCAGATTTAAAGATTGAAGTGCAATGTTAGGCAAGCACAGACCAGCTCAGAATAACACCTGTGCTAAAAGACCAGGGAGATACTATAAAGTATAAAAAATATTTTAAAAAATGTTTTTTTATAAAAAATCTGCATTAAATGTAAAATGCAGTTGCTCATACTTTTACATGGGTACCCTCTCTATTGTTCTGAAATGCATTTAAATTCAAACAGAACTTATATTGCAGAGCAGTACCTTCTGAACCACTTTTGGTTTTCTACAATAAACGTCTCCATTCAAAAATCAAGTTTACTGAGTACTGCATTTAAAAAAAAATGATTGCTATCTAATCTGTGAATATCACAACCTTCAGACAAAAATATCTGAAATTTAGAATTTACTGACGGTGCCCAAAATCACCCAAAATCAGATGATGCATTTTTACAAAACTGACACATTCTCTACATCTCAAAGTTCAAAGAAATAACAGATTGTATTTTTTTACACATTTTTTATGTGTAATGTTATTTAAGTGGTTAATTTCAAATGAAAACAGGTTTCTATAAGCTGTAAAGGGCAAAGTAACTATTTTTATGGAAAAGGTCAGTTTAGTACATTTGGCACACTATTAGCACACAATTTATAGCACAAACACACTTTCATGACACTTCCCCCACCCCCATCGTTAACAAATGAACATTACTCACACAATTACATACATGCATCAAAGCTGGCCCTTATGAAAATAGGAAGTCAAAATATATCTACGTAGGAGAAGGATATATACACTTTATGAATTAAAGAAATATGGCAAATATCACAAATACAGGGTGACAAATTAAAGGAAAAACCAACATAAACAGTAAGTAAGTATGGTGTTGGGCAACCACAAGCCACCAGAACAGCTTCAATGCATCTTGGCATAAATTTTACAAGCCTCTGGAACTCTACTGTAGGGATGGAACACCAATCTTCCAAAAGGTATTCCCTCATTTGGTGTTTGATGAAGAGATTTTGTGAAGAGCACTGTTGACCATGTGTCCAAAATTTCCCATAGGTGTTCAACTGGGTTGAGATCTGATGATTGTGAAGGCCATGAGTCACATCATTTCAGCCCACTTGTCGAGAATATGGTGACTCAATTTGAGGCAAAAAAAATGCATCATTATTTATATATATATATATATATATATATATATATTTTTTTTTTTTTTTTTTTTTTCTTACTTTTTGGAATTGCCAGTTCTACATTTTCATGATCTTTACTGCCCATACTCATCCAGTCAGCTGACACATTTGTCTGCATGTCAGTTACACACAGCATAAGACAGGAGAGTATCTCTAACTGATGTCCATCAACAGACCAGAGGCACCTGGTAAATAACCAGATGCATTTATATAGTGGTAACTCAAGGAAGCCTGTCTAACTTAAGCCTACCCAAGCACATGCACAGATAGACCTCAGGGGGGGCTTGAGCCCCTGCCCTTTTGCCCTCTCACTTGATGAGTGCCCTTCTGGTTGGTGGCATTTATAATTTGTCTTGTATATAAAATACAATTTATACATACCACCAACCTATCTATATATATATATATATATGCCGCAGTTTTAGCGCCTTGCATAAATCGCGACCCCTCAGCTGCAGTACCGGGGGCTGCTATTTTGTCCTGATGGACACAGTTGCCCACTTGTTATGGATGCACGCTGCTGTACATCCGTAGATAACAGGTAACAATACAGTGAATTTCCTACTGTGTACCCTTTTACACAGTCATAAAACAACAACATTTACGATGCTCAAAATAGAATAAACCGGTTTAAAAAACTGGTTTAAAAAACATTTTGAAAAAACAGAAGTTTATAAAAATGTAAACAAAGACAAAAAAGAACATTGGTCTACTTTTTAATATAAGTTGTATTCATAGTGAACCAAATAGGTAAAACTGCTTCCAGGTCACTATGCATGTCAGTAAATTTTATACTATGCCGCTGTTTTGGTCCGGTTAATGGTGGACATGCAAGTAATTAATTTTGCTCATCTGCTGGTTGCAGTGCAATGCCAAGAAAAGAGAGATTAAGGACATGTGTTTATAATATTGCATGTGCTTTGTGACAGTGTTTTGTGTTTAGTTATCTGTGTTCCTGGAATAAAAGTAAAAAACATTGAAGACTAAACTGTATGTGATGTCTGTGTGAGATGCTGTTGTAGTGTTGTGGGGGATATTATCTGTAGAGCATGAACATGTCTGGATAAGTTTATTGGGTCCAAAAATGAATGACGTATTACTTTAAGGAAATATGTTTCAGAAGACCTAAACAGGGCCCATATTATGAACATAGTGTGTGATTATGAACGTGGTGTCGTGTGGCAATATCAGGATGAAAATAGTGAGGATGGTGCATGGGAGGTGGAGGTTGCCCTTTTTTTTCAATTGAGCCCCTGCCCCCCAAAATATCTGTGCACGGCCCTGAGCCTACCCTATCCTGGTGGGGAGCTCATACTCAAGTAACGACATAGCTGGGAATACAACCAATTATGGCTTGGCCCAGAATGCATATACAGTGAGTATCTTTCCTGACTGAACCAATCAGGCGACTTAAAGCAAATATAATTGCACATTAGTTTTTCAGCTAGTATGTAATATGATTAATTTACTGGATTGTGCCCACATACAACAACTGGAGTTCATTATACAGCCATTACGGGGAAAAAATGCTGTCACCTTAAAATTATCCTCGGTCTCACACCTTAAATATCCATTGTCCACACCCGTCTGAAATTCCAGATGAAAAAGAACAATATTCATTATGAAGGATGAAGTATGTAGATGAGAGCTGAGATGGATCTTTGAACATGAAATGTGTTAACAGTTATTCAGTTTACATTTAGTTTGATGTCTATTTAGCAGGGACCATGTACAATTAAAATACATTATACCAGCTTCAAGCTAATTCACACCTGCAGTCACTGGGAGGAAATAGAGTAAAATACAATACAAAACAATAATACAATACAATGCAATGCAATAAATAACAGTTGCACAAATATTTAGAGGAAGTAAAATTAAGAATTAATAAGAAAGTCATAACAAAGGTAACTACTGGTGAAGACATTATTGTGCAAACTTAAGCCAGACCTTCAAACTTGTCATAAAAAATGTTGAAACTGGAAGACTGGAAGACTATGATACTGGTGGTTACTTTAATAGAGGAGGCAGATTAGCCAAAGATTGTCTCTGAATGCAGCTCTAGTCTCCTTCTCTCTAACTCAGCACTCTAACATTATTTTAAAGGTGATGGTGCAAGATCATTAATAATTTCGTACATCAGATACACATCTGAAAAGAATAAGAAGTTGCCAAAAGTCAACAAATCATCATACAATGTACAAACTTGCAGATGTTAAGGACAGAGGATGTTTAAAATTATTTAAATTGAATATCACATCACTATTTTTATTTGTTTTTTTTTAAAGACAAGTTTGAATGTATATAAATCACTGTATCATCAGTATACAGTTTAATAGTGACAACTAAGCACACTGAAAGGAGATAAATAAAATAAAGACTAAATGAAATAGGACCTATAATTGATCCCTGCAGAACACCTATAGAGCAATCAATAAAAGAAGAGGTTGTGTCCCCAATTTGGGTGTATTTAAAGAAAACACTCAAAGACATCTTAGAACTTTTCATATGGCCCAGAATATTCATTACATTGTGCACAAATACTTTTATAATATTAAAACAGGAAAATCATTGTTAATTAGTGCAACTAGTCTAGATCGTGAACCAAATACTTTGCCAGATCCAGAACTGAATCTACAAAATAATTATTAAAAATAGGGGCAATTTGTTGTTTTTCTTCTGTTAGTTTTTCCAATCCCTGCTTATTTTTGTGTCCTATTTCAAAACCTTGTTTATGTTATCCCAGACTTGTTTGCTATTCCATTTTGCTAATAGAGACTACAGTACCTTCCACATATAAGGAAGTGTTAACGTGAATTTCTTTACAGTTTATATGGTCTTTCACATATGGTCATTCATGTTCATTTCACTGTACAAAAGTAGCTCCCTTGTTGAAATGTGCTGCACGTGCACCTATTGTAAGCCAATGGGATTGCTCTTCTGTTGAAATACATTCAGCTGTTTGGCATTTTAAAACACACAATACATTGTTTTGCTCATTTAAAAGACTGATCTCTTGTTTATATAGGTGTGGAGCACTGTTCTCTCTCACTCATATTTCAAATACATTTACACTTTACATGGCTTTTAAATGGACCACAAATGTTACAGGGAGTCTGAAAATCCATGCTTATTGCAAGTGCTAATATGTGGTCAATTTTGTGAACTGGTCACACACTGTATTGTATTGAATCCCATTTTGCATAAATTAATTTGGTGTTGAAATTTATGTGCATGACAATTTCAGTATGCATGACTATATGCATCGCTATTTTCCTGGTGGTGTATTTGCATGGATTTTTCCATCTACTGTACACATTGTGAATCATACATAATTGTTTTTGGTACTTTTGACAGGTCAACAGATGCAGAACCACTGTAGTCCTTTTGTGGATTCCCCCTAAGAATATTACCAGCAATATAGATGGCAAAGGTTTCATGTTAGTGTTATTAAAACTTAGTTTATCTAATGTTTTAATACACTTCACATTACAGTATCTAAAATATCACTTAACATATCTGCAAAAGTCATAAGACTCTTGTTCACTTACTGGTCAATTAATTTACTGCTTTCACTAGGACATTGTGTTGCAAATTTGCATAAAATGTGCTCTATAAATAAAGGCTGATTGACTATCCTGCCTGCCCCCGTGGATTGAGTACAATGGAATTTGGATATTTGGAAAGGCAATACTGGGTTTCAGTTTCCATTTGTGTCTCTTTACCCAGGTATTAATTAACTTTGTTTAAAATTATCTTAAGTTTGAATTTCTGAAGCAGAATCTATAAGAAAAAAATAGATAGGGGATACAAAATAGTTCTCTGACCAGAAACTAACACACGCATCATGGTTCTGAACACTGATTATAGAACACACTGACAAAAGTCCCAAATCTGTCCCGTAGGTACATCTCCAGAGTGTCCAAGGGCATAATTCGTACATCATACCCCCAGAACTCTTTCTTTTCCCCCCAGTCAATGGGAACTATCTCCTCTGTGCTATTTGAGTCATTGCGGCCAATGGCAGCAAAGGTTGGAAAGACATTTGTGAGGTTTTCAGGAAGTTTTGTGTAGTTTGGGCAACAGTAGGCTGACCACAGGTACTCTGGTACAGCTACACGGTTCTCCTTTAACCAGTGCTCAGTCTGGTAGGGCATGGTCCCTGTCACAATGTAGGCTTTGTCCTTGCAGTATTTGGTCAGGAGTTTGTTCACGGTCATCTCCATCCTTGCCCAGGGACCACTATTTGAGCCAAACTTCTGTGGAACCACATTGGTGAGGGTGAAGGTGGAGTTCCTGTCCTCGGGGTCCTGGTGGTGCAGGCTGGGGTTTAGGTGGCCATGGGTATAGCTAGAGTTGAAGTAGTCCAGCTGTACTGCTTGGCTCTCCACAATATTCTGATCCACCTTGCCATGTGGGAAGGAGACCATGTTTCCATCTGCTTTGGCATAAGCCAGCTACAAGAAAAAAATACATCTCACATTAATACATTTTAAGCTGTATTTTTTTCTCCCAATTTAGAATATCTAGTGGTATATGATGGTGGGATTTCATGCTGAAATGAAGAATGCAGTCTCACTGATTTCATGCTGAAATAAGAATGCAGTCCCACTGATTTCATGCTGAAATAAGAATGCAGTCCCACTGACTGTCGCACTCTTCACCTTAGCAACGCTATGGCTAAATAGCCACCACCCTGTGAGTATGCCTAACTCAAGTGGCAGTCATGCTGTTGGTTTTGATAATAGACCCGTCTCTCAAATCACAGCCTCTCAAAGAACTCCCTTTACCTGGGAGTCCTGTGTGAAGACACTTGGCCAATCAGTAGCACTGATTGTTCAGTTAATTACCTGGGGGAAAATAAAACCTGGCCAAATTTGGATTCAAGGTCCGGATTTGAGTATCCATGTAATAGACCACGGTGCTCATCTGAAAACTTGAACACTGTCTTCACATTATGAGCTGCTCAACAGCCCCAATTTTTGAAAATATCTTAAAAACAATGTTACCAATACAGGTCAGTAACTGCGTGATGTCCATTTCATGTGTATATTCTTGCAGATTACAAAATTCAGCACTAAGAATATACTGAATATACCAACTTTTGAGAAGTTGCTTATGCACAGAATAGTCTGTCCTCATTTTGTTTTGGAAATGTAACAGTTCCTCTTTTATTTACCCACTGCACATAAACAGTGCTGACTTACGGCTAACTGAATCACTGGTTCTCATAAACAGATGAGCTGTGGTATGTGACTGATTCCCAGAATGAGCATGCCTGACCACATGAACGCTCCACTCAACACTGCCGATTCTTGAATTACAGGGAGCAGATCTTCCCCAAACATCCTAACACCAAACCGTAGCTGTTTTGACTGAGTTTTGCCTCTGAAAAAGCTCATCATTTTCAGTCCACTACATTGTACATAGACCTTTATTCCAGTTGTTCTGCAATTAATTCTACCGCTAGCATGCAAAACCCTTGTAGATTACATGTGATTGCTGTGCAGTCAGAAAGCATTTCCTTGACATATTTGGAGCCGAATCATAGCAGAGAGTGCCTACCTGTGGCTCATACTTCCAGTCATCTTTAGGTCTCTTCCCCGCCGGCCGTGTGAACACATAGGCAGAGTACCAGGGCGCACGGTTTCTCCGGCTGTACAGAGAAGCAAAGCGGTACTGGTTCAGGTAACGCTGGCAGATGGGAACTCCCAGTAGCCCTTTGGGGGGCGAGCCATGGTAAAGGAAGTAAGCGCAGGGAGTGAAGTCGCCCACATCAGCTCTGCTGTGGCAACACCAGGTGGTGAGGGCCAAAAGAGAAGCAGCTGATACGGCCGTGTGAAGACCCGCCATGATGAGGGCTGTCTGCTCGCAAAACTGCCGCACACAGGAACGACGCACAAAACCCTGCTCATGACATCCCTTGTCCCCAAAAGAAGAAGAAGGCGGGACGATAGGATGTTACGTTAGGTCAAGAGACTCAGTAACTTACCACATGTCTCATTTCCTCTTTTGAATAAGATCATCCCACACAGGAGAAGAATACCCAGTCTGTACTGCTGAATCATGCAATTGGCTTCCAGAAAATTTAGGATGACAGAGAACAAACCTCGTAAAGACACCCTCAATATATAATTACATGAATACCCAAAAATAACTTGATACTGATACATAGAATAAAAACAGTAGCTACCCTGAACAAAACTCTGGGAACCTTTTTTTGGCCAATTATGTGCTGCCATAGTTGGCACTACACAGTCCAAATTTGATTTGAGACTGTAAGGCACTTAATTGTATTAAGACATAACAACAACCTCTTGAGTACAAAATCTGGAAACTGCAGGCTTTCGAAGGATATTTGATTGGGGTGTACAGAGAGTGTATGCAAGTTCAATTGACAAAAATATCTGCAAATGCATCTGTTTGGAAAGTGGGAAGTGCGGACAGACTGTCAGTAGGGGCGGGGTTTTCTGTTTGTTTTACACATTAATTAGTTCATGCATCAGTCCATGTGTTGAGAAATGCCTTAAAATTAAGTTTTAAAACATTATCAATCAAATCAATCAAATTTTATTTATAGAGCACATTTCATACAAGTGATGCAGCTCAATGTGCTGTACATAGAAGTAAGAAAGAAGTAATCAAAGTGTTACAGTGGAGAAAATAGAAAACAGTACAAATAGAGATACCAAAAACATTATACCGAGAGAGCTAAATAAAACAAAATAAAAGAAATATAATTCAGAATTTAAAATTTAAAATTTTGAAAGTTTAAAAATTGGGGGCATATAAGAGCATTCTATATAAAGGCCATACTAAAGAGGTACGTTTTTAATTTCCGTTTAAAGCCATCTACTGTTTCTGTGTTCCTCAGATCCTCTGGCAGGGTGTTCCAACGGCTGGGGGCATAGAAGCTAAAAGCTGCCTCCCCAGCCTTTTTAGTCCTTACTTTTGGAACAACCAGAAGGCCGGTACCAGAGGACCTAAGGGACCTGGTGGGTTCATACCTCTGAAGCATGTCAGACATGTACTCAGGTGCTGAACCATTTAGGGATTTGTAAACTAATAAAATAATTTTTAAATCAATTCTAAAACTGACAGGAGGCCAATGTAAAGATTTTGAAATAGGTGTAATATGTGCTCTCTTCCTGGTCCTAGTCAGAACTTGTGCTGCTGCATTTTGTATGAGTTGTAATCGACCAGTAGTTTTTTTTGGGAGACCAGAAAAAAGAGCATTACTATAATCAAGCCTGCTATTAATAAAGGCATGTACTAGTTTCTCTGAATCAGACTGTGAAATAAAACCCCGCACCTTAGTAATGTTTTTTAAGTGATAAAAAGCTGATTTAGTGATGTTTCTAACATGGACTTCAAAATTAAGGTCGACATCCATGATTACTCCCAGGTTTGTAACTTGATATTTGCTCTTCAGTGACAGAGATTCTAGATAGACAGAGATTTTTTTCTCTTTGAGCCTTTGCTCCTATAACAAGTATCTGTTTTTTCTTTATTTAATTGTAAAAAGTTTTGGGACATCCACAAATTTATATCATTAATGCACCTGATCAAGGAGTTCACAGGGCTCACGTCCCCAGGTGATATGGAGATATAAAGTTGTGTGTCATCTGCGTAGCTGTGAAAATGTATGTTATGTTTTCTAATGACATTCCCAAGAGGGAGCATGTGCAAGTTGAAGAGGACTGGCCCTAGAATGGACCCCTGAGGAATACCACACAGTATGTCAACTTTTTCCGAGGTATGATCACGTAGTGAGGTAAAGAAGTTGCGCCCGGTTAGATATGTCTTACACCAGTTTAAAACTGTACCCGAGAGGCCAAGTCTATCTATTAGAATTTCATGGTCAACAGTATCAAAAGCTGCGCTCAAATCCAAGAGCACGAGAATAGAGAGCTTATTTGAATCAGTATTCATTCTTAGGTCATTTACCACCTTAACAAGTGCTGTCTCTGTACTATGGTGGGCACGAAAACCAGACAGGAAATTCTCTAAAATACAATTTGCGTTAAGATAGCCATTTAGTTGCTTAAAAAACACCTTTTCAAGGATTTTGCTGAGAAAAGGAAGGTTTGAAATGGGCCTATAATTGCTTATTTCTGAAGAATCAAGATTACTCTTCTTCAAAAGTGGCTTTACCATAGCAGTTTTAAGTGCATATGGGAAGGTACCAGTTTGTAGAGAACAGTTAATAATAATAGTCTGCACTTCATCTGCTAGGCAGCTAAAAAACAGTTTTAAAAAAGTAGTTGGAATGGGGTCAAGGGGGCAGGTCGAAGATTTGAGCTGGGATAGTACTTTCCCAGGCAAATCAGAATCAACCATATAAAAATACTCCATACTGCCCTCACATGGTGTAGAAGGGAATTCGACTTCATTTGACCAGTCTGAGTGATGCCCAGTCTAATGTTAGTTATCTTATCTCTAAAAAAAAGCAGCAAACTCCTCACATTTTGATGTAGAGAAAAGGTCACAAGGAATTTTAGAGAGGGGTTTTATCAAGCTATCAATAATAGAAAAAATAATTTTAGCATCGTCTTTGTGATTGTTAATAATTTCGGAGAAAAAGGATTGCCTGGCATATTTCGTTTCACTGTTGTAGCTACTGAGTTTATCTTTATAGATATCTAAGTGTAACTGCAGTTTTGTTTTTCTCCATTGACGCTCTGCCCTGCGACATTCTCTTTTTAGCTGTCTTATTATTTCACCGTTCCTCCACGGAGCATTCTGTTTACCAGACACTATCTTCGTTTTCAGTGGGACAGTAATATCAATAATTTCCCTTAGTTTAGAATTAAAATTGTTCACTAAATCATCACAGGAGGAAGATAAAACAGGGAGAGGTGAGTTTCCTACACAATACATAAAAGTATCAGCAGCCCTGGAGTTTAGGTAGCGCTGTTTGATTACACGTTTTGTGTTTACAGGGTTACTAGCCAATATGACAGCAAAGAGTACGCAGAAATGGTCAGACATAGCTACGTCAAGGATAGAGGCAATACAAATACCCAGGCCCTTGGTAATGACTAGGTCCAGAGTGTGTGGCCTTGTTTATGAGTAGTATTAGCTTTTGAGTCAGATGGATTATCGATGTGTAAGTTAAAATCTCCAGAGATAATAGCACAATCAAAATCTGTGGATATTATGGACAGTAATTCTGCAAAGTCCTCCATGAAACCGGAGTTACATTTTGGAGGACGATACACAGTGAGAGAACAGGAACATCATAATTTAAAATTATTGCAAGGTGCTCGAAAGTAGAGAAGTCACCAATTGAAATTTGTTTACAATTAATTTTGTCGGAATAT
This sequence comes from Anguilla rostrata, assembly GCF_018555375.3. NCBI lineage: Eukaryota > Metazoa > Chordata > Actinopteri > Anguilliformes > Anguillidae > Anguilla > Anguilla rostrata. Next base: position 31,563,649 of record NC_057934.1, read on the forward strand.
AATGTTGCTACACCACCTCCTTTCCTCTCTTGTCTCACAGTATGATGGAAATTAAAATATGGAGGTGATGCCTCAATAAGTGCAGAAGGACTAGTATTGGCCAGCCAAGTTTCTGTAAGCATTAGTGTCCAGCTTGTGTTCAGTTATAAGCTCATTCATGATAAAAGTCTTATTGCTAAGTGACCGAACTTTAAAAAGTGCCATTTTCATCTTTTGAGATACAGAAGCAGAAACAACAGGCTTATCAGTGAAAGTACTGATACTTATCAGGTTATATGGGCAGCTACCCCGTGAATGCTGGCCATGCCTGCTGAGTCTGGGGGTAACTAGCTGAATCAGTCGGGGGGTATGGTCATGAATGTGATCGGATGGGGGTTTAAATGACAAGAGAGTCCTGAGGGGGGAGCTCTCATGAGAAACAGCATGTTGAGGTTGTACTGTAGAGGAAGAGGGAGGATCCGGGGGGGGTGAATGGGATGTAAACAGTCAGTCACATGAGAAGGACTGCACAGCATGTTGCAAGTTCGCCCATAGCATTTGGCTACCCCGCTTGTTGGGATGGATCCCGTCTCTTTTAAAAAATGAGAAACGATTCCAAAACCAATTAAAATTGTCAATAAAGCCCATGTTGTGAGTCCTGCTGGTGGACTGGAGCCAAGTGTGAAGGCTGAGGATTCTGCTAAAATGGCCAGCTCCGTGACCGAGAGTGGGGATGGGGCCTGATATAAAAACAGACTTTCCACAGTTCTTTAAAACGTTAAAAAGGAGGTTAAAAAAGGAGGTTTTTGGTGCGCTCAGACTCCTGATGGGTCGTGTTATTTGTCCCCACATGAACTATTATTCTTTTAATAGAGGTCGGGAGTTAGGGCAATAGATACTGGAGTTTATCCAGGATATCAGGGACCGTTGCTCCAGGGAAACAGCGTGCCATTACATTTAGGAAGCGAATTATCCTGGTTATGGAATCTCCAATAATTAATGTAGTGGGGGGGAAAAGGGGACAAGGAGATGGTGCGCATGGGCTGCCTGAACAGGGCAGTGGACATTCAGTAACCTCCGTCTGCGCTGAGTTCGGCAAACCAGGCTGTAGGGTCTGCGCAGGCAGACAGGGGCGAGGAGGCCGCCCATCCTTCCCTCCCGTGGTGGAGCGACGAGCCGCCCGATCAATGCCAGCCACAGGTGGGGAAGATGCATCGGTGACGGGAGGTGCCACAGCCAGAGAGGGGTCCGGGCCAGGCGGAGTCGGGACTGACCAATAGACCAAGGTGCGACGTGAAATCTGCGACCGGGGATTCACAACAACAGCCAAAACTGAGCTGCTCAGACTCCGTGCCGGCACGGCCGGCATCGCAGGTGGAGATGACGGGATGGCCATAGTGGAAGTCCCCGTCTCATCCAGAACAAGAAACGTGTTGCTCAGCTGGATAAGGTTTGGTGGAGGGGAAAAGGAGGGGCGCTTTCGACCGCCTTTTGACCCATGGGCTACAGTCCAGGGTTCAGATGATTGCGGAGTGGAACACAATGTTTCATTGTGCATTCCATTTAATGCTAAAATTTTAATCCTAAAAACGTTTGACATCAGCTCATAAAGATAAAACAATCTGTACTGGATCTTTCTCTGTGCATTGGGCTCTATTTTCTGGCCAGTGCATGGCGTGTTGCAAGCTGTCGCACTGATGCAATTATAATTTCCTCATGGATTTTGATGTGCCTGAGTCATTTGGTAACTTCCTGACTTGTTGTGCACCAAAATGGGAGGAGAGTGGCTGCTGGGGGCGTGTCAGTCAAGATTGAGCAGCGGACTACAATTCTGGTGCAGGTCATTGCAATTTTCCAGTCCACTTAGTCTACGATTTGCACCCTCGTCACCAGCCTGCTCAAACAAGGTCTACAGTGTAAATTGTAGCCCGGCATAGGGCAAATTTCAGAGCTTTCCCATGCAATGCGTGCACGATCAGAGCCCATTGAAAACCGATCAACGGTTTTGGTAGATCATATGCTGTCCAATTTGACTTTGATATAAAAGTCACAAGCAGGAAAAACTTTGCATTTATTGTTCATTTTCTTTAAAAAGAAAAATGTGTTCCTGTATTTATTTCTGTTTTTAAGAGTTTATGGCTGTTTTTATGCTGAACTGTGGTTGTGAGAGTACTGTTTTCCGTTCTTTTTCTTACACCCATCTGAATTAAGAGGAATGAGAATAAACGCAACTTGAACTAGAACAATCTTTTGATTTTAATTATGTGCTTGTAGTTAAGATGAATGTGTGCGCCATGAGGCACCAAGAACAACACTTACTTGAATATTTCCAAAAAAAGTCATCCTCATAAAATGCTTAAAAATTGACTAAGCAGGCTGTTTATGCCTGCATATGTATCATTATCAGGTCTAATGTAAAAGTCACTATGGTTCATTGATTTGTACATGACGGTCCTGTGAATTAAGGAGGCTATTTGCAGAGATGATTCAAGGAAGATTTGATAAATCACGTAGGAGAGGATTAGCCTGTTTGGTGAGACAGAAAAAGATCTATTATATTTCTGTGATTTCTTTGGTCATACGTCTATTTGGATGACTCTTCTTTATTTCAATTTGTAGAAATAATGGAGACTATTGTTTATTTCAATTTGTAGGCATAATGGAGTACATTATTGCTCACCACAGGTGCAGAACATATAAAACCTAGATTTTTAAGTATTGACATACCTTCTCTGTCAGGTCAGAGAAAGACTACCAGAAAAAGCTGGATCTATTCCATGCAGTGCTGCAGGGGGTCTGTGGGATAGTTTCAGATGACATCAAGGGCAACACAACAGGTTCCTGTGTGCTCCCAGTTGCACTCAACGTACTGTAGCAGTGGTCCTTGCCTTTCTGACCACTAATTTATTCCTGAATACTATGAGTTTGGTGGCTATTGTAAGCCAGAGTGATGTCAGTTCAGCTATTCATGCAGTTTGTTCAAGTCTAGTCCAACATGCCAATGACTGCACTGTTTTTCCTTTATCGTCTGATCGCCAGTTCAGAACTAAACAAGAATGTCGGAGTAAACGCCGATTTCCCAGGGTTTTCGGTACCGTCAATTGCAGACATGTACAGTAGCGTGCTCCTTCTACTCAAGCACTCACCTGTGTAAATTGAAAGGGGGTCCACTCCATTAACATTCAGCTAATCTGTGATGCCAATTACCTAGTGACACAGGAGGAAAGTACCAAGATGGTTGTGTCCTGCCCCTGTTATATTTGCGGTGTCAACAATGCACATAATGTACAGCACTTGCGTACAGTGGGCATAAACTTGGCATATATATTCACTCTCGTATACCCAGCTAGTTATTGATAAGGCAACAAATATATCTCTAACTCAATTACATTGATGTCTGCTCTAGCTAGCTAGCTCCTATATGGCAAACGAAGCAGGTGTGTTGGTGAAGTGGCTATTTTTCTTTTGGACAATCTGTAATGTTTTGCTTCAACTGGCATCACATTGTACCATGTTGGTCTGGCATTCACTGTTATGGCGTAACATAACAGGATAAAAACATGTTAAAATACTGCATTTAATCTCATAGAGAAGATATAGACTGCTCACTGTAAGCTACAAAACTGTAAATATTAGTTTAGGCTATGCTTTGCACATCTCATTATGATTATCAACATTCTGGTCTCAAAAAATAAATGGCTGGATTTTACTTTTAAAAAAATATGGACTGCAGCTGCACGCAATATTATTAGGTATAGACCAATGTGAACTGATTAAGCACACTTGGTACAAGTTCAACTTGCGATTTTAGACCTTACCTTGAGGTAAGGTCTAAAATTAGAGGGGCAGTATACAGTACATTTTTTAGCGATAGCAATACAAATCAATGTCTGGATGGCAGTAGTAAACCACAGAAATTGGTAGTATTCCAGGTTACTTTGCACCCTGGTCTTAAAGGGAATGAAAAGAAGTCATTTGATTGGTTATGAGTGAATTCAGTGACACACCCGCTGATAATATATTCATCATAATCTGGCCCATTGTCATCACGCTGCACTCTTTGAGCTGTGCACTCCTTGCCTCCAGTCACGAAAACACCAACATTTATTAGCCACTCCCAGTGTCTCTATATGCTGCGCCATTGACTGCAACCATGTGCCCTGCTACATTGATTATGGAAAACAGAGCCCGTTATCTTTCGGCATCAGGATACTGCATGTTTAAGGATATATAAAAAATATTTTTTCCCAACAGAGAGTACTCCTTAAATGAAAGCATGAGTAAGTTCGTGGTCTTCCATCTTCATTTGATATTTCTCATATATGCACTTTTTCCACATTCGGAAGAGTATGCATTTCTCAGTCATGGGGGAAGGAAGAGAAGTTCATATTTAATTTCTTTATTGTGGTAAGAGTAATCATTCACTCCTCAACTCCTCCAGCATCAGGTTTTTTCAGCTTTGCCTTTAATCCTGTCCTCTCTTACAAAAATGACCATCTGTATTTCTCGTGGGCCCCGAGTGAGGAAATGTTTGTTTTGTTTTTGGGTGGAGGGAAAAGAAAGGGGTGTAACTGTGGGTGGACGTTGGCGTTGGTGTGGAGGCAGTCGCAGGCTAATGGCTTGCCTTGCTCACATCTGTTGTCCATTTTGAAGTGCCAGTTTTTTTCCCTCTGTGTAATCTCCCTCACATTCCACAATGATTGCTCAGGCTTGGAGAGCAAATCCTGTTCAGCGAAAGTGGCTGGGTCTGCTAAGCTAAAGGGGCTAAAAGCACAACTATTGTGAATCTGGCGACTCAAGGTACAGTTTTTTGATTTGACTTTTTAAACAATAGTAGTAATAGTATACATGCACATTATGTAATGATGGCAATGTTAATCTATTTAGTGCAAAATTCAGACCTGTAGGAAGTTGTGTGGTAGATACTCTGTTGTGCAAGGTTGTTTTTCCCCCCTCAGACCTTTATGAACAGGAAGTTTGTTTCCTTGCTAGAGTGGTCACATGACATACTTATGGCTCTCTGGGGAAACGTACACTCCTGTACTTTAGACCGCAAAAATCTGCCCATTGCTTTATTTTCTGCCATTAGCCTTCCATAAGGTTTCATCACAGCTCCGTTTGTGCTAGCAGTTTCCGAACTTAAGAACATTTGATGTAAGTTCTCTCATCTCAAAATGTAATGATATAAGCTGAAGCTAAGGCTTGCTACTGGAACTACCTCTGACTTTTTACAGTAACAAATTTAATAGTATGCTTTCTTCATAGTAAATAAATAATTCTTAAAAATCAGGGCCTCTACTGGCTCAACACCTTACATACTCATGTAGCCTGATACATTCTGCAGATAACTATTCTTAAGATGAAAGTGGTCACATAGTATTCCACTCCCTTTGCTTGATTTTATTCTGCTCAAAAGGATAACTTATGATGGCTACTCTTAAAAGGATGATAGCTACTCATTCAGCAGTCATTGTAAATGTAACTCTTCAAGAGTGGGGCATTTTAAGCTTTAATAGCCATTTGTATAAAATTTGTATGAAGTTTATTATATGATTTTATTATGAAATCCATCTGCAACATTCAGTGAAATGTTTTAGCTTTCAGTTCATGTCTAACAGGGAGAAGTGGTTTAGGTATATGTTGTTATCTTTCATACAGAGGAAGCCATGAGAAGCATTCCAGGGGGCACATTTGTGGCCCTTATCCTCTCTGTCCTTGCTAATGCCCTGGGTTCCTATGCAGGGAAGATCCTGGTGTTCCCAGTGGATGGAAGTCACTGGGTGAATATGAATCTCTTAATTGAGGGACTCCATGCCAGGAACCACAACATCACTGTAGTACGGTCTGCTAGCAGCTGGTATGTCAAGGAGAAGTCTCCCCACTACACCTCTATCACTATACCTCTTCCAGAGGTCATTAACATTGAGGACGAGGACTTCTTTGTGTCTTTTCTCAGCAAAATTCTGGAGATCCAGCGGGGTGGGGCATCCATCATGACATTCATCTCCTTCTATTGGGAGATGCTCACTGGACTGTCAGAGATTCACAGGCAAGCTAGTCAGCTTGTAGTGGAGATGTTCAAGAACCAACAGCTCATGCAGAGCCTCCAGGATACCCAGTTTGACCTGGTTCTTATGGACCCAGGTCTGCCAGGGGGGGTCCTGGTAGCACACCAACTGCAGCTCCCCACAGTCTTCAATGTTCGCTGGATTACGAGTGGGGAGGGACATTTTGTAGTCGCACCCTCCCCAGTCTCATATGTTCCTACTTCTGGGTGTGCAGTCCCAGACAAAATGACCTTCACTCAAAGAGTAAAAAATATGTTCCACTACTTCCTCAACATCTGCATTGATACATTTGTAGTTAGTCCGCATTACAACAGACTGTGTATTCAGTACTTTGGACCAGATACCAAATTTTACCATCTCCTCCAGTCTATCGACATTTGGCTTATGAGGGTGGATTTTGTCTTTGAGTTCCCTCGCCCAACAATGCCTAATATTGTCTATATTGGTGGGTTCCAGTGCAAACCAGCCAAGGCCCTGCCATCAGACCTGGAGGAGTTTGTGCAGAGCTCTGGAGACCATGGGGTAGTTATCATGTCACTGGGGACACTAGTTAAAGGCTTGCCTGCTGACATTACATCTGAGATTGCTGCAGCATTTGCCCAGATTCCCCAGAAAGTAATCTGGAGGCACATTGGGGAGCAGCCCCAGAACCTGGGGAACAACACACTGTTGGTGAAGTGGATGCCCCAGAATGACCTTCTGGGTCATCCTAAGGTCAAGGCCTTTGTGGCCCATGGAGGTACTAATGGCATTTATGAGGCTATCTACCATGGCGTACCAGTGCTTGGCATGCCATTGCTTTTTGACCAGTTTGAGAACCTGTTGAGGTTGGAGGTTCGAGGGGCAGCTAAAGTGCTGGATGTGACTAAGCTTACCAGTCAGAGTTTCCTGCAGGCCTTGGAAAATATACTCCAGGATCCCTCATATCAAAGAAATATGGAGCGTCTCTCCAGTCTCCACCGAGACAAACCCCTCCCCCCATTGGACAGTGCCTTCTTCTGGATTGAGTTCGTTATGAGGCACAAAGGAGCGGCCCACCTGCGCACTGAGTCTATCAAATTGCCCTGGTATACCTACCACTCCCTGGATGTGATCAGCTTTCTCATAGTCACAATGTTGGCTATACTTGCCACAGCGGCAGCCATGTTCCATTTACTGTGCTGCAGGTTGTGCAGGATGAGGAAATTAAAGCAAGACTGATCACTGGTGCCAGAGCAAAACATACAAATCAAGTTGCCTTTGTCTTTGCCAAAATTGCCAAAATTGTCTTTCACATGAAAGTCAGAAGATAAGATGCTGCATAGCATTGTATGCATTTTAGTAATCAATTTTTAGCCTCGCATAGATTGCTGCATCATGAATGCTTTGCGCTGAAATTTTAGTTGTTTAACTGTTCATTTTATAGGCTTCTATCAGAGAATATGATATTATATATATTATATATATATATATATATAATAGAAATATTGAACCCTATAGTGTTTCATCAGAACATCTGCATTGTTTCTGTATTCACTATGCATAAGGCATCACTGTATAATGTTTCTCACTCATGCGCCACCAACAGGGTCTTAACTTTCACATAAAAATCACTTCGTGATAACACATTTGTTTTCCAAAACATCAGTGGAAACTGATGTAAATACATGTTGGGGAGTGATGGTGGTCATTTGAGAGGGGAGTAGTTACTGGGCTGATTGTGTTTAGTATTGAGTAACAAAGTATGAAGATGCCATGTCATGAGGATTTTCTGATTTCTTCTTTTATTTTATGATTAGGAATTCTGGTTCAATTTCTTAATCTTGGACTGGGATTTTTGGCCTTGGCCTTGTCTTTTATGCATACATTGTCTAACTAAAACTGAACAGTGAACTGGAAGGTTGGAATTACCAACCATTATCTGCCACGCAACTAGCAGGTTACCTCAGAACATTATCCCCTTATATTGTTCTCGTAGTTTGTAATTGCCCTTGGAAATGCATTTTTTTTTAAATTAGTTTCTCGGCATCACATTGACCATTCTTTTTGCCAGCACACAGACTTGTATTCAAAAAAAGTTTTTCTAAAAATTGTCTCTAACAAATTCAGTCACACAATGAAATGCAGTTAACTGCATTTTTTTAAAATCAACTCCATAGTTTCTTTTTTTTTGGGAGGGAAGTGGTTGTTGGTATTAAAGTACTGCCCCAGAAACAAATAATCTGATGTTTATTTATTTATTTACTGTTGTGATTATGTGTTGTGATCATGTACAGTCCCCTCCAAAAGTATTGGAACAGCAAGGCCAATTCCTTTGTTTTTGCAATACACTGAATACATTTAGGGTTGAGATAAAAAGATGAACATGAGACAAGAGTTCAGAATTTCAGCTTTTATTTTGTGGTATTTACACCTAGATGTGTTAAACTACTTAGAACATAGCGCCTTTGGTATCAGACCATCCAATTTTTAGGTGAGCAAAAGTATTGGAACAGAGAGTATTTAAGTAAATTAAAGCAAATAACACTTATTTGGTAGCACATCTCTTGCTTGCAATAACTGCATCAAGCCTGCGACCCATTGACATCACCAAACTGTTGCATTCTTCTTTTGTGATGCTTTTCCAGGCTTTTACTGCAGCCTCTTTCAGTTGTTGTTTATTTCGGGGGGGTTTTCCCTTCAATCTCCTCTTCAGGAGGTGAAATGCATGCTCAATTGGGTTAAGGTCTGGTGATTGACTTGGCCAGTCTAAAAACTTCCACTTTTTCTCCCTAATGAAATCCTTTGTTGTGTTGGCAGTGTGTTTTGTCTTGCTGCATGATGAAGTTCCTCCCAATTAGTTTGGATGCATTTCTCCGTAAGTTGGCAGACAGAATGTTTTTGTAGACTTCTGAATTCATCCTGCTGCTACCATCATGAGTTACATCATCAATAAAGATTAGTGAGCCCACTCCAGAAGCAGCCATGCAAGCCCAAGCCATGACACTTCCTCCACCGTGCTTCACAGATGAGCTTATATGTTTTGGATCATGAGCAGATCCCTTCTTTCTCCACACTTTGGCCTTTCCATCACTTTGGTAGAGGTTAATCTTGGTCTCATCAGTCCATAAAACTTTGTTCCAGAACTTTTGTGGTTCATCTCTGTACTTCTTTGCAAATTGTAATCTCCGATTCTTACTACTGATGAGTGGTTTGCATCTTGTGGTATAGCCTCTATATTGCTGCTCTCTAAGTCTTCTTCGAACGGTTGATTGAAATACCTTCACCCCTGTCCTGTGGAGATTGTTTGTGATGTCACTGACTGATGTTTTGAGGTTTTTCTTCACAGCTTTCACAATGTTTCTGTCATCAACTGCTGTTGTTTTCCTTGGTCGACCTGTTCGTTATCTGTTGCTCAGTATGCCAGCGGTTTCTTTCTTTTTCAGGACATTCCGAGTTGTCGTACAAGCTATCCCCAATGCTTGTGCAATGGCTCTGATCGATTTCCGATCTTTTCTAAGCTTGCTTTTCTCCCAAAGACAGCTCTCTGGTCTTCATGTTAGTTTATCTTTTATAACACAAATGCAGTTTTCACAGGCAAAACCCAAGGTTAAAACCAAGAGTAAACATTCAGAACTATTTATTGTTTAACCAATCAATCTAACAGGACACATCTGGGCAGCAAGAAACACCTGTTAGTCACATGATCCAATACTTTTGATCACCTAAAAATTGGGTTGTCTGATACAAAAGGTGATATGTTCTAAGTTGTTTAACAAATCTAGATAAAAATACCAGGAAATAAAAGCTGAAATTCGGATCTGTCATCTCATGTACATCTTTTGACCTCAAACTCAATTGTCTTCAGTGTATAGCAAAAATAAAGGAATTGACCTTGCTGTTCCAATACTTTTGGAGGGGACTGTATTTTTATTAGCCTATAGTTCTTTTTAGTGTTTTTGGTTTGGAGAAGTGCAGATCTTTTTTTATTTAATTTCATCCACCTTTTTGTGTGCTTTCTTTCACTTGGGTTTTTGGTTTCTGTGTGCACTGGTATTGTTTTTTTTTTTTTTTCATGAAACAGGCTCCTGTATAATTTTCTCCTGTTTAATTTCTGCTTTCTTCATAGGTAATTCAGAGGCGACATACATTCACAAGTTTTGTGAACATGTGGGTTTTATGTTCCTGTACATCAGCCAGACAAGACAAAACAAGTCAGGACTACAACATTTTATGGTTGGCAGTCATAAGAAAGAGTGAAGATATCGCATATTTTAAAAACTACACACCCCGAGGATGAAATCCCCATACGTACATCTCAAATAGAACAGGGAGAAGTAAAGTTGTCCTTCTTTACTTCTACTGGGTTAAAGCTTAGTCCAATGCTTTGGAGCACAAATTGTTCCATTTTAGAATGACCAAGTGGGAATAATTGTAATCTTAATTAAGAATGGCAATATGATGAAATTTTAAGCTATGGTGGGTAGTGTTTTCCATCTTAAATAAACACAGACAAGCTGAAATGCTTAGAGTAGACAAAGTGTTGCTATATTACTGGCAGGTAACTTTGATGTTCATACTGGTGTATGTATATGCTCATTCAAGGATGTCAGTTTTGAACATGTGAAATGTAGCCTGGTAAGAAGTGATGCCTGTGAACAAGCTGCAATCTAGCAAGCTCATAAGCAGGGAATTAACACACAACAAACACACTTTAAATCAACAGTCAAACACAAGTTAAGTTTCTGATTTTGGCAATTATCTTTTTAAAAAAAATTAATTTGTTATTCTGCACAATTTTTATGTAACTAAAATTTCAATTCTTTAACATAAAAATGTAAGTCTTCTTTAATGTTACCAATATGCATGTAGTTAGCTAGCAAGATGGTTTGCGTGCTATTAGGCTGTTATGATTCATTATTTAAAAACAGGCTGAACACTAAGCTAACACTCAACTTCCACGTCATGTTCATTGGTGAAACTGCAGCTATGTGATCTTTATATTTCTCTTCCTTTTGAGGTTTAGCACACACTTTGCTCAATTTTCTATAACAGCCAAAAGTATGTCAGCACATATTATTCCACTTTTGAGTCCATGCCTGGTCAATCTTTGATATTAGTTTGAATTTCTTCTTGGGGAGCTGCAGCCTGTCAGTGTGCAAAGATAATGATCTGCAATGACTGAACATGATGAATCATCAGAAGATATACAGTACATGACCAACAAGTGCTAACAAGGACTGAAATCTGTACGAGACAGTACATGCCGAGATTCTGGCTGTGGTGCAAGGTGCATTGTAGCAGGGTCCGGGTGTTCCTCTCCCAACAAACCACACAGTTCTCAGTTCAGACGCACAGGGGCTTTATTGTGCGTCCAATAGGTACGTACAAACAAACAACACAAGATAGGAGAAGGGAATACACTATATAGCTCCCGCGTGCGTCTCATTCCAGCCCCCAGTCTCGCTGCTGACAGAAGCAGATAGAGTTAGCAATCATGAACATTGGCAACAGCCGTGATTGCAAACCAACTAAACTCTCCGCCTGAAGATGGCGCCCTAACCACACCACCCCTCCACATGCATTAGCAAGTTTTAGAAGATAACTTTTCATTTCTTTTCCATGGTGTCACATGTTTACTTTGCAAGTAAACTGGTTTACTGGGTATTCACCCTTAGACAGGGCCGGCCGGAGGCATAAGTGAACGAAGTGGCTGCTTAGGGCCCCCGTGGCCACCAGGTATTCATCTCCTGTAGCAGAACTATCGGCAGTAATTTAAAATGGAATGACAACCATGAGTATTTCATAACAATGTAATGTCGTAATGTAAGACGGATTTTTAAATGCAAACCCCCCCCCGACAGATTCAAAACAGCACCCCCCCCCCACTCAACAGAAGCCATTGCCCCCCCCACTGGTCGAGGCACCAAACAGCAAACAGCACCCCCGGTCCTCCCCCCCGGCTCGACAAGATTGCTTAGGGCTCCCAAAATCCTTGGGCCAGCACTGCCCTTAGATGTATGTGGGTGGGTGGAGATAGCATAACAGAATGCAACATAACAACAAGAACAGGCCATTCACCACTAAAGCGCAACTAGTGTCCACCATTCTAACTACAACCTCAATGGTGTCTAAGACTATATCTAGCCTGGTCTTGAAAACCCCCAGAGTTTCTGTCTGCACTGCATGACCTGGCCACACAGCAACTACTCTCTGTCCATTAATGTTTACTAATGTGTGCAGAATTTACCTTTAGCTAATTTCCATTTATGCCCCCTCATTCTACTGAAGTTAACCTGAAGATACTCTTGTAGTTCACTTTGTCAATCAACTCCCCAAAGTTTTTCCAAGTCAACACATCTTTGGGTCATCCTTAGTATATATGAGCTATACACATTTAAATTTTTGAGCGTTTTGTCCATTTCTTCATGCAAATTTTTCCCAACTCTTGGACAGAGCATATCAGTGGACAGAAATTCAGGTCATACCATAGATTTTCAATGGATTTTAAGTCTGGGCTATGGCTGGGCCATTCCTGAATACTGATCGTTTAAAGCCATTTCTTTGTAGTTTAAGTAATGCGTTTTGGGTCATTGTCCTGTTTTAACATGAATCTTTGCCAGAAATGCAGGTCACTTGTGGACTCAGATGGATCCTCAAAGGATTTGTGTATAATATTTGGCTCAATCTATCTTCCACTTGATGGAAACAAGCTTCCTCCTGTCCCTCCAGCAGAAAAGGAACCCTATAGCATGATGCACCGTGTTTGACGTCAAGGATGGTGTTACCTGGATGATGGTCGGCGCACAACATAATGCTTTGCTTACAGGCCAAAGAGCTCAACTTTTTTCTCATTAGACTCCAAAATCTTTTCCAGACGGTCTCAGGGCTGGACCCACGGCTTCTTGTTGGTCTTTCTCAGAAATGACTTCCGTCAAGCCACTCTCCCAGAGGCAAAATCTGTGCAGTGTTGAAGACGTTGTTGATCTCCCAGCAGTATCTCCCATTTCAGCCAATGAACCCTGTCAGTTTTGTAACCGGCATTTCAAAGTTCAATAGGCAGTTCCTTGCTCTTCATGACAGCGTAACTGATCTGATCTGCTGTCTCAGTCGTGTGACCTCACAAAGTCAGTAATATTTATTCTGCAATCATTCAGCTGAACACACACTGGATTGCAAGTCACATAGGTGCACCTAGTTAATTATTTAGTGTGTTTCCTCAAGAAAATGGAATACACCTGGCCCAATTTAAGTTAATAAAGGGAGTGAATACTTCTCAGTGAAGACATTTTCTGAGTTTTCTTCGTAATAATATTCGGGAGAAATCTAAATACATTGTTTCATTGTGACACTATAGAGAGTATGAGAAAACAAATTTGAATATATTTTAATTTTACTTTGCAACACTGCAGATGAGAAATAATTGGGGCTTAATTTTTTTTCTAAAGGAAATATATATTCTGGATAAACAATTTTAGTCTGAATTGACTGGATAATGGTAGTCATGTTTTTTAAAAACTATTTTTAAATATCTAAATTATGTATAAACCCAGACCAGTGCTTGTATAAGAAAAATAAGTGAAATGTCAACGTAATGGGCACAGAGCAAACAACATTTTAATGATATAATTACGTGTGATCTTGTATTGGTTTTTGAGTGAAAACTTTACTTTCTTATGTGATTTTACCTCACTTGTTTTGTATTGATTGTGGTATCATGACTTTTAAAACAAAACTGCATGCAAGTTTACTGGTTAGAGAGAATGTGCCCTTATTGTTTAATTTATTTCAGGTGTGTTCACTGCAAGAGAGCAGTTGGATTTTGGTGCAACATGGGGAGGACATATTGGTTTCCTGAAGAGAACTGTGCATGTGCTTACTTGGTTTCCTTATCTCCTAAGACTATTTTTAACCGTATGTCATATTGCTTATTCCTATTGTAGGGTAAACATGCAATTGGGGTAAGAAATGCCCTTTTAATTAATTTTGGATTTACTGCTTCTATGTTAAGTGGTCGCAGCCCTAACCAAGATTTAAACATTCTGCTCCTGCCTACAAGTACCTGAGTTGCACCAATGAAATTTTATCCATGGGTGGTTTGCTTGGACTGGGTTGGGCTTTATGACTGAGATGCATCTCTTTTTAATGTTTTTATTGTTACAACATAGGTCTGGTGGTGTTTGATGTAATGGTCTCCTGCTTTTTCATTCTTAAACTCTACTGGGGTAATTTGTAGGACCCTGATGTGGGTAATGCCATTTCCATTTGTATTTTAATTCTTAGTCTACTGGTGTAATGTTCTAGGACTGTAGTGGTTATTTAGTCAACTGCCTTTAGTTTGATCCTCTCAGAATACTAACACGCCATGTGCTTATTACAGTGCTGTATGTTTAGGCGCCTATAGTTGGGATTTCACACACAGTAACCATGGACTACAAAAATGAGACTTCTCTTTAGTATGTAATATTATGCCTCTATGCTAGAACATGTAGCTTTACATGTAATGGTGTCAACACATGAGCTGTACTCAAATTTCAACAAACTTTATTGAAACTGCAGTTTCCACAACATACCATCATGATCCAATGCAGAATATTAAAATAAATGGTACAGCAATGAAATTAAGGAAAAAGAGGATAAACTGAGTTTAACTGAGCCACATGACCTCGTGGCTAATGTTCATTATGTTGTAAAAGTTGCTATGTTGCATTTGATTGTATGTTGTATGTGGAAAAGCCTTTGTATTAAATCATGCTATTGAGTGAGCGCAGCCTTCAAAATGAAAGGAGATCAAAAAGACGAGATTCATGGAAATTTTTACATTTTTGGAAAAATTTGAAGTAGAAAATGTTAATTGAATGTTGTGATTCTACATCAAAAATAGGCTTATTGTAGAATCCTGCTAAATACATAGATTATTGACAGATCAATGACTATTGAGAAATGGAACATGACTGAAAGGAATAGCCTGCATGTATTCTTAAACTTATTTGATGCGTATTTGGACTTTACATCAGCACAAGAACAGAATTTGTGTATGTTTTAAACACTCTTTTCACAGATTGATCTGTAGGCTGTCTCACATGGCCCATCCATCCAGGAGTTCAGTTCGTGTACACTAGTGTCTAGATGTCCACAGTCTTCACCCAGAGAGTTAGTTGCCTTCCAGTCATCAGGCTCGTCTGCTTCGCTAGTCCGACTAAGCCAGAACCTGTGGATACATTCCAGAAGTTATAGTTTTAATTGTCATGAAAGCATACAAGTGCTAAAGATTGATGCAAACTGACGAGGTTGCTGATTTTTTTTACGCCCAAATATGAATCGATGCTGTGTAAATTTGTGTATTGAGGCTGTGAAAATTCACTCTTGTTAAAGTCTATACACTTGATGACTAATTTCAAATAATGGGTCAGATCTTCATACATCTATTGTTTCCAAGGAGGCCTGTGTATAATATATTATGCACTACTTGCTACAGACAACTTGATGCTGCTGCAGATGGCAAAAATTTGTAAATTTATGCAGTTATTTAGTGTGACTTACATGAACGTATCAAATAAACCTCCGCATCTTGCTCAACATCCTCTAATGTTCCTTCTCTCTGACTTAACCCTTTATCATTCTTTTCACACTGCCCTTCAGAATGTGTCCCATGCAGTCAGCAGTAAAGACAGTGGTATTTTAAAGTGACTCGTCTTACTGCAAATCATTAGTGACAGGACTGCCGTCCACCCAGCGCCATTGTCCTTCTGTCTGTGCGTCCGTCAGTCCGATCCAAACCCGGGTGCCCGCTTGATTGACAGAAAGGCTTGTCCTAAATGCAAACTTCTGTAAAAGAGACAAAGGCCAGGCACAGGAGGTGATGTCTTTTTATTGGTAGACTCAATGATAGGTCATCATTGAAAAGTCTAGGCAGTTGTTTATGAGAAGCTGTTCTTCCCCTTCAGTTATTCCTCGCAGGTTTTATATTTGAATGACAAAAGGATAATGATTGCACGAGGACATGAAATGATTTGGCACATCAGTCACTGAGTCATTTATCATATTTAGTTCAGTTCATAGACTTCCTGCACCTTAAACTGTTTATGGGCCCCACCGCAGTGGCACAGTAATAAAAACAGACTTAAAATGTCTTTGTTTATTATTAGCTGTGTAAGAATGATTCAAATCTAATTCAATGGCCACACTCAGAATGAATATTTGAGTACTGTGGATGAATCAGGGCTGGAGGAGGTCACAGTGCAGTGTCCCTCTGTTGCACCTACCTGTGAATTACAATGAAAAGTTCTTGCAAATGCTCAACACATTGATTAGTCCTACCTCTTTTACTCAAATAGTAGTTGGTATACAGAAATGCACCCTTACTGTACCTGCTCCTCCACACTATTAACAATGAGTAAGTCTGCCCCTTCAGATTGGCATTTTGCTCGGCTGTCACGCCAGGTTTTTTTGACACCAGAAAAGAAGTAGCACTTGGACTGGAAAATGATCCAGTTGCCAGTACACTTCTTACAAAGACGTTCTGTAGACAGAGAACAGGACAATTACAAATGCATTAGGCAAAGACCTGATAAATATTTATTTAGTTATTTAGGATCCCCATTAGCAATACACAGCTAATCTTCCTGGGGTCCAATCTTCCTGTGGACCCCAGGAATATGATGCTTCAGTGATAAGAGAGTAGTTTTAAGCAACAATCTCTACTCAGCAAATGTAATCCATTTGATTCAAAAACAATTCCTTCTGGTTCTCTAAATGTATTAGTCCGATTGTTCTGCTTTTTTCAGATTATTGTTCAGTTTTCATATTTGTTTACCTACTACCTTGTTACTATTTTACAATATTTATTGAACTCTTTGCAGAAGCTGTTGTACAAAGAAAATCAGATTGATCACACTTCATCAGTTTATATTCTCCTATTCCATATGCTTCATGGCTATCTGTCTCAGTTGGGTTAGGCAGCTACAAAGGATGCTTTGTGAAGTAGAAAGAAGAACCTCATAAAAGTCATAAAAGTATAGGGAAAGAAGGCTGTTCAGAACAGAAAAGTTTTTAAGTTAAGTAAAGCCAGTTTAAAGAATTTGAATCCTTTCATTGGAATAGATACTTACATTATGGTTACCTTGTTTTAATAGAGTGCGCAAATAAATAAATAAACAAACAAACAAACAAATAAATAAATAAATAAATAATACCTAGTTGCATATACAGCACTGGCATTTGTCTGTGAAAAGTAGGCCCTTTTTGCTCACTTACCCTGAGTCTCTGCATTCACAACAGGGCAGTACTGATCCAGAGACAGGTAGTTCTGGTAAAGCCTGAGTGTATCATCCAGTAGGTTTGCATTCTCCAAACTTAGCCTGGCATTGGCCCTCATGAGCACCTCCCCCTGCATTTCCAGCCATGCATTTTGATGGGTCAAGTTCTGATTCTGGTGCTTCAACCAGGTGTTCTCTTCCAGCAGGCCCTGGTTCTCCTTCAGAAGCAGTGTGCTATTCCATTTTGCTGTCTCACAACAGCCCCCCAGGAAGCTGTTGGCATCAGAAAAGTCGTGATTCTCCCGCTCGAGCTGTATGTTAGCATCAGACAGGTCCCAGTTATCGCTCTGCAGTCGCGTGTTGGATTCAGTCAGGTTTCTGTTCTCCTGCTGCAGTAGAGTGATGGTGTGAGACATGTTCAGGTTCTGCCCCTCCAGCTGTTCACTGTATGCGGTCAGATTGGTGGCTTTGTCGCGTAGTCGACGACTGGCGTCGGTCAGGTTCCAGATCTCCCGGCGTTGCTCTGTGTTTTCCAGTGTGAGGTTGTCGTTTTGCCACATGAGCTGTGTGTTGTTGCTGGTGAGGTGTGTGTTCTGAGCGTGTAGCCAAGTGTTGTTTTTGGTCAGGTCGGTGTTCTCTCTTTGCAGCTGGGCATTAGCCTCAGAAACTCTTTGGTAGAGGGTGCTCACATTATGGTAGGCGGACAGCAAACTGTCCAGATCTGGGTTGTAATTTTTCTTTGATTCCTTGTCATCTAAACAGAATCAAATTTAGTCTTATTTTCAGGAATGGAATCTCTTATGTAGTTACTAGCCAATAGAAAATATGTCAATGAAAGTGTTACAATAAAGCCAGTCAAACATGAAAAGAATACATTACATTTTTTTTAAATTCACATTTCCAAAACCACCAAAATTTGGAATGCCATTTGTCAGCTTCATGTAGCAGTTGTGTATATGCCCTGCTGACAGCTCGGAAAGCGTCAAGACGCTCGCGATCCTCGGTTCATGTGACGTGCGTTGCCACAAGCTGTGTTTTTTATTTTAAGCCGTTTTTTGGCAGGCGGTAGTTCCTGGCAGCGGGATGCCTCAGTCTTTGGTAGAAGCCACGTTCAGTACGATACAAATGTCCAGACTGGGTGATTCTTGATCCGCACTAACAAACCACAGATGTCTCTATGTTTGCCAATGAATAGTCAGTGTACAATGAGTGAATGAGAGAACATTTTTTAGCCAAATTAAATCAGGGGATGATTAGGTGTGGCAAGTTTTTGCGAAAGCCAGATCTGGGATTTTAGCCAGGACACCGGAAACCTCCTACTCTTTGCGAATAGTGTCATTGGATCTTTAATGACCGCATTGACTCAGGACCTCAGTTTAACGTCTCATCCGAAAGACGGCATCTCCTACAGCACAGTGTCCCCGTCACTGCACTGGGGCATTGGGTTTATTTGACCAGAGGGAAGATTGCCCCCTGCTGGCCCACCAACATCACTTCCAGCAGCAACTTAGTATTCCCTGGTGGTCTCCCATCCAAGTACTAACCAAGCCCACACTTGCTTAGCTTCAGCCAGTCAGCAGGAGCAGAGTGCGTGGTGGTATGGCTGCTGGCAATGTACAGAGTGGGGGTGGAGGACACTCAATCATAAGCATGTGCGGAGAGCAAGCTATGGGCACTCGGATGGCCAAAAGAGGTTGCTCAAGCAATGAGTACTGCTATCCCCACCGGCTGAATCCCTCCCATATATCATTTGGGCGACAAGGAGCCAATTGTGTGCCGCCCCTGTAGGGCTGCCAGCCACAGTTGGCACTGGCACAGGCCAGATTTGATCCGAGACAATGGCGCTCACTCTTATGCCCGCAGCAGCAGTTTTAATGAATCAGCAACCCACCAGGTCCAGGTGAATTATACATTATTCTTATAATAATCAGGGAATTTCACTACATTACTCTAGGTGCTAAGACAAAGACTTTAAAGTACACTGTAAACCCCAATAGTATAGCACTCACAGCATTATAATCAATATAGCACACTTATAGCATTATAATTAAAACCCTTAAAATTGTTAGTACAACACAACAATTAAGTACCATAAAGTGAGTGGTTTAATTATCAATAGCTATTTCTTTGTTTTATGCAACCGTATTAACTCACAAGTGTGACTTGACATCCTGTGTAATGACACTGGTTTAGTATTGATTAGCACAGGGTGAAAAAACCCACAATAATAGAACAAAACTTGACAAAGATTTGTTTGTGCTTCTCACCTGTTTGATTATGCTGCAGATTTTGGTGGAGTCGGAGGCCGCAGCTGTCCTCATTAACTTACTATTATCGCTATTATGGTGGTTGTGTTATGCATGCTGATTTAGTGAGTAAATTAAATTGTTCATTATTAATTTCAATATTCAGTTCTATATTCAGACTATTCGCAGTGATAAGCTAGTAATTGATGGCCTATGGTAAGCTATCGACACCAAAATGAGTATTTTTTTAAAAGCCTACTTTTTAAACTGGAAAACGACATTCAATTAAAATAAAATAATGTGCTAATGTATGAACTGCGGTTCGCCTGTTTTCATTTTCGGTAGGCTACTAACCATCAGCTGTTCCACCCCCCCACTCCCCCCCCCCCCGCCCCTCCGCTCGCTCGACGAGTGCTGCACTCATATTTGCTGGTCCACTCCTCATTTCCTTTCATTAAATGAACTTACTTATTTACAAAATGTATATTATTTAAGTGAATTAGTAAGTATCAGTAAGTAAATTTCAGACAAAATTACTTGTTGGACTTATAGCCATTTATTTAAGTATGGCCAACTCAAATAACCACTTCAGTGATATTCATTCATTTTATTAATTCATTCATTTTTAGACAGTGTAACTTTTTTATTGTCACATTTACTAGGCCACCAAATTATTATTATTATTTTTGAGAATGTAGTAATGGCAGTGTTATTCTGTCTTTGCAAGGTGATTGCTAAATGGCTTGATGTGTTCATGGAACAAGCATGGGACCACACTTTTATGCTTTTCGTTGAAGAGCAAATTTTTGTACCTGTAAGGTCGGTTCAGTCTTTGCCTTTGTATTCTACATACCTATTTTAAGGATGTGGACAGTCTGGCTAATAAAGAACCATTTTCTGGTTACTTTAATATGTTCAGTTAATGCTGGGTGATTACCTTGAGGTAATCACTTTCCACAAATGGTTTTAATAGGCTTTCTGTAATTTTGATGTTAAGCTGAAATAATAGTTTTGTTTTGGTAGTTGGTGTCACTTGGTTTATTTTAGTAGCAATAATTCAAATGCATTACATTGACAGAATGTAAATATTTTAACTGTCCTTAAAATATATCATTTGATTAATGTTTAAGTAAAAGACATAAGGATAGCCAATGCAATTATGAATACACAGAGAACTAAATATTTTAGGTAACTGGGCACATTTATTACTGTGTAGGCAAGACCATTACATTTAACTTAATTTTTTTTTTTTGAGGTAATCAGTTTCCTCCAAAATCTCTGAGTAAACTTAACTAATTCAGGTTTACAGTGATATTTTCAAGGCACATAAGGAAATGTAGCCAAATAAAGATTTTACTCACAGAGGACCCCCAGCACTATAGCTGTGATGACAAGCAGACAGCAGAGGACAGCAGTTAAGACTATAGCCCAGAAATAAAGACGTTTTGGCGTCTCACTGGGCCCCATGGGGGCTAAGGCTCCTGAAAAAAATAAAGGACAGCAGCAAAATTAAATTGACTGTCCACAGTTTCCGCAATAAATCAGTGTCTACATTGACATTCTTGATTGAATTTAAGCCAGTAATGTTTCTTTATGAAACAGTAGGGAATTATTTTAACAACTGGATGTCTTTTTTCTGTCTACTCACCCTCTTGTTGCACAGGTCTTGAAGGGTCAGTTGAGGTGTCCATTACTGATTGTGGATTTTGAATCCATGACACTAAGTATCTTCGCACCATATTTTCTGTGGTTCGTATGCGGCTGGATCTTTGTCGTGATTTCTCTGATTTCAAAAGAGATGGAAAATATATGAGGAACCAGGATCTGGTTGGACAGGTTCATGGTTCATCCCATAAGTCTGTTCCTGATGCTTGTTTTAATATACATAAAGGATACCTTGTTCATGAGTTCTTGGATATTTTGTTTTACGCAGTTACAGTATCACATGTACCTGAAACTCCAGACAGCTTTCATATCCTACATACTGCTCAGAGTCAATGTGCTGAAACTATAGAGTAAATCCTTCCTGTTTTGGAATTAGATGAGAATGACACAGCCACAATAGTGTTTTAAGGGTGGCAAGATACTTACCAGTACAGTTCATGTAGTTCCTGAAGCTTTTGTTAGGAACTGAGCAGCATTTTATTATGTTTTATTTATTTACACATGTTGAAAGGCACCAATCATTATAAATACAGATTTATTGAAGTATTGATTGATTATGTAATAGACCTGGGTCAAATACATATTTAAATTATTTTATTTACTTTTAAATACTTATTTAGAAATTATTTGATCCTTTGCATGTATTCACAATTACTTTCAAATATGTCTTAAAAAACATTTAAAATACTGAATTTCCAAATACAAAGTGTTTGATTTAATGGAAGTATTTGAAAATACTTTGACAACATAAGGCCAGTGGTGCAACATGTGCAATTGCACCAAGCTGTTGAAAGACACTGCACTGGACATGCAAGAACCTGTCAGATCTGAAAGTTGAGCATTTTGTCTAATTAGGGGATAGTATTTTGATGAGAACGCATCTAGTGACTGCTGATCGCCCCAGTCCAATTGTACCGATTTCCATTGTTAATTGGTAGTGAATATGCACAGCTGGAATTTATTTATCAGTGTCTAACCTTACAAAATTTAATAGATGGAACTGCACATATGGCTGTTGAATGCTCTGACAATAGAAAAAAAAAGTAAACAAAATACAGTAAAAGACCACTCAGTTTAAAATGATTGCATGGGTACAAATAAACTGGCAAGTAGTTTATCAAGAAGTCTGAGTTTGTCATCCCCCCCTTGCAAAGACATGTATGGACATTTAGGCTACTGTCTGTTAGAGGCAGTGCATGGGTTGTTTAAAATTGCCGGCATAGGCTACCCTTAATCCAAATTCAACCCCTAGCACCTAGTAGTTCACCTGGAGTGCCCTCAGTATTATAACTCGGTGACATCACACCAAGGGCCACTCACAAAGAACTCTGGGATAGCCCCTTCAGTATGAAGCCGACATTGTTGCTGGCTCAGTCATTTCTGTTGTCTATAAGAAATATTTTAAAATATTTTTCAATTGTATTTGTATTTTAATGTATTTTTAAAAGGATCTAAATACTATTTGAAAAAGTATTTGGTTTCCCAGGAAAGTATTTACTTAAAGGAATGTATTTTTAAAATACTATTTGGGGAAGTATTTGGTTTTCCATGAAAACAATTTAAAACGAAGCAAATACAAAGTATTTGAAAATGTATTTGAAAATACTTCAAATATGTATGTATCTACATTTTCAAGCACAAGTACAAATACATATTTGTATTTGACCCTGGTCTGTTATGTAATCATCAAAGCAAGTTAAAACATCCAGGTAAATATAATCTGAGGTAGCTTCCATCTTGTGTAATATTGTGAAATTCATTTATAATTAATATAATAATTGCTGTTGTATGCCCCGCTGTTTCATTTTATTTGACTAAATTGAGAGCTTTTCTCTCTTCTTCACTGGGTTTACCACCAATGTGGAATTGCAGATAACTCAATGTTGTGCTATACCACACAAGTATCATTGCTCCTGAAACATGTGCACTTTTTCAATGAATTTGTCTGCAAATCAGTCACTATTTTGCATGGTTCAAACTGAGGATGGCTTATAATATGTCTTGTAGCAATGGACACCTGGTCTTAGACTGTTAATGATTTTGCTGAGCTTTTACCTGGGCCTTTCAGAAACTAGTCATTAAGGAGCCCCAAATAAATTATTTTCTAAATTAAACCAGCGCTGTTCCTGAAGACCAACTTCACTCACAAACATCAACATTTTTATTGTCACTTACATATCTATTTTGCGCAGTTGCCATGATCATTAAACCTTCTACACTGCAATTACCACTTCATCACTTCACTAACTTTTGCACAGGATGAAAAATGTAATTTATGTATCCCACTGCCACACTTTCAAGAGAAAATGTGTGGTTTTTGCTTTCTTGCAGGAAAAAAACAATGGAATTGCATTTTGGGAGACAGATTACAGTAAGATAAACTGAAAGTTGCAGAGAAAATGAAAATTGTGCTTTATAGCATGAATAATTCTTATATCTGTAAATATTCTGTTAATACAAATGCACTACAATAATGGTGAATATTAAAGAATACAATAAATTCTGCATTTAATGTTCAGGTAAAATGTTGCTTTTAAAGTAAATTGAAGACAAAGAGTTGTGATAGACTTAGTATGCAAATATGTTAGGCTGTTCACAATCATTATTCACATCTTTCAAACTTTAATTAAAAATAGAATCACTTAGTTTGACCACCACCAATAAACACTGCCAAGGGAAATGTCTTCAAGAAACACAACGAGGAATGTCTTTGCTAATTTGACCATATTATGTACATACTGTATATATTCTCTCCATTTGTAACAATTTTATCATGACATTGCATAGCATAAAGGATCAAAATTGAAATGTTACATGAAGGCAGCACACAAAGATGCCAGGGAAATTAAAGTTGTATGACTCATTTAAGCAAAGGAAAATGAATGGTGAATGGTGAATATTAAAGAATACAGTAAATTCTGCATTTAATGTTCAGGTAAAATGCTGCTTTTAAAGTAAATTGAAGACAAAGAGTTGTGACAGACTTAGTATGCAAATATGTTAGGCTGTTAACAATCATTATTCACGTCTTTCAAACTTTAATTAAAAATAGAATCACTTAGTTTAACCACCACCAATAAACACTGCCAAGGGAAATGTCTTCAAGAAACACAACGAGGAATGTCTTTGCTAATTTGACCATATTATGTACATACTGTATATATTCTCTCCATTTGTAACAATTTTATCATGACATTGCATAGCATAAAGGATCAAAATTGAAATGCTACATGAAGGCAGCACACAAAGATGCCAGGGAAATTAAAGTTGTATGACTCATTTAAGCAAAGGAAAATGAATAATACAACATGGCATCATAAAAGTAAATAAATTTATACAAATCATCAAAATGATGGAGAAAAGGCTACTCACATCTTTTTTTGGTTGAGCTTTTACATTTAAAATGGCTGCCACTGTGAAAGGATTAAATAAATTGAAGCTGATCAGAAGAAAGAAACAGACAGCTGGATATTACTCTGTCAAAATGCTAGTTCAGTTGGCAGTGGTGAGTAAAGTAGGGGTCAGTTTAAAGGCATGAGGGTTGTATCCCTATATTACCCCAACTGCATTCCTCTCTTGAGTAGGGTGGGTTTCATTTATGGCCCAAAAGATCATGCCATCATGATCTTTCATCCATTTTACTTTTCTCTGTAGTGTTATATGAACATTTCCTGGAATCATAGTATAAATATATCACTTTCATTATAGCAAATGAAAAAAAAGTAAATCTATTTCATAATCAGTAAATAATGCAGTGTTTCTAAATGCTTTTCATATCATTTGATTTGTGCCACACTACCCTGCATGTTAAATTTTATATTGTGCAATATACTGATATAAGTAAAACATATATTGAGATAAATATAGTGCCGTGAAAAAGTATTTGCCCCTGTCCTGGTTTACTCTATTATTCCATATTTGTCATGCTGAATGGTTTCAGATCTTTAGGCAAAATGTAATACTAGACAAAGGAAAACTGTAAACACAAAACACATTTTTTAAATGATTTTCATTTTTTCATTTAATCAAATAATAATAATACAATAAACTTGCATGCAATTTTATCAAACCCATAGAACCCATATAAACCCATACTGTTTCACCGACGTTAAAAATTGCCCCCTTAGTTACTCAATCAACCAATTAACCAAATTTAATTGATAATTAGATTTAGCACATTAAACAGCCAGGCTTGATTGCATACTGAACCTCACCATCAGAGTAAAGTAGCTCCCAGATGTTTCTACAAGCTCCCTATGCCACAATCAAAAGATCTCAGAGCCATAGAAATGGCTTTGTAACCCTTTCCAGACTGGTATATTTCAGCAAGTTTTTTTTCTCATCTTGTTGAAATATACCAGTCTAGAAAGGGTTACAAAGCCATTTCTATGGCTCTGAGACTCCACCAAACCACAGTGGGGGCCATAATCTCCAAATGAAGAACACTTGGGGCATCAGTGGGGCATCTTTCCAGAAGTGGCAGGCCTGCCATAATTTATCCAAGGGTGCAGCGACAACTCATTCAGGAAGTCACAAAAGATCCCAGAAGAACATCCAAAGAAATGCAGGCTTATCTAGCCTCAGCTAAGGTCAGTGCTCATGACTCCACCCTAAAAAAAGGGTCTGGACAAAAATGGAATTTCTGGGAGAGTAGCAAGGCGGAAACCATGGTTAACCAAGAGCAACAGCAGTGCTTCTTTCACATTTGCAAAAAAATACATTATGTCTGGCATAAAGCAAATACAGAATTTCACAATAAGAACATAAAAACAGTCAAATATGGTGGTTATAGTGTGATGGTACAGGGATGCTTTGCTGCCTCTGGACCTGGATGACTTGTCATTATGGAAGGAACCATGAATTCTGCCCTGCACCAGAAAATTCTTAAACAAAATGCCTGGTCATCAGCTGAACCTGAAGCGTATTTTGGTTATGCAGCAAGACAATGATCCAGAACACCAAAGCAAGTCAACATCTGAATGGCTGAAAAGAAACAAAATTCAAAGTTTTGGAGTGGCCTACTCAAAGTCCTGACTTGAACCCATTAGAGATCCTGTGGCAGGACCTGAAATAAGTCCATGCTCAAAACCCTACCAATTTGTCAGAATTAAAGCAGTTCTGCAAAGAGTGGACTAAAATTCTTCCACAGTGATATAAAAGACTAATATCAACTTGTAGGAAGTGTTTGGTTGCAGTTATTGCTGCAAAACGTGGTTCAACCAATTAAGTGGGGGAAATTACTTTTTTCACATAGGTAATATGGGTGTTTTACAACTTATTTGAATTAAATAAATTATTTTTTAAATGTGCTTTGTCTAATATTACATTTTTTCTGAAGATCTGAAACCATTCAGTGTGACAAGTATACAATAATAAAGGAAATCATGAAGATGGCAAATACTTTTTCACAGCACTGTACCTTTTCATATTTCTGTGACTAAGGAAAAATATGTTGTACAAATAGTGAAAAAAGTGCTGAAGTAATGGACCCTTTCTCAGTGTGAGCTGTTGTTACAGTATGTGGGTTTTCTAGTTTTCCATCCCAACCAGCCACTTTTTACAAGTTTTGGACCTAATATGAATTCTTTGTGGTTTCTTTCTGGTTGTATTAACATTGCAGTTGGCACACTGCTTCTCTTAAGAACCAAAATGGAATGTTTGTATAGTCCGCACCGTCTTTCTGTGGTTTTTTGTTGGATGCACCACTAATTTAGTGTGGTTTTATTGTCTATCCTGAGTCACGCCTCTAGAAGGAGACATGGGCATTGGTTTTGTGTGAAAATCTGCAGGACAGTGAAATTCCAATGATGCCTGCAAAGCTTCAAAGGCCCTGTTATCAGCTTAAAGGTGGCAAAACAGATCATGAGGGGAAATAATTAAATTAGGCAGGGGACACTCGCAGGTTTTATTGTTCTTGTTGAAGCATTCAAGGAATTTCATTTTTGTACAAATAATGCTTCAGTTTAATCAAAGAAACAAAGTACGAATTGTACGAAATGAATGAAATAAAATAAAAATACATATTACATAACAACCTAATGTTGCATTGTTTTCAGGAGCCTAATTGCCATCGAGCTTAAGCCCTGGCTTTCTTCTCACAGATATAACTCTTCTGTTCATCACATTTTTCTGCATAAATGGTTTTCTTGGACACTGTGGCACAGTATCTCTCGGAATGATCAGTATTACTGAAGAAAGACCTGTAAAAAATAAAAATAAATAAAAATTAAAAGAAATAGTAAAGCTTGGTGAGTGAGCTGGCAGTTTTTCACACCGGGGCGACTATCTCCGAAGCTTTAGGACGAAAACCACATATGCTATAGGCTGACTTTCAGTTAGCAACAGATTCACATCTGGAATACTGGGAGAATTGAGGCTGTGCTCGAATAACGGCTCTGACCTAAAGAGCAACGAAAACCAGCTGGCCCTTGTGAATCAGATTTCTCCATCCCTGCATTTTACAGGGGAGATCTGAGGTCAGTCAGATCAGGGAGGTGGTGCTTACGTCATCTGCAGCCGCCTGTCGTCCATCCAGAACCAGCTTGTGCCATTCTCTTTTCCTAACCTGTTCAGGCCAATCCAGTAGTTTGTATTGGCCATGTGCTGTCGTAAAACCCTCTGTGGGAGGAAAGAGTACGGTGGCTCTGAAGTGCAAAACACAAAAACAAAAAGAAAACGCAAAAACAAAAACTTTCGGCCCTGAGGTGCAGATGCAACATACAAAAGCAAAAAGGAGTGGCCCTGAGGTGCAGATGCAACATACAAAAACACAAACATGCAGCCCTGAAGTGCAAAACACAAATACAAAAATAAATCAAACCAAAGGGAGCTGGCCCTGGGGAACACAACATACAACTAGTAGCCTCGTGCTGTTGCCTTGGCTACTGTTTGTATGTTGCATCTGCACCTCAGGACCACTCCTTTTTGGTTTTGTATGTTGCATCTGCACCTCAGGGCCGAAAGTTTTTGTTTTTTCATTTTCTTTTTGTTTTTGTGTTTTGCACTTCAGAGCCACCGTAAAAGAGTAATGTTAGTGACACAAGGCAGCACTCATTGACTCCTAACCATAGTTCAGCAATTCCACTACACCAAACACAGCGTAGGCACCTCATTGACTTGTTTGCCATTCGTGAATATGCAATAAAATGGACTATTGAACAGATTTGTATATATACATATATATATAAACAAAAGATAAAAAGATAAACGTAATATCAACAAAAAATAAAAATGAAGAAATAATTATCATTTGTGTTAAACAAGGAATAATCATTATACTTTCCTATATTTATTTATTCATACCAACATAATTTAGCAGTGTAATGTGTCTTACTGTTGGAAATTTTATAATCAGCTTAAAGAGGTATTTCTTAGTCTTTTTTTAAATTTTTCTACATAAAATTATAATAGTCTAGTATACTTTATTTCAAATTACTGATGGTCATATAATGCCATTACCACTCGTGGTCAAGAAGATAACCGTTTTCAATAAGTTTTTACAGACAAAAATGGCTTCAAGAAACAACAGAAGAAAGGGCATAGATAAAAGTTTTAAGAGCACTAAACTTCTTAAAGCAGAATGTTTCCATAATTTGTGCCTGTACTGTGTGTGTGTGTGTGTGTGTCTATATATATATATACATATATACAGACTTAAATCTTAAGTGACTGCATGAATGAAATCCCAGAATGGAGGAAAGATACAACATTCTTCCAACCATAAATCAAGGATTGCACTGAAATGGACAGTACATTTACTGGACCCTAACCTTTAAGTGGACAATAAACACAAAATGGGGGTGAATGTGATTTGCGCCCTGAGACGGTTCCACTTTTTTACATGCTATTTGTGAGTATTTTTGCACAACTCCAAAAATCTGCAACTTCTGCCATGAAGAAACTTGGTAAACGGGAAGTTCTGCAGCCACACGTTGTCTGATGAAGAAAGAACGAGTCTAAAACGAGTCTGACTCGTCTAAAGCCATATCTACACTACAGGCTAATCTACGTGTAACAGCCCATCAATGAAAGGGTAACCAAAGTAACCTGGTGAGAACCTGCTGTGGCCAGGTGATTGCCTGACATGCAGCTGCCGTCACACAGTATTAGCAAAGCTTTGCGTTCCTCATCTGTCCTACATATTCGGCTTGCTGCGAGGCACAGATAATTGTTTATACACATGAACCTGCTTTAAAATGTTTGATCCATATGATATGATGTAAACTGCACCACTGCATCACTGCAGGTGTGTCCGCTGTTCCCTTCCCTCCCAGTACAGAACAGAAGGTATTTTCATGAGCAGCAAAAATATTGAAGAGCTAGTCCTCTAATTTTAGTACATGCAGAAAATTATTAATTCTGAAACCCTGAGGTCTCCCATATTTTGTGAAGGGGGTGGGTTTATTTTGAAAATACACAACAAAAAAATATATAGGAAACCATGAAAAGTGCTGAACTCTCGATGCTGTAGTATGGGGCATGCCCCACCAGTCCATACCTTGCGGATGGAATACCTGCCATCTGGGTTTCTATCAGAGCCTTTTTTTTTGGGGTGGGGGGGGAGTCCCCAACACTCTCTGTCTGTTCTCACCAGTGTGTCTGTATCCTCTGTATTAGCCAGCTGAGAAGAGATATTGGAGCAGGACTCCAGGGCGGATGACCGGGTTATCTTCGTGGAGCCAATGAAGTAACACAGCTCCTTGTATGTGACCCAGTTGACTGGACACAGAGGCACTGAGGACGAGATAGGCAAGAGGAAGGTAAGCACATGCTGATAACTGCAGCCTAAGAATGTGTCATTCTTAGTCACCAGTGAGTTTTTAGACCATTTTCCCCATTTCAAAAGGAACACTTCAATTGAATACTCTTTGTTTATTTTAATTTCAACTGAACTCATTTTTAAAAACACCATGAAATGAAAGTTAGTGCAGAACTAGCTTCCATGATATGATGCATATGCAAGAAAAACAAATTGTTTGTTGGGAATTTTTGAAGGGTGGGGAGTCAATTTAAGTGACATCAAATGTGGTTGCGCATTATGAACTGATATGCATTGGAACACTCAGCTCCTCTGTGGAGGATCACTAGAGATTCAGAATATATATAGGCAAGACTATTTGTACAATTTATATATGCACAATTTAGCCGTCACCATAAATAGTAATCTCAGTTTGTAGACTCTTACTTGCTAAGGTAGGCTAACACGCTACTTTAGATCAGATCATCAGGTTAGCTTTAGCCACTATTCGCAACATTTCCCAAAACAAAATTATAAATAATATCAACTGGATCCAAAGCTGATGGTGATGGATGATGTCCAACAGTGTAAATTGGATGGGATTGCTGTATCCTTTCAGAATATATGTGCTGCAAAACCCATCTTAGTTTCCCAGTAGATAAAGTTGTCCTCAGTAACATTCTTTGTACACAACTGTCGCAAATACCCAGTCATTCAAAATGGATAAATTCCAGCCACTAAGATAACAACCAAGGGGTTCGTATGCCTGCGCAATGGCACAGCCGTGGCCGGAGGCATTATGTTTTCGGGCTGTCCGTCTGTCCGTCCGTCCTGATTCTCGTGAACGCAATATCTCAGGAATGCCTTGAGGGAATTTTTTTCAAATTTGGCACAAATGTCCACTTGGACTCAAGGATGAACTGATTAGATTTTGGTGGTCAAAGGTCACAAAACACGTTTTTGGCCATAACTCAAGAATTCATACACTAATTATGACAAAGTTTCACTCAAATGTCTAATAGGATGAAATGATGAAGTGATGACATTTTATATCCAAACTGGCTACTGGTAGGTGGTGGCATACAACCGCGCGGCGGTATTTCTGGTTGTCTTCTGCTTTTATGCCCCTAAAACGTTCAGCCCAACAATGCTCACTATTTCCCTGACTAAACTGTACGTATTGCTCTGATTACCTACAGACTAGATTATATCTAACACCGTATCAAGGCTAATCTTGAAAATCCCCAGAGTTTCTGCCTCTACTACTATACGTGAGCTGGCAGGCTATTCCACATATTGACCACTCTCTGTGCAAAAAAATTCTTCCTAATGTCTGCGCGGAATTTACCTTCTGCTAATTTCCATTTATGCCCCCTCGTTCTACTAACAGAACTCAACCTGAAGAATCTCTAGTAGTTCACTTTGTTGATCCTCTTTATGAAATTAAATTGAATCACCCCTAAATCCCCTTTTACTAAGTTTGAAGAGATTAAGCATCTTAAATCTTTCCGCATAGCTTACTTTCATACCAGGAATCAATTTGATTGCTCTTCTTTGAACAGTTTACTAGAGCCTGTTTATCTATCTTGTAGTACGGTCCCCAGAACTGCAGACAATACTCCCAAGTGTGGTCTAAAAAAATTATGTATTGTATAAGATAAGTATAACTTACTTAGATTTATACTAGCGCAGTTACAGCACAGTGCCTAGAACCTGAAAGCCTTTGATCAACCATTACTACCAAGTGTTTTTCAAATCGAGCATGTTTGGTCAATGGTCAAATTGACCATTTTTATTCCTCCCATGAAGTAATCCTGCCTAATACTGCCAAGTCCCTAGTTTAAATAATCCTGTGCTACCCTAAGCATATACTGGCTCAGTGCAATAGTACCCTCCGGGGTCAGGTGCAGCCTGTCGCACGTGTACAGGTCACGCCTGTCCCAGGAGTCCCAGTACTCCATAAACTTGTACCCCTCCTACACCAGGTTTATAGCCACATGTTAAACCTCCAAATAAAACTTTGCTTCCCTTTGCTTACACATGGTACCACTAGCATTCCAGAAAAAACTGCTGTGGAGGTTCAGATCCTGATCGCTTTTTGCTAGCTCCACAAATTTGTCCTGTAGAACCTCAAACGTACCCTTACCTATGTTGTTAGTTCCTATGTGAACCATGACTGATGGATCCCTCCCCACTCTGGCCAGTAGCTTGTCCGCATGCTCCAAGACACCTTCTACTTGGGCACCAGGGTGGCAACACATCGTACGGGATTCCTTTTTGTGCGAACAGTCTATAATTTCTACCCCACTAATAATTCAGTCTGCCACTATCACCAACTCCAGGATCTGGGCTCCCAGTGGCTCGTCAGTCCTCCCACTCTTATGGTCAAGAGCCAGATCCAATCCCTGCAAGGAATCAGTTGGACACAACCTCTGGAGATGCCACACCTGTGTGGTGTGCACGCCCTTTTCTGCGCTTGCGCCCTATTGTCCGCCCTATTGTCACCCAACTATCTCTCCCTGCCTGCTCTGGATTCTCCCCTCTTCCCAGCTGTGGTGTGCACATCAATTCCTTAAAGGACAAACTCCTCAGTTCCGGGAACTCCCAATTGCAAACTGTGGAGTCCAGCAAGCTGGCCCTCAAGATCAAGAATCTTTCTCTCGAGGTCCTCAACCAGTCAGCAACGGTGAGTGATCGTAAGTGCGATCATCCTGTAACCCTCACACAGCTTTGGCCTCATATTTACCCCCTAACTATCACCCCACCTCTTCCTATGTCTAGACTAAGTTACTGCCGAGACGAAGGCACCAAGACCACAGCTTAAGAAAGTGCAGGTGGTTCCGGACAACTAGCAGCAGAAATCAGAATTTCAAAATTTAATAAATTAAAGCCGCAAGCGGCGTTGGGAGGGGTCCAAGCATTGGCCCAATTGCGCACCTATGGAGTGATTTTTAACCTTCCTATTATGTTCAAATTAACTAACAACTTTTTATGTTTGGGGTCAATTTGACCCCAGCAATATAAACCTGCAGAAAAGAATTTTAACTGAAAGTGTTACCCAAGTTTCTCTCTCAGCTACCTTCTACTGACCATCTTAATAGCCCAGTAAATAAAAAATGACTCCCCCCATCCTCCCCTTATACATCAAGTATTGATTTCATATGACTATTGCGAAATATGCAAATGACTGTACAATCTCATTCATTGACCTAAAATGGAAAACAAAGTATGTTTTGGTGTTTGCAGGGCTTTATGTTGATATTAAGTGCTCATTAAAAAAGAAACACACCTTTTATTATCAAGCATAGTAACATTGTAAACAACAGGGGTGGTATTATGCACAGCTATTTTTGAAGGTACCATCACAGATGCGTGTATATTTCACAAACTGTAGAATGACATGGTATCATTTTTTTTAAAACGTTGTCTCGTTTATTTCGTTACTCAGTGAGCAGCGTTTTCACTGCCATATTGGCATATTTTAGGGCTATTGTCGGGTTTATCTTGTTGCTATGATGGGATATGATTTTTGAGTGGTGAAAGAATATTTTTATGAACAACCAGATCGATAATATTGTCCATTATGAAGTTCAGACCCACCCCTGATAAAACTACTTAGTTGCGTCACCGTGGATGTCTTCTAGTCGCTTGCCGTAAAGGAGTTTACTAGATGTTGTAACACTTTAGATTTGGAGCTACAGCTCTTCCACACCGCAACTAAAAAAAGTCCAAATGGCGGGCAAACAATATGGCGGACATAGGTGGTCCCAATAGCAAAGTTGTAGACCACATACAGATGCATCAGTCGATTAAGTTTTGTGTTTATCTGACTTGTGGTGTGCGAGTTATGGCCTTTTAAAGTATGAACCTTTGTTATAGCGCCACCATCTGGCCGATGTAGGTGATTTGTAGTGCCTAAGTAGTGGGGGGCCATAGGATATCACCGACCAAATTTGGTTGGTTTACAACTTATGGTTGCTGAGCCTCCTACATTTTAGTGGAGAAAGCATCCACGCCGCAACTAAAAAGTCCAAATGGCAGGCAAACAATATGGTGGACATAGGTGGTCCCAATAGCAAAGTTGTAGAGCACATTCAGATGCATCGGTCGATGCAGTTTTGTGTTGATCTGACTTATGGTGTGGGAGTTATGGCCTTTTACGCATAACCCTTTGTTATAGCGCCACCATCTGGCCGACATAGGTGATTTGTAGTGCCTGAGTAGTGGGGGGCCATAGGAACCCACCTACCAAATTTGGTTGCTCTAGGACTTATGGTTGCTGAGCCCCAGACACATTTAGCGGAGAAAAATAAGAATAATAATAATAATCCTAACAGCTACAATATGGTTCCACCAGCTTCGCTGCTTGGACCCCTAATAATAATAATAATAATAATAATAATAATAATCCTAACAGATACAATAGGGTTCCACCAGCTTCGCTGCCTGGACTCCTAATAAGGTACTTTTAACTATCTAATGTTAAGCATTGAGTAAATAACAAAAGAAGACTACCCAATGTTGGATCACTCGGGTTATAATCAACTAACTAACTAACTTAGGTAGCTTTTATTAAATAGCAATGACTGCAGGAACCCTAGTACTAGGAAATATTTGATTTATATCTCAGAACAAAATATAACCAAAATTTGCCTGGAATAAAATTATAATAAACTACAGCTAATGTTAGCAGGTAACATTGCCGAGCCGGAGACACCAAGACCACAACTTAAAAACGTGCACATGGTTCCAGACAACTAGCAGCAGAAACATAAGATGAAGGAAATAAGACACTTTTAACTATCTAACATAAAGCGTTGAATAAATTACACAAAAAAGAAATACCTTGGGCGGAATCACTCGACATATAATCAACTAACTTAGCTAGCTTTTTACTAAATAGCAATGACTGAATGACTGTACAATTATTTATATCAGAACAAAAAAGAACCTAAATTTACCCAGAATCAGATTATAATAAACTACAGCTAATGTTAAAAAAAAATCCTCTGATCAGTCTCCTTTTGTCCTTTGTGTTTTACACTGAAGAAAGCTAATGCTGAAACGTTTGTAGTAGTCTTCTATTAAAACATAACACTTGAGGCATCTTTCGGTGTGTGGAGCCTTCTTGTTTATTTTATTCATTATGTTATTTGGCATTTACATACCCAATTTAAGTCTGAGCGCAGTAATTTCTATTTTTCTCATATTGGCTGTATTTGAAATGTGTTATTGTCTTACCTTAAATGGCTTGCATTTATGCTTACAGTAATTAATTAACTACTGTCATGTTGTAATAGTGATTCTTATCTGTTTATCTCTTGTGAAGCATTTTTGGCTGCTGTTAGTATGTAAGACGCAAAATAAACAATATAATACGTTTATTAGGGTCCAAGCAGTGAAGCTGGAACCCTATTTTTTTGGTTCTGGTTTTTATTCTTATTATTATTATTATTATTATTTGCTAAAAAGAAATGGGCTGCAAAAACTATTATTGCTCAGAGTTGCCAATGCATGGAACAGCTTGCTCAGAAATTTATCAGAGGCAGAGATCCTTGGTGCATTCAAGTCAAAGTTTGACACAACATTGGATACTCTCTCTTCTAGAATAGAAAATTATAGAAAATAAGTAGAGAGGAGTCAGTGTTCATATTAATACTCACATGTGGGTGGGATTTCAGTATTGGATCTGTCAGGCCTCTGTTGTCCTCCCTGAAATTGGAGACCACATCTACTCGATTCTCCATGGAGTCTGACCACTGAGGAAGAAACAGGGAGCCGAGTTATGCCATCGCCCCACACACTCCTTCTATATTCTCAAGGAAGAAACTGTGTGAGCTAATTAACTAAGCCTGGCTTAACTCTGTGTAGCTACTCAACAGAAGCTGGTGATACAATTGAAATAAACCAAACAAAGGAAACTGTGTAGCTGTTGCCATCTTTAAATGCAGACTTTAGCTGCATTAACAGCATTAACAGTATTGCTAATCCTCTGAACTGGACTATTGTTTCTGAAATCAGTTGTCAGAGTTCTACAGCATGCCACATTGATTGCTTCAGAGAATTCTGAACATCAAATGTACCTTTAAGGGGTCAGGAGAGTTCTGTCCGTTTGGTTTTTTTTTTTTTTTTGTGTGTTAGCATATTAGATGTGACATGCTTATTTCAGCATTTCATGTTACTATCATTAATTAAGAACAGCAGTATGGATACAGGGTGGCCAGCTTTCTCCGGTGCATTCTCAACATTGAACCAAGAACCTCATGACAGAGTGGTGCCCCCCATCTACATACCAGACATTAGGCAGTTGACACACAGATCAGCAAAGGAAATGGAAAGCAGAAGTAGATTATGGCTGCTGTGAATCCTTCAGGAGCGATGATGAACTCTGGCACAACTAAAATAGAACTATTCAGCAGGACTTTAGACTATATTTTACAGTAGTTAATAATGTATTGGTCCCTGCTATTTGATAACATGCTATCACATATATAATAATGAACATGCTGGTACTTTAGTGTATTTGTAAGTGACAAACAGTGAAGAAGATTAATGTTAGGTGTGTAACAATCTTTTAGTTTGGCAGAGCTTTGGAGCTGGAAGTAAGTACATACAGCAAAGCATTTCACCATTATATTCTCACAGCAGGGCCTTTCTCAGACAGCAATAAAGACTGAAGCAATACAATGGGCCTTCTTCACAAAACCTTTCTTAAATTCTTTTTACTTTTGTTCTGAATAAAAGTTCCTGCAAAAAACCAACATGGGATTCATGAAACGTGTAGACCTTTGATGTTGCCAATTGTTCATAAATTGGCTGAGCTTGTCTGTTCATGATAATTAGTTAAATTAATTGCCTTAGCAATCCCATAGAAAGAATTCTGCCTTCAGGGTCATGTGCAAACATCAGCTATTCGTCCCTCTCAGCGTCTCATATGAGCAGTCGCTCAACATGGATTGGATTATATCA
This sequence comes from Anguilla rostrata, assembly GCF_018555375.3. Classification (NCBI taxonomy): domain Eukaryota; kingdom Metazoa; phylum Chordata; class Actinopteri; order Anguilliformes; family Anguillidae; genus Anguilla; species Anguilla rostrata. The sequence goes on from NC_057934.1 coordinate 31,600,529, forward strand.
TTATCAATCATAATAATCATGTTTATCAATAAACAAAACAAATTACACACATTCCTAAAAAGGTTATCCTCGTAAAACAAAACATAAGACGAATCGTACATAAGAAACAAACAAACAAAACAAAATGTATGATCTGAAATAAAAGAATGGAAGCTAAACAAAAACTACCAAACATGCACCAAAAACTAGCTAAAGTTAAACTGAAATTGAAATGAAAAACTAATGAAAATTTTAGGTTATTCAGATTAGTTAATGTAGTTAAAATCAGCATATTTCATCTTCATATATTTTTATATTAATATAATAATAGTACTGATAAACATTTGTTGTTGATATGCGGTCTGTAACTACATGAAATGACTTTGCATATTTTGTGTATGGTTCCAAACACACATGGATTTTGTTTTTACCCAAGAATAAATTTGGACATGAAAAAGTGGATTAATGCCGAAATGTTCTTGGAAACAGTTGTAAGTACAGTTAGCAATCAAATCTGAATGAGGCCCAGTATGTTTACACAATGTGTTCCAATCAGAAAGGTTTGGCTGACGGCGTGGAGCAGTCATGGCAAAGTTCATTTATTAAATTAATTAATGGATCTCATGCGCAGCGGTGGGAAACTATTGAAATTTGTATTGGAAATTGCAGCAACAGTAACAAGTGCTTGAAATGTTTATTTTAAAAAATCAAACTACTAGTAACACCCTACGAGTGAAATACATTTCATTAATGCATTTACTTGCTTAATTTGGTCTATCATGGAAAAAAAAGGGCATGCTTTTTGGTCTTTAACAGAACATTGTTAGAAGTAAAGTATGCTCAAATGTGCCTGTTTTTATTTCTTTGAAGTTTGTTTTGGTACAATATGCTGTACATTCCAAGGTTTGAGTCCTTGATGCGCGCCCGTTGTGACCGATGTTACTGTAATGGGGGAAGGAGCGCTGGGCATCAACACTGTTGACGGGCCGTGTAACATCTGATTGCAACAACTGACAAGGATGAGACTCTTCATCTCGGCCCATTCCAGAATCTGTATACATTGTCACACTTTGTTTCTCCAAGAATTTGGCAATAGGCTATTGCTAAAATGTATAGGCCTATACAATGACACTGTAGGCTATATTATGGGTGACAGTTACCATCCAAAGCTACCGAAAAATTGACTTCCATGACAAACACCCAGCCTTACTCATCAGTATATCCCAATCACATCATGGAATCCCCATCTTTATGGTATGAAATTATTTTCATATAATGAGTAAGTTACGCCCTTCAGTTAGCCCCACACCCAGGGAAAAGACAGGAACCAATAACCCACAGGGACTTTTCTTACTTTTGATGGCCATTCCGATGACAGCTGTCAAAAGAATGAAGATGGCTCCACACAAGACCCAGATGAGTTTGGAGTTACCTATGGATTTTGGGGAGGGTAGCATATCACAAAGAGGCGGTGCCAACTTGAAAGCACTCCACAGTAAATGCTACTTTATATTACCTGTATACCAATGATGACTTAATATTTCTCTCACTCATTCACCTTCAAAGAAATGTCACATTAACTTAACTTAACACTTCAAACTAACTTAATGAGGAAATAATTGCACTTAAAGCTTCAGTGTATGCAAATGGCCCTTGTCTGAAAAAAAAAAAAAAAACATCCAAAGCTAATTTTAAGTGTCAGTTTCTCTAATATGTTGTCAGCATCCCAGCATACTTACATTGAGTCTGCGTGTCAGCATGGTTAATGTGTACCTTTCCCACTCCTGTCCCAGTATCCTCACCAGCAGACTTTTTGAACTTAACTTCTGTGTAGATCACTGAGTCCGTCATCTTCTTTCTCTCTTTCACACCCACCACAGTTACAGCAGAGAGAAGCAGGAAAACAGATTACGAGAAAGAGAGAAGGAAGTAAAAGAACGGATGTGCTCACAGATTTGTTGAGGCGAGCATGCCAGAATCATTTCTGAACTGGGTGGTCTAAACACACTGAGAAACATATTTTTGCTAAACATACCTTCATGTAATTTAAAATGAAATGAAATGTATGGAGACATGCTAAGTGTCAGTGTCTATTACTCAACCTCACCAAAAAGCTCTACAATGTAGTCTGGTACTATCTACTATCTAGGTACTATCTTGCTAATCAGTGAAACCGTTTAGATATTTGTGAAGTCATTTACATATTTGTGACTTTTACTACAAAAAATACCTCCATAACAAATGAATAAAATATCAGAACAAACAAGCATTTGTGACAGCAGCATTTTGAAAAACTGTTTTTTTTTCCTTTTAACTTTTCAGCCTCCTTCTGGCACCAGCAGCATTTTTTTCTCTCTCTCTCTCTCTCTCTCAACCCCCACCTTCTCAGTTCACTGCACCTCCCATAAAACGGCAGTTAAAACAGCTGCCACACACCAGCTGTGATTAATTAATTGTTACGTTCAGAGTAAGGACCCACACGCAGACCAGGGAAATCCAAGAAAACGTCGTCTTTAATCAGTCCGAAGTTCGAAGCCAGGTGATCAGAGAGAGTGCGGTACCGAATCAAGTTTCCAAAAGAATAGTAAAAAGACAGGCAAAAAGTCAAAAACCAGGAGATCAGAAATAGCGAAGGTACAAAGGGGCAGGCAAAAGAGAAGTCAAAGAAAAGCGAAGGTCGAACCAGAAGCAAACAAAACCAAAAGGGGCAGGCGAAGTCGGGCAAAGGGGTGTCGCAGGAATCTCAATAAACAAAGGCTTACAAATAATCGGCACAATGAATATGATCAACATTCTGACATTGAACAGGTGGAAAAGACTGACATTTATACACTGGGGAAGATAACAATCAAGGAGGGGTTAAGTGAGTGAGGGAGGAGTAACAAACAACATCCAGGTGAAGAACATTAGGAAAACTAATTCAATGACAGGGGACTGACAAAACGCGGACTGGAATCACATAGACAACAATGATAATAGACGGCCTGGGTGAAGCAGGTAAACACGTGCAGAGAGAGAGAGGTGCAGTTAGAGCAAGAGACAGGTGCAGGCAATTGCAGAACTTAGCGTTAGAGCAGGCTAGAAAGAAAAGGGGCGGAGCTACAGCGCAGCATGGAAAAGGGGAGACTGGTTAATGTATTAGTATAGTGATCTAAACTATCAAAAACCCAAAACTAGTGTGTGTTAGTCCATTAGTAATATTCACATGTTAGTATATTAGCGAGGTTAGTACTTTACAATCTATAAGTTAGTAGGGATTAGTAGAAATTAGTAAAACTAGAAATAAGCAGGAAGTAAGGCGAGAATGGAAAGAAGGGGGGAAACCACGAAAACCCGGAACCACCCGAATAGTGAAATCACACAAGTACAGGGGAGTGAAGCAGCTCAGGGAACACAGACACAGAGACAGTACTGGGGAGACAAGTGACCGGAAATACAGACTACAACAATTAATTGTGTTTGAAGTGTGACAACACAGACAAGCAGTTCCCATGTGAAAATAATAATCATGAATAATAAATTGCCTCCATGGTGCTGTTCATACAATGGTTTTTTGCAATGTACAGTGAACTGGGGAAACTTTACTCAACCACCACCAATGATTAGCAGTTACCTGGGTGAAGTGTAGCAGCCATTTTCCTCTCAATAGATCAAAACATAAAAACTGCCTGTAAAACAGAATAAAAAGTAAAAGTAATTTAGTTATTTTAAGTAAAAGTAAATTATCTTGTACAACGTTCAATTTAACAAAAACCCACGCCATTTTCTTAGCATGAGTTTTTGTTAAATTGATCGTTGTACAAAATAACATCAATTGAAGTCTGAGATCAACACAGAGGGAATCTTTGAGAAGGGGAAAAGATAGCTTTGAGTGGTGGCTGGATGCCATTTAAGATTTAACAGATGCGTTCTTAAGTACAGACGTTTCACTGGAAAGAGTGAATAATCCCAAATGCATTTTTAAACAAGCATGTAATAAATGGCGGGGCAGTTTCACCAGATAGTCAGATAACTTAAGCAGCACGTACGAAAGACCACTTTTTTGCATAAAATTAAAATTTAACAACTGATCCACTAAACAAAACAACTGACATCATATCTGTGGGTAGGCAGGAATCAACAGAGGGGACAGATTCTATTTTAAATATATTATGTGTCCTGTAAGAAAAGCCCACCTAAAAGGATTTGAAAGTTATCATTGATACACTGTAGGCCTACCTTACTTCCATGAACTACCTGTATTACAATTCTGACTGAATAAAAACTAAGCCACATTTCTGTCAAGTTCACAAATTTCTGTATTTTTTCAGGATCATAAGCAAGTGTTCAGACTCAAACTGACAACCTGCCCAATTCACCTAACTCTGAATTTTTAAGAGTAGCTGGGCAATTACAAATTATTTGCACAAGAAACAGCATGACAGTTTCACTGGTTTAATTTTGGGATAAGCAAAGGAAATATTTTCAATTTTTACTCACAAGACAATCTACTTGTTTATTGCAACCAACTCTACCAATGCAAAAAATGCATCTCTCCATAGGAATATCATTAATCTATGACAGAAGAGACTTAAACATCTGACCCTAATTAAATCAACTCTGAATTTAAACCCTTGAATTTTCATTTTAGCTGTGTACATGACAATCACCTCCTCCATTAAATCATTTTAATTATACCTACACTGCAAACCTCTATGTTGTATTGTGATTACAATTTTTCAGTGTAATTTAAATCTTACGTAACAGCTCATTTTTAATGTATTTCTCACTGCTTCAAACTAAAACTAACATTCACTGTACAACATTTCAATATACTGCCACATGTCCGCAGTCCCAAATTTAACACTGATGTCCCTTGTAAATATTGCTGTCAGGCATTGCCTGTGCTTAATTAGTGGTAAGTACTTCATTAAAGTAGACAGGGATAATTGCTGGAAAAAACCTATTGACCTATTGTAGGCAGCAGTACATGTGAGAAACAAAGCAGAAACAAACTGGTTGTATGGACAATGAAGGACTTATTTCTTTAAATAAAAACAACTTATGTAGACAAGCTAGCATTATAAAGTATAGCTTGGCATTCCTGTACCTTCCTTTGATTATTATAACTGACTTAATCCTCAGAAACGACTTTATCAGTTGAAACTCTGACCTTGCTGCTGACCCCTCAGGACCGATAAAAATTATGCGGGACCTTGATTTGGCAGCCTCTGCTGAGAGCAGCAGTGTTGGGAGCTATATGGGGATTCATGGAAGGAAAATCAACATTAGCAACAGGAGCCCTGGGACCAGGTCTTGGACAAGCAGGATGTGTTGTGATAGCTCTCACAGACACTACAACATCAGGCAGTAAATGAAGCAGAGGGGACAGAGTTGAGCCAACAGACAGCAGGAGAAAACAATACTGGGCAACTAGCAATAATAGAAATAGTGGTAGAGGAATAGTTTTATTGAACTAAATATTTGTTGATATTACTTCTAGGAGTGGCAGCTGCATGAGAGGATGGTGCACAATTTCTAGAGGAGATTTAATGGAATTTTTGATATTTAAGCAATATTACACAAGAGGGAGTGCTGTTATACTGTATATCATCACTGCTGTGATTCAGCCATGGGCAAGAGTGCTGAAAATAATCACACTCGTGCTGATGTACAGTATAACAGCATGACCACAAGTGTGATATTGAGGTCATGCTAGGGGCAGCAGTGTAGTATAATGAATAAGGAACCTTGTATACTAAAGATTGCGGGTTCAGTTCCCAGGTAGGACAATACCGTTGTACCCTTGAGTAAAGTACTTCAGTATATATTTACCTGTATAAATGCTATGTTATGTAAAAAAAAAATTGTGTAAGTCGCTCTGGATAAGAGCATCTGCTAAATTCATGTAATGTAATGATATTGCTTTTATTGGCTTTTAACTGTTTGGCTAAACTGTAAAATATCAACTAATGATAGAGAGATCAGATCATGATTTTGTTGCTTAACTGGCTCTATCAACAAATATAGCTACTTCAGGATTCCATTTTTAAGAATAGTTTTTTTTCTTCCCTCCAACAGTGCATCAATTGGAATGCCAAAAGAAAGTAGAGCGATCCGTTTCCGTAAAGAGTTCCCATGCTGTTGTACTGTATATCAGCACTCATGGAATGCCAATCAAAGTACTTGACCAGAAGTAAAGGTTGCATAATTGGATTTCTTTTTTCATATTTTAATAGCCATGAAGGATACATGTCTAGCAGTGTGTGCAAGAGCCACAATATTGTCCTGTGCTCTACATCAAATGCTCTCATTGAACTTTAAAATGGATCAATGTATAAAAATATATGTATCTGTTCTAGTTAACATGGTCATATTGATGGGATTAATGGGAATTTATTCAATAGCTGGAGAATTTATTCAATTTATTCAACAGCTGGAGAGGCATCAGTTTATTCCAAGTGTTGACAATGGGGATGATTCAGGCAGGGCTGTTTCCAAGATTTCATTGTTTCATACAAGCAGGAAAACTAGCTGGTGGGGCAGCAGCATTGGGTGGAGCAGTGGTGATAGCCAAACAGAATTATGTGGAAATACAAAATGTGAATAACTTGCTCCAAACAATAAGAAATCATTGGCACATTAGTTAATCTTGAAGAAATATTTACACTAATCTGTAGACTTTTATAAGTTCATTGTAAAACGAGTATACCCTGGTTGACAAACTTAAAGAGGAAGAGTGGCTCATGAGTCGCTATGGTTTCCTTAAATCATTTCTCATGGACCTCTGTGTCCAGTTAGGACCAAATCTGGAGCGGCAAACCAAGTGAAACCGTGCTACAACAATGTCAGTCCTTGGGTTCCTGGCTACAGAATTCTAGTGATCAGTCGGGTATATCTCAACCATCTCTCATATCATGCTTGCGGTACTGCAGAGCATCATACGCTTGTCCCTGTGCTACATCCAGTTCTCCTACATGCCAGCATAGCAGCCAATCAATGAGTACATTTATGTGAAGTGCAAGAACTTCCACTCAATTAATGTGCAGTTGATTTGTGATGTCACGCACCAATGTGGTAGCCAGATGGCAGGGGTCAACCCATGACTCCTTCATCTTGCGCAACAGCAGTGTGGGAAATTGCCTTAAGGCTGGAACTGGAGAAAGATGGACTCTTTGTGAGTTTTTTCTTTTTTTGGGCCCTCCCCAAAAAAATGTCTTATGTCTTATAGAAACTAATAGACCCATTTCTCATATTCACGCACCATTTTTTAAAGTTAAAGTACTGATTACGATATGCTAAAATAAAGCTAATGACACTGGCAGACCGACAGCTATATGTCTGTTACCCCTGCCCTTAGGCTCTGATTGCAATGAGTTGGCACAAGTATACAAATCACTTTTGCACCAAATGATAGCATAGCATTTGAGAGTCTGCAATGGCAGATTTGACAGGTTGTAATTACTGAGTTGTCTTTGCTGCAATTGTAAAAGTTTGGAACTGTTCTTCCATGTATTCTGACATTAATTTAGATTTATAAGTGCATTTGTTAATCCATTCTACAGATCGAGGAACTACTTATAGATTTGTGACTGGCTACAAAAATACCTCCATAAAATAACTTGAAAACTCCAAAGTTGGATTCATTTTTATGTACTGAATTGAACGTATTGATTCATTCTAAAGAACAAAACTTCCCAACTCTACGTTGGTACCACAATAGGGGTCATGACAATAGAAACATTTGGTGCTGTGCCAGTTTGGTGGACAATAATGCATTTACATTTTAAACCAACCCAGACCAGGTTTAGACTCAAACATATGGGGTGCTGTTTGTAAAATGTCGCACATTCTGTAGGCCTGCTCAATTTTTGCACATTTAGCATCATCAGATGTAAAACTAAAACAAATGCACTACAATTTCCAAATGATGCTTTTTTAAACATTTTAAACATTTGTCTACAACATTGTGACCGTTTTTCCAAGTATAATGTTCTGCATCATTACATGACTTTGTGAAAGCTTGATTCTGATTGGCCACTTCAGGCATTTATGGGCTTGTGAAAAGAATAGCTTTTCGAATGGGGGAGAAAGAGGCATCCTTATGAGATATCTTTTCATTATTGAAGTTGAAAGGAGAATATCTGTCCTTTGTAAGATAAAGGAAGATCAGGAACACTTGGACTCTTTGGACTGATGCAGAACTGGACTCTAATGTTCCATGCACATTTCTTGTACCGACCCAAAATTATCTCTGGATGTAAATTACTGGTCAGCTCCACTCCGTAATTGTAGCCTTGGACTGTAGCTGTAAAGGAGAAACAGGGTCAGAAATGCCTCTCTCTTTCCCCCCACCTCAATCTCCACCTCCACCTAAGAACCTCGAGTTGATAAACAGATTTAACATCTTGGATGACCGGGTCTCCCCTACGGCTGGTCATTCAGACAATCCTGCTTGCTTCTCTACGACCCAAAGGCCTCAACACAGCTCATTACATTACATTACATTTATTTGGCAGACGCTTTTATCCAAAGCGATGTACAAAAAGTGCATTTCATGTTCATAGGCAACTACTAAACACAGGTTCAATAAGATACGATACTTATTTTGTACAGCTATTTCTAGCCAAGAACACAGTTTAGTTCACACAGTAAACACTATTCAGACCTAACCTCTGCAAGGCCAACTAGGCAGAAAAATAAGCTACAGTATTAGGACAAATACAAAAAAAGTGCTGGGATGGGGCAACATGTAACAAGTGTCATGAAAAGGGGAAGGGGGGCGGTTTAGAGTGATTAGAGTGAAATATACAGTGTGGTGGTAATTAGTCCAGGTATAGTCTGAAGAGATGAGTCTTCAGGCCACGGCGGAAGATGGGTAGTGAGGGGGAGGTTCGAAGAGGAACGGGGAGTTAGTTCCACCACTGGGGAGCTCGGGTGGAGAAGCTCTGTGATCTCTTTGGTCGGGTGGGAGGGGGTACAAGGCGCCCTGCTGCTGCAGAGCGGAGTGGTCGAGCAGGCACATAGGATCGAATCATGTCCTGCAAGTAGATAGAGGCTGTCCTGTTGGCTGCAGTGTAGGCAAGGGTCAGGGCTTTGAACCAGATCCTGGCAGTGACCGGTAGTCAGTGGAGCGATTGCAGCAGAGGAGTGACGTGGGAGAATTTGGGAAGGTTGTAGATGAGTCGGGCAGCGGCATTCTGAATCATCTGTAGTGGTTGAATGGCACAAGCTGGTAGGCTTGCAAGGAGAGAGTTGCTGTAATCAAGGCGAGAGGTCACCGTAGCCTGGACGAGCAGCTGGGTAGAGTAAGGTATGGTTGAATCCTTCTGATGTTGTACAGAAGGAATCTGCAGGACCGTGATGTTGCCTTGATGTGCTCCTTGATGTCCAGTTGGTCATCCAGGACCACCCCAAGCTCTTGGCAAAGTGCGAGGCAGTCACTGTGGTGCCATCAACCGTGATTGAGATAGCTCCACGTCATTGTCCTCACCCCCGGCCGAGTCCAGGCAAACTGCCCCAGCTGGTCATCAAGCTAGCGCTAGGCCATGTGTGTGGGCTGTTTCTCAGGTAACAGCTCAATCAAATCACAGCATTACAATACAGGGAAGGGCTGAACAAAAATGGAGGTCCTCTAAACATCAAGTTGGGGAGAGCAGGGCCAAATCTAACACACGGTAAAATGTAACATGGACTTTAGGTAGATGCATCAAGCTTGAACAACGTATTTCAGTTTAAACATGCATAATTACCGTCTCTTTGTCCCCAACAAACAGCGGGAGTGTTTTATGGGTACTGTATTGTGTGTGTGTGTGTATGTCAAGGAATCCAAATGTATGTAATCGTAAACAGTCTTATAGTGACTAACAGATCGCATAGTTTTGATATAGCACGCTAGGTTCCTGGGATTGCTAGCTAAGCAGAAGTGCAGAAACCCCACACCCACCCAACCCCTGCAGGGTTACACCTAACAGGGTTCTTAGCCTGTTGTCAATAAACTATTGATTAATCAATTGATTGGATTTATTCAACTCAGACCTGATATTCGTAAATATATTTAACTGAACTTTAACTTATATACTACATGGTGGCATTTGACATGTAATATTGACTGCTACAGCTGTTTGGATCGAAAATATATTAGACGAGAACCAGAGAATAGATTTTCACCGATATAGGTAGGCCACGAAAAACATAGAAATGTAATCAAAAAATAGATTAAAAACTGGTTGTATCATATAACATCAAATTGTATTGAATTGCCTTACTTTGTGTTAATTTTTAAAGCTATTAAGACTATTAAGTGTACCTCGCGCTGTGTTGGTTTTTACCCCATCCATAGAGTTAAATGTAACTTTTCACTCTCAGTTGTTGCGCAAGAAATTTCATTGTGGTGTGTAATCAGCCAGAGGATGTAGGCTGTTTGTATTAAAAATTATTAATCTATCTCTGGTAATATTTTCAGCCAAACTGTTATTTCTCCACTCTCCCCTACATTACTCAGGAATGAAAAGTCTTTTATCTTTATTCAACCAAAGTGTCAAAGAAGCTAGAGCTACATCTTTCAAAGCTTAATACTGCCAACCGGCTTAATCGTTTTAATTAATACTGTTAATTCCTAACCTGCCCAGGTTAAGCGGGTATAGATAATGGATGGATGTATTGATGGATGGACTTTTCATTGCCTTGCTATTCCTGCACAGACAGGTGCTTCTGCATCATCTTCTGAGGACTGTGGGAAATTCTTGGGGGTTTTTTTTGTGAATAAGATTGATATCAGTAGATAATCAATTTATTATCCTAGTTTCATTTCTCCTCTCATCATACTTGTCTTGAATTAATTTATATCAGTTCAGGCCTATTTCTATGCAAGATCCTATAAACATGGTGTCACATAGAAACATTAATTTAGCCCTGTGGATATGAACACTATTAGCCCTGTGTTGCTCTCTGTAATTAATAGCTCACTTTTCATTGGTTGTGTTCCGGACTACTTTAAGCATGCCTGCAATTAACCCCTTCTTAAACAGACTAACCTTGATCCCTCTATCTTAAATAATTGTTTGTGTTGAGTGATTAACCAACATTTCAATGCTTTTTCGATGTTTGAATAATTAATCGATCAACGTTGGTTCGATTATTTGAATTGTCTTAACTTGGTGGATAAATGGTGTTTTTCTCCAAGCATGGTGTGGTAGTTGTTTTTAAGTTGCCATTTAAAAAGCTGCTGCTCAATGCAGTTTGCACAGAAATAACCATAATTGAATTTGAAAACTGTGATTAATTTCCAGAAACCAAATCGAAATCAAACCAAACTCAGAAACACTAATGGCTCAGCACTAGTAATTATAGAACTATTTCCTACCTTTCAGAATTCTCGTTGAGAAGTTTCAGTCAGGATTTTGTCAGCATCATTGCACTGCTTTATATCTCAAATGATATCCTGTTGAGTGCTGATGTGGGTGAATGTTTGGTGTGGGTGTTGCTTGACCTCAGTGCTGCTTTCAACACCATTGGTTATGCCACATTAGTAAATATGGTAAAACTAAAATATAGTAGTATAGTAAAACTTAAACAATGGATAGGTGTCTCAGAGATTGCGCTTAGACCATTAAAATAGAAATAAAAGAGTGTCTATCAGAGATTTTTCTTCAAAGGCTCTTAAAAAGACTTCTGGACTGTCTCAAGGCTCTATTCTGGTGCCAATTTTGTTCTCTATTTTTTATGTTACTTTTGGGAAACATCATTCGTCGACATGAAATTTCTTTTCACTGTAATGCTGATGACACACACATCTGGCTATAAATCCCAGTGCTTTTAATAGGGTGTTTTATTTGACTGTTTGACTGATATCAAGAACTGGATGGCTCAAAACTTTCCTTCAGCTCAACTCAGACTAAGCCGAAGTGCATTCTCTTGGCCCCTAACCAACTTTCAGTGAAGTTTCAACAGTCCCTGAGGTCTGGGCTCCTGTGTGGTTCCATTAACGTTAGGTGGTGATGAGTCTCGTGAGCGCCTTGGTTGCTTTGCCTCTGATTAAACCATTTGCCAGAAACCTCGGCATTACTTTTGATGAAAGCTTTTACTTTTCAGGAGCAGTAGTTAAATCTTGTTTCTATCAGCTTTGGGTCATTTCTAAGGTTAGACCTTTCCTCACAATCCTGGCCCTAGAAAAGGCTTAAGACAGTCACCGTCTGCAACCACACCCTCACAGTTCACACCTCACTGAATCAGCACAGACATGCTCCCCCCCCCCCCCCCCCCCCCCACCCACCAACCCCCCACCCTCTCCCCCGTAGAACATCTAGAGAAGTGAGAGTAAGAGTCAAAGTCAGGAGGAAGGAAGTAGTTCTTGGGACTTAACATCAGCCAGTAACATCTGTTATGGTGTACATTCTTCAGTGGATATCAGCTGTTTGCACACAGGATCTGACACTTCTGTCTTACAGTTCAACTGGTATTTTTATATGTTCATACCTGGCTTTTTGGAAGATTCAGCTGTCATTTGGTTTTTGGACTTTGATCTTGGATCTTGGTCTGGGACTATTTTGTGAAAAAGCTGTGATTTGGCATATCCAAAATGAAATGGTTACTAATTTGGAATCCTTATGACTACAGGCATAATCCTGGTCTTTTCTGAAAGGTGACTGTGGCAAACACGCCTGCCACAGGCCACCGAAGTGGCTTTTCTTTGGGGCCCTCCAGCACAGAGACACAGGGAGAAGATGTTAAAACAGTCCACATTTATTTGCAAGGGTCGGCAAGATGTTATAGCCGAGGAGCAGATGTTAACACACTGTCATGACAGAGAGGCTCCCCTGTGTGGGTGGGGATGGCAGATTTAACCTGTGCGCAGTGATTACCTCACTACGCACAGGTGCAGCCACTCCTGTTCCTGGGTCCAATTAGCCTGGCCAATTATCTAATTATTAACCAATTATCCAATTGGCCAGGTCTAATTAGCTTGACCCAGGCAGGTGTGGCTGCTTAAACCAGCCATCCCCACACCACATACCCCCAACGCCAAACTGAGGCCAGGGAGAATCCCTGGCCGAAGCCTACTCCCCCCCCAGCACTCCAACCAAGCGAGAAAAAAAAAAAAAAAACGAAACAAAAAAACCAAGCGCCCTTAACACTTTAAGGGCCCCGGAACAGTCCAGTGCACAGCCGTGACCCTCCCCCGGATGATGAGGCAGCCCTCCCCCCTCCTCCCTCTCGGAGCGCGGGGATTCCTGGGCTGCTCAGCTGGTTGGTGGGGATGTCACCGCCTTGGGCTGTTCCAGGGGCTGTGGTGGGGTGGTTGGGCTGGTGGGCTGGCTGGGCTGGCTTCCTTGTGGCGCTGGGGACCAGGAACCCTTGCAGGTGTGGTGGCCGCCAGTCGGCTCTGCTGGAAGGCTGGTGCAGGCTTTCCCCTTCATGGGCTCCGGGCAACCCAACCAGGCCAAAACGATGAACTAAAACAACCAACAGACAAGAAAGGAAGCAATACGGCGCGGCCACTGCTTGTGCGCCGCCCGTAGCTGACCCGCCTTCCCGGCCAAGTCCAGCTCACGGCGCGACCACCTCTCGTGCACCGCCCGTAGCTGACCTGCCTTCACGGCCAGGTCCAGCTCCCCAGCGTCCCAGCTGAGGATCGCTTCCTTCCCCTCCGTGGTCATCTCCCGCTCCCCGTTTTTGGCCTGGAGGATCCGCCCAAAGCCCTGTCAGGAACACCGCAGCTGTTCCTCCTCCAGTGTGCTTCCTGGCTGGCCCTCCTGTGCCTCTTTCTTGTGCCGGAGAAGCCCCACGTTGGGCGCCACTGTGGCAAACACGCCTGCCACAGGCCACCGAAGTGGCTTTCTTTGGGGCCCTCCAGCACAGAGACACAGGGAGAAGATGTTCAGACAGTCCACATTTATTTGCAAGGGTCGGCAAGATGTTATAGCCGAGGAGCAGATGTTAACACACTGTCATGACAGAGAGGCTCCCCTGTGTGGGTGGGGATGGCAGATTTAACCTGTGCGCAGTGATTACCTCACTACGCACAGGTGCAGCCACTCCTGTTCCTGGGTCCAATTAGCCTGGCCAATTATCTAATTATTAACCAATTATCCAATTGGCCAGGTCTAATTAGCTTGACCCAGGCAGGTGTGGCTGCTTAAACCAGCCATCCCCACACCACAGTGACCCTCTGGATTTTTTCATGAGTCAGAATTTCTCTAAATATTACTGAAACAAAATAACAGAAGCTCAAACACAGTGGAAGATTTTTCTCACCTAAGCGAGTGGATACATATGCTTGTTGCTGTGCCTGGTTAGCTTGAAACACAATGTCACAGCCGCAACACTGGAAAAGTCCTGGGTCTAATTTGATGACAATACAACCAAAAATTGGTATTTTGTATTGTTTTTTCTGAGCTACTGTATGTGTAGGCTGGTTTCCAAAACGTAAATTGGAGACTCCGAAAGGACACATGGTAACCAGACGATATTATGGGCCATAAAAGTTACTATATTGGCTAGCTTACTAATCCATTGATTGTGATCCATTGTTTTTTGTCAAATACCTCACCTCCATCAATGTAAAACACATCCCACAATTTCATATGCCACCTTTATTATTCAAAATCAGGCCTACTCCTTATTTATTCTGTTATGACCTGGTCTAGGGTCAGACCGTAACAGGGTAAATTATAAGGGAAATGGGTAGGGAAACGTACTGAAAACTGATCAGTAACTCCAGCCCCTATCTGCCTATCCAAATCTAACTGAATGCTGGCAATAGACAATAGAGAATAGTTCACAGACGAATAGAGTAGACACAGACCTTATGACTGACTGCCAGTCACACCAGAGCTCCTCATTAGTGTCACGCATGTCCTCTTGGAACATGAGCTGGTATTCAGTGCTGAACAGTTCCAAAAGGCTCTCATTGCAGCGAGCAAAGCTGGGGAATTGATCTTGCGCTGGGATATGTTTAGCAATAATGAAGCCAAACCTCCATAGCACCCACAGTTAATTTATTTCTGTTAAACCATCCTCTTTTACACTCTTTTACTCTTTTGCACTAAAGCCTGGCGACACAAAATTACCAAAATTGATTTGCCAGCATCTCGTGTTAGGCCTAACAATTGGAAAATGCACCTTGACCATAAAAATAGGGCCCTGTACATAGAAAGTAGACATATATACATTTCACCATCTGCGTAATAGTCTGAGTGATACAGATTCTCTCTCATCATTTTTCAATAGTTCATTTATAATATGTAAAAAAAGAATTCCTTTCTTCTTGTCTGTAATGTCAATTTCTTATTTTCTTGTATTATTTTTCATACAGTCCAGCAGATGTTTTTGTCCTTGGGTAGCTTACAAAGATTACAGAATAGTAATGACATTCAGTTTGGGAAAGTAAATCCCTGTCTAATGCCTTTAGTGTTGCCACCCTCCCCCCAACCCCCCCTCCCTTTTTTGGGTTGCTGTTGTTGTTGATTTTGTTACTGATCATGATACTGGTCTAATATTCTCTTCTCTGGAAAAGATGTTCAGGATATAAAGGTGTATGCTTCCAATAGCGAATAATAATAATCACATTGAATTCTAACTGAAGGTTCAGCCATTTTATGGAAGCTCACAATTACATAACCCCACTAAAAAGGACACTGACTAAGCAGAATACACTGGCTGTAGGGCAAGAGTTTGAATTATTGTTCCCAGGGGTGAGGGGTAGCAGCCTTAAGGAAGGGTGTGTCTAGGTTTCCTTCACGCAGTAGGTACAGCCCCATTCTGAGACTGAGCTTTGGCAGAATGTTGACGCTCGTGCTCGGCTGGTTGGCCGAGCACCGTGAGGTGTGTCCAGTGTACGTGACGAATGGGTGACGCAGAACAGATGACCTGTGACTGGCGAAGACGAGGACTGGAGGGAAAGTCATTCCACATCTTGATCACCACACCCAGTGCGATACACACATACGCGCACGTGCACTCATGCACATACACTGTGAGAACGCCTTGCCACAACTGGCTTCCAGATAACCCAACAGGGAGGGGGCCCAGGACTTTCTTTTGCAGGATAAATCCTATAACTACAACAACACCGTAACAACATGGAAACTCAAAAGTTTTGTTTGGTTTAAGGGGATCTTTTAAAAAACCATTAGATCAATGATAAGAAAAATTTAACATTACAGCTGTAGTTTGTAGTTTGTCAACTTAGTGGTCATTATATATAAGTTTCATCTGTATATATGTGCATGTGTGCAAAAGTTTGGCCACCCTCTGTTTTATTGATTTTCTAAAAATAAAAAAAACTTCAAAAGGAAGTTAACCCAATCTCTGCAGGGAACAAGCTTGACATATAATACATGTCTGTGCATTTCTATGCTCAATAGAAATTTAACTGGAAATGTGGCATGTGCAAACAAATCATGGGCATCATGTCAGTCAGTACTTAGTAACACCTCCTTTGGCAGAAATCACAGCTTCCAAAACATAGGTTTTCATAGCACTGTAAAATTGGTATACCTTTTGATTAACAGCTTAATTCAACCATATGGTTCCACAAACATCTATTCCTTTAAAGCAACAGGACAAATAAGTACATGTGCTCCTTATGTACAGCAATGGAAGAATTTATTTATATGTTCATATGGATTGACAATGGAGGTGAGCAGCAGCTATGTATACATTAAAGTATAAAAGCTGTTTCACAGGCACTTCAATACAGTTTGGACTTTCTCACATACAGTAAGATACATGATATATTAATACATCATTAATTAAAGCCAGGCACTGAACATTTGAGTATTTTTAACATTAATGTCATGAACAGCATTTAGAAAAACACTTTGCTTCATTTATTTTGTAATGTTACATTAGCACTTAAAAGATAACTAAAATTTAAGCATGTCATAATACTGCCTATTGATTTACATTTTCAGTTTTTGCTTCATTGTCATTAAAAGATAAGGGCTTGAATTCAAACAACATTTGGCCATAACGTTGACTTATAATTATTACATCCATGATTTGTTTTTGTTTTTTTTCTTCCCAAACACAGTTTTCTGAATTCATCAATCACTAAAACTAACCAGCTACGGCTGAGGTGTTGAAGAAAAGATATAATTCTTGAATCTTGAAGTCAGTGTTAAGAACAAATATTAATTGTATACAGTCCTAGGTCCACCATATCCACTTAGTCTCTTAGAGTCTCATTCCAAATTAAGCTTAAATCTAATGCCTGATTCAACTTTCAAGCATGCGTCCACCAGCACTTTGACAAAAGGAAAGAGGAACGTCAGCACTTTTGGCTGTGAAGGAAGCCAGTGTGCGGACAATGCCAGGAAAGTCATTTGGACAAATATGATTCCTGCTATTGTCCCCAGCATCTCACCCTGATTGTCTTCCACAACAAAACTATGACAGATCCTCTCTGAACCCTGTGTCATCATACTGCTTTCTTATTAAAATAAGAAGAAGTAATTCACAAAGCTTCCAGTCGGTTTCATCCAAGCAACTGCCTCATGTCTGCCTTCCCATCAAGAGTGAGACATTCAAAGACAAAAGCTGCCAGTCAAAAAATATAACTACTTTTCTGTGGCTGAATATCAATCCACGCTCGTTTCTGTAAAAAATATAATAATTTCCAAGTAATTCCCACATAAAATCTTCAGATTTCAAGCCATGAATGAACATTATCTCCAGAGCAAAGTACAGGAGTGAATACTTACTAGTGTGAAAACTACAGAGTGCAAATGGACCCACAGCTCTAGTCTTTAATGAAGCTTAACCTCATCAGCTCAGCTGATTCCTGATAAACGCATGCAGATTTTTCTGTGTTTACCAGCTGACAGCAAGGTAAAGGCTATATTCTGAAGCGGTTTGATGTTGTTCCCTTATGACTGCCATACATGAGGCAACCTATTCCTTGTTTAAAACACTATTCCCTGTAGTGCCTTATCAAAGTGCCACTAGAGCCCCCTTCAGTGTTGTGGGTGGTTTCTGAAGTATTGTGATTCCTCCACATGACCACCATGTGAAAAGTGTCACATAGCAACTGACAGCGGTTAAGAAAGGGGACATATAATTGATTATGCCCTATATGTCGCAACAGTAATCCCAATGGAAGTAACTATGGTAGCCATTTTTATTCAGTGCAGTTGCTACTGGTATACCTTAATGAGTGTGGCAACCTTAGCTTTACTCTCTGATTCCAGAAGCTATTTCACAGGTGTGTTTAACTAGGCAAACATTCACACCAAATTGTGCAATCTCTAAACAGTGGTAACTGAATTACTTAAATGAATGTCTCATGTTTACAATGAATAAAATAGAAAAAATACAATAAATATGAAGATTATAGCTTAATAATTAGAATAATTAACAAATAGCAAAAGTATTGTAGATAGGAAATGGTTGCTTTTTCATTAGACCCCCAAATTTGAGGTAGGGTCAAGTAAAGGGAGTTTCCCATGGGTGAGAAATCATAACACAAACACAATGTTTCTGGCTACATTATACTCACTATTTCCATATATCATTAACTTTACACTGCAAAGCAAGTCATGTTGTGTGCTACTTTTAAGCCTTACAAGATGCCATAGAACAGAACCATCAACATTTCTGCCAGACCCAACACACACACACACACACACACACAACATCCATATAAACAAAAACCAATTACAAGTCCAATTTCTTAACCACAAAGTCATATCACACCCCATTAATGGCTCAGATACTTAAAAGCATATGACATAAAGTACATGACATAAACGTATTTGACTTGCTGGTGGCAGATTTTTTTGGGTGTGTAAAAGTTATTATTTTGGGGCACGGTTGCATCCATAATTGAATCAGAAAGACAGCCCAAACTGGATGCTATCTGGTGTTATGTGCGACGATCTCCATTTTTGGTCTTCATTACCACTAGCACCACCATGACCGGGATGAGACAGATGGGTGTCATAACCAGGGCGAATACAATGCTAGGAGGAGGGTCATCCAATTCTTGCGTAGGACAGGACTTGAAATAGTTTGAGTGGATCTCCACAAACATTCTCTCCACCAGCTTGTTGGGCCAGGGGATTAATAGGCAGTCAGCTCTCTCCTCTGTGCATATGGTGAATTTATCATAAGGGCTGTAGGGGACAGAGAAACAGACAGCAAGGTTACTTGTCACAACAGCAAAGGATCACAGTAGAACTGCTAATGTATGTCATGGTATTTTTAGAATGTCCTGCCACTCAGGAAAAGGCTTGGTGTGAAAGTTGTTAAGCTCCCAACTTTCTTCAGTGACGTGTGTGTGTGTGTGTGTGTGTGTGTGAGAGAGAGAGAGAGAGAGAGAGAGAGAGAGAGAGTGTGTGTGTGTGTGTATGTGTGTGTGTGCATGCATGTATGTGTCAGAGAGACATTCACATTTCAGTATGGTCAATAACTTGGTCTGATATGACATTACAGCTGTTTCCTTTGCATGCACTTTTTATGTCTTCTACTAAAATTTCTACTAAAGCTATGACCTGCTCGGTAAATTAAATTGTTTCCCTATCCAATACAAGTGGGTAATGAACATTGTAATTCAATACAAGTATTTCGATCATTCACTCATACTTGCAATAGAATGAAAACTGCGCACAATGAAAATCCATGAAATTACCTGTAACATCAGTGGTCTGTATTGTACGATACACAAGTGGCTACTAACCTCTTTATGCTATTCCACTGGCAGAACTCTTTGGGGTTCAAAGTAGACATACTCTTATTGAAAGGCTCAAAGCACATTTGCTTAATCAACAATTCGTAGCACAAATTCCTCTCTCTAAAACTTAAGTCACAAAATACGCAAAAAGAGTTGCAGTGTTCCGACTTGTTCCGGCAACCTACAAAACAAAGAAGACTAAATAAATAAATAAATAAATAAATAAATAAATCGGGTGATCTCACCTGAGCTGAAAGATTACTTGATTTAATAATTGAATAATTACTAAAGTATGTTTCTGATTATATTCTTTAGTGGGCCTGACAGGATGCACGACTCTCAACTTAAATCGGTCGGTAGGAAAGAACTACAAGTTATCTGTTTCTGAGATGTGTAAGTCATTGTAAGGTAATCGGAGACAGAATGATCATTTTGCGCTTGAAAGAACCGTACCTGTCTGTTGTTCTGTCGTTCTGTTGCCATAGCTGGAATCTGAAACAGAAAAAAATACAATGAAAACACAACACTCGTACTAGATCTTATTATTGTTCCATTTAATAACTACATTGCATTCCGAATAAATTAATCGTACCATTGCAGCCTTGAGCTGACTTTGCGAAGAACATGTATTACATTTCGTAAACCATTGTGGTTTATAAGCACGGGATTGATTAACATTTTTTCAGTTATGACATATTATTACATTAGAATAGAACATCCCGCGTTCTAAAAGCCAACATTGATCAATGAATTAACGAAATTCCGACAACGCAAATAGAACGGAAGGGAACCAACTGCAACTCAAATAGAATAGAACTGCTTACTAAAGATGAGAAAAAGGACAATCCCCCAAAAGCCGAGAGTATTCTTCATGTCAGAGAAGACGAATACGGTTCGTGTCTCCGACTGTAACCATCAAGAGAAAACCAGAACTTTTACAATAAGTAAAGTGGAGCATAACAGGAAACTCGGCAGGGTGGAAGCAAGACACAGGACACAAGATGTAGCCTAACTCCCGGTTACCAGATGTTATGCCGGGTGCCTGTCTGTCCTTCGCACTGCAACTGCAGCTGACTGGACAAGTTTCCCTTCCGTTTTTTTATTTATTTCATTTAACGAATATTATAAAGGGGAGGGAGAAAAAGGGTGTCCTCTCTAACCGAAGCACATTCGCTGCGTCACACGCAGTCCGGGCTCATGCACATCTGCCAAAAAGCTTTTGTAGCCTAGAGCTTTTTCCCCTTTATCCCACAGACAATAGTCACACCATATTTGCAATCGTGATTTATCTATCTTTAAATGCAGTTTCCAGAGAGGAAACACAGATGAAACCTTAACGCCAGAAACTGATTTGATGAAAAATACGAAGCGAGTACGGGTGTTCTTGGACATTGCGGTAGGACTAACATGGCTTTATCGCCCCAGATCTTTGTTCAACAGGACACATGTGGTCATATCATAACAGCTGTTTGACAGCAGCTTTCTTTATACTCGGGTTATTATGACACATGTTTACTCTTTCTATAGTAAGAACTGTACCATAAAACTTTAATTTGAGCACCCAAACGTTAATCGAAAGTATCCTATGAAGCGCACAGTAACTTAACGTCTATGTCTAAACCACGAGGGGAAACACGTCATAATATTGCACGATTAAAACTAATTTTACTCTTGGTATAAAAATATTTAAACCACCGGTTTCTCGTTACCTGATCAGTGCTACAACACAGAAATAACCAAATGAATCAAGAACATTGACGCAATATCACATCATTGTGTTTTGATGAAACGTGTATCCAGTTGAAATTTACACGTCTAAAGAATGATTTGATAGAAGCACAAAAGAAAGTGTACCCTTGCTCGCACGCACGCTCTCTTGCACAGGCACACACAGGACTTGTAGAACTTCACATGTGCAAGACCTGTATTCGCTCTGCTGAATTTCAGATAAGCAGAAACAAGGGAATTGCAGATGTTTATATCAAGAAACAACTGCCTGAAGAGCAACTTCTAATGGATTTTAATTTGGCTAGAGCCATAACTATTTAGATAAGATGTGTTTGCACAGCACGCAGATTATGTTCAGGAAGAACATGGTACTGGACTGGGGGATGGGAGAAAAGAAGAGGAAGGGGGTATTGGGAGGGGGACTGCTTCAGAGCTGTTTCACAATTCGAGATCGAGGCAGTATTGCAGACAGTCAGAATGGTGGGAGTGTCTGAAGAACAAACGCACAAAGTCGGGCCCAAGGGCTTCTGGTAACAAGGTTTGAGTTAACCTCTGTATCACACTGACCTCAAACAAATACCAGCCATATGGCAGTGGGAATCGATCATACAGTACCAGCAAAAAGCCCACAGGATCTTTCTTATTTCAAAAGAACACAAGAGTTCACAGTTTTTGGCAAAGTGTCCGATGCTATCTTCACTACCAAGATTGGCTCTGAACAGCACATATTTTTCAGTCAAATGAAATGACATTCGTAATTAAATTTTCATCTTTCCACCAAGATTAATATTAATACCTCTTACATAGAGGGCAAAAAATATATGAGATTTGAAAGTTAGTTTAGGCACTGTAAAATTGCAATGGAATGTCTGGTGCTGAGTTCCCTGAAACTACCATATTGCACATGTTAAACATTGACACTGACATTATTATATCCATTATCTGTTAAACATTATCTATCAGTCTTGGTCATAGGGCATACCACGTATGTTGCTTTTTAGTCCAACTGAGCTCTCAATTAATTAGGTTCTGAGGTTCTTCTGTACTTGTATCTCATAGATATTCTCCTCTTAATTTGTCTCTAGCTCAGAGGAAGCCTTCTGGATCAACATGACCTGTGTGACCACTGAGCCATGTTGGAAGGATCTTTATTTAACAAGCACCCCAGGAGCCCACACATTCAGGCTAAATGGCAACACTGAGTGGTGAGACAACTGCTTACATATCTGTAATGTGCAGTAAGATTAACAGTTTGTTTGAAAATAGTGAATTGAGAGCTCGTCTGGTAGCACAATCTGCGTAAGTGTTGCGCTTATTGTACCAACAATTGTATAATGTCAGAATGCAGAATAAAATGTTTTAAAATGCACTAGAGGGTAAATGGTGTTACCAGGCATTTGGGTTCCCTGAACTTCTGCTTCTCCATATGAAAAGGTAAAACAGGCCACTAAAAATAAAAAGATATCAACAGTTTTATGGTTAAAAGTATGACCAACCCAATGTGTCAGCTCATTATTAAAGCAAACTGAATGAAACAAAATGTACATTGTTAATCTTTTCCTACAAAAAAAAAAATGTTTATCTTGAAATAGAATAAATAGAACATAATGCTAGGTACTACAGAAACTTATCAAACATACAGTTGAGGCCAAATGTTTACATACACCTAGGCTAAAGACATTCAAACTCAATTTTTCACAACTCCACTCATTCCATGCTACCATACAGGTCATTTAAAAATAATAGCTAATAGACAGATTTATTTCAGCTTTTATGTACTAAATCAGATTTTCAGTGGGTCAAAAATTTACATACACTTTGTTAGTATTTGGTGGCATTGCCTTTTAATTGCTTAAATTCAATCAAACGCTTGGGTAGCCTTCCACAAGCTTCTCACAATACTTTGCTGGAATTTTTACCCATTCCTTCTGACAGAACTGGTGTAACTCAATCAGGTTTGTGGGCCTCCTTGCTTGGACACTCCTTTTCAGTTCAGTCTACAAATTTTCTATGGGATTCAGGTCAGGGATTTGTGATGGCCACTCCAGTACTTTCACTTTGTTGTCTTTAAGCCATTTTTTTACAACTTTGGAGGTATGCTTAGGATCATTGTCTAGCTGGAAGACCGAGTTGCGACCAAGTTTTAACTTTCTAGCTGATGTCTTGAGGTGTTGCTTCAGTATTTCTAGATAAGCCTCCTTCCTCATGATGCCATCTATTTTCTGAAGTGCACCAGTCCCTGTTCCAGCAAAACACCCCCACAACATGATGCTACCACCCCCATACTTCACAGTTGGGATGGTGTTCTTTGGATTAATAGCCTCACCCTTTTCCCTCTATACATAGCGCTGATCATTATGGCCGAGCAGTTCAATTTTTGTTTCATCTGACCAGAGAATACTCCTCCAAAAGGTTAGGTCTAGGGCCTAGTGATCACCTGCAAACGTCATTCTGGCTTTTTTATTCCGGTCTTTATTCCGAGTAGGGGCTTCTACCTTGCGCAACAGCCTTTCAGTTACTTTGGTACCTGATGCTTCCAACTCCTTCACTAGTTCCTTTGTTGTTGTCTTGGGGTTCAGCTGAACCTTTTGGACCAAAGTTTGTTCAGCCCTGGGAGTTAATTTGTGCCTGCTTCCTAAACGATGCACTGACTGTGTGGTCCCAAGATTTTTGTGTTTGCATGCAATTGTTTGTACAGATCCTCGTGGTACCTTCAGTTGTTTGGGAATTGCTCCTAAGGAGAAACTAGGTCCACAATTTTTTTTCTGAGGTCTCGGCTGAGTTGCTTGGATATTCCCATGGTATCAAGGGCAAAAAGGCAGCGGCTCTAAAGGTGGGCCCTTAAATACAGCCATAGGTGCCAATGAACTCCTAATTATGACAGTTGGCCATCAGAAGCTTCTAAAAAGTCATTACATCAATTTCTTGAATCTTCCAGACTGTTTAAGGCCACTGTTTTGACCCACTGGAATTCTGATATAGTGAATTAAAGCTGAAATAAATCTGCCTCTAATTGATTGCTTTAAAATGACCTCTGACGTGAACAAAGTAGATGCCCTAATTTACTTGCCAAAAGAAATGTATGTTAATATGAAATGTGCGGAGTTGTGAAAAACTGAGTTTGAATATCTTTAGCCTAGGTGTATGTAAACTTTTGGCCGCAACTGTAACTTTCGTCATCTGTTTTGTTGTGTAACTCCTGTGAATTGTATATATGTCTAAGTGATACAAATCAAAAATTGTTGTTCTATAATATGAAAAAGTATAGTTCTAATATGGTTTTATAGGTCATATATTTTCTCACTCTTTCTTTGTTTATAAAAGTCAAAGAGCGCTTGATGAAACCACAACAGAACTAGCGGTGTGTTTTGCAAGTCTGGTTGTGTTTTTTTGCCTTTCATCAAAAACATCCTGTTTAAGTTCAGTTGTGGTTGTAGCACAAAAATGCAGTCTTGGTTTCAGGGAAGTTAACCCTTTTCAAAGCACATTCCATAACAATTTTTCATGTCAATACAAAAATTTCTCAATTAAAATATAGCATAATTTTTCTAAATGCTAGCTCTCAGCTTGTGCCTTTGATTATCACTTCAGACACCAACACGGTAACATAAACTGTACATTATTCACATGCACAGTAAAATGTCCAGTGTTAATTCAAATCTAACAGAGTACATAGGAGTACAACAGGAACAATATGTACTCTGTAAGGGTTGATTTAAAACTGAATGTTTTACTGTGTATGTGGTAATGGTTTAGCCTGTTGATGATAAAATGTTTGAGTGTGAAACTTGGCTCAACAATTTAATACCACCAGACTGGCCCCTCCTAGATTTCAGAAGTAAGTAGTTCATTATTTTAAATGCTTCAGTTTGTGATTTTAGCTATTAATACATAATCATTATAGAATATTTACAGTTGAAACAATAATTTGTTTAAAAAAATAATTTTCAATTAACATTGCTGAAGTCTAAGCCATTCTTACTATTACCCCATTAGATAAATTTATATTTTTCAAATATTACAGGGATATTCTACTTTATATAACAGTTATTGCCAAATAATTAGTGCTAGAGTCACTGTTTCCCACATAATTTAATATGCACAAAGAAAGGAAAAGTATACACTCAAATATCCCAGTTATTTGGAATACCTACATTGTTTTCTCTTTGGAAATGATAACTTACCCAAACACAGAACTCCCATGAAACCCATAGATGCAGAAGGCCCTCGCATTTTCACAGACTGCTTCATCCTTTGTTCGTCAGCTAAATCAAGCTTACATATCTCTTCCATTTTAAAGGAACATCCTAAAACAACAGGAAGTCCTCACTTCCTCTGATGTGTCCACCATGGGACAGAAGCCCATATAAAGACAGGTACCTACACTCTCTCTCCCTTTCTTTCTCTCTGTATTTGGGGTTTTTGTCTTTGAAATACTATTAAAATACAGCACAACAATGATAAAAATGCACAAGATAATAATACATCCAGGAAAGGTAGTATTTATAAAAAGTGTAAAGAACTGTTTCATAAACCTTAACTTGTTTTTATTTGCATGAAAGCACATGAAATAAAATTGTCCTCATTTTTACAATTACAGTAACATGCAGAAGAAGCAGTGGCCTGACTCAGCATCATCAGTACTGTGTTGCAGTGATTTTTGTTAAAAAGTAGTCCAGCAGACAAAAGGCTCAGTGATGCACAGTGGAATAAGAAGCAGCCTCTCTTTGCTTCTCCATACTGTGTATTAAAAATGCATTTAATTATGCATTTCAATTTTTTTGTTTTGAAATGTAAAGTAGGTTTTAGTGCTACGTCGATTAAATGCATTTAGATTCCATTCCTTAGTAACCTTTATAGACATAGCTTTGGAACTGTGTTTAAGACAATTCAATTATTCCTGGAGAAGCTGATTCAAGCACATCTAAACTTGTGCACAGACACAGATACACACACACGCACAGACTTTCAAAAAAAAAAAAACATAAGATCAATAGCTTAAAGCAGTCACAGCTTTGCATTTATGATCCCAAATTCACAGCTCTACACCGGAAGATCTTCAGGAAAGTGTTCCATCTAGTATCCAACCGTGCTGTCCCACCAGATGATCTCCCTCATTCCTTTACCTTGCTCTTCCAAACCACCAGGGAAACAAGGATAGGAATGAGGCAAACCGGCACTAGGGTGAGGGAAACTGACACGTAATGAGGGGGATCGCTGAAGCCATCTTCCTGGTCACGGCAGTACTGGAAGTAGATGGAATGGACCTGTAGGAAGGCCTTTTCCACAATGTGATTGGGGTAGAAGCAGGCTAGTGTGCCCGTGATGTCCTCCAAACACTCAGTCAGCTTGTTGTATGGCCTGGAACATCAAACCAACAGCAGTGAAAATGCATTGCCATATATTAAAGTATATACAGTTGTGCATTAAAAAATGCATAATCAATTTCAATATATTAAGACAGTCCAAATAAGTGCAAATAAAAATGTACTGTACAACAGTAACAATTTCTTGTATCACAAACAAGTCAGTAGTTCTATTGTTATCATTAGTATGCGTAGTTACATGCTGCAATATTATTAGAATTGCCCTTTTCATCACAAAAAAATGACAAATCAAGAAGGCTTCATTGATGGAAAAACAGGGTTTTCTTGTGTATGGGATGAGCTGAAAGCACAACCACTGAGGGTAAGCCAAAACTGTTGCCTTGAGAACTCTTTTGGTTCTGCATCCTGCCACACCAGTACAAGTTCTGCCCACTCCTCCTGCTCATTATCTCGCGGAAGCAGGTAATTCCAACTGCCTATTCGAGCTGCCGCCTTGACGAACTGTGACCGATCGACTTCCTCCAGCGCTGTATCAACTGGGAGAGTGCTTCTAAAGACCTGCCTGCTGCCTATTGTTCTCACCGTGTCCCTGGGAAGTGGCGAACAGACAATAGAGAATAGTTCACAGACGAATAGAGTAGACACAGACCTTATGACTGACTGCCAGTCACACCAGAGCTCCTTATTAGTGTCAAGCATGTCCTCTTGGAACAGGAGCCGGCAATCAGTGCTGTACAGTTCCAAAAGGTTCTCATTGCAGTGAGAACCGAGGAATTTCTCTTGCTCCTGGAAGGACTCTGGGGGCACAACAAAGAAGATGGCGACCTCTCTTCTCTATTACATTTTCTCCAAACACATACCCTGTTCATGGAATAAGATCGTTGCCAGATATTCCAATGAAGAAAGCAGTTGAAATTCAACAGTCATAACACGTAGGTGACACAGGTTATGACTCGTTGAGCACTGGATTAGATCTACGATCATTGATACTGTATATATACACAGCGTTTAAAGATGTTTAGCATTAAACGGTGTGGACTCACTATGCACTCTAGTACCTGATTTTGACTCACGTTAATGCACCTGTTAGAGCTGATTTACACTGGTTAGAGCTGCACTCTGTTAGAGCTGATTTAACACTGGTTAGAGCTGCACTCTGTTAGAGCTGATTTAACACTGGTTAGAGCTGCACTCTGTTAGAGCTGATTTAACACTGGTTAGAGCTGCACTCTGTTAGAGCTGATTTAACACTGGTTAGAGCTGCACTCTGTTAGAGCTGATTTAACACTGGTTAGAGCTGCACTCTGTTAGAGCTGATTTAACACTGATTAGACCTGCACTCTGTTAGAGCTGATTTAACATTGATTTAACATTGTGTAGTGAATATAAATTCACTATAAACCTTAATTTGGTTCTTATGTTAAATACCAACAGCTATAATTTCTTAGTTAATTGCTAATAACAAACTAGTGTTGGAGGGTAGAAGACATACCTCATGTCGACATCATTAACAAAATTGGTAGAGAGCACACAGCAAAGTGGTGTGCATTTAGGAACTATTGCATTATTTGTCTTGTACACAGTGACATTTTCAGTGTAAAATTCAACTCTTACTGATTACATATGGTCTCAACTTGGCTCATATGTACTCTGTCAGAGTTGAATTAATATTGGACATGTTACTGAGTAAAAGTCATTCTAAATGTATGCATGTATCTATGTAACTGTTCAGTTAAATCATACAGAAAATCATGTTTAGTACTCTACTCTTGAGCTACACCGACCAGTCTACCAAAACAGATACCAAAGCAGCTGTATCGCAAGTATGCCTAACATCAAACTTTCCACTGATGAAAATAAATTGAAATATAGCATTGTCATGATTACCCAAAGGGCCATCTCATAGCACTGTTGCTAAAGAACACAATGTATGAAAATAGTTCCATTTTCAAAGGGTAAGCATGAAATTAAACAGTCTGCAAAGCATGACAAATCTACAAGGGCCACTTGAAAAGAGATGTATTCCTAAGAAAGCTGCTGCAGAAGAATACAACAAATTAATGTTCTAGGGCTGCCCCCTAATAGTCGACCAAACTGTTAGTTGATAAGAAGAGTCTTAGTCGACCAAGTTTTCATTGGTCGGTTATTCGCAGGGGGAAAAGAAACCCTCAAACTCTGTTGAACGAAGCACAAAAAAGAGACTGGCTCGTGAGGCTACTCAAACTCCATTCGGAAG
Organism: Anguilla rostrata; assembly: GCF_018555375.3. Lineage (NCBI taxonomy): Eukaryota > Metazoa > Chordata > Actinopteri > Anguilliformes > Anguillidae > Anguilla > Anguilla rostrata. The sequence goes on from NC_057934.1 coordinate 31,629,450, forward strand.
CTGCGCCTTGTCGTTAAAAAGTTATTAGACTATGTTAGGCAAAAGTGTGGGATCATTTTGAGCGTGTAAAGGATGACCCCAAGAAGGTGACATGCAAACTCTGCATGCAAAGATGTGTTTGCAACGTAGGTGTTTTTACTCTCTGTCTCGTAGCTTTAGTTCGGTCCCTGGAATCCGGTTTGCTGGCGGATGTCCGCTCGCCATGTACAAAGCATGCGTGCGCTTAACGTGGTAGTAGAAGGAATTGAAAATGCTGTAGCTAATCTTAGGGCTAGTTAGGGAAGTTAGGGCTACGACCATGTACTCTATTTATCTGACTCGATAGCCATTTCAAAGTCAGGGCCATAAACATGAAACGAATCGTACACCGCCAACTCATTGCTGCCGTTAAATGTGTTAATGTTACATTTTTGTTTGCATTTTGACCTCATAAAAAATTGAAAGTTTTCATTCCATGTTGAGGCTACTTCTCCATAGGCCTGTTTATTTTTGCACTGATATTTCTCTTTTAAGTGTTTCAGCTTGCTGTATATTTATTTATTTGTTTATATAATTTATATTTATTTGCATTTTAAAAAGAGACGAAAATATTTTTTCAATTTAGTTTTTTAACAAAAGGCTGTTTTTATTTATCATTTGTTTCATTGTGTTGGTGTTACAAGTTCATAAGTTGTGTGATGTTACACTGTGTTGAAATAAATTAACAAAATGTTCAGTCTCCTTGCTGGTTGTTCCTACACGTTCAGAATCATTACCACTTTTGCCATTAGCATTGTCATTAACAGGCGGCTCGCTTCGTGCGTGCGCTTGTAAAATTTATATTTTAAAGACTCATTATTACGGTTTTGTATTTTTCTGTAATGTAGCACAGTGTTAACAATGTTACTTATAACATTCTTTCTCAGCCCTGGAACTCAAACCATTTTCTGATGCCCCAAAATATATATTTTTAAATAATTAAATTAATATCATAAACGTGCAACGACTAGTCGACTAATGGCTTGAACTAACGACTACTAGTCGACTAGGAAAATCTTTGGTCGGGGGCAGCCCTATAATGTTCTGTTGGGATCCTGATTACCATCAATTATTGCTTTGTATAGTTTGTAGCTACAAAATAAGTTGTCTTTTTAAAAAATGGCTGCAGTAATGTTAGTTACAATTTGAATTAATAAGCGTTCAATTATTGTAGTTTTCCTTCACTTTAAACTTTCAGCATTCTGAAAAACCTCCCTTTCTAAACTCCTCATACCTCAAAGGTTCAAATTTGCCCACAGTATTATGAAACTGCAAAAAATGTTGAGGCATTTCCAGTGAAAGAGGAAAAAAGACCTTATTTCATAAATTAAACCTCAACTCAGCATCATTATCAAATAGCTGATGGTTACAGTACCATGACATGAAATAAGGAATTTTTGTGTTATTAGTCTTGTCATTAATCATTAATCATTCCAGAATGTGCATCAGTTTACTTTAATCATACAAAAATGTTTAGCATTTCAGTGTAAAGATAACCACCCATACAACCATAGTTTGTAAATGTTGACCCTTTACCATCATCTTCCTTGGTTCCGTTGATTTGTAGAGCTCCACCTGGAATTCACAGATGTATTTCATAATTTTGTAAAGTGGTTTTCTGCATATTTACAATATTACAAACTAGATGCATAATTCCATAGTTCATTTGATGCTATAAATTCATCAAACACTGTCTATCCAGTGATCCTGGAAATGGCAAGCTTGTATGTGAAGCAATCTGCCTCTTCAGATTCTGATTCCTACCACAGTCTCTCCTCATGCTGTCTAACAAATGGCTGGAACAATTCAGTCAGAAAACTCCCGAGAACTTGATTAATCAAAAGATACGTACCCCAGAGCAGCACTGGAAAGAGAACAAAGGGTAGCAGGGTGGTCATTTTGTAATGAGAGCTCTCCTCAGAGTGCAGAGGGCACTGAGAAGTCTTCAGATGGAGTAAATAAGCAGGCATATATCTAGGTCTCTAATATTGTTGAGGAGAGTGAGATAAGAAAACAGCCCACCCCTTCTTCCTGGTGCTGTTGACAGACAGAACCTTAGAGGCGTCTTGCTCCAGTTAAGTTGATGTAATGTCTGGATTGATGCCGACATTTGAATGGGTAATTACATGAATGGGACATTTGAATGCGTAATTATTAAGACAATCAGGTTTGACATTATACCCGATTGTAATTAGAAAATATTTGTTACAGAATACTTACTGTGTACTCCAAAATTTCTCACACATTTGATAAAGATAAGTAAAAAGGCTGCATTGAATAAACAATACTAGTAATTAGTTGGGGTTCACGGAGACTGCTTGTTTTTATTGGAATCGGTCTGATACCACCTTATAATACTCGTATCTGGTATTAGAAAAACTATAATTTTTTTACACCGATACCTATGTTAGACACACTGAAGGCTGCGGAGGACATAGGTACATGGGCCTATATTTATTTTTTTTATTTTTATTTATTTATTTATTTTTTACTGTACACAAAACAATTATTTTTTTATCACAAAAAACAAAATATTATATTGTGGCACCAAAAACAAACCAAACAGCCTAATTTATAGTCATGTCGGCAGTGTGGAACCATTTCAGTTTGGAAAAAAAAAGACAGCAAACCAGCTTTCTGCAAAGAATGCAATGCATCTGTTTCAAGAGGTAAGACAACATTAAACAAAACTTAATCAAATGCTTAAAAACACATCACCCACAGGAAAATGGGAAATTCCTTTACATGAATAAGACAAGACAAATGAGAGTAGCTGTGGCTAAGCAACAAACATTGCTGCAGATGATGAAAAAGCAAGAGAAATGGCCAAATGACCGAGATTGAAAAATAACAGAAAATGAATTGAATTCATTGCTCTCGATGACCACTGTCTGTCGTTGAAGACGTGGGTTTCCACTACTTTGTTGATTTTGTAAATGGTAAATGGACTGCATTTATATAGCGCTTTTATCCAAAGCGCTTTACACTTGATGCCTCTCATTCGCCAGACCAGTTAGAGGTTAGGGGTTAGGTGTCTTGCTCAAGGACACTTCGACATGCCCAGGGCGGGGTTTGAACCACAGTTCCCTCCCTTGTGCACCACAGAGAAAAGACTTTCCAAAGACTCTGAGCAAGCAGCAGCTTACATCTCTGAAATCCAAAGACTGGAGAAAGCAAGTTGGGCCAGGTGCTGAAAACAGACCCTCCAGTATCAGCAGTGATATTCCACCAAGTCAGCCCGCTTTCCAAAGACCAGACACTCCCCAGATTCTTGTGAAGAAGAAGCCAAGGTATTGGAAAGCAGCGGTTTTTAACTGTGTCAGTGGGTGAGCAGCAGTTATCTCCCAACTCCCGGTCAGACAGCAGGTCAGATAGTGCAGAGTTGTGGATAGCTCAAGGTCAACCAAACACCCATGAATCAGCCCTTGTACTTCATTGGCATTATCCATCTGACACACTGTGTCACCAGCATTGCCCGTACATCACCCAACAACCACGATGCGCATCATATAATGTTATATGGTATATACTGTACCATATACCATGTACCAATATGACCCCCTCAGGTTTATTGTGACTTAAACCATCAGAGCGGTGGTGCAACAACCAAGACAAAGGGGCTGGGATGACCCATCTCTGCCAGAAGACCTACCTACTTCCTGACAGGAGTGGGAGTATGAGCTCCCTGTTCTGCACAACATACCAAGATACTACAGCAGTCTGGAGACGGACTCAATGATCAGCCAGAGAGAAAACTACATATTTTGTGATGCCTCCCAGCAGGCTTGTGGGTCTGTAGCGAATCTCCAGACCGAGAGTCGAGAAGACAAAGTAGAGATTTCTTTTCTCACTTCCAGGTTCCACATGACTCCTGAGGAACAGCAATCCATCCTTGCCTTGTATTGTGCACAGCATTGACAGGAGCACAGCTAGCTAAAGTGCTGAGAGAAGAGCCCACCCTCCCAATCCACCATCCATGGGTTCACCACATGATGGTGTTGTTGAGAGTTCAGCAGAGTTCACATTACTGAGGTTCTGATTGTGGTGTTCCTGTTTGCTATCTACTAGTGTGTATCCTTTGAACTGTTAAATATTTACTGATATTGTTAATATCTTGAAATTATTAGTAGCAAGTTTAGTTCATAATAGTATTTGCATTATTGTGGAATATTGGACTTCTGCTGTTCTCTTGCCATTTATCATGCTTGATTCACAACCTGTGTATAACATTTCCTGAACCACTTTCTGTTTCTTATATTACATAGTTTATGCTTCATGTAAACAGACAATTTGGAAGAAGCAAGTAACCAGGGGCTCATTCCAGTCGCTTATTTTTCCCTCCATGCATCCTTTCCTCACATCTTTTCCTCGATCCTTAGCTCCACCCATTGGAGGACACAAGGAAAGGAAGCGAGGAAACATGTATTAAGCAAATGGAACATCCTTATGCAGTCACCCATCTGTTTGAAGCCATGTGAATGGGGCATATGGGGAGAGGTAGAGCCACAGGTTGATCATTTATATGTCACCCGCTCCAAAAAAAAAACTTCTGCAAAGAATGCTTATCGCTCCTTCAAGGAGCATTTAATGGGCAGGAATGTCCTTGAAGATGGCAAACCTCGATTGATTTCTGGGTCAGACGAAGACCAATTAGATGAGAACGGACAAATAAGCAATTGGAATAAACCAAAGATTAGCTAAAATAGTCAATATGCTGTAGGGCCTATGTTGAAAATGTTCACATGTGCGCTGTACACTTATGCTACACGTTACATCATTGTTATATTTCTGTGGAAATTATACTATAGTAGATTTTATTTTTGCCTACTGTTACATATATATTGGTTTAGAGTGAAAATATATGTTTCATTTGCTGCCTAATTGCATTGTTTGCTGGTAATTGTGTATCGTTAGGGATAAATTGTATTTCTTTATAACTGATGAGTAGTAGCTCAATTTCAATTATGGTATATTATGCCACCTAGTAGGCCTGCAGTAAATCAATGTTTGTTTATCCACCGTCAATCTACTTATCAGTCTTTACAATCAAGATTGTAAGTGGAACCTCAAGCCTGGACAGTGATTCTTACCGATTGCATCAGTGCTGGCCTGAAATCCTGCAAACTGAAGTTAGAGAGACAGTCAATGTCAATAACTCCCTGTGTTTCTTCACACCGCCATTACTGTTCCACTAGATGCCATAAAATCATTTGATCGAGTGGGGATAAGCTTCTTATTTGTTGTTTTAGAAAAGATTAATTTAGGCTGTGATTTCATTAAACTTAACAGGCTTATGTATTCTAACCCTATGGTTTTTTATCCGATAAGTTTTCAGTGGCTAGGGCCTGCCGTCAAGGCTGCCTCTCTTTCACCACTACTGTTTTCGCTCATAATCAAATCTTAGGCAAAATTTTTTTTTAAATAGTGGGGCGACATAGCTCAGGAGGTAAGAGCGGTTGTCTGGCAGTCGGAGGGTTGCCAGTTTGATCCCCCACCCTGGGCGTGTCGAAGTGTCCCTGAGCAAGACACCTAACCCCAAATTGCTCCCAACAAGCTCATTGGTACCTTGCATGGCAGCCTTTCACCGTTGGTGTGCGAATGGGTTAATGAGAGGCATCAATTTAAAGCGCTTTGGATAAAAGCGCTATATAAATGCAGTCCATTTACCATTTTACCAAAATTTATCAGAATAAACATGAATATCTTGAGTATAGTGCCCTGCGATAGATTGATGGCCTGTCCTGGGTGTATTCCTGCCTCTCGCCCAGTGCACACTGGGATAGGCTCCAGCACCCCCCGCGACCCTGCTCAGGATAAGTGGGCATAGATAATGGATGGATAGATGGATGGATGGATGGATCTCGGGTATAGCGGTGGGAGAAGAGAAGTATTGTCTATCTCTACATGCCAACAATGTACTGTTGTATTAAAGAGACCCACAAATATCACAATACAGCAAATTTCTAGGCTACAAAATCAATCTAAATAAATCTATGGCAATGCACTTGAATATCTCATCTGACACTAAATTGAAACCCCCTTTTCACTCAACTAGCACAGGTTTCCCATGAGTACAGAGCCAAAATAACACAAATTGTGTCACTTTCCCTATGCTTTTGCATCTAACTGAAATTTTCCCATTTTTGAGCAGACAAAATAGTGCATTAACTCTGTTTATTTTATACAGCCTTCTTTGCTTTTCTTTATTAAAGGTGTGAATTATTTTGGAGGTCACTCTATGTTCCCAACAAATATAGTCCATTGATGTTCCAAATTTCTAGCTGTTTCAATGTTCAGCATTTTTTATGGACACAGACATGACAACATGAATCAGAAGCTACTACATAAAAGTACTTTTATTTTTTGTCCGCAAAAATGAATATCCCAAATAACAGAAGACTTATTGCTGAAAATTCTCTACATTAGCTAATTACTGAAAATAGTTAAATGGTAGACACACTGCCATAAATCTATATGCTGCATTTCTGTGAGAGAGTGCTACCTTTAAGAGTGCCTCTGTGAATTACGTGATCTTCAACTGGAGAATTCCACTGGCTCTGTGGTTCCTGCTGGGTGTGGTGCAGGGTCGGGGTTTCCTGTCCTCTAATAACTAGTCTGACAGGATTTCCCCTCTGCTCCTCGTCTCTGGAGACAGGCTCAGAGGGGAGGTAGGCCTCGCCATGGAAACAAGAATTTGGATCTACATGAAGGGCACAATCACTAAACAAACACAAGTGCACTAAAAACCAAAAACTGCAAACACATAGACGCTTGCGCGCGCACACACACACACACACACATGCACACATAAACAAACATAGGTTTGATTGCACTGCTACTCAATATGAAATCCAAGAGCAGAATTAAAACCAAATGAATACTAATCAGAACACATGCTTACATCTTTGGTGGCCAGCTTTTTGCTCACCAAGGGTTTGCAAATGCTTTTAATAAGAACTTTTTAAAATGGACACTCAATGTGTACTGGTCCAAGGTCCAGTTGTTTCCCTCTGGACTGGGTATTGACAACTTCACTGAATTTCACAAGAGTGAAAAGAAAACAGCTGACCTGCTTTTAATGTTTAAGAAAACTCCCTGATGCCAAGACATGATGATTGCTTAGGTAACTGCAAATGTTCAGGTAATTATCTACTCTCCAACAACAAAATGGAATTAAACAGGAAAGTGTTTGCTACTATGAAGTAGCCAGAAGCCATAATTTACAGGATGTCAGTGGCTCTGGATGACTAAAACCAACATTAAACTAAACAGACAGGGAAACTGGCAGGGAAACTAGCATCCAGGACCCGCTGGCTCTAATTGCGGCTTTGCATACCCCCCCCCCCCCCCCAACACACGCACACACACACACACAACAATAAATCTGTGTCCAAAAAGACGATTACCGTTGCACTGTGTGGGGTCAAATGTTCCCCTAAGGACAGAATGTTCCTCTTTTAAAACAGATTGAGAAACGGAGCGATATGTGATATTCCCATCTTTCAGATTAAATGTACATACATTGGTCTGACTCAATGAAGATCCCATGGCAAAGGAATATGTACTTAACCCCAACAGCCAGGCCAAATTTCCATACCGGATTATTCAGTCTGGCCTTTTGATTGTCCCCCTCTGAAACTGGTTCAGATTTATCAATGACTTTCAAGCACAAATGCACCAATTGCCTTTTTGGAGCAAACTCTTTTTTCCAACCTAGTGTTTGACATTAATTGTACATGTGGCAGCTTTTTAAGCTCTTTCTAAAACTTGAATAAAAAAAAATATTCTGTGAACTGTGATATACTATGCATAATTGGTTCTTATATTTGGTTCGATTTTTGTGGAGAAAAATGTTTGTCTCATTTCAGGGCTTTTTTAGAATGTAGATATTTGTATCTTTAAAAACAGATAGCTGAGAATTGAACAGCCTTCTCTGATAAATGAATCCGCTTCAGCTTCAGCCGTAGTTGACAGACCACAGCCCATTGTCTGAGTACAATACAGAGTTTTTAAACACTTAAAACAAAAACCTCTGTGCTTGCCAAATGATCTTTGTGACTGTGTGTGTAACAGCATACAAACTGATGACAAATCCCTCCCCTTCGCAGTGGTTCAGAAGAACTGCCTCCACTGCCATTGACGTCTGTGATGTTCTGGTGCACTGAAAGGCTGAGCTACTTTCCCATACATAAACGGAATGATGCAAGCATAACAACACTGTCATTTATTTTTTTTTCATCCTCAACAGGCTTAGTGATTTAGTTGCAGAAATTGTTTCCACATTTCTGTTCAAACAACTGTCTTTCTGAGGGAGCCTGGCCAAATACATGTATGTTCAGACAAGAGACAGTTTTTGTTTAAAAGCTGTTATTACACATTACACCCAAACTTCAAAGGAAACTTAGGACTAGCAAAAGTTTAATTCCATTGTCAGTTGCAATTACTACTAACCACAATTCATTTCATTTTACTGATGTACAAGTAACTTTAACAGTGGTGCCAGATTTTGCTCGTATTGATATTCATATTAATTATCCATATATGTATCACTGACAACCCTCATGCTGATGGGTGTGGCAGTGGTTAGTCCAGGTCAAGTTTCCAAGTTATATTAAATGTATAAAAATATGTTTTGTGAGCTTGTTTGTAATCATAAAATTACAAAATTACAAATCAGAGTTTCACCCTGTAAAGGACAGATACGAATTATGAACTCAATAGTCTTGGTTTCAGCATTGCTCCAACCTAAAAATTTTGGCTTATGCATTTGTAAATAAAATTCAAATTCTGTGCAGTCATAAGTCACAATGGTATACACTGGTCTGAGTGTCTGAGTGCCTTCTCACTTTTGATCTTCTCAAATCTGGCAGAGGGTACAGGCTAGACCTAGCAACAAGTCAAAACAAATACACTTCAGTTACGCTGTATAAAAAAGGTGTTCTCTGGGTAAAAAAAATATGCCTGAATGTTTATTTTTCTGTTGTTTGTTTTTACTGGTCGATTTTAAATATAATCATGTTCAGAATTTGAAGAATGGACATCGTGTTCAGGCTAATCTTTGTAGCCTTTTATCATAATCCACAGCCCTAAGAACACAGCGTTAATGGGTAGAAACAACATCTTAATTTGGCTAAAAGGCTCTACAGTGGAGAAAACATATTTGTGGTGTGCTGATTGTCACCATGCACTGGGGAAGGAACAATATCAGATTTCCTGAAAACATTAATGCATTATGGTGTCTGTAGGAATTGTACGCCTAATGCATTATGGTTACTGTAGGAATTGTACCCCTAATGCATTATGGTTACTGTAGGAATTGTACGCCTAATGCATTATGGTTACTATAGGAATTGTACGCCTAATACATTATGGTGACTGTAGGAATTGTATGCCACAGCGTTATAAATAGAGAATGATATGTACATGGGCAATGCATGCCTCTAACTTAATGATTTAATGTCTTAAAATGTAATGCTTTAACATGTATCCCTGATTTAACATGTAAGCCATACAGTATGTCACCTTTATGCCAGTTTGAACTTAAGTTGAAATCATAATTATTATCAAATCAGGGATGGAGGCTCAATATCACAATAGAATAATGTTGTCTAGTGCCCAGGTCCACCAAACCACATTATGGTTATGAGTTCTTTACCTGAGTTGGACACTACTGTTCTTCAACTTAGCAGTGTACTTAGTCAATAAAATTCAGCTCACAGCCAGCAAGAGAGACAGGATACAAATAAGCGCTGATGCTACAACGCCATCTGGTGAAGAAACCAGGTAAGTGTGTGTTATTTGAATTCCAGATGAGAAGGATCCGGTTTGCTGCCTGGCACAAATGTTGTAGGTTTAAAAAAACAACCTATCCTCAGATTAAATGAGTAAACGCTTTGTTCTGTCAAGTTTAAGGGCACTGATCCTAATTCTGATTGAACTGTTTTTCTTTTTCTCAAATGAGCATAATCGGTGTTTGAACACAGCGTTCAGATTTGCAAGAACTGTGTGAACAATGGTCCATGTCCAGTGGTGTTTAAGACAAGTGTTAGAGCTTGACCCCCAAGCCAATTCACAGTTAGTCTTCAGTGGCAGCAATGTTTTTCTTGCAATGAAATTACACCAGTGGGAATAATTCAGTTTGCCGTCTTTCAGAATCTCTAGTTTTCTCCACATTATGTAAACACTGGTCATTTACTTAGCACATACAAAGTCTGACTGTGTTGAGTGAATGCCATTGACTGTGGTGGTATGCAAAAAAGCTCAATAAACTTATAAGGCACTGATCTGGCTACACATGCATTATGTATCCATGAGACCAAAGAGAAATGTACTGTAAAAATAGAAATGTACAGCGTAAGTTCATTTTGATGAAGACTACATTGTCTTTATGTATATAATACTTATTAATTGAGTTTCTGAAACAGATTGCCACTTCACTGTAAAATTCAAGAAGATATTTTATTAGTCTCACTCCTTAATTTTCAATACATTTTAAATGATATACAATTTTACCATTGAGGTAAGGGGTATTATTGTCTAAAAAATGAATAATAATGTAAATGTAGCAGATCCACAAATAAATGCAGCTGATCCACAAATACATGTAGCTGATGCACAAATAATACAGCCAATCCACACATACGTAAATGCAGCTGATCCACACTTACAGTCAGGTCCATAAGTATTTGGCCAGTGACACAATTTTAATCATTTTGGCTCTGCACTCCACCACAATGGATTTGAAATGAAACCATTAAGATGTGATTTAAGTGTAGACTTAAATCACATCCCCCCAATTTTAGGGGCTCAAAAGTAATTGGACAAACTAACATAATCATAAATTAAATTGTCATTTTTAATACTTGGTTGCAAAAATACTTTGCTGTCAATGACTACCTGAAGTCTTGAACCCATAGACATCACCAGACGCTGGGTTTCTTCCCTGGTGATGCTCTGCCACGCCTCTACTGCAGCTGTCTTCAGTTCCTGCTTGTTCTTGGGGCGTTTTGCCTTCAGTTTTGCCTTCAGCAAGTGAAATGCATGCTCAATTGTATTCAGGTCAGGTGACTGACTTGGCCATTGCATAACATTCTACTTCTTTGCCTTAAAAATGTCTTGGGTTTCTTTCGCAGTATGCTTCGGGTCATTGTCCATCTGCACTGTGAAGTGCCGTCCAATGAGTTTTGAAGCATTTGGCTGAATCTGAGCAGATAATATAGCCCTATACACTTCAGAATTCATACTGCTGCTTTTGTCAGCAGTCACATCATCAATAAATACAAGGGAACCAGTTCCAGTGGCAGCCATACATGCCCACGCCATAACACTTCACCATGCTTCACAGATGAGGTGGTATGCTTTGGATAATTATCAGTTCCTTCCCTTCTCCATACTCTTCTCTTGCCATCATTCTGGTACAAGTTGACCTTTGTCTCAAACTCTAATCTGGTCTTCCTGTTTTTGAGGCTTACCAATGGTTTACATCTTGTGGTAAACCCTCTGTATTTACTCTGATGAAGTCTTCTCATGATTGTTTGCTTTGACGCAGATACGCCTACCTCCTGGAGGGTGTTCTTGATCTAGCCAGCTGTTGTGAAGGGGTTTTCATTCACCAGAGAAAGTATTCTCCTGTCATCCACCACAGTTGTTTTTCGTGGTCTTCCAGGCCTTTTGGTGTTCCTGAGCTCACCAGTGCATTCTTTCTTTTTAAGAATGTACCAAATAGTTGATTTGGCCACACCTAATGTTTTTGCTATCTCTCTGATGGGTTTTTTTTTTTTTTTTTCCTCACCGAGAGTGACATCTCTTTGGATATCATATTGAGAGTTAACAGCTACAGATTCCAAATGCAAATGCCACACTTGAAATCAATTCTAGACCTTCTATCTGCTTATTGTAAATGAAATAATGAGGGAATAACACATCCCTGGCCATGGAACAGCTGAGCAGCCAATTGTCCAATTACCTTTGGTCCCTTAAAAAGGGGGGGACCACATACAAAAAGTGCTGTAATTCCTACACCGTTCAGCCGATTTGGATGTAAATACCTACAAATTAAAGCTGAAGGTCTGCACTTTGAGCTCATATTCATTATTTAATTTCAACTCCAATATGCTGTGGTAGACAGCTAAAATAACAATAACTTTGTCAATGTCCAAATATTTATGGACCTGACTATAAATGCAGCAGATCCACAAAATGTGGTTTATTTAGAGTTGGTTTAGCTGACGAGGATTGGATTTTTTTCAGAAGTCCCTTTCTGTTGTGACAGTACTACTCTGAAGCCACCAGAGGGCATTTATATTTCAGATATGAAGAATGCACAGTACTTACAACGAAGTTCAACAAAGTTGTTCAAAAGTGCGAATTACTACAATAATTTTACACAATAATGTATATTCAGCTTTAATAATGTATATTAAACAAAAAAATAAAATAATTTACATTAATGTGCATATACATATAAAGTACAGACTACACACACTACATCACAATTACAAAGGCAGCAACATAGGTGAGTCAAATTACATGCAATCACAATAGGTAGTATGTGTCAGCTGTGATAGAGGTCTGGCCATCAGTGATCATTTTCAAAGGGACATGAAATATCTCATTGAGTTCCAAAGGAAGCAAACAGTGGCTGCCTGAATTTCAGGCTCACTAATCACAAAATTCTAAATTGTTTACTGTGTCAACAATTATGACAATGTATGCCAAACACAAACAAACTGCATCGGAAAGATGAACAGTGGTTGCAAGACTAACCAACAGAGAGACGGACACTTAACAGGGTAGATGGTAAACACTCCAAAGCTACAGTCTCAAAAATATTCACAGAATTTAATCAATACCTCTGTGACCCAGTCTCAACAAAAACTGTGTGTTGTGAGCTTCACAAAGATTGTATTTATGGCAGAGCTGCCATTTGGAAACCACATGTATTGAAGACTAACGTATAAAAATGCATAACCTGGTGTAAGAGCTCAAAGCCTGGACCACTGAGAAGCGAACAAAAGCACTGCTATGTTGAGATGACTTGTACTGTTTTTTTTATACAAACGAACAGGCTTAAGTTTGGAGAAAGCCAATGGAAACATGGCTGTTGCCAACTGTGGAACCTGGTGGTAGACTTGTTATGGAATGGGCAGCCAGCTTGTGCGAGTCATTGTGTCCTGATGATTGCTCTGCATGGTTATGTAATGGCCAAAGAATATACTGCCATTTCACATGACCAGGTGTGCTCTATGGTGCAATCACTGTTCCCTCATGACGTGACTATACTCCAAGATGATAACGTTCACATACAGTACACACCACTACATACATTCAAGAGTGGTTTGATTAACACCAGGATGAAATCAAAAGCCTTACATGCATAACATAACGTAACGTAACGTAACATAACATAATGTAACGTAAGACGAGAACAGGCCATTCAGCCCAACACTGCTCGTCTAAGCCTTCTATGCCCTCCACAATCATCAGATCTAAATATGGGAAAATCTGGAACACAGAGAGTAAAGTAGATTCTCATCTCCTTCATCACTCAAAGAACTGGAGGATTTTCTTGAAGAATGGTTCAATATCCCAGTACATACAGTTCAGGACTTATACAGCAGCATTTATAAGTATTTGGACAGTAAAACAATTTGTGTTGTTTTGTACTCCAGCACATTGCAAGTTATATTATATATTATATATATATATTAATTATGTATTATATTTTTACAACATAAAAAAGCAAAACTTTCAGTTGTAATAAGTTTCATAAGTAGAAATCTGTAGCTTTTATGATGCGTTCACATCAGATCTAACGTGACAATTGTTGAAATTTGTAGGTCTGTTCTGTCTGTGTTTCCTTGGCAATGCGATTGTGTGCCTGCTCCCCTAATTGTATTTGTCATTGTTCGTTTCCATCATTGTCCCTTGTTTATCCTCCTCGGTTGTTTGTTTGAGTCACCTGTTGTACCTGTATTAATCTCTTTTCGACTGTGCTGTTCCTTGTTTTCCACTAGCGTTTGTAACATTGTACTGCCTGTTTGACCCTGTGTTTGTCGACATGTAGTTTCTTTGTTTTGCCTGTTCACCGCGTACCTCTGCGTGTTCTGTGTTTTGTTCTTAAGAATGTTTTGAGTTTGTTGTTTTGCCCGTTGTGGCCTTGCCTGTTCCCTGTTTGTGTTTGCCTTTTTTGTGTGAGTAAAATCCTTGTTAATTTTCCCTTTGAGTTTCGTGTTTTTTTTTTTTTTCCCCCCACTCTGCGCCTGGGTCCCAGCACCCGCACTGTCACAAAATTAATGTTTTCCTTTGATGAAATGATGCAATATAAAAGATAAATAATGAGCCTGGGTGAATCATTAGCACATAAGACATATACAAAATGTGTTTTGTTTTGATTGTTTTGGAATGGTTCACTAAAGGCAAAAGTACAGCTATCTGAAACAATATTTTAAACAAAGGCACAGGCAAATAATGCAAAAAACAAAACTTTCAACTCTGGGAACATAACAGTTTTACAGCCATACTTTCACCCAGATTTTTCATTTTTATTTCATGTTTTTTCTAGGTCCATCAAGGTTTTGAGGGTACCAACAGGACAGAAATCTTATCTATGAGGTTTATTGCATGATTCATTGCAGAGGTGATGTGGCTACCTCATTGTTTGTGATTCAACAAGCAGCTTTTTGCCCATTAAAATATTGCACCCTTGGCCTTGGCCTTCTTCATTCTTAAAATTATGATTTGCAGATTGATTTAGGATGTCAGAGCCCTGTCAGAATCTGTGTCCCATAATACCTTTAGTCCAATGGAAAATTATTTGTGATACGGAACAAGTCAGCTGCAGCTGTGATTCCGGTGTTTATTTGTCCCTTCTGACCAATACATGCTTAGACAACTGCACACAAGGTGGAGTCAGAATTGTAGCTGACGTCATTCACTTTTCATAATGCAGCAAAGGATTATGAGCCGAGTCAGTTGAGAGAAAAGATAAATAAGTTACAGCATATATAGTCAGAACAGAATAATCTTGTTTACTGCAAAGTTAGAAACCTCTGTTCCTGTCTTCAGTTATTACCTCATTCAAGAAGAGCTTAGTGCATCTAATGAGGACAAGTGAGTGACTTTAAAATGGAAATTTAATTCATGTTATCTGTGTAAAATAAGTAAGATTCATTTTGTAGCTAATTGTGGCTAGCGCATCCGGTATTTAATTCAATGTTAAACATAGATCAGTACTTTTGATGCTGTTTTACGCCAGTGTTTGACAGTATTGTTCTTAATACTCATTTGTAATGACTATTCTGTTGATTGAAACTGCTACTTATTAGAATTAGCTAAGTCTTTACTTGTGTGATAGCTGTAGGAAGAACATGTGGCATTCAATTCTTTACAGACTTACACCGATCAGCCACAACATTAAAACCACCGACCTAATATTGTGTAGATCCCTCTCGTGCTGCCAAAACAGCTCTAACTCGTTGAGGCATGAACTCCACCTTTGAAGATGTCCTCTGGTATATTTGGATTGCTGGATATATTTGTATCTAGTGTATATGTCACAGGTCAAGGTGAGGTGGACCCAAATGCAGACTCGGACAACAGAGTGGCGAAACTCCCGTATGAGATAGTTAATGCGGAAGTACACAATACAGCAGGCAGTCTCGTAGTCAGTTTGTGCAAAGATCAAAAGCAGAAAAAACCACGGGGGCAAAAGCACAAAATCGGAAGGCAAAATCAAAGTCGGCAGGCAAAAATCGGTGGTCGGGAAAACAGGCAAGATCTGAACATGAGTCAAACAAAGGGTAAATGCTGGAAATGCACTGTAAACAGGAGGCACAATCTGGCAAGGAAGAACAGGGAAACAGAGAATATATACCAGAAGAACCAGGTGAGTGAAATGAGAGATAATTGAACAGAGCGTGAACATGCAAACAGGGAACAGGTGAATGAAATGAGTGATTAGCCAGTGCATGAGAATGCGGCCAGAACAGGTGAGAGTGATCAGCTGAGGGGAGAGAGAGAGAAAGAGAAAACCACGCCCATACTACAAAACCGAAACAAAGATTGTGCAGGAAAAAAGCAGACAGTCAACTAAAAAGTGAAGTGACAACAGAAACATAACAGTACCCACCCCCCCCCTCAACGTCGATGATCCGGGGGGGAGGGGTGGGGGGGGGATGGCAGGTGGACATAGCGGACTGACGGACACTGGTTTGATTTGCGAAACGTGGATGGTGCAGTGAATCTTCTTGGAGGTAGGTAATTTTAATTTTACGGCAGTGGGGTTGATGATTTTGTCGATTTCAAAGGGTCCGATGAAGCGGGGTTGGAATTTCTTGGATTCGTGTTGTAATGGGATGTCTTTCGATGATAACCAAACCCTTTGTCCTGGCTGGTACTCGGGTGCTGGGGTGCGATGGCGATCAGCGATGCGCTGGTTGCGATCGATGGAGCGGAGTAGGGCGGCGCGGGTATTCCTCCACACCCGGTGGCAACGGCGCAGGTGAGCTTGGACTGAGGGTACGACAATCTCCTTCTCTTGAATCGGGAACAGGGGAGGCTGGTAGCCAAGCGAGCTTTTGAAGGGAGACATGCCCGTGGCAGCGCTCGTCAGGGAGTTGTGCGCGTACTCCACCCAGTCCAGGTGTTTGCTCCAGGAAGCTGGATTACGAGTGGTGACGCAGCGGAGCGCTACCCCGAGGTCTTGATTGGCCCTCTCAGTCTGCCCATTAGTCTGCGGGTAGTATCCCGAAGAGACTCACTGATGCCCCGAGAGCTTGGCAGAAGGCTTTCCACACTTGGGAAGTAAATTGGGGGCCACGGTCAGACACCACATCAGTAGGAATTCCGTGCAGTCGAACCACATGGTGAACCAGTAAATCAGCAGTCTCTGAGGAGGTGGGTAACTTTTTTAATGGCACGAAGTGAACGGCCTTGGAAAACCTATCCACAATGGTAAGTATGACGGGGTTACCCATGGAAGGTGAGAGTCCAGTCACAAAATCCAAACCGATATGACTCCAGGGTCAGCTCGGGACAGGTAGGGAACGAAGGAGACCGGTAGCTGGCTGGTGAGAAGATTTGCTGCGCGCACAGGTGGAGCACGCAAGCACAAATTCCTGAGTGTCCGCGCTCATGGAGGGCCACCAGAAATTCTGTCTCAGGGGGTTAGGGTGCGATGAATCCCCGGGTGGCAGGCAAAGCGGGATGTGTGAGCCCATTGCAGGACCTGGGAGCGGACAGCAGAGGGTACGGAAAGGAGTCTGTTGGGTCTTCTCCGGGGGTCAGGCTGAGTCTTTTGGGCATCCTTCACAAGGGATTCTATCTCCCAGGTAACTGCAGCCACTAAACAGGTTGGGGAGAGGATGCTATCAGGGCTGGCGGGAGTGGCATCGGAGACGAATTGCCGTGAGAGGGCGTCTGGCTTGATATTACGGGAACCAGGCCGGTAGGTGAGGGTGAAGTTGAACCGACCAAAAAATAACGCCCAACGGGCTTGACGGGAGTTGAGTCGTTTGGTGGATTGAATGTAGGCTAGGTTCTTGTAGTCGGTCCAAACTACAAAGGAGTGTTCAGCGCCCTCAAGCCAGTGTCTCCATTCTTCTAGGGCGAGTTTGACGGCGAGCAGCTCCCGGTTGCCAATGTCGTAATTTCTGTCCGCAGGGGACAGCCGACGGGAGAAGAATGCACAGGGGTGAAGCTTTTGGTCCGTGGCGGAGCGTTGGGACAGGACAGCTCCCACACCTGTGTCGGACGCATCTACGATGATGAAATGGCGAGTAGGATGGATGAGAACAGGAGCTGAAGTGAATCGCTTCTTTAGGTCAGTGAAAGCGGCTTCTGCCTCCGGGGTCCAAGTAAAAGGGTTAGCTGGGGAAGTGAGCTGGGTGAGGGGCGCAGCAACTCGGCTGTAGTCGCGGATGAAGCGCCGGTAGAAGTTGGCGAATCCCAGGAATCGCTGTAGCTGCTTAACGGAAGTGGGAACGGGCCAGTCAGCTACAGCCCTTATTTGCCCCTTTTCGATGATGTAGCCCAGGAAGCAGACGGAATCGACATGAAAATCGCACTTTTCTGCCTTGACGAACAGCTTATTCTCAAGTAGTCTCTGGAGCACTTGTCTAACATGCTGCACATGTTCCTCCGTGTTGCGGGAGAAGATCAGGATGCCATCTAGGTAAACGAACACGGAGTGATTCAGCAGGTCTCGGAGGACGTCATTGACGAGGGCTTGGAAGACTGCAGTCGCATTAGTTAGCCCAAAGGGCATCACCAGATACTCAAAATGTCAGAGCGGGGTGTTGAAGTCTTCCACTCGTCGCCCTCTCGGATACAGACCAGGTGGTATGCATTACGAAGATCCAGTTTGGCGAAGACGGTGGCTCCCTGGAGAAGCTTGAACACGGAATTAATCAGAGGCAGAGGGTATTTGTTTTTTACAGTGATGTTATTGAGTCCACGGTAGTCGATGCAGGGGCGAAGTGATTTGTCCTTCTTGGAGACGAAGAAGAAGCCCGCCCCTAGTGGGGAAGATGAAGGGCGAATGATGCTAGCGGCGAGTGAGTCCCGAAAGTAGGTCTCCATAGCTTCCCTCTCAGGCCTAGACAGGTTAAAGAGTCTACTGGTGGGTAGAGGACCTCCAGGACACTCTACACTGCAGTCCTATAGCCGATGAGGGGGTAAGGTGAGTGCTTGTTGTTTGCTGAATGCTTCTCCAAGGTCGTGGTATTCGGAGGGAACGAGTGACAGGTCGGGAGGTGCATCAGGTGGAGGGACAGTGACCCCTGCTGGTGTTAGAGCTGATTTCAGGCAGGTGCTGTGACAGAAAGAGCTCCAACTCTGTATCTTGTTAGTGGACCAGTTTATGTGGGGGTTGTGTAGCCCAAGCCAAGGGCGACCAAGAACCAGGGGATTGTTGGGCGAGGTGATGACGTGAAGTTGGATTATCTCGTGATGATTTCTGGAAAGGATGAGGTGTAGTCGCTCGGTGACGTGGGTGACCCGGGCGATGAGGTTGCCGTTCAGAGCTTGAGCATTCAACAGGACTTGAAGGGGATGAGTGACGATGCCGGCTTGAGAGACCAGTTCAGCGTCCAAGAAATTCTCGTCAGCGCCAGAGTCGACCAACGCCTGTAGCCTGAGGGGTTGTTGGTCCTGAACCAGTGTGGCATCGAGCAGTAGGCTTGACTGGGCGGTAGAAGGGGAATTGGTACGGCTCACCAGGGTCCCCACCCCAATATGTTTTGGCCGAACAGAAACATAACAGTATATTTGTATCTGATTGCGTTACTTTGTTGTCTTTGATGCTGCAACAGTGCAAATTCCCCCTGGGGATCAATAAAGTACACTACTCCTACTACTACTTATTACATTATTGGTTTTTATTACATAAAAATATTTGAAATGGATTACATTATTGGGAGTTATTACACTATTGGTACTTTATTACATTATTAGTTGCTACGGGGCTATAAAAAGCTAAGATATTGTTAGAGGGTGAATTATTTCCACATGATTTTAAAAACGCTCGACGGGTCATAGCTGTTTTGGCGGCACGAGGGGGACCTACACAATATTAGGCAGGTGGTTTTAATGTTGTGGCTGATCAGTGTATAGTAATGAAGACTACTGCTGTGTAAATTATGTGCCCTCTAGTTGTTTTACTTGTTATTGTTCCAAATTACTGCTTTAAATTTGTTTGAGATAATCATGTCACTCTATGATGATGATGATTATCTCCATGTTAATTTCTGTATATTTTATTTTTTCTTGAAGACCACACACGCATACCCACAGATACACAAAGTCAACCTAATACATACTGACAGAGATGTAACTTCCACACAATTGCCTTGTGTTCTGTGCTAACCATTAAAGGAGACAAACTGATGCTAATTTCTGTTAGAGTGTTTTTATCGACACCCCAGGAGAACGGCCCTCCACCTGCACCAGCTTAACCACAGTCTACTAAGACATCCCTACAAATTGAGATCCTTCTGGCTGGATTAGGCTGTTTACCACAGAATTAAGATTGCACAGCATCGAATCAGATTTGATGGTGCCCTTCCTCAATTTTCAGTACATACCTGAAGGACTCTGAAGTTTACGGTGCTGGATAACAGAGGAGACTAGCCCCCTAGTGCAGTGCACACACATACAAAAAGAGGATGAGCAACCATGCATGGGAGATCCTCAGGTTACACCCTTAATCATTCCAAGGTTTTTCCCTTCCCTCAGACAGGACAGTTTAGGCAGAGCAGAGTGTGCTACCCAGAAGGCACCCTTTTACTCTCCCCCTCACCCAAGTTCACTATGAATGCTCTGGGATGTAACGCTAGATCAGTGGAATGCCTTTGATGAGTTGGAGCCCCCTTTTGACCTGCTATAGCAGGTGACCTGACAACAAGATACAAGTTAACTGTTGGAGATCTGGAACGAGAGAACCAGCGAATGTAAGAAATTCAATGAGCTATACAGAAAAAATTGCATGGTTGTTGGATGCCTAAGAGGAGATGCAAAAACTTTTTGTAAACAAAAGAAATAGCCAGAAGTTGCCATCTCAGATTCATACTCAATAACCCTTAGAGACGATGACACTAGTGGCCGCCTCAAAATCCATGATTAGGCAGCGAGTGGAATCAATGCCTTGTTTGAGCCCATGGACCATGCTAACACCAACACCTCAATAGAGTCCTTCCCATCAGACTGATGATCAGACAGGCAAATCAGACACTGGATCTTGCCATGAGAACCAGCAGGCTGATACGTCATGTTCACCCCAAGCTTTCTCATCCTCCACTTCAGCCAGCCACCTCGCTCCATCAGAGTTCCTTTCTGAAGCCACTCAATGCTACAGGGAGAGATGGTACCAAGCCCTTCTTGTATCCAGCCAGCAAGTCAGCTCTCCATGACCATTATATCTCACACCTTCAACAGCAGCAGGATCACTAATAGTTAAAAACTCCTATGCCACCTGTGACTCACCCTTCTGATCAGTGTCAGTACCAGCCCTGGATGCCCCAGTCAATTTATGTTAGCCTACGTCCAAACACAGCAAGGCAGGAGATGTCTTAACGGGGGCCCATGCCAACAATTCCAAACTTTGTCAACAGGGACCCAAGTGGGTTTGCCCACCTGAAGTTAGCCTGTAGAAATCTTCTGCCACAGGATTTGACAGAGCACTTTAAGTATCAGGTGCTCATGGATCATCTGAAGTTAGAGGAGGCACACTTACTGTATTAACCGATTCATACCTCAATTCTGTCACTCTCTATTCAGATACTGTTGCACAACTAATCAAGAAGTTTCGGCAACCACGCCAGCTGGCCCTACAGAAGATTGATGCTGTCATGGATTCTCCTGACATCCACACAGGGGACACAGCAGGCTTTGATTAGTTTGCACTTCAAATCCAAGACCTAGTTAGTCTCCTCAAGATGCTGAGCCCAGATTCTGAGTGGGGACATAAAAGGGACGTTCCACCAGGTTTTCCTTGTGCCCAAAGATAGACATCTTATTTAGTTTGTGTGGCGTAACTTGGAGAGGAATCGGCCACCTGATGTCTATGAGTGCCAGGCGCTTCCCTTTAGCACCATGTGCAGTCGCTGCTGTGCCATTTTTGCCCTTCAATGGCATGTGCTGGACCACAGTGAGCCTGAGGCGTACATAAGAACATTTGTGACAGGAGCCACTGCAGGCATAAGTTGCATGAGGTGATTCTCCAGAAAATCGTGTCTTAATTGAAAACACTTTTGTTCACCAAAATTCCATTAAACATGTATACTTTCTTATAACTTAATATCAAACTCGTATTTGATCGGTAAACATGAGAAAAAGTTAAATAATTAAACTCACTTTATCTCTATCTCTCTCTCCGTCTGCTTGTTGCGAGGGGGCAGGACAATGGGCGGGACATCCATATTAATTACCATTCCGCATGACATTCCTGCATAAGTAGTCAGGAAATACCTTGTGTTGTTTACAATCTAGTTTACTTTTTTAAGAGTGATTACAAGTGTCTCGGGAGATTGTGTGTGACAACGCTGGTAATGTGGCTAAAACTCTCTGCAAAATTATCGAGCTGAATTTAGATAGTGACAGGTACAAGAGCGAATGGATTGACATGGTAACGGATTACTTTGTGGATAGAGGTGACGCAGTTAAAACAGCAAGCAACATTATTCTTTTGATTTTGAATTGTTGTTACGTCCCCTCCCCTTCTCAATGTCGATGGCAACTTTGAATCATGGTTCTAGTTACTGGCTTCATTTAGGGATGCCAGCCATCTCACAAAATACAGAATCGTCCCTTATTTGGACAGTTGAATAGGTGTTCCGTATTTAACTCATGGCTACGGGACGCATTTTCATCTGTATCTTTGTGAACGATTCCGTTTGTAGTAACCGCTGTTTTGAATACAATTCAGTAGTTAGCTATCTAATAACGGTGCAAATACAACTACCAAAGAGAATTTTGCTTGACAACGGTAAAACAATATGCCCAAACGGCCTTGGAAGAATATATCAATTTCAGGTGATTAAGTCTATAAAAATCTATAAATATTAAAGTAACCATTTATAGTCATTGTTGGTAACCCATTGTGGAGTAAACCCCTCCGGGCTGTCCCGTTATTGGAAAATAATGTACTTCGGTGATGGTTAAATGACCTCGGCTTTGCATTGGCCGCATCACCACCCCTTTTGTACATTATTTTTCAATAACGGGACAGCCCGTCGTGGTGTATTCCTTACGTATTCCAAGCATTCAACATCAGATAGGTAGAATATACCACCACAATGCATTATGTGTAATTTGGTCTAACTGGTATCTATTTAAACACATGGTTGCTAAGGAAATATGTCGCAAAAGTGTGGGAATCCCTTGTCAATCTTTAGCAGTGAAAATCTCTGGTTTTCTGGCAGCCCATTCAGCACACATTTCTAACTTCAAAACAGCACAGCTTCTATGTTTAATAGACAATGGCTTGCAGAGCTTCCCATCGCACCAAGAACCGAAGCAGCTAGTAGATCGCCTCTGGAAAGTCCTCTCTTCTGCTGGTTTTGAGATCCACTAATGGGCTAGCAATAAGACCAGTGTCATCAAGCACCTACCTGTGGAAGCGCGCTCAGAAAGCATAGAACTTTGGCTGTCTCAAAATCTTCCAGAATTCACACTAGGATTGTGGTGGCACTGTCTAGCAAAGTGGAGTAGGGAGCCCCTACAATGTGTACAATGTATCAGGTGTTAGCAGGACAGTACAAACCTTTCATCCTACCCTACACCATCTGTGCCGAAGTCCTGATTCAAAGGCTGGATTAGGATGACCCCCAGCTGCCTGAGGAGCTGCTCCCAGCTTGGAATGATTGGCAGAAAGAGCTCATCTCTCTGTCCAAGGTTACCTTTCTGTGGACTAATCCAGTGCCACCAGAGAAATTCAAATTTTTATGTGAAGTTTAAATTGGTCAGTTGTTTACCTGTGCACAATAGATAGTGAAGGTTATATCCGGCTTGCTTTCCTTAGGGCCTGGTCACAAGTCACCCCAAAGAGACTACACACTATCCTCAGGCTTGAGCTGTAGAGTCCTGTTGCTTCACGTTTTTTTTTTTAGGGACAAGAGTAGTAGAGATTCACGACCTCACAGATTGCCATGCCTGGTATTATGTGGACTCCACCAGAGATCCTGCTGATGACCTCACCCAAGGCAAGACCTAAGTTGAGCTCTTCACACCGAATCAGTGGAACCAAGGGCCAGCCTTCCTTCTGCAACCCCCTACCGAATGGCCAGTGAGCTTTGGAAGAGCCATTTCTGTGGGGATATCATAGTCACACTTGCCCCTGTTATTATAGACTTTAGGGACTACTGTATCTGGAAGGAGCTTGTGGAACCCACAGTAGAGAAAGGCCAGGGGGGCAGACAAGTACTAAAGGCAGGGAACCAAGTGTCTCCATTTATTCTGGTGAGCTCATCCATGTCAGAGGACGCCTGTGTCAAGCTGAAGAGCTCAACCCGACAACTGAATACCCAGTGGTTTTGGATCCTCACCACCTATCTACCAAATTGTCAATCCAAGACTATGACAGCAGGTTGTGCCACTTGGGCCCTGAATGTGTTTTTGCAGATGTGAGGATTGCCTTTTGGTTCCTGTGAAGGCAGGAAGCAATCAGAAAACACAGTACAGCTGCACAGAGTGTCAGAAGTGGTGAGCAAACCCAGTTGTACCCAAAATGGCCAACCTACCACTCCCTCAATGCACTGGCTGATCTCAGATCCTCTGTGTGCAACTGCATTGACTCCAAAGCCATTGACTACTGTGCTAACACCTTCATAAGCTTAATCACAGTCCACTAAAACTTACCCACGTCAACCATTGTAGTCATTAAATTTAATCATAAAAATGATGAATGACACTGCATCTTGCCATGAGAACCAGTAGGGTGATACATCAAGTTCACCCCAAGCTTGATCTCATCCTCCATTTCATTCGATCATTTTGGGTTCCGCTGGGTTTGCTAACCACTTCTGACACTCTGTGCAGCTGTACTGGTGTTGTGCAATATTAGTTAATATTATCATATTATTTTTGTAAATGAAAGTGTGTGAGTGTTACAATACTATGGCCACCAGTTTCAGAATAAACTGTTTCCCAATCATAAATTGACTTCTCTTGTGATTTTGACTGTTTTCTTCTGTTACTATGTCATGATACAAATTAAATTCCATTCACTGCTATTTCCCGCTACGTTTTGTCCATGGTGCCCCATTAAAGTTTAACTTATGAAAGTGCCCTTGCCTTAAAAATGACTCAATTCTAAGCCTGCTACTGTATTTGCTGGTAGAATTAGACTTTGTCACAGATTACAATGGTAAAGAGTTATCCGCATGAATTCCATACAATATGTGAATTAAATAACTGTCATATGTATGTGCTCCCAGGTTATACAGTCCCACATGATATGATATATATATAATCAAGAAGTATAAGTATATATATATATATATATATACATTACATATGTATTAGACTATATGCAATGCATATGATTACATTACATTACAGGCATTTAGCAGACACTCTTATCCAGAGCACTTTTTTTTACATGGCATTTACATTGCATCCATTTATACAGCCAGATATATACTGAAGCAATGCCGGTTAAGTACCTGGCTCAAGTGTACAACAGCTGTGTCTTACGTATCTGAGAATTAAACGTCAGACCTTCAGGTTGCAAGACTAGCTCCTTACCCATTATACTACCCTCATACCCCAGGATGACCTGGAACCATACAGCAGCACACTGAGCTGTCACAAAATGAAAATTGGGGTGTTCCAAATCAATTCACCTGGAAAGTTTTCAGTCCCAACCATGTCCATTTTCAGATCTTGTTGACACAAGGTGCAAGTTGGTCGAAAGGTTCATGATACATTCTTTGTAAAAGTGGTTATTAGTTGCATAGATAATGGAAATTGGCTAATTTTGGCTAAGGTCAGCCATTTTGATTTCTGATGGTTCCTTTAAAGTTGCATTGTGCTACAACCTGGGAGTGTCCCAATACAAAGCAGCATCAAACTCGGCTCCTTGTTTTCTCCCAGGGAAGGATACATTCATGTATGATATCGCAGAAATCTCAGATTCAGATTTCTGGTTGACATCATCGTGCTCATTGCCCACAGAGATTGAAAGACCATCCCACAGACACTAACTTTAGAAAGCGAAGATGGTGGAGAAATTCATTTCCCAAATTATACAAGATATTTAGCCAAATTTGTGTGTGGTTCAGTAGGTTATTATCACAAATAGTGTCCTACCCAAGTGCTAGATAGCCTAGAAAATGCATGATGTACACTAACGTTGCTTACAAAAACATATGTCTAATCATAAATAAGCATGGCAGCTACCATTATTTCAGTCAATATGCATGAATTAATTTATTCAACCAGCTGCTTCCAAAGGATGTTACCCACAAATTTTATTTCAGATGTTACAGTGGGAAATAATTTTCCACCGTGAATACTAAACATTGGGAAACAATAATTTAGACATTATGAAGTGACAGATCTGTTTCAGTAATCTACAGAAATGTTTCTGAATTAGCCTATGTGAGATGCAATGAATTGGCAGTAGAATGTAGGCCAGTGGTTGGGCCGATGTAAAAATTTTCAAACCGGTTTGATATTGAGCCTAATACCGGACCGGACCGGTAATACCGAATTTTACAACAAGGTGACTCAGCCGCTCCCGAGTGGAACTGTCGGCTGCAAAAATGATTTGGGTGAGGTAATGACATTCTAAAACCATTGTGCCGTACTTAAAGTTTTGTTGCAGCATCCGTTGCTATGCCTTGCTACATTCTTCAGCGATAAAGATTTTAAGACAACTCTCAGCAATTTCTCTGGGTTATTTTCCAGCCTGAAATGCGATCGTATTAGTAAATTGCCACACATGTCATCTAACTTGCAAGTAGTTGTTTTAACAGAAAATAATAATAATAAATGTGATTTTATTCACAGAAATGACTATACAAAAAGGCAAAATAAAAGTTGTGGTCCCGATCGCCGTCGCACATAGCACTCATACGCGGTATGCACTTATGGCCAGCTAGCTAACTATAATATTATGTTAATCACGTTGTCATATTGCTTATTACTAATGAAATAAGCAACATGACAATGGCACAGGTTTCTGATGTAGGCTACTTTTTAATTAGCCAGAACGTCTCATAATGACAAATTCCGGTTCAGTCGGTTCGCATAAAATCAAACCGGTTTAAGCTTGTGGACTGGACCGGACTGGCAAAACCGGAAACCAACCCAACCCTAGTGGAAACCAATCCTGTTCCAGGAGACCTGCCATCCTGTGAGTGTTTAATTCCAACCCTAACAAAGCACAACTCATTCAAAAGGTAGATATATTGTTTGAGCTGCTAATTAGTGAGCAGCTAGCTGTGAATTTAACAAGCAAGAACGTCTGGAACGGTGCTTAAAAACTTTTCACTTTGCAGGCAAGTTCATTTTGTGGGTCTTAAGCAGTATCACCTTTGAAATGCAGCACAAATCTGTTCACCAGGTCAGTTCAGTCGAGGCACCCAGTGGCTCCTTTGCTGCTCAGTTCATAGACTTCTAAAATGAGATTTTGGTGGTCAAATGACAATATGGCTGGTTGAATACCTTCACAATATCTTGGTAAACAGGACAAACACAAAGAATACTCCTTATTGTATTATATTAAAAAGGCAACATATATGAACAAGCAGCTCATAATAGGGCTGGGCTCTCCAAAAAGAAGGTTGTCACATCTTCAGGTGAAAATACGGTCAGAAATGAGTGCTAGGTGAGATTAAATAAACCTTACAGTGGCTATGCTTATAAGGAATCAAATATTTCACAAATAATTTGACAAATAGCCATATTTTGAAATATTCCATAGAAAAATACCTGTCAATTAACAATGTCCTACTCGTGTTACAACTGCTGTCAGTTACCCTTAACATCTGATGCAATTATGATACCACTCATGCCTGACAAATGAAGCACATTTCAGAGAACTTCAACTGTGGTTGTGTGTTGGGGAGGTGGCATCAAAGCAAGGGCTGTCAAAAGGCTCAACAATGTGGTGAAGAAGGCTACTGCCACAATGTCATATTCCCATTAAATGCTATCTGATACCCTGTCCTTATACTAAATACCCTAATTACACAGATTTACAGAGCACTTTTGGGATTAGAATTGATGTATCTATTATTTTTTACAGTTTATGGTAATGTATCATCTGAATAGTGGTTTAATCCATTTAGTGCCAATTTTTATACGCAGCATGCACTTCAGAAAGGATGTAATTGGTCAAAAACCAAACAAATTGTTCAGCATTCTATACATAATACATAATATGTAATAAAATGGGAATCTACCTCAGAATTCACAAAAAAGAACGGACAGACAGACAGGCACATTAACATAAAGACAGATAATAGGCTCTTAAAGGTGCCTTTAGATTATGTATATCTCTTTTGGGGATGGTGAAGGTGCCTGTAAAGCAATGAAAAGCAAATGTAACAATGTTGGCTGGCGAAGCAAACTCCATCTGTTGTCCTGTACATAATTGCTAACCTGACAGATGAACATAGAAAGGACTCACGACAGCCCTGATATCACCTTAGAGGGTCCAACATTAAATGCGTTCCCCCTACTAAGGTGTTTCTAATATTTTGACAGTATTTGCCAATTACATTACATGCGATGAATTGGACTGCATGAGTATGCTGTATAATGTTCAATAATGTTCCATTTTCTTCACCATTTCCCTAGCTTGCTATGTAGGTAGCTAGATAAGTGTGCTTAACTAGCCTGCTGACTTTTATTAACTTATCTAAATCACAACTGCTATGTACGTAGCTATCACTAGCTACTATAAAATATTATAACTGGAATACTGGAAATTTTACATACATAAGCACAACCAAATCTTCTCAGTGCATTCAAAGTGTGAACATTAGAGCATTGAACCAAATTGAACATGGCTTTATCATCCAGCAAGTTAGCAGCTAGCTATAGAGCCTTGTTAGCTACCTTCATAGCTAATAAAGCTACAGGCAAGGCTACTACGTTACATTACATTATATTTATTTAGCAGATGCTTTTATCCAAAGCAACGTACAAAAGTGCATATCATGGTCATAGGAACAACTACAAAACACAGGTTCGATAAGGTACAATACTCATATTGAATTTCATTTGCCAGGTTTCCGCCAACTTCTGGATTTTATTTAAATCTTCCTGGATTACTTTAGTAGATTGCAAACTATTATCTGGGCCTCACAGTTTTGTATCATCTGCAAATTTGACTAATGTGCTTTCTATGTCCCTGTCAAGGTCATTGATATACATGAGGAAGAGCAGTGGTCCCAGCACCGATCCTTGTGGGACTCCACTTCCAACAGTTCCCTGCTCAGATAATATCTGTTGCCTGTTTCAAATCCACTCTGAAATACGTCCTCTAATTCCTACTCTCTTCATTTTACTAACAAGTCTGTCTCTCATGTGGTACCTTTTCAAATAGCCTGCTCATCCAAACAGTGAATCCTGTGGCTGCAACTCAGTACATGAAGCATGCAGGGATGGTAAAGAGGCTTAGTTATTGTTGGACCAAACATCAGAATGGGCAAGGCATGTCTAAGCAACTTTGACTGTGGTATGATTGTTAGCACCAGGTGCGGTAGTTCTAACTTCACCAAAACAGCTGCCCTTCTGGGATTTTCACATACTACAGCCTCAAGTGTTCACAGAGAATGGTGTGATAAACCAAAAAAAAAAATCCACTGAGCGGACGTTCTGTGGGGGGAAAAGAACCTTGTTAACGAGAAAGGTCACAGGAGAATGGCCAGACTTGTTCAAGCTAACTGAAAGACCACAACTGCTCAAAAAATAGATGTGTACCAACAGTGGTGTGCAGAAGTACTGCAGCTTATTCTTCTGCCTAGTTGGCTTTGCAGAGGTTAGGTCAGAATAGTGTTCACTGTGTGAACTAAACTGTGTTCTTGGCTAGAAATAGCTGTACAAAATAAGTATTGTATCTTATTGAACCTGTGTTTAGTAGTTGTCTATGACCATGAAATGCACTTTTTGTTCGTCACTTTGGATAAAAGCATCTGCCAAATAAATGTAATGTAATGTAAAAATGTAATGTCTCAGAATGCACAATCCATCAAACCTTGAAGCAGATGGGCTACAGCAGCAGTCCCACTCCTGTCAGTTAAGAGCAGGAAGATGAGGCTACAGCGGGTGCATACTCATCAAAACTTAATGACTGAAGACTGGAAAAACGTCACCTGGTCTGATGAATCTCAATTTCTGCTGTGACATGCAAATGGTAGGGTCAGCATTTAGCATAAAAACAATAAATACATAGATCCGTCCTGCCTTGTGTCAATAGTGAAGGCTGGTGTTGGGTTTGGTGTAATGTGTGGGGAATGTTTTCTTGGTACACATTAGGACCCTTAATACCAAATGAGCATCATTTGAATGCCACATCATATCCTAAGCATTGTTGCTGACCATGTACATCCTATTATGGTCACAGTCTACCCTTTTTCAAGTTGATACTTTCAGCAGGATAATGTGCCATGTCACAGAGCACATAGCTGGTTCCATGAACAAGACAATGACAGTTTACTCCAATAGCCTGCACAGTCGCCAGATCTCAATCCAATAGATATAGAATAGCCTTTGGGAAGAGGTAGAATGGGAGGCTCACAGCATGAATGCAGGAACTGTGTGATGCTTTTGATTCAGACTCACGCACACACTCAGTCCACCACATCCCTACACAATTCACAATCTCAAGGGAGCATATCTCAAATTAATCCAAAACAATACAGCTGGATTAATGCTAAATCCCTGAAGTCCAACATACAAAGCGCGCATCTAAAGTCAAGTCATACCACATCATCCACACAATGTGCCACCTCCTCATCAGTGATAAATTAGAATATTTCAAATCTGATATTTATTGAAGTAATGTAGTAATTCTGGATGCAAAAACGGATGATGTATTCATAGTTTTTTTCCCCTTTTCTTACTGGTGTTTTAGCACTCACTTGAAGCAAATTACAGATTCATTAAAATTAATTCATTTACATTAAAATATCTCCGTTTTTCTGTAAAGTAGTTTAATACATAAATAGTGCAGAGAACGTAGAACAATGTTTCTTCCTTGCTCGAGAGCTCAATTTTATTGTAATAGTGCTGGGTATATGAAGTCCGTCTAAGCCACAAAACCGGGGGTTTCCTGCAGATGGCAACCCTAAGATCACCGCAATGGGAACCTCATACCAGGCTGGTCATGCGCACGTTGTTATTTTCTTGTCTGGAAAGTCACGTGATGTGGACCAATAGCGAGGCTCGAGCGACCTCGCCTGCTCTACTGCTCGCCACAGAAGGAAAACAACAAGCTCTCTCGCTGCCTGTTTCGTTGCATTGAAAACGATTTCATCTCGGCTGAGTAAGACTACACTTTAAATACGAGCGCTACCCGTGTGCATTTCCTACTACAACTGCAGATAGTACCACAGCGCTAACCATTCTTACTGTCACCAATAATAATAATAATAATAATAATAATAATAATAACAGCCTAATAATTGTCGCTGTCATCAAATTTGTTATAATTGTTATATAATCGTTATATATATTATATAAATATAAAATAAAATAAAATAAATATATATGTCTGTATGTATATATATATATATATATACATAGTGAGGTAAGCAAGACGGAAGATGAAAAATTCAGTGCTTATAAGAGTTGGGGGAAAAAACTGTTGCGTCATGAGTCTGCACCGTTGTAAGTCAGTCAAGAACTATGTCTGAAAGAGTTAATTCTGTTCCCTACAAAAAATCCCACCCCCCTTTATTTCCCAAACGTTTGCCCCGGACCCCCCTCACATGTAATACCCGAACCCTCGTCCTGTCCTTTTCCAGTAAAAGGCAGTCGGTGTAAATAAAACTATTTCCCGGTAACCCCTCTGTCAAGTATGACTCATGCAACTTCTGAAGAGTGCATTGAATGCGTATAACTGCTATTGTTAAAACCAAATGTAACTATAATATAGGCTAATAAACTTAATATTGCTTATTCAATTAGACTAGGCCTACTAATTATGGAACTATATTTTCATCAATAATGATAATAATAATATGTTCTTATTATTAGTAATAGCAATGTTAAGCAACGATATCTTTACACGTTCATTAGTTTCACACAGAATCCCTCTTGCCCAGTCAAACAGCAACGGTGTCTAATAATAAAGACGTCATCCGCTGCTCCGACGGAGTGCGCAGCTCCTAACTGTAGATAGGACAACAACAATCTCAGCATGCTCGCGCACAACATAGGAATCTTCTCATCTTCTCATCTTGCGAATCGAAACACATGACTATTGAATTCTGCATTTGGTCCGCAGCTCAGAGAGCGTCGTCGTGTGCAGGACATAAATAACCAGGCGATTCGAGTTCCTTTCTGCACGTTAGCACAGCGTACTGCTACCAATAACAGGTAGGATACGAATTTCGTACAAATTGTTTTTTTGTTTTTTATTCATTTTATGGTGTTGCTTGCACATGTTTAAAAATATCGAAGCCTATTGGTTGTATCGTTATATTTTAATATGATAATAATGTCTTGTGTTAATCTGAGTAGTGCTACTTTCGCAAGTACATTATTAGCTATATAGTATTGGTGAAAAGGGATGTGACTGACTGCTTGTAGTCTTACTGGAGTAGCGAGGTCTTCTGGAAATCTTTCGTTGCATAAAAGGCTTGGCGATGTTATGAGTACGATTTTTAACGAAGGGGGTTACACAGTCGGGCATCATCGTGAAAATTTGTATTTTCGCTGCCTTGTATGCTTAGAAGAACCTTCTAGATCTTTCTTAAAAGGGTTATGAAATCTGTAAAAGTGTACTACGCACTTCCCTGCACCGTTTTCATATTGCTGTTCGAAGAGGCACGCCCACTTCCACTGTTCAATGTTGTACGCTCGAAGCATGTGTTTTTCCGACCATGGTGACGGCGTGATCCATGTTTACCGTCTCACAACAGCGCAGTGTTTTTTTCATGTTTTTGTTTCCCTCATTGGACAGTTTCTCTGCCCAGTGCCGCATGATCAAATATCTCAACACTGTTTCTCTATCCAGGATGCACTGTATTGCTTTTAAAGCCCCACCAAAATGCGGACACGCTCAGTACAGCATGCAAGCAGCAGGCGGCGGTCATTCACACACGCAGAGAAAAAAAGATGTAAGAATGACAAAGTTTGAGTCATGCGTTTTTTATTCGTTAAGGACACGTGGATATATATATATATATATATGTGTGTGTGTGTGTGTGGGTTTTCTGGAGAAAATAGTTTGGTTAATATGAGCAGTGCACTTGTTTGGGGGATTTTTGGTCCCATTTGTGACCTGAAAGGAAATGTGCAGAGCAGAGTGAGACAGGTCATGGTCAGTACTTTCACTTTTTTCATGTTTGCAAGTCCTCCTGTGTTATAAGTAGGCTATCTATACATCACACACTTGCTTGTGGGCTATTAATAATGGTAAAATAATGAATAATCAATAATGGAAGGTGCTTACAAGTTGCAACTCATATTTGATGAGTGCATGTGCATTTAAGCATTGTAAACAGAGTGTTTACTAATGCTGTCATGTTCACAGACATTCACAGTACATCTCAACACACTCAAAGAATAATGGGTCTTTAATTCTCCTTTATGACATTTTCTTCTCGTCAACAGAGGTGCATACAATAAATAATTTTGTGTATAGTTTGAAGTTAGTCCCAGTATATTTTGTCTGTAAAAAATGAACATAGTGGCTATGTGAAGAGGCCACTGTGGTGGTGTTGGTGTGCTAACCAGTGTTCTGGACTCTTTGCAATTTTCCTATGTGGATGTGGAGGGATCTCAGGCTAATCGTCTGCACATCTGCCCTATTTATGTGTGTGTAATTCTGCATTGTCTTAGAGCAGCAATATGGAGGACACTCGCGGCCTTCCGCCAAACAAGCCCTCAAACACTCTAGTGGAGTGGAGGAAGAGAGTCAAGTCTGAGTACATGAGACTTCGGCAACTGAAGCGCTTCCGTAAGGCTGAGGAAGTCAAGGTATGTGTGCCCTTTCACTATCAGTTATTATGCTTTCTTCATCCATGTTTAGTTTGTAATTAGAAAACCATGCATAGTATCAGATTTATAGGGGAACCCCTGCCAAATATTACACATCGATGCATTTTATGATATGTTGAGTGATGTCACCTGCAAGCCTGAACTTTTCGTGAGAGAAATCTCAAACAATAGTACTCTTGAAGAGACCCAAGATGTAGAAAATCTAGAAAGTCTTCCAGGCAGAGGATCATTTATGGCTTTGTTGTTGACATTGTCTTGCTTTTCACTTAATTACTAGATCAGGAAATCATCCCTTTACACAAACCGCATATTGACAGAATGCTCATAAGAATGTTTTCTGAATGACTCATGATGCCTTATAGTGACAAAAATTGTTACTTGAGAGAAAACATCCGATTTATGACAGGGCATTTTATGTCTGTGTTCGCTCAATTGAAAATCTCTGCCTGGTAGTAAGGTCTGCTTGCACCATTGACTGGAAGAGGAGGGTTAGGTTCTAGGACATGCCGCAGAATGCTCAATTGTGCATGTAAGTATTTCATACATATCATAAAACAGAATGCATTTAACACTTTGGCCAGAATTCTCCTCTATAACTTTCATGTCTCCTGAAAGTTATTTCTGTTTAATTCTTTACTTGAGAAAACCAGGCCAAGCACGTGGCTCAGTGCCCTAAAAACTACTTCTCCACACCAGAACAAGGACACGTAATAGGACAA
Source organism: Anguilla rostrata (assembly GCF_018555375.3). Classification (NCBI taxonomy): domain Eukaryota; kingdom Metazoa; phylum Chordata; class Actinopteri; order Anguilliformes; family Anguillidae; genus Anguilla; species Anguilla rostrata. The sequence goes on from NC_057934.1 coordinate 31,663,859, forward strand.
GATACAACTCACACAGCCCCCCCCCCCCCCCTCCATTTATCTGGCTGCACTGTTCTAGGTCAGCTGAGGTAATGGGATGGTAGCAGTAGCACCAATGCAAACATTACATTTAGAAGAAATAGAAAAATATGGAACATGTATAAAAGAGGCAGATCGGATACGTGTGGCGTTTTCCTGTAGTAATAGCCGGGTCATATGTCTATTGTTAGTGTTCAGGTTTTTGCGCTACCTGTGCCTCTTTTTAACAGTCAAGTCTGCTTTCTGTTATCTGGGACAGGGAAGGGCAGCACTGGCATGCAGATACTAATGAGCAACTTCATGGATTTGTGGTTGCACTAGAACTAGAGCTATGCAGGTTCTCTCAAGAAATGGATGGTCCAAACATTTTTTTTACTTTCCAAAAGCATTTGAAGGATTGATGTCCAGAATTTAAAAAAAAAATTGTTCCATGTCTTGAGGGAGGTTCCTATAGAGACACCTTTTCATAAGCTAGCAAGCGACTGTCAGAAAGCTAGCTAGCCGTGATTACAAGCACTGCAGCCCAAGCAACTACACATAGCAGTACACATTATAGTACATTCTTGCTATTTTCAAAATACTGTCCATTTCTTGCTTCAAAAATAAATGAAGTGAAATGTGAAATAAAAAAAATGCCAAAAACAGGTTTTAGTTTCAAAAGCTTGCATTCTACTGAATGCAAGCTTTACAAGTTAAACATGTTGTTATAGCGTCTCGGTGATTCTGAGAGAACATTCAGTGATGGCTTAAGAGTCTGAATGACATCCAGATAACATTGCTGCAGTCTATGTGTGGGAGACACTGGGACTTGGTGCCGACAGACCTGAGCTTTTCACTAGATGGTTTACAGTACATCCTGCTGTTTTGCCCTTTATTTTGATGACCTTAACTGCTTCAGTGAATATTTGGTCATGTAAGTTGTTGTAAAAATGTAAATACGGCACTCTGGATAGCGGTGTGCGCTCAGAATATATTGTAATTATGAAAACGTTAGAGTTTATTTTATCTATGTGAATAAATGACGTAACAAGCTAACATTTCGTATCTCTTTCCCCAGTCCTTTTTCATGGCCAGTCGCAGGAAGATCAAGGAAAGGACCAGCCTGCTGAATGAAGAGTGGTCCAAGCTGAGAATACAGCCCATTCCGCTTGCCTCTGCCATGGGAGCTGTGCCTAACAACAAGGTGGACCAAGATATTTAGCGTCTTTACCCCTTGTGTTCCCTGAAGTTTGGAATATACTGTACATTTTGTTAAGTTGAATTCGTTTGCAGCTAATCTATACGACATCCTCTTTGACAGTATATAATGCTGTATGAAAATTTTCAGAAATTTTAATTTCTTGCAAAGTATGACTTACATTTTAAATTTCAGTCAGGCGTTTCATGGGCATGTTTTCAGCATAAATGACATAACTGGTAGGTATTGTTACCTTCTTACTATCTACAATTGCAGGCCTACAGTACCTATTTAAGAAAAGAGTCATACAGAACTAATAGGAAGGAGAGTATTTGTTGACTGTCTCTCAACAGTATACATAGGCCCTTCAATTAAAGCGTGAACAAGAGTCTTGCCAGAATTCTTGTATCCCAGCACTCTCTTGCTTCCCGGAAGCTCAAGAACTGGTAATGTAGCTGCCAAAAAAGACAAAAAAAATTTGGAAGTCTGCTTTCCAGTAATATGCCTGTAGAAAAGGCCTCTCTTAAAAATGCCAAAGCGAATGACGGAAATGTCATGGCTACCTGTGCTCTGTGGTGAATGGATTTCTTTGTACCTGGAGCCAAATTGGAACCCATGGCAGCCATTGTTCTGGGCTCTTATTCTGTTTTGGGATTCAAGGTCTTCGCAGGTGCAAGTAAAACTGGAATGGGCATGATGTGTAATCATCCTGAAAAACCATACCCAAAGTAAAACCAAGTGAACTGCAGTGCAATTCCTCGTTCTTTACCCTTGCTTGTGATCACTTCTCTGCTCCCCCTGTTCCCAACTGAACTGCCCCAATATTGAAATGAACTGTTTTTATCAGTGACGCTCCATCCTATACGGCCCATTCTATATGCAATCTGCCCGATCCACAATCACAATCTCCCCGACCAAACCCCCCCGGTCCGGCAATTAACAAAATAGAAAAATTCGCTTAGCGCAATCAAATTTAGTTAATCTTTAGCAATTTAGCTAATCCTTCAGTCAAAAAAGTGCTCAAATATCATTTCAAAATAGAGAATGTGACTTTCAGACAATGTCAGTAGCTAACAGATTAACACAAAACACCAGACATGCTTATTTCACCATTATTTTAGCTATATTTCTGTTAAGTGGGTGAACTGTTGTCTTCGACAGCTAAAGCCTAAGATCTAGGATTTAAGAAAACTATCAGTAGTGGCAAATGATGAAAGTCTGATTTATTTTCTGATTCACAGGTCCAGAAACACTCTGTTATTTAATATGCATTTGAAAGAGATGTAAAACTCAGTTATACAATATGCATGACACAGAGAGTTGAATAAAACTGTCTCAAAAATCCCTGAACATCAAGTTGGGGCCCACGGTAGGTCAGGTCTTGGGTTCTGGTTTGAGTGGACCCATGAAAACCTTTGGATGGTTCAGGCCAGTGTATTCATTTTGTTCTTTTTCTTCTGTCCTTTTACAGCAGTGTGTGGTGGAATCTGGTTTCCCTGCATTCAAGAAGCAGAGTGTTGTGATGAGGACTCTGAATACAGTTGCGGGAGTCCCATTCATGTACTCCTGGTCCCCACTACAGCACAACTTCATGGTCAGTAGCAACTCAGCCACAACCATTGCTAACACGCGTCCTTAAAGTCACGCTTGTTCGGGAAATTCACAAAACAATTAGTGGATTTTCCTTGATGGAGTTAATTTATAGTGTAGATTGTCCAGGTTACTTCATAATGACCATAATATTTAAAGCACAGACTGTTCTGTCTCAGTTTTTGCCACCGTTCCCCCTTCTGAGAATTAAAAAAACACTGTTTAGCGACTATTGGCATCCAGGACCGTGGGTTGGCACCCCTGATTTATCAAACCATTCTGAATTCTCAATGGTTTTATAGCATTTTGGAGACCCCATAAGGTCACATAATATGAAAATATCACCTCATGTAAAGGTCACATAATATTGTACTTTGTCTTATGCTGCTTTGACTTTACTATTGCTTCTTTCAGAGTGCATTTGGAGCAAGTTGACAATGGTAATGAACACATGGCCGATTTTAAAAATGTCCAAATACTGTAGGTGTAAGGGGTGTCAGTTACATTTCCTCTGTGTTTTACTGCTCCATTTCCTTTTGTCGCGCTCTGTGCTGTGTCACAAATTCACCCTTGATCGAATCTCCTTTTCTGCAGGTGGAGGACGAAACGTTCCTGCACAACATTCCTTACATGGGGGATGAGGTGCTGGAGCAGGACGAAGCCTTCCTGGAGGAGCTCATCGACAACTACGACGGCGTGCACGGGGACCGAGGTGAACACCCAGGCCGCCCCTCCCCACTGGCACCAGCGTAGGCTTCCTGACAGTTGTCTTCAAGGGACAGACAAATTCTGGCTTAAACATTTTATACATCCCACTTGGAAGTGCTATGCCTCCAACTCGCTTCCTCCGCACAGTTGTAATCATTACAGCCAAGAGAATTCTTTGGCTGTAATACTGTAACATGCTAATCATCTCTCACATGGTTACAAATGTGGAAATCAAAGCTCAGTGATGGTGGTATAGCCTTCCCTTCCTTTTGTTTTTAATTCATAGCATGGGTGTTGAACGCTCATGAAAGTAGTGTCCATCCATCAAAATGCCATAGTGAAGTAAAGATTGCCTGAATTTCTTTAAAATGGCAGTAATATCAATGCATTTTGCTCTCTCTTGTTTCAGAATGAGTGACATATTTCCTACGTACTTTGACTTAAGAGTTTCACACTTTGGAGACTTGCGCTTATAGCCATGGGACATATATAATTTGATGAGATATGTCAGGGGCAAGAAAACGCTGAGTTCACATGTAACAAATACTATATTGAGAAGCCTCTAGGAATCTGAAGAGGTATGGAGTACAACGATTGCAGATTTTGCAATGTGTTAAACTATACAATCAAATCAAGCAGACTTCAAGTCATTAACTCACCAAAGCAGCATTGTCAGCTTTAATAGAAATCACGACTGGGTGGAATCACCAAGAGTGACCCTCAAGGGGAGGAGGTTATCATGTACAGTAATACATGAGAGTTACGCATGGATTGTATACCACCACTGTCATGCATGATTGGTCAAGTGATGTGCTAATCCAAAAGTGTTTTTTAGTCACCATTCGGTCACCTGTCAACTAAAGAGATCATCTTCAAAGCAAATGTAAAAGTGAGTAGAGATGTCACTGAGTATTCTCAGCATGAGGTCCCCAGGCATTGGCAAGCCCAGATGAATGTGCTGGTCCGATGATGTCATCCTGGACTAATGGCATAGGTGGAGGGAGGAAGCGCCCCTCTGCGGGTGATGTGACTCACTGGGGAGCTCATGTGTTCTCTGTGACCTCTTTCGGCCTGCGGTTTTCTCCAGAGGGCGGCTTCATCAACGACGAGATCTTCAAAGAGTTGGTGGAGGCGCTGAGCCAATACTCAGATCACGAGGAGGAAGACGAGGGTGGGGAGACCGTGGAAGAGGATGTGGAGAGGAAGAGTGTGGCAGAGGGGGTGGAAGATGCCAAGGTTGGGCAGCCAGTCCTTTTCAGGAAGACGAGGCGAAGCATAGCAGAAGGTAGGCAGTTACGCAAGTTGCAGAGACTCCACACAAAACTGAATTCAATCAACACTTCTCCGTTGATGTATGATTGAATGTAAGCGTTTACTTAATTCCTGACAGACACAGTTTGGTTAGTTTAGTAATTACCAAAGTAAATTCACCAAATTGTGTTTGTGCAGAATGAAATTAAAAATTGCATTGAATGTTAAGGCATAGTTAGGCTTCTGCCTTTGTGGGATGAAAACGGTTTTGTCAGACAGACTAAAGATCTATTTGCACCAGACAGAGCTAAAACAAATGTCTGTCCAGTAGCCCAACAAATCCTGCCAAAGACAATAGCAGCTGAAATTACAGTTCCTCAGATAGGACAGTGTAAAGCAGATTAGGTCTGCTCTGTTTTTCTTGAAGCTTGTTCCTGCAGCACAAACCTAGATACCGACCAGGAGTTTGTATATATTGTTTCCATAACCACAAGCTATGCAGCATGCTCAAGTGTACAGTACCCAATGGTATAATCTATTGCTATCCCTGTCTTTAGTTAGAAGGAGGCAGGCACATTGCAGCTCATTTTGTTTGCTTTTGTCACCCCCTTGTCCCACTGCGCATTGGTACCCTTCCTCTCAGGAACCAGTTTGTTCACAACACTGATATGCGTCATCGTATTTCAGCGCTAATGACCTCTGCGAGTAGAACGTTCCGGGGATGTCTGTATAATAGTCTGCCTGTCAGTGTCAAGATCTCCCCTTACCCAGAAGAAACATGCCTAGTGCCGTTACACACAAGGTTATTTGTCATTTAATTCAGTTTAGAGGACGGAGGTCTGACCTTACATTTGCATTTTGCAGCACCGTGGTTCACCTGTATTGATGATAGTGTGTAAAGGCAGGGCAGCTCACTCAGGGCCTACATAGGCACAGGACAAGGCCCTTAGAGCTTCTCCTAGCAGACTACAGAGCGGCTCACTCAGGGCCTACATAGGCACAGCACAGGACAAGGCCCTTAGGGCCTCTTCAGGCAGACTACAGAGCGGCTCACTTAAAGCCTACATAGGCACAGCACAGGACAAGGCCCTAGGGCCTCTCCTAGCAGATTACAGAGCGGCTCACTCAGGGCCTACATAGGCACAGCACAGGGCCGGGCCCTTAGGGCCTCTTCAGGCAGACTACAGAGCGGCTCACTCAGGGCCTACATAGGCACAGCACAGGACAAGGCCCTAGGGCCTCTCCTAGCAGATTACAGAGCGGCTCACTCAGGGCCTGTGCAGGTACATGCCTGTAGGCTCAGGGGATGCAAAGACAAAAGGGAAAGATCAAACGATTAGCACTCTGGGGTATCAACTTGGCAAGTTGAGATGAGGGTTGAACAGTGTCGTTTGACACTAGAGGCAGAGTTTTAACAAAAGGCTGTTGATATAGGCTATGAACACACAATTGATTTAGGCTCACTAGGGATGGTTCTGACTTAACCCCAAGGGTGTTTGTCCCCTCCTATATTTGTATACTTTGTATATAAAATGTATGTTTCAAAATAGTTTTTGTTGGAGATACATAAAAAAAATTCCAGGTTACTTTTCCAGAAGGTACACAATTGAGAGATGAGAGTGCTCATTATTTTTTGTTATTTTCCATTGTGCACTGCAGCAAAAGATTTAGTGACCAATAAGAAGATCCCCCATGACAAGATATTCAAAGCCATCGCCTCTATGTTTCCGTACAAAGGCACAACAGAGCAGCTGAAGGAGAAGTAAGGAACATTTTTAAATAGCGTAATTCTGTTGTGTGGATTCTTTTGTGTGTGTATATTTATTATTTTGCATGTGTATGCATTCATGAATGAGTGTACGTATCTGTTTGTATATGAGTGTGAACGTGATGGCCATGTATAGCATACTGTATACTGCAGACTAATGTATAGATTGTGAATTGCCAGACAAAAGAACGATAGCGATGCTAATGGTTCACAGATTGCAGAATCTTCTATCTTATTGCCTCACCTTAGCCTCCCTTCCACCTGCAGGTACAAGGACCTTCTGGAGCCTCCCAGCCCGGTCAAGCTACCTCCTCAGTGCACGCCCAATATCGACGGCCCCTTCGCCAAGTCTGTTCAGCGAGAGCAGTCTCTGCACTCCTTCCACACCCTGTTCTGCAGGCGCTGCTTCAAATACGACTGCTTCCTCCACCGTAATCTCGCCCTCCCTCTCTGTTCCTCTCTACCAATCTGTCCCTATCCCTCCACTTCGCCGGTCTTACTGTCGTGCGCTCTTTTAAGAGCCCCCTTCAGCACTGCGCCCAAGGTGGTTTAGCGCAGGCTGTTCGATTCTGTGCGGTTCAGCACTGTCCCTGGAATGTATGAAGGCACACATTAGCATGCGAGACAACATGGCAGGAGACTCATAAATGACTATGAATACAATTTTTTAAAAATTGAATTTGCTCTGTCTCAGTCTTTCACTCTCTTTCTGTTTTTATACTTTTTAACACATTTTAAGATGGAACAAACAGTCAAGTCCGGTCTGTGGTGGTCATTGTCATCACCACCAGTGCCAGTTGTTAAAATGTGGCGATGCCCTTTCATTACCACCTTTGTTTGACTTCGGTTGATGCTTTGTTTGTTTCCAGCCTTCCACGCCACTCCCAATGTGTACAAGAGGAAGAACAAGGAGATTCGAAAGGAGACTGAACCCTGTGGGCTGGACTGCTTCCTGCTGCAGGTGAGGTGTCCTGGCTACGTCCTCCTCAGTGCCCCTCCCATTTCACACCTCACTGCTGCCGGTGCCCTTTCAACCCTCTGATCTCTTTGCCTTCTTCAGTCACAAATTTTATTCGCGTCCGACATTAAGGTTTATCTTGAGTACGATTTATTTCACTCCGTATTCGAGAAAACAAGCATCTACTCTGACCCTGATTGGCTTGACTGAATTCTTGCTTGCGGGAAATAAAAAGGCATGTCGGTAAGTCGGAGCGAGTGCGCCTATGTTGCATATTATTTTGTCCTGTTCTTCGAGATCACAATTAATTTCTCTTATTCGATAACGTTTTCTCGAGATCACAACTTAATTATCTTGTTATCTCGAGAAAACAAATAATCGTTTTCTCGAGATCACAACTTAATTATTACGTTTTCTCGAGATAACAAATAATGATTTTCTCTAGATCACAACATAATTGTGTCATTTCGACTTGAGACTGGCTTGAGGCAACAGTAAACCAAGGCAATGTCGGAGGGAGGAAGTTGGGTAAAGTTGGAAATATTCACATATTCAACTCCGATCAATAACTCTAGCAACGTGTTAAACACAACGCACCTCTTTAGTATCCGTAGTAAGGTAGGCAAAGAGCTTACACCTAATTTTAGCCAAAGTAGCCGTCCTCCAGCTGACAAATACATTGGTCTAGTACAGCCGCTGTGACGACGTGCAGGGACCACACCGAAAAGACACTACAAAATATTCAATAATTCACTCTTATACAGTGTATGTCCTAAATCACTTCACACATAGTGTCCCTATGTTATACTACAACACTTAGTTTGGAAAAATGTGCTTTTGCATAATTTTTGGGAATTTTTATTGGGAAAACTATTTAATAACTTCACTCTTATGACAGTGTAGTACCATCAAATTCAGTTCAACCTCCGGGAGCAGCGCACACTTTTGTTTGAGTTATTTGAGTTTGATTGATTTATTTGAGTTTGTCAAGCACTTTAAACATCAGCACTTAAGTTTATTTTTTAAACACTTGAGGTTATTGCGATTTCTTGTTTGTGCTGTGATTTAAATAAAGAAAAATCATTTATCTGCACCTTTATTCCTGTTTACAATCATTTACATAATGTGTTTGTGAAATTACCAATGTGTATGGGAACTGACAAAAAAGGTAACGTTTAAAATGCATTATTGCGGCGGCAAAAGGCGCGGTAAAAAATTTTGGGTGCACCTAAATGAAAAAGTTAGGCGCACCAGTGCAACCAATGTAAAAAGTTACTCTGGAGCCCTGGATCTACTCCTACAGGTTTTCTGACCAATTTGTCAACACAGCAAGGGGACAGATGGTCACATGCTCTCGAATGGACCAACATGGACCTGTGGCCGGCATCTGTGTCACACACAACTGAAATAGCTTAATCATTTCTGGCCTGTTCCACATTTCATCACGCCAATACTATGTGTTCTCTAGGTCTCTGATACCTATATGACAAAACCTTCCCATCTACTGTCATTACAGGCTCATTAGCCCTTTTCCAAGAGGCATCACAGAGTTTGAACATTTCCAAACTGGGGCCGTACAAAGCCCTGCACATCTTGTCTGAAGTTCACCATCAGCAGAGAAGTAGATTTTAGATAACATGTTTAAACAGTTCATCACTTTCTCCCCTGCTTACCTGCTCTCTCTCTCTCTCTCTCTCTCTCTCTCTTCTCCCTGCTCCCTCCCTCTCTCCCTTTCTCTCTCTCTCTTCTCCCTTCTCCCTCCCTCCCTCCCTCTCTCTCTCTCTTCCTCCCTTCTCCCTCCCTCTCTCTCTCTCTCTCTCCCTCCCTTCCTCTCTGTCTCTCTCTCCCCCTCCCTCCCTCACTCCCTCCCTCTCTCTTTCTCTCTCTCTCTCTCCCTCATGCCCGGCTGAAGAAAGGGGCGAAGGAGTTTGCGGATCACAACATGCTGAGGGCCCAGCGGTCGCGGCGGCGACGAAGGCAGCCCCGCCCGCCCAGCGCCAGCTGCCCGGGGTCATCTGCCTCGACCGGGGAGAGCAAGGAGGGCGACAGTGACCACGAGACCACCAGCTCCTCAGGTGATCGCGAACCTGCGCCCGGCCCACTCTAGCCACTGTGCCGCATGGCCTCCTCCGACCGGGCTACGTGCCCTCTGTGTGCATCTACGCCCCCGGCTTGTGATAAACCGTGCCATCACACATTGATTAGGCTTACTCAAGCCAGGCTAAGTGTCTGTTGGGGCTAATGCAGGGGTGCACAACTCCGGTCCTGGAGGGCCGATCTGCGTGCTGATTTTTGTTCCAACCGATTACCATTTCTTACAGCCCTATAAACTACACTGCTTCAGCACAGCACAATCTCTAGGATACACTTGCGGTCTGCGGCTGTAGCTGGTGCTCATACACGTGTCAGATCAAGATATGATTGGGCTAATTTAATAAATGTTGGCAAATGTTCGCACAAAATCCTGAAGTGGATTGGCCCTTGTTGTGCACCCCTGGGCTAATGGCACAAAATACAGCTGAAGATACTGTTGTGTCGTGCAGACAGAGGGCTTCCCTTTGCTCCTCGAGTGTCTCTGAAACTCTCTTTCGGTTTTTGTCAGGGCAGCATTGATTTTTAAGTGTCCGAAAGCTTCAGTGCGTCGCCCCACATTCGGTCTTGCAGTTGGCCAAAACTTGACTTATTAAGTGGCCCTCGTCTTCCAGTAAGTTCCAAGAAGGCATTTAATTCCCCCGTCATCTCAAAGGAAATAAGATTAAGACAAATGACGTGCAGCTACGCATAAGTTGAAAATAAATGAACACTGAGGGGATTTGGTCAGAGATGACTCAGGTAGAAAAACATTTGCCAAAGTGCTTTATTCCAAACAAAACAACAGAATCGGTCTGCTGAACCAAAAACAGGAAACAAAGCCTCCTTTCATTGGTCCCCCTCAGTCCCGCTCGCGAATGACAGATATGCTTGACGAGGGGTGGGAAGAACGCCAGCGTATCGAATTTTGCTGACAGCTCGTTTTCCTTTTCCAAAAAGATAGATGAAGATGAAGAGCTTTCCGCTCCGCGGCCGAGGAGACGGTCACGTCGAAAAACAGATGCGGCCGTCGCTGTTGCGCAATCGCCATTATCGGGCTCCCCGTAGGACCGTGAGCGACAGCGTGCTGCCGCAGTCTCTGAGCCATCGCCAGCGAGCGCCGGGCTCTCTGCCTTTTGGCAGGGGGGGGTCAGGAACATAGACCTGATTCACCACCCCCCCCCCCCCAACCCCCCACAATGCCGCATCCTGCTCCTGGGGGGGGGGGGCCAAGCTCTCCGGCCCCCCCGTGCGCACAGCCTCACTCTGTTCCCTTCTGCGCCGGCGATCCCCGAAAACGCTCCTGGGCGAGTGCCGGGGGTTCGAGCGCTTCCCCCGACGCCATCTCATTCGGACGACATTTGGATGACTCGGCGCTCCGTGTGTTGATGTCGGTATCCGTCCTCAGGGGCCTGCGGTTGAGTGAGCGCCCCCTACCCCCCCACCCCACCCCCGACCCCCCTCCTCGCTTCCCCCCGCTAAGTGATCCCAGCGTATAAACAACTTGATTCAATTTCTGTTCCGTGGCCAGGAGCGGCGGAGCGGACTGTGCTAATACGCGAAAGGGTCCGCGTCAGCGCGCTCGCGATCGATGCGAGGAAGGGTGGCGGGGTGGTGTGGGGGGGTAGGGGGGGGTACGGGGGGGGGGGAGGGGGGGTGCGGTGGCGGGGGGTTGAGGGTTGTGAGGAGGGGGAGTGGGGGGGGATGTCACGGTAACTGTGGCGCTCTGTGTGTCACAGAGGGGAACTCGCGCTGCCAGACGCCCACGAAGATGAGGCAGGGAGGCGACGGCGGGGAGGAGGCGGAGCCGCAGGTCCAGTGGAGCGGCGCCGAGGAGTCCCTCTTCCGGGTGCTGCACGGCACCTACTACAACAACTTCTGCTCCATCGCCCGCCTCATCGGCACCAAGACCTGCAAGCAGGTAGACGCAGCTGGGCTGGGCTGGGCTGGGCTGCCATGCATATGGGCTTATGCATCCACCTGGAGGCAGTAGGCTGCCTGAAAGTAGGTGGACCCGCGCACGTCTCAACACCCTTTCGTGTGCCGGTGCGCCCGTATGAAAATGAGTTAATGCTGAGTCATTAATGAAAAGCAGCAGTGCCGTGAAATGACTTAGACTATAAATGTTCATTTCTGGGGTTGTTCGGTTAAACATCGAAAATCCCAACTCTGTTAGCTGCATTTGATGTACGGGATGTAAATGGTTGCAGCTCTGAGTCACGCCCAGTTAAAAGCCCTATCGAACGCTCGGCCGCACGGTTCGCTGGTTAAAAAAAACACAGCGGTCACGCGCGGCGATACGCGCAGGAAATGCGGGCCGGCTGCGTCATCCGCAGGGGCCTCTACGCCGCTGCTGCGAACCGCCGACGAACTGGAGAGAAAACTAAAGATGAATGACACAGCGGCAGTTTATAAAAGGGCAAAAAAACAATCCGGCGTTTCTCCAGGGGACGCTTCGGTGTTCTTGCGCTGCGTCATCCAATACCCTGCTTACGTGTACGCTTTTTCTCCCCCCCTGTAAGCTTGTGGTTTTTTTGTGACTGGAAACGCTGAAACGAGCTTCGATGCTATGTCCGTCTTTTAAAAAAAAAAAAATTTTTTAAGAGAATGCGCCAGATCCATTCTTGGCAGACAGGTTCAGAGGGAAGGAGGGACAGGGTAGGGGAAGCTCTTCGCCTGTTAGCGTGCTGCACGCTGCTTACTGTTAGCTCTGGCTGTGTTAGAGTGACACCCCGTGGTGAGGCCTACGACTTCAGCCTCCTGCCTGCTTCCAGGAGCTTCTGAAGAGGACGTGTTACTCGTACGAATCAGGTCCTGTCCACTGAAGCTTATGCAGACCTTTATTAATGATCTCAATTTAGATTCGTAAAGCATCGGTAATGAGCATACCGTGTCAGGACCAGTATGCCGTTCTCAAATATTCCTGTTCCCATTTGAAATTCTTTCCTGTTATACTCCAACCCAGAGAACATCCAACTGTATCCGCTTAGACAGTGGGATTCTTCTTTAAGTAGTTCAGGTCAGGTAGTACTGTACAGTACCAGCAGATAACTCACAACCTTCTGTTTGTCCAGCTCCATAAGCAGCCTTTCCTTAAGCAAAGGCATAGGGCTAGGCTTATCAAGGCCTAGCAGAGCCATAGCCCTCTTCCCTGCTGTAGAATTGTGACATTTGGTATCTACAGTACTAAGGTGGTGCTTTTTGCTCTGGTAAAATTGGTGAAATGCAGGCACTGTCATTTTTCTTGCTGGTCATAGTGCGTATGTACTTAGTTACAAATAGTTACAGATTGTAGGTGAGCGGGAGTATGGGTCTGCTTGTTTTGATGAAGACTTATGGGTTGATGTGTTCAACGTTATGATTGAACATGGTTGAAAATGTTTGTGTTTTTCGCCAGCTTTTTTTGGAGTGCGTATGCTTGTTTTCTCTCACTGTGAGTGAGACTCACTGCTCTTTCCCCAGGTGTACGATTTCGCGGTGAAGGAGATGCTCATCCACCGTGTCCCTCTGGAGGATGGGGCCATCTCACCACAGAAGAAGAAGAGGAAGCACAGGCAAGCTGCCAGCCTCCACAGTATTCAGTGATCTCATTCTCAACAAAGTTTTCATTCAAAGAAACTAACTCAAGGACATGTCATGTTTTATCTTGTTTGTGGAGTACAAAAAAGTCACTGTACATGTTTTATTCCATATTGAAATGTTCAAAGAGGGTATTGATTCAAAAAGGGAATTGATACCAGTGAATATCAGTGAAGCATGAAGAATGATACAATTTTTAAACAATGTTGCATTGTTTTGTGGGCCTTTTTCCAGGTTGTGGGCAAAGATTCAACTTAAGAAAGGTAAGTTCCTAGTGGACATAGAATTCACTTGAACCTTACTCAAAATTTGCATTTCCTTCAAATGTAAATGTAATGTAATGTAAAATGGCTATGTATTGTACACATAGATTTGTTTAGTTTTGGTGTCTCATGTTGTTTTTTCTACTTCCCCCTTAAGATAATTCATCCAATCAGGTGTACAACTACCAGCCGTGTGATCACCCCGACCACCCATGTGACAGCGCTTGCCCCTGTGTGATGACCCAAAACTTCTGTGAGAAGTTCTGCCAGTGTGACTCGGAGTGTAAGTCGCTTGCAGTTTATAATGATCCCATACATCCAAGCCCCTTCACCTTCCTCTGAGTCAAGCCAATACCACACAGAAGTGCCCCAGCTGGCCTCCGTTCTCTTGACCTTCTGTGGTTCCTCAGAAAGGGTCTGATTCATTTGTTACTCACTTTTGGGCCTAATATATAAAACATTTAGAGGGTATCAAACAACATGTGTAGGGCAACTGTCAAATACAGTGCTCTTGTGTGCAAAATGTGGACGGTGGAATGATGCCATTGTTTGATATTCAGGTAATAAGGAGAGGGAGAGAGGGCAATCACTGCAGAGGGCATCTGTTGTGTGGTTGGCAGTGAATGGGCCAGCCCCCGTCTGCCCATTCGATACCAGAATAACTGTAATTGGGAATGCGTGTAACCTGGACCGAAATTCGGATATTAGTGAGATTCGATTTGGTGTACCAGGGAAGCGTTTCCAGAACTTGTGCTTTTTTTTAAAGATGGAAAAAGTCAGAGTGTGTAATGTGGAAACCATTCATTTGATTGTGAAACAATGCGCTTTGTAGGGATTGATTTTGAAGGAGATTTAAATGTTTCAGCTTCACATGTGTGTGTGTATGTGTGAATATAAGAGTGTGGACCTTTGTCTTAATGATACATAAACATGGATATTTAAAATTATACATATATATATATGTATTTATATAGTACACACACACAGTATATATATGCATATATATATACACACAGTATATATATATATATATATATATATATATATATATATATATATATATATATATATATACACACACACACAAACATACAGTGAGCTCCATAATGTTTGGGACAAAGATATTTTTTTCTTGATTTGGCTCGGTACTTCACAATTTTAGATTAGCAATCAAACAGTTCACATGCGGTGGTTAAGATGCACATTCACACATTTTATATAGGACAACACAGGTGTTTCTGATTTGTCAGGTGTGTTCAATTGCTTCCTTAGTGCAGGTATAAGAGAGCTTTCAGCATCTAGTCTAGAGTTTGTTGTTGGTGTCTGTCAACATGAGCACTGGAGTTGTGCCAATTAAAGTCCAGGAAGCCATTATGAGGCTAAGAAATAAGAAAAAAACTGTCAAAGACATAAGCCAAACCTTAGGCTTACCAAAATCAACTTTTTTGTAACATCATCAAGAATAAAGAGCACTGGTGAGCGCAGTACTCACAAAAGGCCTGGTAGGCCAAGGAAGACCTCTACAGTTGATGACTGAATAATTCTCACCATAATGAAGAACAACCCCCAAACACTTGTCCAGCAGATCAGGAACACTCTTCAGGAGGCAAGTGAGGATGTGTCAGTGACTACTGCCCACTGAAGACAAACAGAACTAGAGGCTACACAGCAAGATGCTTTCAGTTACAGGCTGTGTGATAATATTTCTGATTCTCCAGTAGATGGCAGTAATTTGTAGTATACTCAGTGGTTTTCAAACTCAGTCCTGTGGGACCCCTGCTGGTTTTCATTTCAACCACAATTTTAATGATCTGTAAATTTTTCTTAATTACACTTTTCATATTTTGAGGGATTATTTTCCCTCTTTAGCCGCATTATGTCAGAAACAGCTGTGCATGCTATGAAGAATAGAAGTTCCACCACAGGATTTAGTTTGAAAACCAATGCACTAAGCAACAGACCACTGTAGGCTTTAAGTCTCAGGTGGGACACTGTTGTTCTACCATTCTACAAGCAATTTGGCTGTAAAAACACAGCTGGATAAGTAGCTTCTCCAAGCAGAATGTTAAAACATTGGACTTGTCAGCTGGTGTGAAGGAGGAAGACGATAGCGACAGAAAGCTGGCAAGAAGCGGCAGGCCTCCGCTCGAAAAAAAAAAAGGTTCACGCCTGAAACCGCTCTGGTGTCGCTTCGCCGTCGTTTTTTACGTGTCTCTTCCTCCCCCCCCCCGAGTGCCGCCGTGTCTCTTGGTTTCCGACCCCAGGCCAGAACCGCTTCCCGGGCTGCCGCTGCAAGACCCAGTGCAACACCAAGCAGTGCCCCTGCTACCTGGCGGTGCGCGAGTGCGACCCGGACCTGTGCATGACCTGCGGCGCCACCGACCACTGGGACAGCAAGAGCCTGTCCTGCAAGAACTGCAGCATCCAGAGGGGCCTGAAGAAGGTAAGGGGGGGGGGACAGTCACCCGGGCCGGGGTCCACAAAAACACACCTTCTCCAGTGGAGTCCACATGCACGGGATCTGGGATCTGTGGGGTTTTTTGCTAAGTTACAGAACATTCGGAAAGTATTCAGACCCATTCACTTAAAAGCATAAAAAGGATCAGTGGGCTTCTGTAGTTCAGTCTCTGTGAGTTGGACTGAGTGCTGAATGCAGTGCAATGCACAATTCTCTTGCATACTTCCACTGACAACAGTACATATATGTAATGCATTAGAACTGTTGTGATGTAGTCCATCTTGAGTAGTCCCTAATTCTGTGGACTGCTTTTTTTAAGCACAATGATTTGAAAGCGTGTCATGCACTATTTCTAATTTTAAAGAACGTTATGTTAAATTATTACAGCGCATGTCCGAATATTATATTCAGGCTGCTGGCCATATTGCTTTACTGTATCCCATATACTCTGCAGTGTTACTGAGTCGTTGAGGTCCGTGAACACTCTATTTAAGCATGTCTCAGACAATTGCAGATACTGGTGCCCTTCTTAAGTTAAGCTATTAAAAATATATGGTGTTATCTCAAGGTACTGTAAGATTTTGTATTTAAAAGTGTGAATTGGACTGAAGTCCTCCTGTCACTGCTGTGTTGTATGTGCTCCTGTGTGGCACTGAATCAGACTGTGTGCCCTGGCTAATTTGTCTGACCTGTCCGTAGCACCTCCTCCTGGCACCTTCGGATGTGGCTGGTTGGGGAACTTTCATCAAAGAGTCCGTGCAGAAGAACGAGTTCATCTCTGAGTACTGTGGAGAGGCAAGTCCAGTCAGACACTTTCATAGTTTTTTTTGCTTCTTTTTTTCGGTGGCGAGGCACTTTTGCTTGGTGCTCTAGAAAACCTGAGAACCTGTAAAGTGCTGGATCAAGCCATTTCCTTCCCTTCATTTCACAAGTCAATGACCAGATTGCAACAAACAGACTCCAATCAATGCATGAGAATGAATGTAAAGCATAAGACAATACAGCCCCACGGGTATGTTTCTCGACTGAGCCCAGCAGTCTCTCAGGGCAACATAGAATTGGCTCAGGCACTGCCCAGGGGTGGGAGAGTTTCAGTAGGCCAGGATGGCAGTAACTTATCACACAGCAGCAACCCCCACTGGTTGATCGGGCATCCGTAAGGCCATCTGTTGAATTGCACAAAAAAAGTGCCTTCCTCTGACTCGTGTGACTGTATGTGTGTGTGTGCGCATGTGTGCGTGTGCGAGTGTGTGTGTGTGTGCGTGTGCGAGTGTGTGTGCCCGATTTGTGAGCTGCTGTATGAAAGAAAGCATGCTTGCCTGCGCTTTCCTGAATTGATAGACCAGGTTGTGGAAGATAAAATGTGCAAAATAAAAAGATCTTTCGAATCTGTTGATTCAACACTGCAAAAACCAAAAAAAAAAGTCAATCTCAACAAGTATTTCTCTTATATTTTCACTTAATAATAATAATTATTATTATTATAATAATTATAATAATAATAATTATAATAATTACTGTTTTACTTTTTTATTAAATAAGCCCAAAATGTTGCCAGTGAGGTGAGAGTTTAACTCATTGCAAGATTTGCCAATGGGGTAATAAAATTTGACATGTCAAGTGAACAGGAACATGAACCAAGCTAATATTTTCTATTTGAGAGAAGAAAAAAGATTTTAAGTCTCATTACAAGACCAAAACACTTAAGACAGACTTTTCAGTGAACAGACATTCTGTTGGCAGTTCGATTTTATTTTTACGAAAATCAGTCATCGGGGTAAATCCTGCCTACATGGTTGAGTAGATGTTATTATGGCACCTCCGTGTACCACATGGATGTCATTTTTGATGATCAACTTTTTTAATATGAATAAAATTTCAATAATTGGTCACTGCCTCCTTTAAGTCATAAATGAAATAATGCTTAAAAGAATTTCTTTACCCAAGCAAATTCTCCAAAGGGTGAAAATAAAAACCCTGAGTTAAAACCCTGGAACACTCAACACGTATTGGCATGTGTATAACTTCATTTAATAGAGTCAGTGCAACGATGCGTGAAAAACTTGGATTACGTGTCCCTGTTCACATCTATTAAGTTATACACATGCCTGTACGTGTTGAGTGCAGTCTTTCACTCAGCTAGCCTCACCTTTCAGAGAAGTTGCCTGGATAAGGAAATTCTCTAGTAATCACGGTCCTGGTTCAAGCACCTCGACTTCTTTCCCATTTTTTGGGTTTCTGGGCTGAAACACATTAGTTTTCCCTCTTTGTTTCTGAATCCTGATGCCTTTCCTTTATGCAAACCTTATCGCCCTCTCCCTAATGTGTCTCTAAGTTCTGGTCTATTGCAGCCTTTGTTCTGTGGTATAAAGATTAGTTTAAAATAAATGAAATCTGTTGGTACTTGTAAGACATTGTTTTTACTCTCTCAGTGGTCATAATGTTAGTGCATCCATGTTTCACTTCCTCCACACTTAGCCATAACGCTCATAATTAGGCCCTAATTGTATAATTAGTCTCTGCTTATTGGCAAAGGATTACTGGACTTGGAGCGCCTACGGGGATACCTGGAGGGTAACTGCCGAAATATGCCTTGACAGCTTAGATGGTCATGTGATCGCTGAGATGAACTCCGAGGCCCTGCTCATGCTGAACTGACTCCAGCCAGGCTTATCAACCCTGCTCCTGCACAACCCAGGAGGAGGTGTTTCTAATGGCCTAGTAATCTCGCTAGATAAATTAAAGTGGGGAAGAAGTCAAATGTGTTGTCATCCCAAGACCAGGACCAAGCAATACAAGCACTGCTGCTTTTGTGAGTGTTTATATTCTTCAGAGAACTCAGTCTGAAAGAAACCAGAACAGAGTGACTGAACTACACATGTGTCTCTTCAGCTCATTTCCCAAGATGAAGCTGACCGGCGTGGTAGGATCTATGACAAGTACATGTCCAGCTTCCTGTTCAACCTGAACAATGGTACTCATTTCACATTTCTGGTCTCATTAGCCACATTAAATGCATGTTCAGACATTGTTTATAACCAGGGCTACTGAAAATCATGAACTAAGTTTTGTGACTTTGTGCTATTGCTTTAATATCTCTGTCTTGTATATCTTGTCTGTGGCATGACTCAAATATAGTCTATGTTTCAGAGAATAGTTTGGACTACAATGCAGAATTCAATATCAGCACACAACAGATCACATGCTGGCAGCATCTGTGTGACATAAATGTTGTTGTAAATGTGTTGACCCTGGTTATGTTGCATAGTAATAAAGGGCCAAGAAATCCCATTGTAACGAGCATGCTGAATTTGAATAACCCTGTGGTTGGTCGACAGTTATCGTCCATGCTATGCAACGAGCATTCTACTCACTTTTCTTTTCCAACAGACTTTGTTGTGGATGCCACCAGAAAAGGAAACAAAATCAGATTTGCAAACCACTCTGTGAATCCCAACTGTTATGCTAAAGGTAAGAGCTGATGCACTGACACAAATGTGTACTTTGTTTGTACAAGGAAAAGCAATATTGAGTGTGCTAGAACTAATATGGCTGACCTGAGCTGTTGTCACAGTGGTGATGGTGAATGGAGACCACAGGATAGGGATCTTTGCCAAAAGGGCCATCCAGCAGGGAGAGGAGCTGTTCTTTGACTACAGGTGAGGGATTGGCAGATCTTCTCCGGAGTTGTGGTCCAGCCTTTCAATGATGTGCCACTTTTGAAAGAACTGTGCTGCATATTTTGATTGAAAAATTCCAGATTTGTTCGTGTTTCAGGCTCTCTTGGATAACCTGGACGTTGGGTGTGAAGCCATCATTTCAAATTGATATTAGAATTCCAGAGTCTCAGAGATAGGTAGAAAGGATGGGGGAACCATCTTATTGGCTACATTCCCAAGAGGAGTGCTCACAGAAAAAATGCGGTTAGCTCATGCCGCTGTATGTGGGGACTATGATTCTATAGCAAGCTAAATATTTCTGTGTCATGCTGAAGAAAATAATATAATTACCTTTATACAATTTAATACATTGCATAGTCATTAGGGATGTAGTTTTTTGGGACTGTTATACGATGGATGTTCATGATGGATTTGTAATGCTGTGCTGTTCGCCCTTTCTGTGCTTCAGGTACAGCCAAGCTGATGCCCTGAAGTACGTGGGGATTGAGCGGGACATCGAGATCATGTAACCTGACCCGCCACACCCCCCACCTGCTGGTAATGCTACTGCACGTTCCCACAATGCCCTGCGTAGGATCTGGGTAATAGGGTGCAGGCCCACCCAGGGCAGCCCCCTGTGACATCCCACATCCCCACATCCGGTCCCTGTATTTGCAGTCCATTCTGTGCGTTGTTTTCGGTCCATCGCTCCCGAAAGTAGTCTACACCGTGAAGCTTACATGACCAGTTCAAAAAATAATAGTCCGTAGTGGAGTTAATATGTTAATGCAACACACTGCTTTTTATGGTCAAAAAATGGAGGGGGGGAAATCCAAGCAACACTTTGTTTTTGCTTCAGTGCTTAGATATGTATATTCTGAATAAATGTCAAAAAGCTAAAGTGATAGAGAAATGCAAAAGTTGTTGAAATATCCAGTCCATACAACACATTTATCAGTGAGTGTCATAGCTTTTGTGTGCTGCTCTTTATATTCCAGAAAGTGCACAATTTTTCTAAAGTGTATCCTGACTATAGATTTACTCTGCTTGGTGGTCCCAGGACTGGAGCTCTACATTGTCTATGTTATCTCTGCTTCTGGCTATGTAATGCAGAACAAAAGGGACCTTTGAAGCTGCAATTTGTCTTTATGAGCTGCTTT
The DNA here is from genome assembly GCF_018555375.3 of Anguilla rostrata. Classification (NCBI taxonomy): domain Eukaryota; kingdom Metazoa; phylum Chordata; class Actinopteri; order Anguilliformes; family Anguillidae; genus Anguilla; species Anguilla rostrata. Next base: position 31,684,518 of record NC_057934.1, read on the forward strand.
GTCTTGACTTTGTGGGCCCTCGTTTTGCGAAAAAATTGGTATCAGTGTCCTGCAAAATGCAACAGTACGAAACCGACCAAATGAATGTGAGCTTTCCCTGGGGGAAAAAAAAAAAAACAAGCTAGAGAACATGACTGATCCGGACCAATGTGTCACTCAAAAAAACGTACGCGCAATAAGAATGGGTGTTGAAGGGTCTTAACGTAGTGGCTGATGAGCCTTCTCTACTGCATTATGTAGTGTGAACTCACACAGTGATAGGTTGTGCAAAACATCCGGGAGATGTATTGTCCCTGTTGGAGGTTTCAGGGGTTTCAGGGGAGGTTGGGAAATTCTCATGAGGAGGTCTACAAACTGTACCAAACTGCCATATTGGCTGTGCAATACAGTGGCCCAGCCATTACCCCGCTGTAGATAGAAGAGGCGAGAGGTCTTTACGAAGATGAGGGTCAGAATGAGGATTCATTTGATGCAAGTAAATAAAAGAATATTGGTGGATTCAAAACATTTACTCAGCATTGGATTTGGTGCCAATTAATTCATGTTTAAAAGAAAAAAAATTGTTATCTATTATTTATTCATTTAGAAATAAGAGCTTCTCCTGTTTCTTTCCTATGTGGCTATACCCCAGTGCCAGTGAAAGACTGGCTGTCTTCCCTGATGAAACTTACAATGTATGTGCCAATTATCAACACACTTTAAAATTGACTGGCATATATGGGAAATTCTTTATGCGCACACAGTTAAGTACACAATTACCATACATATTTCTCAGAAAAGTCTATAAATAAATTTTGAATAGGAAAAGAGACACCTACCAAACTGTGTTCAGATTAATCTAATCTGCTTGTTTTGCGCAAAATGTAAATTTCAGTACATGTCTTTATAATGGGGCTGTTGAAACAAGACATGAATAATGTTTACTTGTTTACCACAACCTCATTTTACTCTACATATATTATACTCAAGTAAAGCGTGTTCTATTTAAAAAAGAATTATGAGAAGAATACCTGATACCTACTTTGAAAAGCAAGTAAATAGGAGAGTACAAAAAAGTAAACTTTACTAAATTGTATTCAGTATGTTAAGGTATATTACCATATTTTAATTATGAACTGTCAAAGGTCTTGAATTCAAAATTGTTTACAAGCATGTCATTCTGTCTGGTGGTTAGAATTAGTTGATTAAACAAGACTGACAAGCCTGTATTATATTATCAAATTTTACAATTTTATCTTATTTTTATACAATTTATTTTATTACCTTAGCACCACCCTTACGTTATAGGAAGTACACTCAGATTAATCTCAGTGTCATTAAATGGATATTTGACCATTCCCAGAAATAGATGGACATACACTGCATAAAGTTGAACTCTGTGCTTCAACTTAGATGCCCATGGAACCAAAAGAAAGAATGATTTACATTTTAAATGTTTAATCATAATTGGTAACTTAAATATTTAAAATGTTACATTGTACTGTAGTGCAAACAGTTAAACGTATGTCATTCAATCCACTATTTCACCTTGGTCAGTACATGCAACTTTTTAAAAAAGGGCTTTTGTAGTGAAATCTAACCTTGAACTTTGTACTAAGAGGAGACGGATGGTTTAAGAAAGGTAGATGAACTATGTAATCCAAAGCAGGGGTTGACACTTATTTTGCGCTTATAGTTCTAAAAAAAGAATGAGGTCACACTTTCGTTCCTTCGATGTCCTTGTTTGTTTTTTGTTTGGGGGTGGGGGACATCCATGCCAAGTTAAGACAAATACATTTCCAAAGTCAGCTGATCTTTCGTGATTTCATTTTGTGTGGAGTGAGGAGAGATTTTAGTCTGCCCCAACACGCGCTTATTTGCCAACATTGGAACGATACAAGACAGCTGTAATGTAACGTGATTCGCTGTAACTTATTTGTAACTCTTGTACTCATTAAAAATGATGGCATTTAATCGTGTCTCCTTGAATATTTCAGCAATGTCATTTACAGTCAGCATGTACCACAAATGATGAGAAGAAAGACACAACACAACACACAACACATGTAAAGCTAGTCAGTTCATTCATGAACATTACTGAACAATACTTTAATATTTTTTACATATTTAAATGAAGACATGCACCACCCTTTTTTCTTTAAGCTTCTTTATTCAGGCGTCAGGTTCATTCTCAGTCACTTGTCTTGTCTAGATTTACTCTAGTTGTGAGAATATTCAGTGCATCTTAGAAAACAAAACCAAAAAGAAAAGAAAAGCTGCAACCTGACTGCAGCAACACGGATCCGATGCATTACTTTACTCCATTAACTCCACTCTTTAGGGTGGCCTAACATGACTTTCACTGAGTGATGTGTTGTCCGGTGCCAGCCATCACACGTCGTGTTCTGATAAAGTCGTGAGAATGTTTCGATATTTCAGCATTGTGAGAACAATGGTAAATCCTCCTGTGTCAATGCAAAAGACCCGTTTAGACCATTCCCTGTTATTATTCAAATTTGAATTACAGCAAATGGCCACTTCAACCTGCTGTTTTAATTGTTATGGTTTTTATGTCTTTATTAGGGTAGCATTACATTAATAATTGAAAGGTGGTTGTCTCCAACCTGTACAGTGAAAGGATTTCTTTCCTGAGTCAATACTCCAGTTGTACTATTTGAACCGATTCACATCACTTCCTTTGTTCTTCAGAGGTTAGGGACATTGGGCCTCATTCAAAAAACCTCTTAAAATTCTTCTTGCTTTTGTTCTTAACAAATGTTCCTCCGAAAAGCCAATGTGGGAATGCGCAGACCTTCGATTTTGTGCGTATCCCAGGTGTATCAGAGGATGAATGCCAGCTGTTAATTGAATGTGCGTGCCTGTTCGTGTTGATTTGCATAAGGAAAACCCCTAGCAATCCCATACAGACATGCCACCCTCAGGGTCATGCGCAAACATTCATTACTCTCTACAAACATATCTGCACCTCATACATGCGCGGTCCCTAAAGACGCTCTCTACCCAAGGCGCGATTAGCCAAGTAATCCAAAAGCAGCAAATACGCCATTTTGTTTGGTTCAGCTATGTGATTGTGGGTCTTTATAGATCATTATCAATCATCATAAATCACTTTTATCAGTAAACAAAATGAATTACTCACATTCTCAACAAAGTTATTATTGTAAAATAGAACTAAGATGTGTGAGGGAAAAAAAATGTCGTAAACTGAAATCAAAATAAAAACTTAACTAAACTAAAATGACCAAAACTGCTTTTAAAACTAAATAAAGTTAAACTGAAATAGAAATTGAAAGCTAGTGAAAAATTTGTGGTTATTCAGGCTAGTTAATGCAGTTAAAATGAATGACATATTTTATATTGATATATTACTATGTTAATATAATATAAATTATTTTGCATGAACAATAAAGCATTCTAAGTAGAAACATCTTCTGCATATGCCATTACGCGCTTCCAAACACATAGATTTTGGTCTTACCAAAGAACAAATTCAGATAAGAAAAAATATTAATGCCGAACTATTCATGGAAATGTTTGTAAGCACATTTAACAATCAAGATTGATCGTATGCATGTTTCATGAATGAGGCCCATAGACTCCAGTCAACTCTGAGCAACTGGAGCCTGTGGATATCAAGTTCAGTAGCACTGCAGAGCAACACAACCTGGACCACACCGTCATCTGTTCACAAACGGTGAGAAATGCTAAAGTGCAAGATTTAGTTGTAATTTGTTTCAGTGACATTTAGTAGATGCTAACACTTTGTCAATGTCAGTAGGATTTCCAGCAGAGGTTACAGATGAGGGACTTTCTTTCTCTGACACAGACTCTCTCTCACATACAAACATATGGACCACACATACATTTCTCCAATGGTCACTAGCAGAGTGATGGGTCATTCCATAGTGGCAACAGGAAGGAAGCTCCGATACACACAGCAAGACATGCAGCACCACAGGAAAGGAGAAATCTGCAGCCAGGTAAAAGTTATGTGTCACTCAGATGTCCATGTTTTGTCTCTGACATTCTGTTAAATAACCCTAGCTCTCACAAACCTGCATAATATATATGATATGGATTAAGACAGCTGACTAAAAACTAGAAGGCCTCCATCATTTGTTTCTGACCAGCATCTTCTGAGCTTCATTTGTCATATCATTTCCTGCCCAGTAGATCAATTATTATTATTTTTTCTTTTGGTATGGAAAAATTATTCTAACATTGTCTTTTTTATATTGTGTAATAATATAATATGTAATATGAACATAAGCTATTTAAATATCAGATGTGCTATTCTCCATCTTGCATTACACCAGACATGATATTTCAGAAAAAAATACTGGGGATTGTCAGAGTGCAAAACATTTTTCATTTTCAGGGCTGTTGCACCAGCAAATGACAGGTGGCAATCCATCATCATCATTTCTGTAGTTGTGCTGGTTTCCACCTTGGAACTGATCCTTTGAATTTAAGTAGCGATAAGGAGGCATTTGGTTTTCTACGTATTCAAACACAGTGAGAAGAACCTTTGAATGACAGATGTGTTGTTTTTTTTTTTCAGTTTTGACAAAAAGCACAAAAACAAGAACAACAGTGTAATTCGCTTTGTGTGAACGCTGCCCACATCACAAAACACATTACAGGAATTGACATTCAGAGCTCTCAGACATTAGTTAATATTTTATCTATTTTATATAAACCAGTATGATAGGAAAAGAAAACAGTAAATATACAATTTATATGTTTATATATATTTATATATGATATATAGATCCTAGGTACTGTGACTTTCTGCAGACAAAATGAATACAAAGACATCTTGTGTGATTTTATGTGGTAAGCTGCTGTTTTTTCTTGCAAGGTGCATTTGACATGCTGATATGCAGAGCAAAAGATTACTGATGTCTTGTATATTCTTTTCTTCAAGGAACATGCCCTTTAAAATGAGTGCAGTGTGGCTATGCCTTAGCCTAAGCATTGGTTATGATCCACCTGTCAAGCAGCTAAAAAAGCAGCAGCAGTAGCAGCGTCCTACAGTAAATGCAATTACACTAGTGAAGCAGGAAGTAAAGGGCCAAAATTTACATCACTGTGGTCCTCCAAACAAAATTTGTCTTACGATGAACACACTCGAGCGACTACCACAAAAACACAAACTTCACGCGGTGCAGTGGTCTGCAGCTCTCAGGGTCATGGCAGTTTTGTGTCAAAAAACTTAATCCTTAGGCCCTGAAAAGCACGTGTGGCTGTCACCTGGGCAACTGTGTCATAGCACCGAGAAATCGGCGGCACGTCAATGAACAAATCCAGAAACACACGGAACAGTGGGCACAATAGAGCTAATGAAATCAAATGAATGAATCCCCTCCCAGTTACAGTGTGACGGACTGACCTCCGTGGTGGCATCTCAGCATTGTGAGCTCATGCAGGTAAGCCTTCTTGAAATGCCTCCCTCAAAAAGTACCAGTTGCCTCTCAAGATTTTCATCGCGGCAGTAAGTGTGAACATAGTTGTCACACTCAAATAAATTCTGCAAATGGGGAAATGGATCTTTCTATTTCATTCAGGAGAGTAACTTCTTGTAGAACAAACCTCAATTATGCGAAAAATAGCCTGTGGGCCATATAGCACCATAAATACTTATTACAGTGTTAAAGTAAAGGTGTCCATACAATAGCAAACCAGGAGTATGTAGAAACGGCTCATTAGCAGACCTTTAAAAGCCTTCAGTTGGCCTTTTTGATGCTGATTAAAGTGTCACTCTTAGAGGTGGGATTCAAATTGCTTAACCGCAATTGCTAAAAACACCCAAGCTCTTTTACAGTTGTGTTTTGTTACAGCTCTGCGCCAAAGAAATTGTATTTCGTAAACCATTATTTTTTTAAGTTGTTTTTGTTGTTCTGTCCATTGTATTTTACCTTTGTCGTCTTTGGTGCTCATTCCCAAATGCTTGGGCATGCTGAATAAAATGAGCAGTCTAAGGGATTTTCATGAAAGTTTTACATTCCATTGGATGTGATTCCTTCTATGAGCCTGACAGTCAGAGACCTATCAGTTTCCATTCAAACAGGGCAACGGCACCCTTCTAATAAGAGGAGGCTAGGTCACGTGAAAGAGCACCATAAGGGTAGTAAATGTAAAATAGTTACCTATAATAAAATAATGCTTAGTGATCTAAATACCCCCCTGAACTCCATTTAAAGATCTCAGGAAAGTTTTACCATTAAGAGGTTTTGACAAGACTTAACTGTGTAGCTTTGTTATTACCCTGCAAATCTACAATCCATTTTTATTGAGATTTCAGCCTCTGATGTTATGTTCTGTGGATCTGGTCTAGCAATGTTCAATGTTTAGGACCCATGAAAATCCATTGGTGTTTGAGAGAACTGGAAGGCATGAATAGTTGCTCCTATCCTTTCAGGCACTTTTAATTAGTCAACCCTGCAACATAATGCAAAGGCATGGGATTGAATTAGCCCTGCCGAGCTGTAACTCACAAATACACCATGTCAGGCCAACTGTATAATGCACGTCACAGACCTGTATCATCATTGTGGGTGATCCAATCAACCAAATCAAAATGGGAACCAAACCAAACCGACAGACTTGACAGATTAAATGGATAACATAACGGTTGAACCATAACTACCAAATACCACCCCAAACGAGCTGCGTTATTCACTCGTGAGCTCCTCCTGTATTTCTGGAAGATTCTTCTTGGTCCTGCGTCGGGGCTCAGGCTCGGGCTCAGACTCAGTCAGGGGTTTAGCACTGCTTGGTGACTCCAAACTTTTGGGCTCATTGGTGATGTAGCTACCTTTGTACCGGTAGAAGTTCACGTAAAGGACATACACCACCAGGAATATCAAACCAAAAATGAGGAAGATGATGACTGTGGAGGAAAAACTTAGTCAGTATTTCGCATAAAGACCTTTACAGACCATTAATAGCTAAGAATAGAGACTTATACAGTACTGTGCAAAAGTCTTAGGCACCTGTAAAAAAAATGCTGTACAGATAAGATGCTTTCAATAATAATGAAATGAAAGGTTATAAATATCGAAAAAATAATATAAAGAGCAGTAAATAGTTAAAAACTAAATAAAATCGATGTTTGGTGTGACCACCCTTCGCCTTTAAAACTACATCAATTCTCTTAGGTACATTGTCCTGCAATTTTATAAGAAAATCGGCTGGTAGGTTGTTCCAAGCATTTTGGAGAACTTGCCGCAGTTCTTCTGCAGATTTTGGCTGTTTTGCTTGCTTCTGGCTCTCCAGGTAATCCCAGAGACCCTTGATCATTTTTATCTGAAAAGTAGTCTATTACTTAAAATTTTACTTTATTTAACAAAATAAAAAATTGTATCTGTAAAATTTCAATTTCAATCTAAAATTTGCTCTTTTCTACTGACACACTAATGCAGAAAACAAAAAATAAACATCTAAGACCAAATATATACTATATATTATATTTAAAAATCTAGGGTGCCTAAGACTTTTGCACAGTACTGTGTTTTGAGTGACAAATTAAATTTAAAGGACACCAATGTTATAGAAACCTAGGAGCCTCCGAAGTTCCATAAATGTTTATATTTTTATCTATACCTTGTGAAAACAAGTTATTAAAGTCAATGCCACTTTAAGAAAATCAATACATTTGACATCCGTGTCTCCCCTTTATTGAACATTGTCATGTAATTTGAATATCAATATTGCATAAGGAAATAAAGCTATAAACACACACTTGTTAAATGGCCAGGAATGGTCAAATTGATCCCATCATCTTGCCTTTTGCTTCATCATTTTGAAGGGCGCTTATGTTGCCTGCACTGTAAGCCCGGATTTTGTTTTTAATCAAACATTTAAGGGGCCATTACTTCTTTTTTGTTTTAGAGGAAATAATTCCCATTACTAAATAAAATGAAGTGGTTTATATTCAGGTGAAATATTCAGTGTAATAATTATGTTATCTAGAGATTACTGCCGAGCTAGAAGCCTACAATTTGAAATTCCTGTAAGACCTGAGGTCATGAGGTCCTAGTACCTCTAGGATTAAACCGCATTGCAACATGCTCTGGTGCCCTTTGTTAATAATTTATGTTTCTTTTTTTACATTGAACTGGCAAGGTCAATGTCATGCACACACCTGGGCACAGATGCACATGCATGAACAGTTTGTGTCACTACTGATGCATCAGGACTTACGTGCCAGCCATGGTGCAGTAGGCAGGTCATCATGGATGTAGTAGAACACTGGAATGAGAAAAACCAGAGTCCCAGTGACCAAGAGGATCAGAGTGTTCTTCACTCTAAAATTAGTATTTATTCCACATTCCTTATGTGAGCGAGGCACAACCTGCACAAACCACATTTATTCAGTCTTAATTTCCAGTAGCAATCTCCAAGCTCATACAGAATTTGTATGAGGCCTGAAATTACTACTGGACAATACCAGTGTTAAGACTGTAATTTCGTAACTACAGTAACACAGTTGTACGCTATACATAACCTGTTCGGAGTCTTACCTGGACCAGTGTACCAGGGATCTGCCTCCCAGGGCACTAGCCCCTGAACGGGGGGGAAAGCCCCACAATTGGACTCTACCACATAACCCTGCACGGTGACGGGGGGGTCGGTCTCATTGGGCCGGAAGTAGGTTTTAAGTGGGGCATAGATGTTGTACCGCACCCCTGATATGCAGCCTATCAGTCCTGGGGCATTGTGCCTCTGGATCTCATAGTCAATATCCCCCACCTCTATAAATGAGAGAGAGAAAGGGGGGGGTTACATGTAAATATGCCAGCATCACGCACAAATGTTCATCTTCACAGACAGGCTCACTGTCATCATTACACTGTGTTCAAATGGTTCCAATAGGTATGTTTTTTATCACGTGGTTTGTTTAGCTCAGAATTGGCTACTACTGTTAATAACCGCATCCCCATAGCTATCAGTCTATTTCCAAACATGTTGGCACAGCACAGAAAATAGACTTGAATAATTATTTACAGAGCCCTGCACTATTTTACTGCATTAAAATTGCAATGAAATCCACCATCCTACAAACAGACATTCTACCATCTGGTCAGTCCTGGCCTTGATCCTACATAATTAATAACGGCTGAAGATTGCACTATATTATGCATCTCACTGCATAATGGAAACAAAAACAAAACATCTCTACAATAAAATTCATGTTACTTGTCACTTGTTCTGCAATCAAAGCAGTGTTGAGAAAGGAACCAAAATTATCAGCATCAGCAATTAAATATATCCTGACTGACTCACCTACAGTATGATACTAAATGGTCACAGGCAATCAACACCACCTTTGATTGAATAACTAGATATTCATGATTATATGAAATGATAAATCAAGATTTTGTGCGTGATTATGCACAAAAATCAGTGCAGTATAATGGCCAGCTCTTACCCATCACCCTCCCCAGGAACATGGACTTGGGAGAGTTGAATCTTATATCCTCTAGTAGCGTCATACTCTCTCGAGTGGGCTCTGCGTAGTCCACCTGTAATGCACAACAAGCTCTGCAGCATGTCGAAGTGAAGCTACTTGGAGTGCACCCTTCACTATACAGAGAAGTAAACAGTCATCTAAAGGTATTTCATACAAAAGAACGTGACAGCTCCCAAGGATTAAAGGCCTTTAGATTCAAAAGTGGATGAAAATCCAAGACTCTGTGAAAATCCAAATCAATATAGATTGTGGAATTTGATTAAAATGTAAAGCCATCCTAGGTGAGAGCAGGATAAAGTGAACAGGTCTATTCTGTGTGTGTGTGTGTGAGTGTGTACGTGCATGTGAATGTGTTTGTTTTGCATCTGTGTTTACACAATATCTGTCTACAAACTATACACTTGTGTTTGTGTGTGTGTGTATGTGTACACTGTAATGTGGTCAGAGGAAGGACAGGCCATACCTGTATTCGTATGGTATGGTTGTGTCTTGTGATGTTGATGTAGTGGGGGAACCCATCTGCTAAGTTCCTGGAAGAAACCTGATATGTACGAGGGATCAGACCTAGCCTGTACCTCAAGTCCACGCTTCCTAGAAGGGGATGAACATAAAATAATTATATCATATGAATATCAATAAGATTATAGAAGTTTGCAAACATGGTGTGTACTGTACAGTGAAACAAAAGTAGTCTGAGGGAATAAATACAGGAAATACAGAAATGGGAAAAAAATGTAGAAAATAAGCAATATCATATAGAAAATCCCTTAAAACATTGTCAGCTTTTGAACTTCACTCATCTCATCATAAATAATGTGCCAAATGTAGCAGACCTGGATAGTCACGGGACCATTCTGTGCCACTGTGTGTGGACACCTATTCTCAGCGTACCATCGTTTTTGAGGATGACGGCGATGTAGTCCCTAACAAAAGAGCTTATATACAGCAGTATGGCAGGTGTCTGGGTGGTGCTGAAGCTGAACTCGATCTCGTCGCTGGTCTGGTTGTACCCCAGGCTGAAGTTATGGGGGTACATCCAATGGGCCCACTGAGCTTCGTCAGAGATGGCCTCCGTCCTGATGTTGTACCGTAGCCATGACCCGGCCTCAAAATAGGCTCCAATATCTGATGAAGACAACACAGATAAAGGTAACAGCTGCATTCTGTACCAAAGAATCAATACCTGCACAAGATAAGCATCTGCACATTTCATTGCTAATTTACGGAAAAGTAATATTGTACTGTATAATAGTAAAAGTGCAAAAACAATGCACTGGAATTCACACATTTTAAGGGATTTAGCCCACATTTAAAAAAAAAAATCATATTTAGGTTTGCCTAGTAGTATCCTGTGGCACCAGGAGGGCTTATACTTTAGGACTTCACATCCACAACTTCAAGGAGCTCCACAACTGACAGAACAAACCTTTAAATACAGGTCAATTCTCACACATTCCATCACATCAAACTACTGCTTGATCAGATTGTGGGCATAACTAATGTGACACAGGTTTGGATTTGTGTGTGATCTCTAATATTCCTTTCACAACTGCATGCCTGCTAAGAGTGTTTAATTGAATATGTCACTTAAATACAAGTTTTTGGATGTTGCGTTGCTTTACATTCTGATTTCTCAAATTCCCACAATTATATGACTACACTGACATCGCTAACAAGGTAACATTAGCTAGGTTGTTATCAACATAAATTTGCTAACTAGCCAATTAATTGTGATACGAATATCAACAGGATGTTCGCAAAGGTTTTAACTGTAACCATATTTAACTTTTAAATTGTTAATTGTATTCAAATGGTTTAGATAGCTTGCTTTAGCTATGTCAGTGCAGCCAGTATTGCGGTTAGCTATATAGAATAAAGGTGAGTTGTGGGAGCTAGCTAAGTAGGTATGATATTCTTTTTGTCTGTGTCCCCAAGTAGAAGGAACTCATAGTCTCTTTCCCACCTGTCGATAAACTGCTTTAACTACCCTCACCACAACATTTTAGCGACTACTTGCCTAGCCCATCCCTACTCATGAGGGGTGGCCAAACATGTTCAAGGTTGGCACTGCAGGGAGTACTACAGTTAAATCATGCAAACTCTTGGTACTAGAGAGAAGAGGAGTAGTCCTTCTCTCTCTGATAACAGTAGGTAAATACTGTTTGGCTATTAATCTAATTTGGTCTGTGGTGAAAGTTATGGAGTAGATCGATATGGTTGGCTAACTAGAGAGAGAAAGGTGGCTGTGGCTGGCAATACGCTAGTTAAGTAGTTAAGCAGTTGCTGGTACATATCTGTTACCTTTGTGGCAGTAATAGCCATCGAAGGCCGAATTGTTGCAGTCACAGCGGTAGGTGGCATAGCCCTCCAAGCAGCGGCCGCCATTTCGGCACGGCAACGTGGTGTTCAGACACAGGCCCGTGCAGTTTAGCCGTATCCCCTCCGTCTCATTCACTTTCCCCGCTAGATCCACGGGTACCCCATTCATGCGCAGTCCCCTGAGGCAGCCCAGGAACGCCCTCAGTTTGAACCAGGCAGCACCTGGTCATATAAAGTGCAGACATTTAATGCCCAGTTTTCTTTATTACTTCAACTTGATGTTTGTTGGTATTTTAGTTGGAGTTCTGTTAATCTATCAAAATGTTTTTAGAATGTAGCTTTTTCAACATTTTGATAGATATCTAGGTAAAGAATTGTATAGCTGTTCCTGTCAAGTCAAAATACATTTTTTGAGGTTAGAAAATAAATGAATAATATTAACTCTAGAGCGAACTATCCCTTCAAAGGTAAGCTACACTGGCCTTTCAAAATAAAGAAGATAAACCAACCAAGAGAAGTCACTCCTGAACTTACTGTTTCACATAGATATAAATTACACACAGTTAACTACACTGCAGGTCACAACATTACAGTTTCTCCATTAAAGACAGCAACGGATGCCTCAGCTGTAGGAACGCACCGACGAGGAGGGGCTCGGTGAACTTCATGGTGACAGAGGTCTGCCCAGGAAAGCGGCGAATGGCCCAGGGCTGGTAGTCAACCTTAAGCCGAGCTCCCTTCACATTGATTTCAGCCTGGACGAAGTGCCACTCATCATCATTCAGGGGCCATGGTGAGCGTAACGTCACATTGATGATGCCATCGCCGACCATGAAGACAAAGAGGAGGTTGGTTGTGGCTGAGAGACAAGGCACCCAGTAAACAGGAGTTAAGGTCCAAATAGAGAGACAATGAACAGAGGTTTCCTGAGGTTAAGTGGTCAAAGAGCCCAAACTGTGCACGTACATCTCAGTCTCTCCTAAAGTAGCTGATAAAGAGTGACAGATTGATCAAAGAATTGCATTAAATGTAGCTGTAAAAAAATATTATTTTACTGATGTTGTAGTTAAAGTGTATTAGCCATAAATGAAATCCCAAGACAAAAAATAAGCCATGTTTTTTGTAAATAGTATCCATTGTGGAACAAAATGTTCAGTATGTTTGGACATTACTTTTTCCTATAGTGTTAGTTATTGAGCTCAAAACTATACAGTGAGGTTCCCTATATTTGATTAAATCATATATAACGACCAAGCAGTGAGTTACTTTGCGAGTGCAAGACGACAGAGTAGTTATTAAACTATTGTTAAATGCTTACAGTTGAGTTCAACCCTGATGAAGTTACGATGGCGGAAGTCTGAATTCTCCAGGAAGACGCCATGGGTGGCAGTGGTTCTAAAGTGGAAGCTGATATCAGCACTTGAGCCAGGCTTGAAGGGAGGGAACTTTATGTAGGTCGACTTGGTGAAAGTTATGGCATTCCAGGTGTTTCCTAGAAGAAGATGCAACACTAAGGCCATGTGACCAAGTCTGGCGAATCACAGCAGGGATACCTACCATAACATTGCTTTGTGTTACTGGTGACATTCATTCTTAATTTTATTACAACTTTAGATCTGATTATTTTGTCCTGAACAAATTCCAAGAACATTACAAAAAAACTAACTAAAATAATCAGATCAGAGTAGAGTCGCATAAAAGCTGGTAAGACTTGGCCATCACACAGGAATGTTAACAAATACATGACACAATGGCATCAATAGTTAAAATTACAACAAATCAGGGAGGTTGAAACAAGCAGATAAATGCAAAGTACTATAATTTTAGCTGCTATAAATATAGCATTAAAATTAAACTTTCAGTGTTGAAGTTATATCTAGATTTCACTAGTACTATGTGTCTTGTAATCTAATGCACTCATCCAACTGAATGTTTCAGATTGAAATTAAAATTAGCTTTAGCTAATTGCATTATGTCAGAGCATAGATGTATGTTAGCACACCATTACATTCACAGTCGCATTCTAGAAAAACAGCGTGAAAGACCAAAAATTATTAAGGGCAGCAATCAAGTGTAGTGAAATTCTGCTTTAGAGAGCAGCAATACTTACGGTCACCATGGCAGCGAAGAGGTCCGATGCTAAAATGAGCTTCTGACCCAGTCCGGTTAGTGTCCCCTACAGCGACCTGCAGAACAGGCAAGTGATCCTTGTAGTTCAGCCAGCCAGCATCTGAAGCCCTGTTAACCCAGTAAATGTGAGAATCAGACTGAAGCATATATCTGAGAATTCCAATGATCTTTTAAGTCTTCAATACTGAAAACGAAGATTGTACACACTTCAGACAAATCATCCTCCAGTTTATGAATCTTTTGTTTCACAGTGGATTATCGAGGTCCCCTCTCACCATAGTCTGTAGTCTGCATCACAGTTGCAGTAAAACCTGGAGTCAGTGCAGGTCCGGTTTATGGCACAGCCACACTTCTGGCTCTGCATGAAGGCCCCTCCCCAGTACATGTGACTCTCATTATTGCGACCAATCCAGTAACTGAACGGTCGTCCGTCTGGGGAAGAGGACACAGAAATGAGTCTGCAGTCTGTGCCGCTGCAGGTCCTCCACATCACTGAGTACATTAACCTTAACCTACAAAAGCAGCCAAATGTGTCCTCATTTAACTTATCAAACTTATATGAAAGGAGTTAGACATCTCTGGCTTATGCAAGACCAAACATTAAGCTGAAGACAAAAGACTGAACACACATGGACTTAACTTTCTCAGGAGAGGACTCTGCAGAGAAACAATCGTATCCTGATAATGGCACAGATAACATTGCAGACATAATGGCATCCCCATGGGCATACAACTAATGTGCTTTTATTACTAATGCAGCTGACATCAAATCTACTCACTGGGGGTGTTGAGGAGGCGGGACTTGTAACAGGAATACACAATCCACTGCTCACAGTATTCAGATGTGTTCGCCAGGGCTATGACCTCAGCCCAGGAAGCATTGTAGTATTCCACATCACCCAGGTAGGGCCGATCTATCGTAGAGCCTGTCACCTTGGTGTTCTCGATACGATTGTGCCTGACCACTGTCCAGGCTTTATAGGCTGGAAACAAACATAGCGAGGCTGTACATCACACCATGTAGGAGACATTCATGAATTTATGTTGTGGAGTAGAATGAAGATGGAGTAGAGGAAGTACTAGGGGGGAGCTCGATAGGCGGGGGGGCAACATGGCTTTTACACCACTTCGCACGCAGATATGGAACCGATAGTACGGCTGGTTTTGGTTTGTAATTTTTGAGAAGAAAATAAATCTCATTTTCGTTTAACAGAGCCTGCAGTTTTGCTCAGAATGCACATGGATAACATACCCTCCAAGTCTAGCAGTGACCTAAGAAAACTCTGAAAACTATGAGGTTGCTACACACCATTATCAAGGCATCATTCTGGATCAATTCCAAATGATATCGATTCTGTGTTGTTCCACAAGTTGCGGGCTAGATAATTCATAGCATACATCTGCCTAATTGCCATCTTAAAATGCTTTGTCATCCTAAAATGCTTATCCATCGTTGTCTTAACATTGATTGCTGATCCTTGCTGTGTGTGAGAGAGAGAGAGAAAGAGAAAGAGATAGACAGAGTGAGAGAGAGAGAGAGTAGTGGAATGTGGTATGTCTAGCTTAAAAGCTGTAGGAGTTAGGTGCCAGAAGTCTGATATGGAATTAAATAGAGCAGAGTGAATAGCAGCTGGCTCGACCTTTGGAAAGTTAACTAATTAAGAGAATTGATAAGGAACATTCACCTTGGAGTCACAGGCAGAGCCTATGACATGAATTTCACCAAGATTGTGTTTGTTTCGATTTGTTTATGAATCTTAGCACTGAAATTACTGAATAACAGTTAGAAGGAATTTTGCACCTACCTTTCATTTTACAGTAAACATAAAATGGTTTCACTGGGCCGCTCAAGTCAGGGTCGATGGTGTAGTTGCCAGAAATGTACTTGCCGCTGAGTCGGTAGGCCTCACAAGATTCCTTGTAAACCGCTATCAGAAAGAAGTGCATTCAGAGGACTTTTCACACCCCATTAAAACATGTTTAATGACAATATGTCAAAATGGAGGTATGAAGATAGAAACTGTGAAGGAATCAAAGAAATTACCAGGGGTAATGTGGTTAGCACTGTATTACCATATTCCATGCAGCACCCAGCCCACACTATCCCCAACCCACACATACGTTCTTGCAAAGTGATACTCACACATATGACACACCTCTCCCTTGTAGCCAGTATTTTCACACAAGCACAGAAAGTCATCCCAGGACTGAATGCATCTACCTTCATGTTCACATGGGTTTGGGGTGCACCTGAGGACCAAAGAAGTTACAAGGTTCTTCTATTGAATCTATGTTTGTGTATGTGTGTGAGAAAGAAAGAGACAGGAAGGATGTGGGACTCACATAAACATCTCTGGGGTTTGGAAAACCTGAAATAGATCTAGGCCAAGGGTGTTCAAAGGTTCGGTGAAAACCAAGATTGGTTAATCACTTGAATCGGGTGTCGTAGTGCTGTGCTAAAGCAAAAAACTTGAACCCTCACAGGCCTTTATTTGGATAAAATTGAACACCCATGATCTAGGCCTATGATCTATATGTGTTTGTTATAGCTCCCTGAGAATTTCAGGCCATAAACTTTCAGTCCATCTAGAAACATGCAGCAATATCAAAATATATAGCATCAGGCATATAATTTTGGTCACTACAAATATAAGTGTTCCACAACCAGGACTTCGGCATCTACCTGTCAGTGATGCCACATGTGCCCAGCAGTAGTTCTGAGTAGCTTCCCCAGCGCCACTGCAATATGTTGTCAATGTCCACTGGCTCGTTGTCTATGAAGATCTGTTGCATGCAGCCATGGAAGGCATTCAGTTTTGTCTCACACCTGGCTGTGTTGTTGGTCTTAGGACAACCTGGAACCAAGAAGTAAAAAAGGTCCTTCATTGGCAAAAAAAAACACACTACAAGGACAGATATATATTTATCCTTTATTTACCCAGGAGATAAATAAATACCTTTTGCAAGGGGGACCTGGCCAAATGGGAAAGATCTAAGATTATCCATTCTGCCTAAGGCTGTGATGGTGGATTGTGACTTCATGATGTCCCCAGTCAACTTTATTGCTCACCTCCAAAGACATATTGGTCACCAGTGCGCACCATGAAAGGGTTGGTGATTTTGAGAGGAGAGCCCTCGTCTTCATCGATGACCACCGTCACAAAGTTGTCCCTGGCCAGCACTTCTACCGTGTGCCAGAAGCCATCATTCAAGCGGTAACCTGAGGCAAGCAAGCAACCAATGATGTGACTCAGGGGTCCTTCCGGAATATTACATTCATTTCATTAGTTACTCAGTTAAAATATACCTGCAACAACAAACTCCACAGTCCAATGCATAACAGCTGATTTAATTGGATTACTTTTATCCACACCTCCACAGGATAAAGGCTGAGTAAAAGGTAGAACAATTAAGCGATGACTACTTCCTGGAGCTCACCAGCACCAAACTGCAGCTTCTTCTTGCCAGGCTGGATGAGGGTGACGTTAACTTGGCCTTCACTCAGCCCAAGCTCCAGGGTGCCCAAACCATCAGCAAACCTGGTGAACATCAGCAGGCCCGTGTAGTCCCAGGAGCGGAATTTGAACTTCACTGCCATGCGCGGTTTACGGTTGAGCCCTGGCAACTGCAGATAGTTGTTTGGCCCAGCAAAGGTGAAGGGCTTCAGTATAAGGTCTGTGCAGGCGTAGCGTATGCTTCTCTGGGAGACCAGGGTGAGGGAGTAACAAGGGGTTTAAGACACAAAACAATCCATCAATCTCAAGCTTAGAGAGATGTATAATATGTACAGTCCAAATAAGGACATTTTATAGAAATGTTGTTCCATGGATACTGCTGAGCTGGCACATTTCAAATGAAATGCTACACCTGCCGACGAGGAATACGGATCTGTGGTTCCTCCCACTGGGCCATTTTGATGATGTTGACCCCATTGTAGAAGACGTTCTCCAGGCAGCCGCGGAAGTTGCTCTTATCAGGAAGGTGGGGCATGTTAGGTTCAATCACTCCTCCCACATATACCTTTGAATAAGAGTAAATTGCACTCAATGCTTTTTTTAAAGTATGAGCTTGCAACACTATATCACTCAATCCACAGTAATTACGGGATTCTAAAATGAAAATAAATCTATGCTTCATAAAAAAGTGATACCATTAAGTTAAATAGTCCCATGGGCCTGATTTTTTTACTTGGGCATGACATGGCAAAATTTAACCCTATATAACTGAAGGATTGCAGACGCTCAGTGGGTGGGTCGAAGGTGAATGTGCATTCTGTTGCTGAAAGTATCACAGTTTCAGTTCTCAGGGAAATTAGATTCGTTGAAACTAATTCTGCCAGCCCCTATGCCGCATGCCACATAACCACTATTGTCGTATATTTAGTTTGTGGTTACAAAGAACATGTGATCACACCCATCCTTTAACGGTTGACCACACCCACCTGATTATCTAGGTCCAAGTAGGTGAACTCCCCATTGCAGATGACACTCTCTGTATGACTGTCCACTGTCAGGTTGACCTGCCGTCCATCACGCTTGATAGTGACATAGTGCCAGTGTTGGTCATCCAGGAGGTTACCCACAGTCACTGTGGTCAGGCCGTCTACCTGGTGGACAGGGCTACTCCCTGTGTAACACAGGAATGATTCAGACATATAGTTCAAAATAAACCATCTGGATTTTATTTTTTTATTTATTTATTTTTTATTTTTTTGTGGGAAAAACCTCCTGGAGTCATGTGTCTCCATTTAAATAGTCAGGTGGCCAAATGTCAAAATGTAATATTAGAGTAAGGGAACCTGAATAAACACAAAACACATTTATTGCTGCTAAAGGTGGTGCAACCAGTTTTTAGGTTTAAGGCGGCAATAACTTTTTCAAATTGGTCATATGGGTGTTTGATAACTTTTTTCATTAAATAAATAAAATAATTTTTAAAATGTGTTTTGTATTTATTACGTTTTGTCTAAAGATTTGAAAGGATACAACACTAAACATTGTGTGGTGGCGGAGGTTTTGTCCATTTTCTGAAACCAGGAAGGACACTACACTATTATTTCTTTTGATAAATTAATTAAGCATGCATGCAATCATTTTCACCAATCATTAAACAAATTGCGTAAAACATGATGGAAGAGGCACGGCTAGTCTGGCTACCACTGATCAAATAGAGGTGCTTTGTTTTACCTTATTCACCAGCGAAGCAGTGGGACCCCAAGACATAGAGACCTTGTGACATCACTCACCCAGGCTGATGTGCAAATACAGGCGGCCATTCTTCAGCTCCAAGGTAAGGACATCCCCCTGCACACCCTCACTGTGCAGCAGCAACCCGTCCCGTTCAAGTGTCTTGAAGTTCAGAGCGATGTGGTCCTTCAGTGTACGAGACTTCCTCCTTGGAAACGTGTAGGCCAACATGTCGTCTCCATAGTACGACATGACGTAGGAGTCTTTCACATGCACAAAATTGGCGGGATGTCAGAAGGCACATTTAAAAATAGCCACTTATTTTACTCTTTGTCAAAACAGCAGCTCCTAAAGCATTGTGTGAACATGGAACTGGTATAGTATGGTACAACCACACCTGTGGTAGAGGTACAAGCACTCAATGTTCAAAAATTTATTTGACAGACAGAAACTAGATAAATATGAATTTAAGTGAATTCTGTGTAATATTAAGATCATCCCACATTTGATTTCTTTTGTTGCACGATTATGAACATTTTTGCTCTTCACTGTATGTAAGTGGTGGAGTTTAACCCTCACCATAGGGGCAGCCGAAGATCTCCAGTCGGACCCCAATTTTACCGCCCCACTGGGTGTTCCAGCCCAAGGGCAGGATACGCAGGTGTTTGGCAGTGAAGGCATAGTGGAAATTGTGCCTCTTCACTTGGTAGTAATTCCAGTTCCCTGACAGTGTCTAAGTAACAGAGAACAACACATTCATAAGCACAAAACTAAACTGAATAATTATGAAACATATCATTAAGAGTGCAGTTTGTGTTAATAATAATTGCGGCTTAATAATTTGAGTTAATTGTCACTGACATGCTGCATCAATCTTAAGATATCAATTTTTCAATCCAATGTTTGATACATGAGACAAAAAAAAATTCCCAAAATGTGCGAAAGTTTGTCAAAATGTATGTTGACTCCATTATTGTACCAGTTTAATAAATCTAGGAAGACATATACCAAACGTATGCATATGATCCTCAACCCCCACTCCCCCATACCGAGTTCCCCCCTCTTTGGATGTAAGGGGTCCAGGAGTCAGGTCGGTCCCCATAGAGCAATGTGTACTTAGTGATCCAGTCGTAGGAGTTGAAGGTGCCCTGGGTGGCGATGGCAACAATACGGTACTTCCTGTGCAGGTCAATCTGGAGCCAGGGCTGCTTGTCAGAAGGAGCTGGGGACCACCCACTACTCCCTGTGCCGAGTACAGCACATACGATAATATTCAGCTCTCTTCTCATGAACACACATTGTAAGCGCTGCACACATAATTAAGTCAATCAATCCATGTATCTATCTGTCTTTTCTCTATTGTATCACTACAATAGACAGATTGTCTAGCAAAGGTAGCTTGTTCCTCTATTGTGTGCAAATATATATACAGTAAATATATTTGCACATAATAGAAGATATAATATAGATATAATGATAGAAGATATAATATATAACGTTTCCATGCCAGTGTTTTATCAAATTATAGTAGGGTATATGTGTCAATATGTGTCAGACTTACCGTACAATCTGGCAAAGTTGGCAGAGTGCAAGATGTTATATCTGGAGGAAGCCAAGAATGAAGATGCATAGAGGTAAGGGGTCAAAGGATCAAGACATGGTCCTGGAGCAGAAGAGACACAGAAAGCCATGTAAACATTTTTTGTTGGTTTTTGGAGCAAGCTATGATGCTTGATAATTAAAATAATTAATTCTACTATAGCCTTATCAATATCATCAAACGTTTCAACAGGGAAACAAAAAACTTAATTTATGAGCAATTTCATGACAAAAGCGCATTCATCTCAAATATGAACACGACACGATTATAATAAGCACCCGGGAGCCCAGTGGTAATTGTGATTTTGACTGGTATACTACAGGCATTATTTTTTTTTGTAATGGACATAACTAATATAGATGGTAGCAAGCTAGGTAGGTAACTTTTTTTGGCCCTGTCCTGGCAAAATAATCCTTTGCTAAATGTTAACAATATAGCTAATATCAGGCTGATAAAGCAGGGGAAATCATTAAAGGGCAAGTGTGACAGTGACTCATTTTGCTACTCCCTCATCTATGCTCCTCTGACACCCCTCAAAACAGTGCCAAAACTTCAAACAAGAAAAACAAGAACTGAGATCTAAGGGGGAAGAGACTTAACAAATGATAAGAAAAAGCAATCTATAAAACTTTATTTGCAACAGTTTGAACTACTTGTTAAAATCGGCTTGTTTTACTTTTGCCTAAGTAAAACAACTTCATTTATATTTTTTCTTTGTTTGTTTTTTTACTTTTTGAAAGTTGATTCTTATGGCACAAAACTGACACCGCCCACTCCTATATATTTGGTCATCGCAGTAAATTTGGAGACATGCATCCATTATCTGAATCTGCAAGTAACTGTAAACATTTCATGTTTGATTACTGGCTATTAACTATCATTTTTATAGCTACTAAATGACAGAATTATTATTATTATTATTATTTTAATAGGACATGACTAATGAAGATAACTATTCCAATAAGGGCGGCACGGTGGTGCAGTGAATGGCGTGTGTGTCCTGTGTTGAATTGGCGGCCTGTCCAGGGTGTATTCCTGCCTCTTGCCCAATTCACGCTGGGATAGGCTCCAGCACCTCCCGTGACCCTGCCCAGGATAAGTGGGTATAGATAGTGAATGGATGGACAATTCCAATAAAGGATTCAAATTAAAATGGCTGTGTTTCTTTGGAAATCGTCACAAATACGGTATTACAGGGAGAATGGAGAGGATTACCACCTTAAAACAATTGCACAGCACTATAGAAGACACATGCGGTAAGAGACCACTGCTAAGAGAGCCTTGGATTTGCTTAAAAATAAATGTATCTACTAAATTGGGTTAGCAATTTATTTAGGGCAGTGGTTCTCAAACTTCTCAGTGGTTCTGGGAGCATCTGTGTATGCTGGGTTTTATACAGCCAATCACAGTTCAGTTAAGGCTGTTGAACACATTCAGTTCTTTCATAATGTATCATTTCCCTTGTCTTTGAATTCTTCATTATCTACCAAATGGCTAGTTTTAATGGTCAGGTGTTCACGCTTTCACCAATTAGGAGTCAATTGAATCACGTCCAATCGCCTGTCACCATGGCCACATTCATGCCACAAACTGCATTGCAAATTCGGGAGAATCCACAGTTCTCCTGCCAGCTGCTTCTTTACACACTGTAGACTGCAGTTAACCTTGCATAGAGCTGAGTCGGAGGAAGACCTTTCATACATGGCTTTGACTGCTATCTAGGGGCGTCTGTTTGACCAGCAGAGGTCGCTAGATAGTGGGACGCTATCTGACTGAACCCTCCCATTCCCCGGGTGATACAATCTCCAATTGCGCATCACCCTACAGAGCTACCGGCCACAGACGACACTGGCACAGTATGGATTCTCTCCAAGGCTGTGTGCTGGGGCCATCCAGCAGCCGGGAAACCAAATAATTTGAGGGTCTAACTATAAAGCCACCTGTGGAGTAAGCTTGAGTAACAGTGTGATCTGCATCATTCCATCACCTGCGTGCAACAGAGAGATCTGAAATTATCACAGTCACAAAACAAAGCTAATAAGGGATACCTTATGGTGTAACAATGTTGCCTTCTGTACAACAAATTGTCTAAATTTAATTGTTAGGGTACTGCAAGTGTGCCTGCATCTGTGGCTGTAGATTAGACAAAATAGACCAGGACATGGACAAAACAGTTACCCGCCAAGGGTGTGGCTGCAGCCATGACAGGCCTCCATTAACCAGCCTCACTCCTCTCAGACAATTGTGGTAAATCAACCCTCATTAATGGCAAGCTAAAAGAAGCCTAGCTAGAGGCAAGAGACAGTACCCAACAGCTAAAAGTAGTCTGAACAGTCTTTCAGCTGCACTGAGGGAAACAAGACCCTGGAAAATGTGAAGACTGGTCCTGTTTATATCTCCACATGTTATTGCCATGGGGTGTCAAACTGCCAACCTGCTTTGTGGGCAAATACTCATTCTGAACCCAGAGAGCAAAGGGCAGTTGAGTAGTAATATCACATGTCATAACCTCTAAGGACGGAAGAGGCTGTGGTGCAGCTAGCCACAACCAACAGATCATGCACTAAACTTCTTTGAGTACAGAGGAGGAACACTACTCTGCTACATGTAGAATTGCAGCTAAAAACACTTGTCAGAGATGCACAGACAGGCAACACTAGGCCATCAATCAACATAGGCCTCTGCATTCACAAACTTGGGGAACTCGGTAACATTGAGGCCTACTTGAGAGCCTTTGAAAAGACAACAAGAAACATAGCAGGATTTGGAGCCCAGCAAAATTATCAGGATTTGGAGCCCAGTGTTGCTTGATAGTACACCACCCTAAAGAAAGAAGTTCTGACCAGCATTTACATAAAGACTCAAAAGTGGTGTCTCAATCCAGCCAGACCCACAAACAACTAAATGTTTTAGCTGATATAGCTAACCAGGGCATTGCTGAAACAACCTGATGTCTTGACCACTGAGTGCTTCTCGAGGGCCCTAATGTAGGCAGCTCAGAAGATGACCATCTTTGAACAGTCTGAAAACGCAGATTAACTTCAGACTTTTGGAGGCACACGAGGTAAATTTAGATCTGCTAAAGTCCACAGTGGACAGTGAAGGCCCATCCTGAAAAGAACCCTGCCTGTTCCTCTTGTGGGTGTTATTATAAACCTGATACTTCCTTATTTGAGAATGTGCAGTGGATAAGTATCTAATGTGTGCAATCTAAAAACCAGACATTCACATTAAAATGCCTGTTCAAAAAAGGGAAACACTGCCTGGTCTTATTTTTCATGGGCGCTTTTTCTTCTCAGATGGGCGTTTTCTCCACATTATGAAAGAACACTTTGCCACAAATCGAGACCCCAGAAAACAGAAGGGCCATTGAGGTTTTTGGGAGGTGTTTCGTTGCTGGTAGAGTTCAACACAGAGTTTAAAATTATGAATGGATTGCTGTAATAATAACAATCATGTCATGTCTTTCTATATCCTCAATGCATTTGACTCTGATATATTGCTCTCAATACAGACCCATTAAGTTAAAGGTACATATATTTTCAAAAAAGCCCAAAAAAATTCACCTTGTTTTGAGGTGGTTTTTACTGTACAGGCTAACATACAGGAAGTTATCTCATTTATATGAACATTCAAAATGGTCCCACCTTCTAAATGGCAAAACACAACATCCTTCAACTAATTTGTATTTATGCATCCATAATTTTAATATAAATGGATGTCTAAAAGAGCAAATCAACATTAAACTCTTGTTTAAAATCCTTGAGAAAATGGCTGCAGTGATAATGTAGGCATATAGACCTATACGGCGATGACAAGGCTCTCATTTTGCTTGGTAAGGATAACAGGTGCAGCTCTTTCTGCAACTTTCTGCAGCTAATGCAGGCTACATCTCTCTACCCTGTGTGTGACTTGCACTGTGACTGACACACTAGAAGGAGAGGATATGCACTCTGCCTTGACACATGCCCTCCACTGTAACCACAATATAAGACAAGACAAAAACAACATCACACTTCTCACCCCAGCATCTGAAGAGTTTTTTTTTTTTTATAGTGTATGCATTCTGTCTTCCCATGGGTATTGCCTAAAGATGGTGAAACATTTTGTGGTTTTTTTTTTTTTTGTTCAGCTTTGAGAAACAAGCCATGTTTGTTTGTCTTGGTGACCCCATCTCACACCCATTACTTACAACTCTATCAGTTAACTTTTCAAATTGTCTATTTATAATATGACTGGCTTAATACGAGGCATTCTTGCCCTTAAAGTTTGTAGATTAATCAAGTAATTCACCTCATTTAGCAAAATTCTTCCTGTAAATAGTGAAAATGTGTATGTAAAGTTTTATCCATTTAAATTTTTACATTTATTTAAAAATTGCTGATGTGGAGCTCTTTCAGCTTGTGGCTCAAGACCACAGATTCACAAATCATAGATACATAGCTCACCGATTATATATCTCCCCATCTCTTTCACATCTCTGTCTTGCTCAGATAGAAACCACTGCGTTTCTGGACATTTAAGCTTTAAATTATTTTATTTCATTTTATTGTTGTCTTGATGCATGATGCAATGTATGAACTTTTATGTTGCAGCAAGCTTTTTTCTAGGTTTTTGACCACAGTATTTGACCACAGTATTTTGCACAAACAGTGGGTGACTGCCATAGTTCCGGCTTCATGTAGGGGAGAGTCACCATAAAAGTAATGCTTGACAAATGTAAGACGGTCAATGACTGAATGTACAATGCAGCTACCGTAGCCATTTCAAGTTTGTACATGTGCATTTAAGTCCTCTATCACCTCCCAAAGTAACAGAGCAATGTGATAACCTTTGCAGGAAATATTTCCAAAAAACTGTTTGAGTGAGCTAAATAAAAATCTGTTTCGGAAGTCATTTTTGGATATAAACTTCATTTAAAAAAGTTATCCGATCTTAAAAAGTTAATAAGGTTCTCAGAGTGTATTCTAGTGCGACAAAAAAGTGATGAAATAATATACAATGTCCCCATCTATATAAATGTAACAGCTGTAACAGTCATGCCACCTCAGAGTTTCTATAACAAACAACATGCTTTTTTGCTGCTATGTTTACAGAATGCCATCTACAGAAAACAAGAGGGGACACACACAGTATACAACTGCCAGTTTCAACATTTCAAGTTTCAACATTCAATTCAACACATTTTGCAAAGTTAATTGATGATAACCTGTTTGTCTCAATCGTATTGCTCCACTAGGCTTGTTTAAAGAAAATGAATTAAATCGTATCATTTCAAATCATTTTTCTAGCACTTAAAAACATCTTAATATATGCTACATCATATTACCACAGTCTTGCTTGTGTACATGGCTATGGCTATGGCTAGGTCCAGGTGTTCCATTCAACAATGTGGAACATACAACTAACAGGGAGGAACTCGGTAGAAAATTAAAAAAGAAATAGACACATACAAATATATTCAGATGAACACAATCAAAGATGTTTTTTTATGTTTTAATTTGATTAAGGTAATGATATATTTGTCATTATTTGATTATTATTGGTGGTAATTTCACCTGGTTATAATTCACTCCACCATGTTTTCCACTATTCCACCCTGTCAGGGTTGTATTTTCAACCAATAATCAGCCTATGAAATGTTAAGCATTTTTGAGTGATATTTTGCAGGGTTAATAACACAGTCACACCTACTCTGAACATAGCACTGGATCCAAAGTGCACCCAGTAAAACAAGACCAGGTTAAAACCTAGTATATGACTGGACCTAACACACGTGATCATGCCGACCAATGGTGTAACTTCATAACTTGGCCAACCAATGGTGTAACTTCATCACTCAGACACTCAGTCGCAGACATTCACGTTTGTAGGGCTGGCCCCACTGTTGCGGTCCAGCCAAAAATTGTATGTAAATTCAAACATGGTGCCAATGGCAAGTTAAACGAGGCGATCCCTATCATCCATGCTCTTGTCTGACTTGTTTATTTCAGAAGCTTTCTCTCTGCTCTCACTGCCACATACACAGACACACACACACACATGCACATGCACACACCCACACACACACATTACAGCTCATTCACAAATGCTGCCACTGCAGCACAGCTACTAATATATTTACCAAGGCTCGCTCCAGATAATTCACTCCTTTTGCAAAGCAGCTCAGATGTAGCCAGTAGTGCTGGTCTGGTTGTGCAAGCTGCAATTTAATATAATCAAATCCTAAATTTTCTGAAGCCTGTAATGGCATCCAAATATATTCCTATTTCTTATTTAAATCTGTGCTTGATACTGCAGCAAGCTGACAAGGGCAAAGGCTTGATCATGGCCATAGTGCTGCAGAAAAATTGCACTGTGAGCACAACAGCCCATAAAGTAGAACATTCTGGAAAGGAACTACTGGAATTTTTCTGCTCCAATCTTTTGTAGAATCTTTTTGAGGAGTGAGTCCATAGAACATTGATGTAGTTCAGTCAGGATACATTACAAATGTATATTCAAAAGGGCTGTATTGACCATTGCTATTTAAAGTTGTTCATGAAAAATGTTTCCACATTTTGGCCTCCTCTGCTTCAAGAGTTCATCTAAAAGGGCACCACATTTCTTTCTAATTATTTTCCCAAATCTATATGGCCCAGACGAACCAAGGTTATGACATTTGGTGGATGAATTCTCTTCATTGTCCTCTTCTGAAAGACGAGGGGATCCTATACCAGAGCACAGCACTGTCCACTGATACAGAAGAAATAAACAGGCTTTGTGATTTTGAAGAATGTGAAATTGGAAAACTGGAGCAATCCCATTCATACAGTGAATTCATTAGACAACCATGTGAAAATATAACATCGAAATGTGAATCACAAAAGTATTAACGTTTGATATGAAAAGTGGTAGGGAGCCACCCAGGGCCAGATGCCTGCCGGGTCTATTAATACGATCAAAGTTAAGCAGAGGGTAATGCTGTAGATGGCCAGTGGTTTCCATGCCAGAGAAATCAGAATGCCCAAGGCCATACTGCGTACATTCTGATGTGTACTGAAGCATCGTATCTGCTGACGTTTGACCAAATGCCTATAAATTCATTGTATTCACCATAGAGGTCTTTTTTGGCTTACCATTCTCTTTGTGATTTCTGAGCTCACCAGCACTCTCTTAATCTTAATGTTTCAAACTGTTGATTTTGGCTAGCCTAAGGTTTGGCCTATGTCTCTGACTGTGTCTTATTCCTCCTCCTTCACTTTCCTCGGCACAACTCCAGTCATCACATTGACAAATGCCAATAACAGACTCCAAAGGTAACCAAAAGCCTAGACACATGATAAAATGCTGGCAGCTCTCTTATACATGCACTAAGGAAGTAATTGAACACGCCTGACTAATCAGAAACACCTATGATGCTATTATTCCGAGACGTTATGATGTCCCCTAAAATGGGGTACTATTTATAAAATGTGCTGTAATTCCTACACGATGAAACCAAAATGTATAAAAATGAATAGTTGGATTACAAATCTAAAATCATGGAGTACATAACCAAATCAATGAAAAATATATGTCTTTGTCCCAAACATTATGGTTCTCACAACAATATATATATATATATATATATATAACCACAACCATATCTGACTGAAGTCCCAATGACATCATTCGGGTTTGAAATTCTGGCCGCATTACAAAAAGCAACATCGATAAAATACGATGAAGTCATCGTGAAAATAATGACGACAATAAGCTCATTATTGTAGCCCCTGAGGTGTGCTGCGCACTACCAGGCGTGAACAGATTAGAAATGCTTCTGCTAATTTTCTCTCCACCGCATCACAGTCGCAAATTATGCTACATGTCTGAATATACACTGGTTATATAAAAATTATATGCTTTCATATAGATAGACAAATAGCTTGATTTTAACCGTATTTAAAATCTTAATTAGAGGCAAACCTCCAGACAAGGGAAGAGAACATTTTCGGAAGAAAATTACTGCAGTGGGGTGGTCCCGCACGCGACAGTTCTGCGAAAACTGCCGGTTTTGGAAACGCATAATCATCAGTCCTCTCATATGATAAAATCAGAACACACTTAACAGCAGAACACGAATTGCTAATGCTGCGTACTTTTTTACGTTTGCTCCCACATAACAGGCTAAGCGAGACACCTCATGGATGAACTCAAAGCACTGCAATGCAGAAGAGTTGTCGGGCAGACTACTTCGTGGGCATCAGCAATGGGACGATGCTCATACGACTTTTGATGCCTGCCCTACGTTTCTGCACTAACAGTACACAGCATGGCTGTGTCATCTTCGAAGGTCATTTATGTTGTTAAATTAGAAAAATAATTTACACTCAGCCCGCAATGCGTGTTTCTATTTCATAAACATCCACACCATATCTGTCCTGTTATTATTCCACGCCATAGAACTACATAGGTCTATATCATCGGTTATAACAATAATTAGAGCAAATGCATAGAATGTATAAGTACAGTAAAATATGACATAACTTACGTGATGAGCAATGCTGCAAACCTATAAAAATTAAGAGGCTTGCGCTCAGTGTTTTATAATTCATCCTTTAGTGAAGAATGGTATTTCTTCGTACGTTTAAGATGTAAACAATTATTTTGGATGATATTTTCTCCTTCTCGCTTGCCAGAACAGCATGCTTTGCCCCCCCTGAGCCCAACTTTAACTCGCGCAGCTCCAACTCGTTCCCGGGAATACAGCTTGTCACCTTCGGGGCGGGGGCGAGCATTTGCTAATGCTGCACTGGCTCTACGCGGGGAGCGCGCATAATCGCCGTTAGTAAATCCTATAGCTAGCACTCGAGGTATGCCGCTCTCTTATTTAAGGACCCTATCTTGGAAAATTCGTGTATATCCTATAGAATTCCTTGAATATTAATTAAACCCTTTCACAATGGAGGTGTATGGATTTGGCAATGTCCCAGCAGGGAGAAAAGGAGGGGGGAGTTCAATCGCGTGCTAGCGCGCAGATTTTGTGCCTGGCTTGTAGCCTCCCTTTTGCTTTGGACACACTGCACCTTTTCTGCCTCATGTCCAGTGTCAACTCTAACAATATTAATTCAGCTGTAAAGTGGGACCAAATTTAAGCTTAGAAAATTCTACTTGAAACAGCATTAGAAAATATAGGGAGTATTGAAACTTAGTGTTAGGGTCTTTCTCATTAGTTCTACAAATACATTTTTGTAATAAAAATCAATAACTACAAATTGCACAGGCTATAAATACAAAGAAATCAAAATAGCAATGTCCAACGTACAGTAGGTTCTTCCAATATTTTATAAATAATTATTAAATAAATCTCAGTTAGTTTGTTACAAAATATGTCCCGAGACATAATTTTCGGAATCTGTGTTTCTAAACCAATTCAATTTTTTGATCTGATACACACCAACAATAAAGATTATCCCTGGTAAAAAAAAAAAAGTTGCTTAATTTTTTAAAAAATATTTTAATTGATTTCAGTTTGATGTTAGTAACATTTAACATTAACATTTATATATTTTTTTAATTTTGTCTTAGCCATGATGTCAAATATTTTAATAAAAATAAATCCATTTTCAATAATTTCATATATCATATATTTTGGAAAAGTATATTACGTTGATTAATTAAAGCTATTTGCAATGACATTTCCAATATTTTTGCGAGACAAACTGTGTCACAGAAAGTGTTTTAAATATATAAATACTTTAAAAAATGTAAAGGCATACTATACTGGATTTTTACCTTGAAGATATTATGATATAACCATGCTATAACCATATCTATAATGCAAAGGCAATCTCTTTCTATACGCACTTTAGCCACTACCTGTATTTGTTATTCTAAAATGTGTTTGGAACGTTTCTGGGTGTTGCGCTGTTTTCTGTGTGAAGAGTGCTGAGTATAGCTGCATAGCTAACAAGTGATACAGATACAGCAAAGAAAAAAGACAAGCCGACAGAGCTTGTTCATGAACTGGAGTTATACTTGGAATTGCTTTTCCTCGGTGGTGTCAGCTGACGTTCAGCAAAGGGGATTAAAAGCGACTCTGAGTTGGCTTGTATTATGTTGGACCTGTAGCCTAAGTAACATTATCGGCAGTGTGAAGCTGGCGACAATAAGGACTTTCGCGAGGATCTGAAATTTAATCATTTAAAGTTCCAATAATAAAAATTACTTTTTATTACAAAATAATAGAATGAATTAAGCTATAATCAAATCTGCATTCTTACTGTTGCTCATGTTTGCTCATTTCACAGTACTAATGTTACCTTTAGCTATCAAGCTAGCTACATTAGGTGGGGTAACTTACTTGGTGTGAGTGGGTGGGTTTGAAGACGGAGGAGGAGACTTCCTTGATTGTCAACACAGGCTAAGAAATCCTGCGTAGTATACCTTTAAATGTAACTATGCTCCTTCGTCATGCCTATAGTGACCTACCGCTGCAGTGACCTTCTTCCTCTGTTGACTCTGAAGCAAAACTTTTTTTATTTTAAAAAGCACAAAAACTTTGGCTATCTTGCACCACAAATGAAAACCACTAGTTACTCACAAAAATAGGATGGCCAGGTTACGGTTTGTGAAGAAGTACCTAAAAGAGCCTGAAATATCAAATCAAGAGCCTTGATTGTTTGGAAGCGGATGCGGTAAGTAATTTCATTAACATGTAATTTAATCTATG
Source organism: Anguilla rostrata (assembly GCF_018555375.3). Classification (NCBI taxonomy): domain Eukaryota; kingdom Metazoa; phylum Chordata; class Actinopteri; order Anguilliformes; family Anguillidae; genus Anguilla; species Anguilla rostrata. Next base: position 31,715,921 of record NC_057934.1, read on the forward strand.
CAACATTTTAAAGAGAGATGAATAAACAGCCCCCACGAAAGCCAGCTATTATTAACGGCAACTTTGATTGATTGAGCAAAATCAGCAGGTTGCTGGTCAGCAGCTAAGCTAGGATTGAATAGGCTATTTCCCACATGCATAACGTTTTATTCAGTGGCGACTGGTGCGCTGAAAATCGGTGGGGCACAAAACTTTCCTTTAAACTAATCATTGGTCTCAACCTGTTTTCATTAGTAATTTTCCTTTATAATCAAGCGTGCCAATGATCGAATTAATTAAATGGCAAGTAGCCTAACACACAGCGTCTTCATACCATGTTAGGGGGATTAAATCATAAATTCAATTTATCCGTTAAAAATCCTTTTTAATCACCAAGTAGTCTACACTTAACAAATAGGATACACCAGTCTGTTATCTACCGTGTTAGCTTTCAGAATAACCAGCAAAAACAAAACCTGCACTTCAATTTTGTTTACAATCTACACATTGCAGATATTTGCCATGAATACGAGTGCGGAGAAAGAAGTGCATCCGCGAATAATGTCGATTAAAAATGTGCACAATTTCGTACTGCAAATGAAAATAAATGTAGGCTATAAGGCCTAGGCTCCTCGCTAAAACTGCCTATTTGGGGAGAGCTGGCTTTATATGATAGTATTGAGTAGCCTATTTTGTGGATTAATTGTATTGATACTCAAGGAAAATCAGGGGAAGATTCCACCACTGCTTAGTGATTAAAACAGATTTTTCTAAATCGCATTTACCATTTAATCTCCCTAACACAATACGAAGAAGCTGTGTCCCTTGATTAGTCAGATGTTTGCATGCTTGTTAATCACTGAAAATTAATTAAAACAGTTTGAGATCAATGATTAGTTTAAAGGAAAGTTTTGTGCCTCACCAGTTTAAGAAAGATGGATAAAGGAGGAACAAAGTGAGGACAAGAGGAGGATGACCGATTATGTTTGTGGGTAAAAAAAATTCTCAGCATTAATGACACTTAATAAACCTGAAATATTTTATGTAAAAGCTTGCATCAATAGTATACATTTTTTTTAAAACATTGTTTTCCTTATTTACAATTATGTGCACAATACATTAAAGATACAACTATTTTGAGCTGAGCCATTCATTGGTTTACTTTTTTCACCCACCTCCCACCGGATCTCAGGGTCCACCCACCTCCCAAATCCCAATTTAACCTTTAACCTGTGTGTGTGTGTGTGTGTGTGTGAGTGCGTGCGTGCACTTTGGCTAATTGTGAGTGATAATATTTGGGAAAAATCATTTTGGGAAAAATTGTGATCTGAAAATTAAAGCAACATTTTTTATATTTTTTGTTTGTTGAAGATTTGAAATGAACATAAATGGAGCATGCCAATACCTACTGTCCTGGAATATGTACAGTAGTGTAATATTTGCTGTCAGAGTCTTGGATTAAAATTCGTTTTTTATATTTTTGTTTGTTGAAGATTTGAAATGAACGTAAATGGAGCATGCGAACACCTACTGTACTGGAATATTTACAGTAGTGTAATTTTTACTGTCAGAGTCTTGGATTAAAATTCAACTGTGCTTATTAGATGACAAGGCATTTACCCCTTAAGTCCATTTTCAGGCCAGAGTGGGTTAATTTGCATTCATTCTGTTTTTTTATTGTTACATTTTCAATCAATCCGGTCACATGATACACCGTTTTAAATTGTTAAAACTCACGGTTCAAAATCTATAAACTATTTTATGATGCCAATGTTTTAGAGACAACAGTTCCTTCTTTTGTAACAGGAGGGGTGGCAAAACGAGCTTGGTGGTCCTCACTTTCTTTGTGTTTTGGAAATCCACAGATGACACATCACAATAAAGTCAGTATGCTTGTCACGGTAAGAATCCATGGTTATTTTTAGTACCAGATAAGTGCTAACTTGGAGAAACCTACATAGAATGTCCATTATTTACTTAAAAATTATCTGGAGGAATTATCATTGTTGTCCATTTCGCCATTGCATACACGCCAAAAATATTGTGCAGCAACGAATGTTGTTATCTCCAGTTAATATAGAACCTCTGGAACAAAATGAGCCCACCTAGTAGCTTCTCTGACCCAGCAGTCCCCAGACTCGCAATGACTCAACATGGACAGTACAGTATAACTTCTGCCTAGTACACTGTGTGCCAGTGGTAAGGTATTGCAGTGTTAACTGAGAAGCATTTTAGATAATTAAATTATGTGGGATAAGGAGAGGGAGAGGAAGGGGGGGGGGGGTCTGCCAGGCAGGGGGAAAGCAAGCCACTACTTCTTCCTTGAGCATGTAGTATAAAGTATATAGAATTTTGCTCCTCGAATAGCTTGTAATATCATTAGGTTACCAAGTGTCCTTTTGCAGTCTCCAAATGGCTTTTTGGTAACCTGCCCAGACATAGCTCAGAAAAAACTGGTATCATCATCAAATTTGTACCAGAATTTTTCCAGTGTTGTGGCTGTGTCTGCATTGTGTTTCTAAGCCCACCAGATACAGCCTCAAGCGTTTGTATCCACTCAAAAAAAAAATCTTTTAGTTGAGAAAAAAACTTGCATTTCCACAGTGTTTGAACTTCTGTTACTTTGTTTCAGTAATATTTAGAGTAATTCAGTAATTTTAGAGAAAAAAACTCCAAAGGCTTACATGTGTAGTTGCAGAATGCATCAGTACTAGCTATTCACAAACTCTTTTTTTTTTCCATCAGTGCCATTAACCAAAGTCAACGATACACAATCAGCGCAAAAATACAGTAGGCTGATTATCTGGTTAATCATTTGTTTTGCATGACATGCTCCTGGGGTGAAATGATTGTGGAGATTTATATATTAGCTTAATTTTTGTATGTGTTTAATTTTCACATACTTATGCCCTGCTAAAGTGTAAGGGCTATCAGCCCTCTTTAGCCCCAAAAATACTGCAGAAATAGTAATGAAGTGATTAAATAATAGACATGTGAATATTATGTTGTTGTCACAATGAGACATGGCTTCTGAAACAAACCTGACTGTTTTAGAGTGAAAGGTAGATGATACTGTGTTCTGTGTTCAAATTTGGTTTGGCTGGGTGACCACAGTCATAAACAAAAACACTGTGAAAAGAGACACAGTGCTGAGAAAGAACTGGTTTGCCTTGCTTTTCTTCAGAGTAATCCAATTACCCTGTGGTTTTGGGGCCTGTGGCTTCTCTCTATTAATCACAGTGTTTTCAACACGTTTCAGTTTTGCTCATCAGCTTCTTAAATGGAGAAAATAAGAAAAAAAGTTTAAACATCTCATCGATGTGCACCTTGCAGATAGGAGATAGGAAAAGTGTAACAGTAATCACATTATCTAGACAAATATGGCATAGGCAAAAGCATGGGCATGAGATCACATCATTAGTACATATCAGGAAACAGTTGTGACTTAGTTATAGCCTGAGCTCTGTTCTCACACAACACCCAGAAATATATTCAGTAAACCCCTGCCCAAACCCATCATGCCAAGATATTGACCAATATGGTTGTTCTCTTTCCTCCCATCATCCTCTCCTTTGGTTGAACTCCTGAAGTCTGTTGCTGTCATAGAGTAAACTGTCTTACATTAATACAGTGCATTCAAATAAGTAGAGTAAATTTTGCAACACAAAAACAGCATTTAACCTTGGCAATTCACGATTCTCTTTATAGCCCAACAATTGAAGGGATCATGTCAGTAATCTTAAATTATGAATTGTTTAAGGTTACAATGTGTAGTCACATTATGAAGATTGCCTTGTGTTTATTGTGTTGTAATATTCAAGATGGTCTCGAGTTAAACCTTGTCAAAAAAAAAAACTTATCGAAGGCACATGCACAATCACATGATATTCCATTATTATTATTGGAAATTCTGTACTCTGGCCTTAGATTCACACTCCCTATTCTGGTTTATGTGCAAAATAAGGTCTTGCTTAGGCCTGATTAATCTACTGATTGAATATTGCTCAGGTTTTTCTGCCATACCAGAAGGATCTGGCACTGCTATTAGTTTATAGGTGCTGTTATGAATGGAATAAGGTGTGAGGTGGGTGTTTATGATAAGAAATAGTCCTGTATTTATTAAATATACTTTGGATTATTGTATTATACATATTTTTTAAATGTATTTCAATGGATTTTTTAAATGAAAATATAAGTATCATTTACTTAATTTGGCTAAATATTATGTGTGCATCACAAGGATGATATAGAATATACGTGTATGAGGTCATCAGAAGTGACATGGGAACATTCAGAGGCTACAGTAATGACATGGTCAATATAAAATATTTCATTACGCATCAAATCATTACCTATCATTACCTATTCTGTGAGCTTCTGCTCATTTTACTGTAAAGATGTTAAGCCGATGAAATTGTATTATGCACTCTCTTTGATCTCTGAAGTGCCAAGCAGAAAGCAGAGAGTCAGCAGTCAGATCACTGATGTTGACTGATAGGTTACTGCTGGGTCAGATGGGCTTTTTTTTTGTTGTTTGTTTGGCAAGAATGGCAGCAAGAACACTAAAACACACCCACAGTACAGTCCAGCTCTTCACTTCAACACCAAATCATCGGGCAACTTGCAAAGCAGGTTAGTGAACTTTATTTAATCTTGGTTGTTCCTTTCTTGCCTCTTGATTATAAGCTTTTCTATATATTAAAAAAGAGATCATTAAAATGCATATTTTACAAAGAGCACCTATACAATATAATTTGGCAACATATGTTGGTCTAATATTTTCAAAATGTTCAAAGAAATATTATCATTCCTTAGAAAATAATAAGATGATCTGCAAGAAAATGCAATATTTATTTTGTATGGAATTAACACGGATATTTATTTAGCTCTTGCTGGAAACCAGAAAAGACATACTTATTTGCAAACGTGCAAAGTCCGACACGCATTGAGAAAAAATGTAAAATGGCTCACTTCATGAATGTATATTTCTGCATTTAAGTGGTACAACTTAAAGTATCTTCTCTTTTTAAAATGCATGTGCTATTTTTAAAAATGTATATCAATATTAAATGCAAAGGTGCTAGACGTACACTAAACAGGAAAAGTATTTTACTTTTGTTAATCTGGCCAATACTCAGACAACTCAAAATAGTTTTATTGTTTCATTATGATGCTTTGGTCTTCCTTTAATTAATGTTTTACGTAAATTTTGAACTTCAGTCTTTCTGTGTGTTAGCGGCTTACAGTGAGACGAATAGACTCACAGTAATGCATCAAAAACACACAATTATTTCCAGTCAAAGTGTATGTTAATGTGAATACACAAATAAAAAATATTGTAGTCATTAATATTATGATATCCTTTGCACTATGTTCATTAAAGTGACTTATTATTGTTACAGTAAGCACCATGCATATAGCAATTTTAAAACTATTTTAATATCGTGTACACACACACCGATAACCCAAAAAATAAAGGAAACACCAACCACCGCATAATTTCTCTTTGTAATGTTCTCAGCGAACTGCTTGTTCACCCCTTAAAGTTAACTGATACAGAGTCTGTTTTGCCTCGCAAACCAATCTCAAGCCAACGCATGGACATCATGGTAAATGCACATGCAGTTTTGACCATAGTTTTTCATGCTTTTACATAGCTGATTATGCTTTTGCTTTGGTGTTCTATCTGCAATTGCTGAATACACTCCTAATATGTGTTGACTCTAACAGTTTCCAGGTCTGTTAGGAAACATGACATTTAGATTATAACCTGTACACAAGCCATAACACACCAGCAATATTAAAATTGCCACAGTGAACCTAGGGTTTGTTTGTGTATAATGTGTGGTTAGAAGAAATGTCTTTGGTTACCAACTCCTGTTCTATCTTTAACAATATAGTTGCTGAGTGTGCGGTGGTTCTTACTAACATCAGATGCTCACATACTGTAATCCTGTTACTTAAATCCACTGAAATGTAATAATATAAGTATAATAATTCTGTTTACAATGTGTTTTGATGCCATTTTAATATTATTTATGCAGTTTTACAAGTTATAAATTTTGAACTGTGGGGTCAATGGGGACGCAAAATTTAAGATGCCTGCGTATACTTAAAATGCCTACAATGGAACATGCCTTCAAATGTTGTTACACGTTTGTGACAGTATTAATCAATATTGATGTTTCTGTGTTCAATAATATGCAGCATAGTGTGGAGAACAGTAAGAAACAGTATCCAAGAGTGTATAAAAAATACCTTTGAATACACAAGTAATTATTATATAATTTCAAATAGTTTCTCCCAGTCAATGTTGTTTCTATTAAAATGTAAATACTGCAACATGTTTAACAAGTTAGACTATTTTTGATTACTGTTTTTCCTGTTATTAATAAGATGAATATCAATTATGATGTGAGAGTCTTACCTTTTTGGACATCCACAGTTTTGTAATCATAACTTCAATGCTAATACAAATTAAGAAAGGACATTACTCCAATACCTACTGCTTTCAGACAACAAAACGTGTTATCTTCTGCTATTTTGCCTCAGATCAAATGTAACAAGGCTATGGAAGGGCTCAGCTAAAAACTACTCGGCGCACGCCAATGACTGATTTATAGAGCTTAGTCTACCCACAACTTCCCGATGTTTAACGAACGGCAGACGCTGGCACGCAACTGTAGTTTGGTTATGATTAGGCTTCATCAGAAGCTTACTCACAGGCATCACACAACTAATATTTTTAAAAGGGGACAGTCACGAAATTTACAAAACAGTTTTACTTTGCTATTAAGTGGGTTTCACTTGCATTTGTGATTTTTAAAAAAATATACATTATCGTTTTTAACATTCTTTTGTTCCAATTTTTGAACTACACTAATGCCAATGGGCCAAAGTGTATGATACTGAGCTTACACAAAACCCTTCCAATCTGACTGTATTATGCTACCACAGAAAATGCCCTATAGTTACCTCTGTCAAAGGTGCCCTCTTTTCTGATTCTACAAAAAAGTAACACTGACTCCCTAACATGAAAAAAGTAGGTTCCATAAGAACAGTGGTATGCTGTTTTCAATCCGTGTGTGCTCATTTTCATTCCGAGCACAATTGCAATCCCAGAATTTTAACAAGATGTAAATTTTTCTTAGTTATGCTGTTCATGTTTTGAGGGTTTATTTACCCTTTGAATCTACATTTTGTCAGAAATATCTATGCTTGCCATGAAGAATAGTCCCATAGTTGCGTTATGATATACTGCAAACAATTTCATAAAGACAGGCAAAGAAATATATTTTACTCCTTATTTTCCTCTATTATTGCATGTTTGTCACACTGAATGGTCTCAGATCTTTACGCTAAATGAAATATTAAAGGGAACCTGAGTAAACACAAAAATTAAAATTAAAAATTTCATTTATTTAATGAAAAGATTATCTAACACCGGTATCACCTATGTGAAAAAGTAATTGCCCCCTTAAACTAAATAACTAGTTTCACCACCTTTATCAGCAATAACTGCAACCGAACGCTTCCTGTAATTAGATATCAGTCTTTCACATCTCTTTGGAGGAATTTTAGCCCACTCTTTGCAGCACTGCTTTAATTCAGACAAATTTGTAGGAGCATGAGCTCGTTGTTTCAGGTCCTACCACAGCATCTCTATTGGGTTCAAGTCAGGACTTTCATTTAGTTTCTTTTCTGACATTCAGATGTAGATTTGCTTCTGTGTTTTGGATTATTGTCTTGCTGCATAATCCAATTACGCTTCATCTTCAGCTCATGGACATTCAGACATTCTCCTTAACACATTTCTGATACAGAGCAGAATTCATGGTTCCTTCAATAATCGCAAAGTCATACAGGTTCCGAGACAGCAAAGCATCTCCACACTACCACCACCATGTTTGACTGTTGGTATGACAATCTTATTGTGAAACGCTGTATTTTCTTTACCCTAGACATAATGTGACAAAATCTTCATCCAAAAAGTTCCACTTGTGACTCATCTGTCCATTGAACATTATTCCAAAAAGCTTTGGGATCATCATGTGTCTTTTTTGTAAATTTGAGATAAGCATTGATGTTTTTCTTGGTTGGCAATGGTTTCCACCTTGCTACTCTCCCATGAATCCCATTTTTGCCCAGTCTTTGTTATTGTGATTGACTGTTTCCCTTTGTCCAATATAATATTATATTTTGACTAAAGATCCGAAACCATTCAGTGTGACAAATGCACAATAATAGAGGAAATCAAGAAGGGCACAAATACTTCTTCACAGCATTTGGTAGATAATGAAGAATTCAAAGACAAAGTAAATGATAATAAGGCAAACCTGCCTTGTGTTAACAAGCTTAAGGAAAAATGCATTAAAGAACTTAAACACTTGTTCAACAACCTTAACTGAGCAAGAAATTTTGCTGTAACAAAAAACAGCCTATGCATGGGTCCCGGGGGCCGAGATTGAGATCCCCTGCATTAGACAGTTAAAATGATTAAGGGACAGTAGCAGTGAAATGCCGTAGTGGAAAGTAAGCCAATTCTTACCGAAGGCATTTTTCTGGCTGTGAAGACCAGCTGCTGTAGTACACTCAAAACATTTTAGCTGAGGTGTGGTACACCATGCACGCACCATGAACTGTTCTAATTAAAGTATCAGAGGTGCATAAAGGTTTGTCCTGACAGATTCAGCACAGGAAACTGTAGTTGTTCTCATAATTAATATAATTATTATAATTATTCATTTGTCCAGTTCGGATTAAATTGTCAGAAATGCATAAAGGTTCTACTAGAAAAATCCAACACAGGAACAGTTGTTCTTTGTATAACACCAGCACTTGTATTATTGATTTGTCCTGTTTTAATGAAACAGTATCTAAGTAAAGAAAAACAGAAACATTTCTTACAAAATTTTTAATGAATAAAATTGCTTTTCATTTCAATGAAAAGAAATGGTACAATTTAAAAACCTTCCAAAAATACTATTTTGAACATGAAAGAAAATGACGGCATAAATAAAACTAAATAAATCTGATCTCCCCAGCATCTGAGGATGGACAAGCTTTTATCGGTGACTGAAGATTATGGCTACTTTCAGAGTGACAGCTCTGAAATGCCCGAGATGCCAGAGATGTGTGAAAGCAGCAGTGCCCAGGAGCTCCAAATCAAGGTGTTCCAGATGTGCATCTTCATAGTGGTCTTCCTCCTAGGGTTGCTGGGTAACTTCCTAGTGATCGCCACCTACGCCCTGTACCGCCGTTTCCGCCTGCGATGCATGACCGACGTCTTCCTGCTCCACCTGGCCAACTCGGACCTCCTGCTGGTGCTCACCATGCCCTTCCAGGCCGCCGACACGCTGCTGGGCAGCTGGGAGTTCGGCACGCAGCTCTGCAAGGCCACCCGCGGCCTCCACGCCGCCAACACCTACAGCGGGCTGCTCCTGCTGGCCTGCATCAGCGTCGACCGCTACGTGGTCATCGTGTGGGCGCAGGCGGCGCACCGGCTGCGCAGGCGGATGCTGCTCTGCAGCAAGCTGGCTGCGCTGGGCGTGTGGGCCGTCTCCGCGCTCCTCAGCCTGCCCGAGATCGTCTTCGCCGGCGTGGACGTCAGGCCCGACGGGGGCGGGGCGCAGTGCGAGATGAACGTGTGGATACGGGAGAGCTGGCGGGTCAAGGCGGCCACCCGGGGGGCTCAGATCGCGGGCTTCTGCCTGCCCTTCCTGGTGATGCTCTTCTGCTACGGCACGATCGGCCGCACCCTGATGCGGGGGCGGGGCTGGAAGCGGCAGCGCACCCTGAGGCTGATGGCGGCGCTGGTGCTGGTGTTCCTGTTCTTCCAGCTCCCGTACACCGCGCTGCTCTCGGTGAAGGCGGCCGGCCCGCCCGAGACCTGCGCCCAGTGGGGGCACCTCCTGCTGGCCGAGTACACCACGCGCAGCCTGGCCTACACCCGCTGCTGCCTCAACCCGCTGCTGTACGCCCTGGTGGGCGTGCGGTTCCGCAATGACGTCAAGAAGCTGCTCCGGCACATGGGCTGCTTGTGGGCCTCCCGACTGGGCTCCACCGCCGACAGCAGTTCCTCCGGCTGCCCTGGGTCGCCACCGCCCACCTCCATCACCTGCTCTCCTACCTCCATGTCGCCCGCCGCCAAAGGCCCCCGCTACTTCAGCTCCTCGACAGCATTTAACTATCCCGAGCCTCTGCTGCCGCCCGCTCCATAGTCCTGAGCCCCTGATTCCCACTAAACCTCCTGGCATGCTAAGCAAAGCTGCCCCATTCTGCAGCCCCATCACTCTTTAAAGCACCTTTGTGGCAGTTCTCTAAAAAGCGCTATACAAAAAAAAATTGAATTCAACTCTGTCCATCATCTCAAACAGATGTTTGCCAAAGCAGAAAAGAGCATTATGTATCATATTTATTCTGTTTATTATGTAAGAACAAGTAAGAATCCGATGCTGTGGCCTTGTTATTCTCCCAGAGGTTCTGTCAAAATGTGTACATATTTTTTTTAGGAAATAAATCAGCATTTTAATTTTTTTTAAAAGAGGTTTATTTCTTTCTTAGTATGAATAAATAAAGTGTATGTTTCTGTTATGATTCTTTCAATCGAATATCTTACTGGCAGCCATCATTTGAAGGAACATGACTGGGGCGACCCTGCCTTCAGGGAGAACAGACGCTAAGGAAAAACTGCATGTGTGTATGTGTCATGGAGTTATGGCTTTGTCTCTCTGGTGCTCTATAGTAGAAAAGCACAACGTTTATGTCCATTGTCTTCAAGGCCCATTGCTGTAACAGCAAGGATGTATAGAGGTGACGGCTGACCTGCCTGTTCCACTGAGCGCCTGTCATGCAAAAAGCCCACCGCTGCCACAGAAGTGATCATCAGCTGTAATATATGAATAAACCACTAGATGGCTGCACACATCAAATGACTTGTTTTATCTAAACAAGTCATTTCAGTCCTCAAACCTCAGGGTGCTGCTTGCTTGCAAACCACTGATTAGTTCTTCATTATGAATTAAATTACATTTTTAATTTTTTTAAAATACATTTTAGAGGCTATTTTAGCATGCACCTCTTAAGTTGCATTAGGGCCAGAGTGGGTTTATTTGCATTTAAAACAGTCTTGTCACACAAGATACTGTTTGAAAATTTAACTCATGGTTCCATCTTCAGAAGCTATTTTATGATGCAAATTACTTAGCCACCACGTTTCCTTATTTTGTAACAAGTATGATGGCAAAATAAGCTTGGGGTCCCTCACCTTCTATACATTTAGGAAATACACAAACGATAGGAATCATGGTAAAGTCTTCATCACAGCAAGAATCCAGCAAAAATAGTCATGTTCAGTCCAAAAAATGTGCTAATTCCGAGACATTGATAGACATTGTTTCTCTGGAGAATTTATCATTGTTGTCCATTTAGGCATTGCATACACAACGGAAGTACAGTGTACATAGGAAGTTTGTATAGACTCTTTGAAACAAGATGAGCCCATCTACAAGCTTCTCTGATGAGTCCTGGCCTTCAGTACAGCCAATGGAGTACAGCCAAGCACAAGTAATGACTCAAATACCTACATATTATTGAACACGAATGTAGTAGGTCTTTTTTTTTTTCCAAAAATAATTGCATTTCTACAAAATTTCATTGAATTGAATGGAGACAAAAGTAGTGACTACAATCCAGTTAAATCAAGCATGCTTATGATGCAATGGTATATTCATCAACACTGGCGCAATGTGAGCTGTACAGGTCTACCATGCAAAATAGGCAATAGACAGGAACATAGTCTTCAGAAAACTATTCATTTCCAGTAATGTCAGTATTTCAGTTCCTATTCTTAGTAACTTCCTGTGTCACTTTCACAATCAACATGATGGACTGCCCGCCAAACTAGGTTATAAATCTGACTATGTGCCCAATACTAGGTAACTGACACTTTAGGTTATCAGTAACCTCATTTATTCATTCGGGAGACATGGCACGCTTATTAGACATGGCTTTATCATCATGACTCATCAGTGCTCAAAAGCTCTGGGTTTCTGCACACATCAAAATACGGTCACAAAGCACAATGATGTCATACATTTGTGAGGGTTGGGAAGTGTTAAAGACCATACGCAGCTACAATGAATTCAAAAAGGGGGTTTCTTTAAGTTACCACCGAAGTGGAAACCACTAGATCTCAGTAAGAGACTTGAGGAAGGAGTAACGAAAAGAAAACTCAACTCCTAAGGGAGAATATCCCAGCACAAAGTAAATGTCTGGGCAGGAGAACGAAACTAAGGCGTAAGGAGTGAGTGAACTTCAGGAAGACTGCAGCGCAGTCTGAAGAAAAGCAAAAGAAAAGGGGTGCCTCGTAAATGAGGAAGGCAAAAAGGTGTTTAAGGAAAATAAAGAATTAGAGCTAGATGACTAGTAGGACAGGTGTCTTACTACTAGTCAAAACCAAAGCTACATTCAAAAATCCTATACCTTTTTCTTACCACCGTTTCTCTAACAGAGCTTTTGCCTGCACCAGCTTTCGTGTACATCAGTAGACACTAAAGCAAAGAACAGATCTCACCTGAGCGTATATAAGCTCTCTCAATCAGGTGCAAACAATTGGTTGTAATCAAAAGCAATCACGGAGCGCCCTCAGGCGGTCCTGAAGATTACCACACTCAGTTACTTGAAACAGCACTCAGTTTCCTCAAGAGGGATACTGAGTAGCCGATTAGCATGAAACGGCATCGATTATCACAACCCACGATGCCACACAGCAAACGGAATAAGGAACCATGACAACATTCTTATAGCTTGTATCGCTTAGTCTCACTCTCGTGTACCTTATTTACAGAGGCTGATATATAATACTTCCATTTACATTGGCCTTTTTCATAAACCACTCCCTTAGTAATATTTTTTAATTAAAATGTACTACAGCGCACATCAAATTGGCTGAATTATTGCCAATTTTGATTTTTTGAATGAAACCTGGAAATTACTTTTTACCTCACATCCAGTTTGAATTGAAATAGCTGGACTCATTCCTAAGCTAAACTGACCATATTTGTATTTTCATTGTGATTAGCCTGTAGTAACAAGTACGTTAACATTCTTTTCCCTCTTCCCCGCAGAGTGATCAGTGATTTGGCCACAGACTTGTATTCTGTCTGTGTGTCGTCATGGTTTCTGGTTCTTTTTGCTTATGCAATTCTCTGAAATGACATAACTTCGATCTATGATTATGAAATCAGCATGATAGCCCTGCAAAAAGCAGTGATGGGGGAGTGAGGAAGGGGAGTGGTGTGCAAGAAGGTTAGTGAGAGAGAGAGTTGGGGGCCTCTGGGACGTGAATCAATTTTGGCTGATTACCCATTTTAGGCTTATTTGATACTTTTCCAACCAGCTGGTATGATTGACCCATGGTGCAATAAAATACGAACATTGTAAACATGGAGGCTCATAGAAGTTAATCAGCAAACATTCTGAGAGGTCCAGTTCATTCAGGTAGAGCATATTCCAACAAAATATGTATGGGTACATGTTACAAGGACAAAGACAATCAGTCTAAGGAAAATGCTGTATTAAATAGATTTCCTGACTGAATTCATTGCATTCATTCTTTATTCACCCTTTATTTAAAGTGTATGAAGCATTTGGGAAAGTTTTTGTTTCAGTGGAACTCCAATAAAACACAATTATTTGGCATATGTGCAGTTATACTATTTATTTCTTATAATTCAAGTTACTCAGATTATTAAACACCAAAGATGTTCATTGCATATTTCCATTTTGCTTTGCATAGTTCCAGAATTCTACAGCAGGTGGAGACATAGCATATGTTTAGAATGTAGCTGCTGCAGTAACTAATGGAAGGGAAACTCACTTTCCTGCTTCAAATCCACTGTGTACAATCTCTATTCCTGATAACTAACGGTCAATTTAAAACATAAATAGTAAAGATGGATGATGCAGATTAAAGAGAGTAAACTTTATAGTAGAGGTCTATTCTTTTTTTTTTTTTTTTTTGCTGAAACTATTGTGGTTTGGTGACCTCAGAGGGCTCAGGGCAATATGAAAGAAATATTGAATTAAATAATTTATGGCTGTAACCCCCTTAAGTATTTGTGTTTGTCATTAAGCTCTGTATGTTTTTTGATCATCCCATTTCTCTAATGATGTATTTGCACTGAGGAATGCATCTGAACCATAAATTATATTGTTGTAGTGATCTAAAACTTTTTTCCTCTTTCCTTTCAGGTTCCATTTAGTAGCTTTGTACTGCCTCCATCTGTCGGTCCTTTATATGTGTGGTGTAAATATGTGCTACAATGTAAAATACCAGCAGTTCATATTCTGAAAGAAGGCTGCATTCAAAATCTACATTCAGTTTACATGATCATTTACATGATACAAATACTATAGACATAATCCAATTTTGTATTGTTCCTTAAGTCATGAATGACATAACACACTGTAAGATGTTATTGTTAACTTGTTGTTAGTGTTTTGTTTAGGGTTTGGTATGGAGTTTTTGAACTGGTGAGGTCAAAGTGTGAGAAGTACAGTAGAGCTGAAGTTGGAGTCAGGTTCAGGATGAGGGAGAGGGTATGGTTCATTATTCATAACCAAGGTAGTTACATAACCCATGCAATAGCAGTTTCACACTAGGCCCTAAACTATTCATTGGCAGTATACTGTTAAATGAAAGTGTTGCCATTAGAAATTTCCAGAAGTGTCACAGTATAAAAAAATGTGATGTGTGGCAAATGAAAACTACGGGATATAAAACACAGGGTGTAACTAAAGTTAAAACCTATAGTAAAGTCAGCAATGATCAGTGTAACATCGTACATCTAAGATATGGTACCATTTATGTAGATGATGGATGGATGTCTCTCATCAGTTAAATCTCATATAGGTCTTACTAGCCAATCAACAGGCATGCAGTGCTCTCATCCAGTTAATCAAGTGGTGTGAAATTACATCGAAGAAAAAAGATGCTCTACATCACTACAGGAGAAAACAATGTGTGCATAACACTTCATATCAAACATATTTTTGTTGCTGTGTTGATGATGGCACTTGGTGGCTGAAACATTTGCAGTTATGTCCACCATTATTTGTTCAATTTCTTCCTTGAATCTGCAATCAACAATAAAGATTACTGGTAGCCTCATTCCATTTGGCCTTCGGTCTTCTCAACCATTTGGACAGCTTCCAGGTGTGAATCAACAGCACTCACTTTTTTAGAGGCGTGCTAAAGCCAATTTATCACTGCACAGCAGGCCTGATGAATCTTCTGTCTCAGTTCGCAACATATATATATTTTTTTGGTTTTGACAGAAATTTATTTATTGTCCTCTTTAGTCATTTTCACGAAGTTATTCATTAGACCTCAAGTAATTATAAGAATTCACCTTCCTTCCATTTTCTCTGAAATCATATACATTTGCACACATGATTACCTGGAGAATACCTTCCATTATAGAGGCTAAAAATTACAGGTTAAATACTATGGCGGAGTACACGCATTGCCTTAACCTAATCGAACTCTAAGGGCCAACCACTGATGGCTGCTACAACCGATTACAGGAATTAGTTGACTTCCCCTTAAACTTCCTCTACTCCATGTTAAAAAGACTGATTAAAAGAACACAGGAACTATTCTCAGTGCACTCTGTATTGTTGTACATATGATGTATCCCCCCATACACACACTCACACACACAGGCCTCATCATGCTTTCTCCTTAAATTGTGTATTTTCATAACAGAAGACCTTCTCCTGCTCTACTATTCATCTTTAATTTCCTTCTCACCCCATTTCATTTCATGTAATTAGAAGGCTGAGTCCACAGTAAGACTGCTAGACCATTTGGAGCCACACAGGTAGTGGATGCATCTGAACAGGAACACCTAATAAGAACAGCAAACACCTAACAGTCTCCTACCATTGCTGTGCACGTGTACAGACATGTGGGCTTCACCATCATTATTGGGCAAAAAGACATCAGGATCCCATTGTTGTCATCTCCTCTCACATGCTGGGTTTGGCTTAAAGGTCATGCTTGAATTTGGACTGCCACCTGGCACAAAGCATTCTGTATGTCCCCTGAAAATAATGATGCAATATCCTAGCAGGTTGGTCATGTCAGTTCAAGTCTGTATTGTCACTGAAACAATTTTCTTGTGCACTAAAAGATAACTAACTATGGAATACAAACGAAACCATGAATTTTTATTCGTCGTTACTTGAGATCTTTCTTTGTCCCTTTTAACTTTGTCCCTCAATTGCTTAAGCTACAGATTTCTTGAGGACATTAATTTCATCTGAGTGCACACCAGTAAGTTGTCCATTTTATGTTTTGTATATACATATCAATACACCAAAGGGGGCATATTCACTCTTGGCAAGGTCGATGGCACAGTGGCAAACAAAAATATGAGGCAGTCTTTCCCTAGTGAAGGTGTTTTCAGTTGTCATCTTTTTTTGTATGGACCAGGATCAGATGGCTTTTCCCCCCCAGCCACCTTCTGTCTATTTTCCATAGGGGCAAGTGAGAGAGGTCAAGGAACCAGAAGAGACTAACTCTCCCAACAGAAATTAAATTCAGGAAATTAACATAATTGTGCACACTTCAGTTTGAAAGTTACTTCCTGTCAAAATAAAAGTACTGAGTGACAGTGTGTAAAAGTGAGGGAAAAGTGAAACAATGGCTAAATGACAAAGCAAAAAATAACAATAATTTGACACCTCCTATGCATCAAAACGAGAAGAGTTCCATGTTTGGATGCAAGCGGGGAAAAACAATATGTGCCCATAGAGCTTTCTGAAGCATGGAAGGGGTTATGCAGGTGTATGATAGAACAGTGTTTTTCTAGTTTTAGGAGTGTTTGAATAGGAACCTGCAGATTGTTTGTATTTTTGTAGCTAGGAGTAAAGCCGCTTGGTGGACAAATGAGCATTTTGTAAAAGCTACTATAACACATCCAAACGGCTGAAAGAACAAAGAAAAAGAACTACTATTAACATGTAACACTTGAAACAAGAGAAATTAGCTAAAACCTTTAGTGAAAAATGTAATCACATGCATTTATGCCCTTAAAAATGACATTGTACTGCCAGGTACCCGTGAAGCCTTGTCTGATGCCGGTAGTGTTAAAGAGGAACTGAGAAACAAAGCCACAGAAGTTCTGCTCTTTATCTGACTCATCAAACAGTCCCGCGCAATCAGTTGATGGGGAAATGAGACAAATCGGCTGTACCTTCCCATAAGCACATAAAAAGATCCTAGATAGAAGTGACGAATGCAGGTATTTATTGCTTTCTTGTGAAGTTCTGTTGGTATCAGGCACCTGATTCTCAGTGCAGGCAGCCCACATAGTGCCTCCACCCTCCATTCCCTCTTCATAAAACCATGACTAATGCATGTCACACTTGAACATACACCATCCTCATCAGGGTCTTGTTTGACAAGAGTGGTATAACCTGCCAGAGCCTAATTGTGTCGGGCTGGAAATGTATGAGGTACCAAATGTAAAGTAAAACATGTCACATTTTTCCTGTGTTTTTTTTTACTCAGGTTTAGCCTGAATAAATCTGGCATTTGTATGGCATTTCCCCAAAGTTGTATGTTAAATCTTTTTTTTTTAATTAAATATCTAACTTATATCTCATATATCTGTTTCAGAACCAAATATTTAGTGAAATATAAATATTTAATTTAAATCTTAAACCAAAAACATAAGATATAAATTCAATATTTATTTTTAATTAAATATTTATTTATTTAAATCAAATTTATTTATCTATATATGTAAATATCCTTTATAAATTTAGCCTGCATATTTTGTTATTTGTCAATTAAATCTGAAAATATGAACTAAAAGGTTTCTTTACCGTGTCTGTCAAATCTGAGAAAAAAGTCTCATATTTAGCATAAATCTTTGGGGAAATGCCATATTTAGGCTAAATCTGAGAAAACACAGGAAAAACATGATGTGTTTTATTTAAGTTTACAGTTTTATTTGGCACCCCATATAAATAGTCATTTTTGTTGTGTAAAACTTGTCAGTACACGATGTGTGATTAAGGCACATTTCTGGTCAACCCTTGAAACTGTAAAGACCCCACATTGACAGGGATGTTTAATACACCTGCAGTCTCCAACTGGGTTGTTGACCCAGCTGAATGAGCACACATGGCCTCTAAAGGAGATGGGTATACTCGGGCAGCTTGACTCTCGCACCCAGTATTTGTTCAAGTGGCATTTAATCAGCAGCTGCTACAACAAAATTGCCTCCCTAGTCGCTCCAGTCTTAAACAGGACATGCAATGCTGCAGAAACAAACATCAGCTAGTTTTCACGAACTAAATTACATGAAATGATGTGTTTGTGGAGAAACACCACTGCAGTGTGCATATCCCTCCTTAGTGAACTAACCAAGATGGTCGCACACCAACGTCAATGCAGAGATTTCCTGCACCTGGACTAAAATATCAAATGGGTGTTACCACTGGCTCCTCAGCTCATCTCCTTGCACAAACATACCATCTTGGCTGTGTCCGAAATCGCACACTACGTACTACATACTATATACACTCACCGGCCACTTCATTAGGTGACAGGAGTGGCACCCGATGTGGTCTTCTGCTGCTGTAGCCAATCTGCTGCAAGGTTTGATGTGGTGTGCGTTCAGAGATGCTCTTCTGCATAGCTCAGTTGTAACGAGTGGTTATTTTAGTTACTGTTGCCTTTCTATCAGCTCAAACCAGTCTGGCCATTCTCCTCTGACCTCTGCCATCAACAAGGCATTTTCGCCCAGAGAACTGCCGCTCACTGGATATTTTCTCTTTTTCGGACTATTCTCTGTAAACCCTAGAGATGGTTGTGCAGGAAAATCCCAGTAGATCAGCAGTTGCTGAAATACTCAAACCAGCCCGTCTGGCACCAACAACCATTCCACGTTCAAAGTCACGTAAATCACCTTTCTTCCCCATTCTGATGCTTGGTTTGAACTTCAGCAGATCATCTTAACCATGTCTACATGCCTAAATGCATTGAGTTGCTGCCACATGATTGGCTGATTAGATATTTGCATTAATGGGTGCAGTTTGCAGTTGAACAGGGGTAGCTAATGAAGTGTCCGGTGAGTGTATGTATACTATAATTCAGCATATTTAGTATGTGAGTAAAAAGTACAATGGCTTTTTGGACATACTACATCATCATAGTAATGCTCCACTTCCTTTCAGAACGTGATGATGCCCACAGACCAAAGATGCATCTTTGCAAAGACGAGTGGCACCCACCACTTGGCAAAAAAATTGTGCAAGTATGTTACATAACGGCAATTCCGCTGTGTAGTATGTTACAATACTAGTTGAAGTGCGGAATCATGTAAGGAAAATAGTAAAAGATTTAAAATTTATACATGACCACTTTGGGGTGAACAGGCCTTCGCCGTTATTAGTTGATGTCTGGTTACTTGGGAGGTTAACTGTCGTAATGCACTGTGGGATATTCATGCCAGTGTAGTGTCCAATGTTCACATGCTACGATATTTCACCGGATGCAGTACTACAACCAGGTATTTTTCATATATTATTTGATAAATACTATGGTTTTGGACCAAAAACGTTTGCATACTATTTTTGCAAATTTAACAGTATGCTAGTACGTGATTTTGGATGCAGAACGTCTCTTTGCCCTTTTCTTTTTTGCATACGCTAAATAAACAAAAGCTACATAAATAATCGATGTTCATCTGCTGCTTTAACGCAGCCATTGTTTTCTGTGCATTGTTGTCTATGCTTGGTGCAGCAAACATTTTCTTATTTATTTCATTATAGCTAACGAAATGGAAAATATACACAAACATATACAAAATACAAACATATATGGCATTGAAAACAATGGGATGTTTTTACACATTAAGCCAAACCAAGCACACTATGTACCTATAAATGACACTGAAAAGTAAAAAATAAAATGATATAAAAAACGTTGCCACTACCATGTTTCCCATGGTTATTGCAAGATCACAACAGCAGAATAATCTGCACTCCCCACTTAACAAACAGATCGACGCCGCAATGAGTATACACACGTTCGATTTCAGAGTTCAACTTTGCATGAAGTGTACACCCAGCTTTAGAGAAGGGCACTAGCAGAACAAACAAACATATCTTGTCAAATGATTAGAAGAACTCTTAATGTTGGAATCATTTTTATTGACCGGTGAATTGAATCAGTAGTTTGCTGATTACATTTTTTTTTCTGGTGCATTCTGCCAAGTGAAACACTCAGGGCCCCTGAGAATTCTGAAGCTCAATTCTTCAGCTTCTGCGATTGTTCGCGGCTACTGTTCTACTAAAAAACAGGTCACATAACACAAAAGCTTGTCCCACCTGTATGAAGTCATATGCAATTACAAATGTTGGCCAGGCCCAGCTCAGACCTGTATCACAGACAGATCCACAGGAAGACCAATTCCATCATTGACTGTCCTGACCACCCACTACGGGAGGAGTTTGTGCTCCCGCCCCCTGGCCACCGTTTCAGGGTGCCTGTAATAAAGACAAAGAGACTCCTTTGTTTCCATGGCTATTGTTCTGGTGAATGTCACCAACTAGGATTTTATTATTGTGTCTATGAGACTTGTTTTATATCTTTTAGGTAAATTGCTCCTATCCTGTTGTACTGATTTAATTGTCTTATTTGCTGTATTGTTTTTGTTTATTGTGAGTGTGAGTCATTGGTGTTGTATTTGTACCTGGCTGCAAACAGAATTTCCCATAACGGGACAATAAAGATGATTGATTGGTTGATTGACTGTTGATATGAAGAAGGACAAGAACAAAATAAACCAAAAGAACCCAAAGATAACAGGTCACAGAAAAAGAGATATCACTGGTTTGTCATTTCAAAATACCACTGGTGTACGTATTAGTGATTCATTTCTAAAAAGGTTCTTATATATATATATTTTTAAAAATTCAGTTTTAAAGAAATTAGAAATTGCAATTGATAAATGATTCAAGTCTTGAAATGAGTGTATTTTGAAGGCACTTTCAAAGTTTGGAGCATTTTTGAGTTCTGAACTACCTCTATTCTCAATAGAGTATGTATTGTGTATTTGCAGAGTATTGTGCGATACAGAAACCTCTGCCTTAGCTTTCACAGTCTCTCCATCACCTTGTTCAGTCATCATCTCCCACCTTGTGGTCAATCTGCTTTATTTAAAGATCTGCTATTTTCCTTTAAGCCCACCAACAGCCTTGCTGAAAGTATAACAGATATTCACCCACCCTGCCCCTTGACACACATACAGTACAGGTACATACACATACAGCACACGTGTGGGAGAACGAATAAACCCAGAGGCTTGATGACAGCTTAAAAATGCAGAACTTCTAACAGCTGCATCAGGCGCGGGTTGGAGCAGCTATGCGGCAGCCTCATAAATCCAGAGCCTGCCGCTTTTGTCTCTGATGTTTGCACTTCTCTCCCACCTGCCAGCGCTGCCTTGTTCCCCCCACACGCCACACAAACCGGCCTTGTTTAGTCTGTCTGACACTTTGTTTGCTCTCTGTCTTTCTTCATCGTCGTCCTCGTCGCCTGAGGTGCCATCAGAACAGCCCTGACAATTCAAGGCCTGCCATCTGTCAGCAACCAAAGAGGATGAGGGTTCTTGAGCAAGTTTTGTCAAAGAGGCCATGTGTGCTATACACTGAACGTGCATTATATCCTGTGCTGTCACATTAATCTAGGTAACTTCTGATCGTGTCAGTTGCGGCTGATCTCCATGGCTTATCATTCCTGATTTTGGGGTGAGAAAAATCAGCTGTTTGTGAAAAAGCAGGAATGTCACATGGTCTCCCTGTTCATAACAGACTCCTCATTTGGCCTGGTTGTTTCACATTTTTGATCTGTACAAAATCCAGTTCAGTTTAAATTCAACCCAATTGGCAAAATCCAATCAGAAATCATTGATAAAACTGGGTTCTTATGATCCAGTGGTTTCTTTTTAAAGCTTCTGCCTTTCACACCATGAACTAGAAAAATAAGTATATTCCCTTCATTATGTTCTTTTTCAATAACAGAAAATACCCGAAGGCCACACATAGCCTGAAACTGAAACCAGGGGTCAATAATGTGTCCATACACAGAAATAAACTGAAATAAACATTGATGTCTGAAGTCTTTTATTCAAAAAAAGTAAATACATCATACAGTAAAATCAGACATGTAAATGTCCATCACAGACTTATGTAAATATTTTAAGTGCCTGTCATGGAGGATGACTGGGCCAACCCCTGACTGAAACTGCTCTACCTTTTGCAGGGATGTCACACCACCCATTCAATGGTATGGATCCACCCAGAAATGTAGGCAAGTTGTAATTAATCAATACAGCCGCTCCTTCAACACTCCTGACAGCAAAATTCCAACAGCTCGAATGATTTTCCCATCATCATCTTTAACTTCAACAGACAATTGTGTTCACCACACAAATAAATGTT
Organism: Anguilla rostrata; assembly: GCF_018555375.3. Lineage (NCBI taxonomy): Eukaryota > Metazoa > Chordata > Actinopteri > Anguilliformes > Anguillidae > Anguilla > Anguilla rostrata. Next base: position 31,738,421 of record NC_057934.1, read on the forward strand.
ATCCCAGTGAACTCTTTGAGGTCACAGATGACAAAAGTCATATCTTTAAATTCTTGAGTATTTGAACATGTGCTGCCACTTCGAATAGCTGGCTTTCTGAATTTGGTGGTACTACTGAAAAATGACAAATTTACAGGCCATTTGCAGTGATCAAGCATAGCTTTGATGCAAAGAGTCAAGATTTGAGCTCCATTATTACACATTAAAGTTTAGACTGTGACATTACAGTTGGCTTCCACAGACAGACCCAGAATCACCACAAAAACTACAAAAGTTTGGGTCAATTTTACAGTAGGCTACTTTTAACCAACACAAGTTTCCTATTAGTATGGAAGGCATTTCAGAGTACAGACCAATAAAAAGCAAGATAATAATTTACGGTTGTAGATACAAATGTTACCACACTTAACAGTCATAGCAAGGTGCTTCGCCCTGGAAGAGGAAAGAGAATATCTGTGCACCAGGGCTGTCTCTCTGTATTTCAAAAAATGGAACTCTTGAAAGTCCTACAGTGCTTCAAAAAATAAATGTGACAATAACTGATAATTCAAAAGTATGGATGTTCTTCAGGAATCTCTCCCTCTCTCCTGGAGCCACAGACTTTCCATGTCTACAGCAAGTATGCATGATTTGTTTCTCTTCCCTGGCAATTACACAGCTATTGCCAAGAAAGGCCATTTTATGGGTTTTATCTAAACAGAGGAAACGGCAGCAAGCCCAGCTGAAGATACCCAGAACTCCCTTTCTGTGGCCTAATAAAAGCTCATAAAGTTTCTCTGATGACGTTTTTCAGTGCACTGAAAACATCCGTCGACCTCATCCCCCAACCATCACTCATTATTAATGAAATACACATTCTCTCCACTCAGGGTGGAAAATAAATCATGCGCGTATGTATTTATGTGTTCACGTTTGTCTCTTACAGGAAGTTATGACATTTTGTTGTGGGTTTGATCTTAAATTTAGACCACAGTGGTTATACATACTCTTGCAGTGCACCACCAGAACAAAATTCTTGAACCACGATAAATCAACAGAGTGCTGTGGGTCAGGGTGAGGGGGTGTGTCATTTCCTTTCAGTGATGGACAAACTGTAGCCTGCAGCCCATCCCATCTCTATCCCACTATCCCACTATAGCCCATCAGTTCCTATCCTAGCCCATCCATCCACTTTTGCTTTGCTTCCTGTCACTCCTCTGCCCTTAGTCAGCTGTCAGTGAAGGAAGGTTCCACACAGATATCTATCTTTCCATCAAACATAACTGGGAAACAATATGCACCAAGAACAGCTCAAACTATGCCATGGATGGGCTGCTCCTACGCAGTGAAATTACACACGAGTGCAAAGTGACAGCGAGTACAAATCATCTTAACACCAAACAATGTCTTCTGTTCTGAAGGAGAGTAAAAATAAAATAAACAGTTTGGAAACTTTTGCAAACACAACATTACTTACAGGAATTTGCTCTCCGGATGTGGATTATAAACAGACACCGCTTTCAACCCTGCACCCCCTCTTATCTCCACCCATACTGAGTTATCCATTTTCCTGAATTCATCCTTTTACATGGAGGAGACTATGGTTTCAAAGAAGACATTTTATTTTATTAGTCTACAGAGGAAGAACAGCCTCATTCAGCTCATAGATTTTAAATGCAACCTCATACAGATAAGATCATTTGTTTAGTCATCACTGTTTAACCATTTTACTCTTGTTCAAAAACGGCACAAGTGGTCTCTCATCTTGCCAGGATCTTCAGCTGATGACAAATGACAAAGGATATCTGTCAGGTCATCGCCAGTTTTTTTCCAAGAACTCATCCCCCATGGAGTTCATTAACAACACACTTGGACAGCCAGCAATTGTTGGCCCACACACCTTCAGAGCATCTCATAAATAAGCAACCAGATACATACTCATTCTGGTTAGAGATTTATGTTGTTTTAGCTCTAAATATAACCATGGGGACAGAGCAGTCCTGAACTGCAGGAAAGACATTCCAGAGGAACTTATCTCTTGCCTTTCCCTTTAAAGTGCACATACCTTCCACTGACATTATAGGGGTGCTCGGTCGATCTTCTCGCCCTGTTTGTTTGTTTTTCAATGTTTTGTCTCGATCACATTTTTTTCCTTTTGCTTCTTCCATGTAATCTCCCATCCCAGTGAGTTTCTTCCTTGCTGTTTTCAGACGCAGATAACTGCTTCAGATTTTTTGCTGATTCTACCCTTTGTTCTTTTGTCTTCCCTTATCATCCTTCATGTTCTTTATGAAAAACATCCTGAATCTGTATACAGGATTAAACTTTTATTTTTCTGATTAAAAAAAGAACTTCTGTTTAAAATGATGTTATGCAATTCAGTAGTAAGTTGTCTATACACACTGATTTGCCATAGCTTGGTCTAAAACTGGCATTGCTTGACATCACACAGAGAAGGTTTGCTGACTTGTTTAATAGGATGGGAGCAAAAAATATATAGCAACATATGCAGCAATGAGCTGGGTTCCACTACAATGCTGAAACATGGTAACAATCAATCAGCCAAAATGGTGGACAACTCTTTGTCATAATGGTATTGAAACAATCAATGTGGTATCCCAGTTGATCCACATGGAGTGACATGGGTGGCTGTTAAACTTTTAGACTATGTTATATTTAATTAATGCATTAATATTACTTTCATTTTTCAGCCAATTGCTTGCTTTTTCACACACAAAGTTAAGATACATCCATTGACAACATGTACTGACTCTGGTGTCATTTGGACGTACGGTTCCAGAAAAGTTCTTGAAGGTACTCCTCCATACAAAAACTGACCTTAAGGGGCCTATTATATTTATAATATTTTCCAAACATTTGGTTTCTACATTTAACATTGACATTTATATTTGATACATAAACATTTATATTTATGTTTAACATATATATTTACAAATAATATATCAATTTTTAATCTTGCTCTTAATGCATAAAATCACTCTTTGAAAAGCAATTACAATGTTTCAGACTAATTTACAAGCTTCTCATAAAATTGTTTTTTTATCAGTGTTGCCCAAGCCGAGTCCTGAGGTAACATGACAGGGTAGCTACATGGGAAAGTCATAATGTACTTAGTGAACTGCATCTAAGGAAACAGTATAAAACATACAATTTAACATTCAGCTAATGTTATCAACAATTTGTGAATCCCTGTGGTTTGTGCTAGCTAAAGTATGAGCACCTAAAGACCAGGCTAGGGGGGATATGTATCAACCACCTCAAATACTAACATAGGCTATTTCATATTTATTCCAGAGGACTGAACGCCATCACCTATTAAAACATAAGTCCCATAAAAATACTCAAATTGTCTACATGAAAAAAATACAACTTCATACATATTGGCCTACATTTTGTTTTACTTGCATTACAACTGTGAATATGTAGCCTAATGATTGCTAGAAATGCTGAGTGGGACCACCCTTTCTCTTATTAACCTTAAATATAGGCTACACAAGGGCACTTATCTCAAGTAAAGACAAGTTCCATTATAATGACCATGCTATCATTATAATATGGAAATTAAATGAATGCAATGACTGAATTATATTTTAATGTCTTTTTAACATGCCTATTCATTGTTCAACCCATTTAAGGTGGACAAAAAGTAACAATCGTGTCATGTATATGTGCGATCAGCTTCAGGTGAAGATGTTGTGTTACAAAATAAATTGGAGAGTAGATCATTGACCTGTTTTTTGGAAGCTAAAATAGTTGAATCCATGCTTATATTATGGCTTCGAATGGATTCTCTTGCAGCAAATTGGAGTAAAAACCTTAGTACTAGTTCCAATGGGTGGTCGACATGTGCCCTTGGCAGCTAGTCCTATAGCCGCAGGCGACCTTTGACATATACTGTTGGGCACAGAAAACACTTGTGAGAAGTATTCACTGATGGAAAAAGAGTGGTAGAGACTTTGACGACTTTAGTTGCCCGCAGGCCTAAATGGGATAAGAGTTGTTCTGGGTTTTACTCCATGCAGTTATCCAGCTAACTCAGTAATCCTGCTTCCTGAAATACCCCCTTGTACATTTAGTTAGAATTTGGATGTAAACACAGAATCGCATGTGGAATAAATAACATTTGCAGGTCATAGGTCCATCATAGCTAGCTAAAATACTTATAAAGTGAATGTTTTCATGAAGTTATCCATAGCCTTTTCAAAGTTAACAACTTTTTAGCTTGGTTAGTGTAGTTGGCTTTACGTTAGCTAGATAGCATGCATGCTGTGAAAAATTCAGTTCCCCTGATTAAAATAAATGCAGGTGAATTTTTATGCTAGCTAAGTTGCAACTATAACAGTAACAGCAGTTACCAAGGGGAGGAAGATACCTTGATGGAAGAAAATAATTTGATACAAAAGCTACAGGACCATGGGCATCTAGTGGTGTGACGTAACTAGCTTAAAGACCCTGTGCAGTCAAAATCATGATTTTAAAATGCTTATAGTATAACCAAAGACTATAAGGTTACCTACACATTGATTTTAAAAGTATTTCATACATGTATGTAATGAATTAGATTTTTTTTCCTAAAAACCATACAATGCTCGACATTGCCGCCTGGCGGAGTATTTGGTATTGGTGGTTTTGAGACCAAATTCGTGACGTCGCGAATGTTTCTAATTTGTATTGACCAATGTGCGGTGGCCAAAACACTCACCCAGTGTGAATATTTATGTAGTGTGTGCCATAGACATATAGGCTAGTGTGCGCTCCCAAGTTCAAAGCCGGTTGAACGAACCGGTTCCAGTGAGCATCTGTTTGGTCTAGATGACGTTCTGCTATTAGTCGAATCAAGCCTACAAACTGTAACGTTACTGTTAACCTCATCTCCCCAGTTTACTTGCGGTCTGGCTATTGATAATTTTGCTAATGTAGCAATGAGTTGTACTTATCTTGTGTAAATATAGCTAACGTTAGCTGGCAAGTGTAACGTTACTTTATTCTCCAGACTGTTATAACGTTACCGCCACAAAAAAAACCAATCGATAATGTTATGTGCTAACGTAGGTTATCCTATAACGTTAGGGTCCTATATTGTAGGCTGTAAGCGATGGGCTCATACATATACGGCTCAATATTCCTAATGCTGTTATTGCTGTACTCGTTATCCATTATTATGGTCGTATGATAACTAGCTAACGTTAGCTAACAACTAACGTTACGTGGAGTGACCGCTGATCCAGGTCAGTGGGAGTGAGCGGCCGGGCTGTCAATCAAAAGTGGATGCATAAATAATTAGGACAGAACTGACACGCCCAGCCAGTCTTGATTCTGCTATATTAAGAAATTCAGGTTTTACATCAAAGCAGGTTTTTTATCTTTTCAAAGTCTAAGTAGAAAAAAATACATATAATTTAGTAACTAAAGGAACAATTTAAATGTAAGAAAAGGGAGACTGCACAGGGACTTTAAAGCTACTTACAGGTTCAACAGAAAACAGGCAAACTCCACGTCACTTTTTATCCCCTTGGCAAACTTCAGCTGACACCACTGAAGAAAAGTACTTCCAAGGTTGACTCTAGTTTTTGAACGAGCCCTGTTGGCTTGTCTTTTTGCTTCGCTGTATCTAGGCTGCTTATGGTGCGTTCATGAGCAACAGGGAAGTGGGAAAGTTCCAACCTCCGAGTGGGAGAATACACCTGAACGCCTGTCGAACTAGGAACATCCCACTAGGAAAGAGGGAGGTTTTTGAGAGCTCCGAGAAGTAGGTTTTACGTCACTCGACATGGCAGTGTTTGTGGTGAAAGGTAAGAAATGTACTTGCTCCGCGCACAAATAAGTCACTTCATTGTTAATTTAGGTCGTACTCATTGGTGCAGGTGATTGTGATGTTAAACAATAATTTGCAGTTTACTTTCATAAATTTGTCTTCGTCATGTAGCTAGTTTTCATGTAGCTAACGTAATGTTAGCCTTCTGGCTAGCTACTTACCTAACTGTCAATACCTTAGCTGACAGAAATCAGCTGACGCCAGCTGATTTCTGTCATTTACGGTATTGACAGTTAGCTCTTCACTAGAGATTAGAAAGATATGTGGGTAGCTAGCATTAACTAATATTATCTTACCGTAACTGACAGAAATCAGCTGACGCTAGCAGATTAGTTCTTCGGTAAAGATTAGAAAGGGTAGTGGGTAGCATTTAACTAATGTAAGGGAGTTCTTTGTTAGTTGCTCCTACTTTTCTTAGCTAACGTTACTTTACTGCTACTGACATACAAACAGAACCCAATCAGGTAACTGATCAAACTGTCTTTATTTCAGTTTGCAGATGACGACAGGAGGCTGTTCGTGGATGAGGAGAGGACACAGCCTTTTGGTGCTTCACTCTTTACTACAGCGCAGCATCCCACAACACATTACCTCGATGAGGCACTCACCATCAGAGTTCAAGTGTCCTCACCTGACGTTACACCCTTTCGGTGGGCATGCCACAAGGTCCGTCCCGTTGTGACTTTCTCTATGAAACATGCTATTTTATTATTGTTATTTCATGAGGCCTAATTATTATTGTTATTGTAATTGTTAGTTTGACATAATATTTTCATTATTATAGCTGTTGTCATACCAAGATAGCCTAATTCCAATCTTTGTCCAGCCTGTTTTGTCTTTTGACATGAAAAAAGTAGACAAAGGAGAGGCCAGAATTGTGCAAATGCAGCCAGGAGGAGGTGAAGAGACAACAGGCGGAGTAGAGGGAGAGACAGACAGTGAAGTTGAGAGAGAGCTAGTATCACCATCACCAACAACACTGATATCAGCTTCCAGCTTTACCAGAGAGCAGATCCTGTTCCTCATTGACTTGATGAGGCAGGAGATACTGCAGGAAGGCAGCGGGCTACCTAATCATTGAGCAAGTTGAATGCTAGGATCAAGGCAGGGAAAGGCAAAAAAAAAAAAAAATTTGTGGGAAATGATGGCAAAACTGGGCGATGAATTTCACATAGCGTTTGAGCCAGATAAAGTTGCATGGAAATGGGGCACCCTTGAAGATGCATACAAGAGGGTCAAGGACAATAATAAATCCACTGGCAGAGGCACCACATGGTTTCAATTCTTTAATTAAATGGAGCAATTGTTGGGGGGGTCACCATGATATAGTCTTCCCTGTTACTGGGGATGCAAATGGGGTAGTAGTCCACAGACCTGAGGCCCTTGAGCTACATGACTCTGCCACGGTAATGCAATCGAGCTCTAGCTCTAGGCCTACTTCAGTGCAACCCGCTAGCTTGCCAAATCCTAAAAAAAGGAGAAGAGTAAATGGGGAAAGCATACTCGCATACTTGCGTGAGTCTGTGGCCTCTAGTGAGAGAAGACATAATGATCTGTTAAAACAAATGCAGCCTGCTCAAGATTAATTTGAGAGAATGATAACACGCTTGCTTGAGAAGATGTAATGTAAAATTTAATAAACATGTAACAATTAAGTCCCTCGATGTCCTGTTCTTCAGTCCTGTTTTGCATTTCACTCTGAGTAGCTGTGGTCATTGGTGTCATCCTGTCTAGGGCACCCCTGTGGGTGCTCCTCACAGATATCTGCAGGACCCAATGTCAAGTTGTGCAACACACAGGCCGCTAAAATCAGTTGCACAACCATATCCAGACGGGTGTTTTGGAGATCCCTTAACCGCCGCCATTTACACTTCATCCTCCCAAAAGTTTGTTCCACAATTACTCTCCTACGGCTCACTCTTGCATTTTGCTGGAGATCTTAATTTCTGAGACTATACCCTGTAGGAGGATTGAATAGAACCCCTTGCAGTTAATGTAGTCCCCCCGTGAATCACTGGTCTTCTTATTTGGATGTGGCACCCATCAATAGCACCAATTATGTTGTCAAGGGCACACACTCGATGGAACATGAAAGCACTCGCCCTCTTCTCACAATCGGCTGTCCAAGAGATGTATTCTGACGCCATGTAGCACAGGTACCCTACCACTTCAACTACAGTATTGTGGGCTGCCCCTTAAGAGAGATCAAATTAACTGATATCTCTTGGAATGAATTCTGATTGGCCAGGTACCACAAAAACAACAGAACCTTCTTAATAGCAGGTACCCTCCCCTCTGAGGACCCCTGCTGCATTAGCCTGTAGGTCAGTTATTCGAATTGAGCATGAGTGAGGCGGGTGTGGCGATAGAAAAGTGTGTCATCCATGTTCATGAACACCGCCCATCCAGTTCCTGACTTTAGTACGGGCTCAGGTGTCATATTGTGAAGTAGAAGGGACACAACTGCGTTCCTAAAAGGCAATATGTTTAAGACCACCGTCAATGAAAAATAATGTATGTTTATTGTTAAATTAACTACAGCGTGGGCTATGACAAATTGATGACACAGCTGCATAAATACATAGCTAGCCGGCTAACGTTAATGTCTTATAGTATCTACATAGTAATCATATTTCTTAATGATGCACTTTGTAATCTCATTCATATTTCTAGTGTCACAAAAAAAAAGTATTTTAAAGATGTTTTTTAAACTACAGTTACAGTGGGGCGGCTCGGTTGGAAAGCTCACCAGCGACATCTGTTGGTTAAAGCGTGAACGCACTATAAGAAAACAGCAGGTCTGAGATCAGTGTTCTTTACTCTCATTCAACACTTGACGCTTCCAACTATCACAAGGTAACGTTACCTAGCAAGCCACCATTTCTTATTTAGTAGGCTGACTAACCTCGTTACAAACTTCCGCGTTATCACTTAATCTCGTTGGTAAGTAGACATACATTCTTTTTATATTAATTTAAGCAGTGTGTAGGTAACGTTAAACTAGTAGCATGCATGTAACGTTCGATACATTGTTACATTACATGACTTATTAATCGCCATCGAAATAACGACTTCACGTTTATTAATAACTTTAGCTTGATGACATTGATGTGCACGACAACGTTGTCATATTTTTTTCCAGACCGTGAAAACTGCCGGACTTGTTTACATTTTGGACAGATGTGGCTCCCGAGTAAATCTATCGCTGTTTCCGTCGACACACAAAAAAAGGAAAATCCTAAATATTTCTTCTTACGCTGAAGAGTGCCTGACCGGCAAACGCAGAAATGTGTTAACACATCGGCAGAATTAGGCCATATCTACAAATACCATCTTTGGGGAAAAAACGCTACGATTGAGGGTCAGCCACAATTTTGCGACGAAAATAGAATGTTTTTCTCGTCTTAACTAATTGAGGAGAACTGTCTCTATCATATTTAGTAATATGTCATTTCTAATCAAGTACAATAATTAAAAACAAGTTTACACCAATAATAACGTTAATCAGTTTAAGGGATGTTCTGCATGCTAATTTTTCAGCTCAGCACCCGTCACTAGGGCACCCAGTGGTTTTCTTTCACTTTAAAAACAAGACCAGGTCAAAACCTAGTGGCTTTGAGGACTGCCCCGCTATTGCGGTCCAGCCAAAAATAACTAGCACTTTGCTGTAAGCGGTGGGTAGGCTACAGACAGTTTGACAATGAGGACGTTGGCTCTTTTATTGCTCCCTATGGTCTACAAGAAAATACAAATAATTAGAAATCCACGCCGGCAAATCCATTATTAAAATAGCCTACTTGGTAGATTCGTTAATCACCGCTGATGGCGTTAATTTCTACTTGTTTAACGTGACTTTAAAAAGGTTAGCTAGCGTTGTCGTAAAATTTAGTGTCAACACATTACTAAGGTTGCGGGTCAGGCACTCTTCACGGTAAGAAGAAATTTTAGTATAGCGCTTCCAATATTGCTTGTGTCGAAAGTGCTGCGACGGAAACAACGATAAATTTACTTAGTAGCCAAATCTGTCCAAAATGTACACAAGTCAGACAGTTTTCACGGTCGGGAAAATGTTTTATGACAACGTGGTCATTTGGCTAACTTAGCTAGCTAGCCAAACAGTCAGTAACCCAGATACTTCCTTTGTGACATTTAGGGATAATGTCAAGGAGGAAAGGTAAGAGCCAAAAAACCTTAGACAGTTTTCTAAATTTTTAAATGTGCCCAGCATTCCAAGGCTTGTTGTAAGATTCAGTAGCCAATCAGGACTTGAATACAAGTTTTTTGTAGAGTGCAGAAACTTTGATATTATTTATTTTATTTATTTTCTTGTTATTGAAAACACAGCATTCCAAGACTGTACATTGTTGTCAGATTCTTTGTAAGACTCTGCTATGCTGTAAATAGTTTTTTAAAATGTGTGTTGAATAAATGACTTATTTATAACAACATTCACATTACGTAGTCATATTTTCAAATCTCCAGTCAGCTTTTAGCATTGACTTAATGTAGGGCTCTATGAAATCTGTGTTATAGCTTTTTTAAATTCTCAATTCTGCGATTCCATCCGTGATTCTGTTATCACAGAAACTATAGGGCCCTCCCTTAATGCTGCCATCAGTCTGTCGCTGGCCCGCGCCGGGCCCCCGTCAAAAAAGACACTTGGCCGCCGGCCCGCACCAGGCCACCAGCCCCCGTCAAAAGATACCCAACAACTTTTCTGGGGGAAACCCTGCTGTTACAAAATGAGTGTCGTACCTTATCAGACCTGTGTTTTGTAGTTGTTCCAATGACCTTCGGTATGCACTTATACACTGCTAAATAAATGTCATGTAAATGTAATTTATGTTACAGTCATGTCAGTGAGTCTCTTTTCAATGGGGCATATCAAACAAATGTCTAAAATTAATATTTATAAATATTGCTAATATTTCAATACAGCCAATATTTCAGTAATCTGATTTTTTTTAAATGTCAAAAGCATAAAAAGACCAGATTCTGATGATTAGCTAAATCCGTTAACTACCTTACGCTGTACGAGCAATACACAAGTTCATTAGGTAGAATCAGTGCTGTCTCGTAGAGTGCAGTAGGAATAACGCACCAGTCAAGATTAAAGCAAGCATTTACGTGATCATATGAAATACAATGTCAAATGCAATCAATAAAAATACATTTAACTTATTTAATTTTTCTATTTAGCCTTCATTTGTACAAACAAAGAATAACATTAATGAATACCAACACCTTTTGTTTTTTTTAAATTTTGGTTCAGCCTAAATTTTTTGATCCAGGAAAAAATGCTAAATGTTATAGACTGCTTTTGTTGATTATTACAGCTCAAGCTTCTGGAGCCTGATTTGCGCTGGGGTGAGTTTGATGAATTTGTGTAATACACACAGGAAATACATGGCTGAACTCATCAGTCATACTGTTTCCTGGCCATGGCAGCCATCTTGCAGTAGTGCCACTTCCAGAAGTACCGAACTGAATAGAGTTGAATGGATAGTTGTTATACAGTTCTGTCCTCGCTCCTCGTTCTTCACTCCTCCAAGGAGCATTTAACAGATGGGAATGTCCTTAAAGATGGTGGACTTTGATCACTTTCTGGGTCAGGCAAGAGCCAAGGAGACGAGGATGGATAAAATAAGCGATTGGAATGAGCCCCTGGGATCAAGATTCACCAGATCCTTTCACTTACTCATTATTTTGCACACTTGTAAAAAATAAATAAATAAATAAATCCCTCATGTTGTGGGGAGGGGGGGGGGAGAGTGTGCCCCAATTTGTAAAGGAACATGGGTACCGGAATAATTATCCTTCAACTTCCCACAATACCTCCACTAGTGGATGACAACAGTGTCTTTGCCCAGTAAGTAGAAGGAGTGCTTCTCAAAGCCCTAGTGACCTCCTTCATCCAGCAGAGAGAATCAGTCTGTCCTGTGATGTCAGATGCTGGTGTGGAATTTTACTGTTCATCTTGGAATCAGGGAAGCAATAAGTGTTTCTTGCCTTTCTGATCTATGGACCCCTAAAATGTCTGAGAGCTAAGCTTCTGCTTTGTCTGCTGAAAAAAATAACAAGAAAGCTGTGTGTTATGTTATGGATAGTGACAGCTGCTGCCATTGCTGCTACCACTGATACTACTACTCCCACAATTTCTACTAATGTAGGCAGTAAGGTCTTTACTAGAATTGGACACTATGTAACGGTGATGATGTCAATTTAAAGCGAACCTTACATAAATGCAGAATAAGTACATCCTGAACATGTGAAACATGCAACAATAAATGTTATGACACAAGTGTGAGCAGTCTGACGGACAAAACTGGCTTAGGCGGAGTGCATAGTGCCAGCTAGCTGTACTGGCCCGAATAGTGCTAACTGCAAAGCTTAGTGGAGGAGGAAGAATGGTCTGGGGGCTGTTTTTCATAGTTTGGGCTAGGCCCCTTTGTCCCTGTAAAGGGAATCTTAATGCTACAGCATATAATGACATTCTTGAGAATTGTCTGCTTTCAACATTGCGGCAACAGATTGGGAAAGGCCCTTTCCTGTTTCAGCATGACGATGCCCCCGTGCACAAAGCAAGTTCCATAAAGAAATGATTTTCTGAGTCTGGTGGGGAAGCACAGGACTGACCTGCACAGAGCCCTGACCTATACCCCATTAAATACTTTTTGGATGAATTGTAATTTCCGACTACAAGCCAGGCCTTACACCCAACATCATTGCCCAACCTCACCAATGCTCTTGTGGCTGAATGGAAGGGAAAGCCTTCCCAGAAGAGTGGAAGCTGTTACAGCAGCAAAGGGGGGGTCCAACTTTATATCAATGCCCACAGTTTTGGAATGAGATGTTCAACAAGTACATATGGGTGTGATGTTCTGATGTCCACATACTGTCGGAAATGTAGTGTATTTACGTATTGACGGGGGACCAGCACTTCCTTATGACTGCACCACCTCCTTTTACTGATTGGGTGCCTGATTGAACCAGTCATGTCAAATGCTGCCCTCAGGAATTATAATAAATAAAACCCCTATGTGCATTTTTTCATTGCTCAAGACTTGGTAGTATTGTAGACTCCATACCTGGCTTAATATTAAATATTGAATGCGAACACAAATTGGTTAAAGGTTCAGATGGCAATCAAATACAGTATTTTCTCGGAGTACGTACATTTTTGTATCTTGATGAATATGCTGGATATTTGATTGTTCCTCAGCCTTGCTTATCAGCTTTCTCATTTAACAAGCTTTACACAAACTGGGTGATTGATCAGTTGAATCTCCCACTGATCTTTATTGCTCTGCATTCATGAATACAGTATCTCAGTTTGGAGCACAGTTGTCACCAGGTGTGTCAGGCTTGGATGATAAGCAAGGGCAGCCATTGTTTTTACAGCACAATAGCCTGGTAAATGATTGGTGTACAATACGATGCACTCTGCTCTTACCCTTCCTTCCATAATCTTGGAACTGTGTTGGTGACTGAAGTAGTGTCATCTGAGAGAGAAACCTGCAGAAACTCAGCAGGACTGCCCTTGACGGAAACCCCCCCAGTGACAGGGGGCATTTTTATAAACAGAGAACTAAAATCAGGCTGAGAGCAGCATGACGTTTGGCAAGATGTGGATTTGAGGAGCCGTGACCGGGGTAAAGGCGGGAACACTACTCCTTATGCAGGCTATAGAAAGACTGTCTCTGCTTCAACAGACTATGAGGTGCCTCTGCAGGGACAGCAGGGGCAGCCAAAGGCAGATTTGGTTTCATGCACGCCTCCTGCCAACCCAGAAAGGGGAACAGGCACTCCCTGTGATCTCTGGTTGAAGGCCACACATGCTTTCTTAAGACAGAACCTTCGGCCATAGAGACAGGGAGTGTAGGAGGAACTTTCACAGTGTCATTCCAGGGCACTCTTTCATGTAGTGCCACCCTACTTGGCCCTTCACTCTATATCTGATAACTGAACAACCCTTGGCACATATTCATGGGTTCACACTTGTGTCTTTTCTTAAAGGGGACTAAAAGTTAATGTTTACATTAGGGCATGTCTGAAAGTGGGAATGTGAAATTTACTAAACACCTAGTCAGTTTTAACCATAGAATTCCATGGGGAAGCCAATTATTATTGGGTAATAAAAACTAAAACATGCTCAGATGAAGATAGGTTCAAACCCTCGCTTGTTATAGCACCATTGACGTAGATGCATTACGGAACACCCAAAAAAGTATTCAGTTTAATACTTTTTTGGGTAATTCTGCTCTTATCTCGTATTATTTCAATGGACAATTTACCATTAGTGATATGTACGCTGCATGGTTATAAAAACAGTTGTTGTTAAAATTAGCTTTTTGCACACACATGCACGCACCCATGCATGCGCGCGTGCACACACACACACACACACACAATCACATTGTAAGAGTTTTTCCTTTCAACCCCCTCCACAGTACACAAGCAGAGGGTAGTTACAGGGCAAAATGTGGGGGTGGATGGGGTTATAAATACAGTAATGGAGGAGGGGTCAGGAGTTTACAGAGGAAGTTCCCTCCTCTATTTGCACTATCCTTGACACCAGCCAGCCATCATTCTGCCATGGATACTGAGTGAACAGATGTGGCCCCTTGGTTAAATAAAAAAGACTGTTAAGAAATAAACAGCGGGGAGGGAGCCTCTGTACAGGAACGTTGTGTCACTCTATCAGGTTACCTTCCCCCAAACTAAAATAAAACTGCAAGTGTAAAGGTCTCTGAAGCCAGATGATTGACGCCAGGTCTGACTGGGCAGGAGCAGAGAGTGACTCAGAATTACACTTATTCAAGAGGCTTGCATCATAACAAATATAAATGGAGCATGGGTGGTATAAGTACATACCCTGGTGCTAGGTTCAGTTCAGTGGCCTGCAAATCTCACCCTACAGCACTGAGAGTGCTTTTTATCCACACAAAAAATGTATACTGAAATGGAATGAGTGCTATTGAGAAAATTTCTGACAGATCTATTTCACAATAAGCAATTTCTCCCAGGTGCAGTACCCAGGAGAAGAATGGAATCTCTCCCTTTGTAAATGTCTTTTTCCTCAAACTGATGACCTCATTCGGCAAGGTTACCTTTGCAATGCTGCACACTCCTCCAGGGACCTGCTCCTATCTCTGCTAACTTTTATGCTGCTGAACACTTTTCAGAGGGTCTTGTGTGACCAGTCATAGAGGTTTCTGTCACAGTGGGCAGCCATTGTAAAGACATAGCATCCACTATACCTCACATCTCACATGTTTGCAGATAAGTTACATCTATTATGACATTAGCAACCACATTCTGTGGAGTAGATATCTTTTTCACCTCTTTCTGCCAAACGTCGACCACCATGAACATATACTCTTTGTGATTGTGTGTATGTACGTGTGTGACTGCATGCGTGCATGTGTTCTAAAAATAAAACATCTGTTCCTGCAAGCTCCTGTGAGTTGGGCCTCCAGGGTTTTTTGTTTTGAAATATTTGGAGGATCTGGCCAGTGGAAGTGGAGTTCCAGGCACAGAGGCTGGGTTAACAGTAATTATTCATTTCCAAAGCAGAGAAATAACAGTCACAGTGAACAGAATCACTCCCCTCAGTGCACACGCACACATGCACGCACACATTCTCCCCCAGTCCCTCAACTTTCTTTCAGCAGGTTTAGTTTGTCCAAATGTCCTGTAAAAGATGAGACCTTTTCCAGCTCAGTGCCTGTCCTGTGTAACTAGTATGTTCAGTGGTCCTCGATCCCAAAAATGTAATGGAACTGGGTACAGGAACCCAATGGAACTGTGTACAGGAATGACCTCTGTGTTGCATTTTAATATTTTAAGACCTAAATTACGTGATTGAACTCATGACAGTTGAAAGATGACCAAAGCAGAAGTGGAGGGGCAGAAAAAGGCACATAGCTCGGTTTTAGGAAGTATAGAAAAATCTTTTTATTGCTTAAAACATGACATTTTGGCCGCCAAGACCTTCATCAGATTGAGGAGCAGAAGTGGAGCAGGGGGAATGGAGGCTTGGATAAATGTGAAAGTAGGACAGGCACAAATGAGAAAGGAGAGCCTGCATCCGTCTGGCCTGAGATTCAGGAAGTGTCACGTGCCAGGCTTAGTTCCAGTCTCCTAGGTCCTCTCAATGCACCTTTACACAGTACTCACTAAAGTGGAAGAGGGGGAGGGGAGGGCACAAAAGCCCAGGAGGGGGAGGGTGAGAGAACACGACTGGAGCATCTCCTTGCAGTGGGAAGCCTGGCTAAGCCTGGACATTTTGAGTGATTAGCGAGAGCAGTAGTCCATACAGTAGATGCACGGTCCACACATTCATAACCTAACAGCATCAATTTCTTTATTTTATAATACTAAATCACATGAAGGTGAGTTGATGTGTGGTGTTTTATATCTGATGAATGTCACACAGAAGTTTGAAACAAAAAGTTTAGCCATAAATATTTAACATCATATGAGAAACGGATCTTAGATAAACACTTTTATTCCCAAGGTTCTTTTTTTTTGTTTAGGAATAAAAATGAAAAGCAAAATATAAGCAAGTAATGATACTTTTTCTCCCATGTTGTGTATTTCTCAACCTTATCAACAATGCAAAACAGTGGATAAAACAACAGTCTATGTTCTAGCTGCACTGTATACTGTAGTCCTGGGATGAAGAGGACTCCATCTGCTTCCCATTGGGGAGTTTAATTTATTACAGAAGGCAAAAGCCTGTTCTACACAAACCCTCTCATACTCACACGCATACTCACAGTCTACCTCTCCCACATACAAATATATACCCACAAACATACACATAAACACAACAACCAAGCCTTCCCCATACACTCACTCCTCACACACAGGCGTGTGCGCATACACACATACACACGCACACACACACACACTCATGCACCCACACACACAAGCTCGCATGCACAGACACAGACCCCACCGCTTGTACACATATGTGCACACAAACGCAAAGACCTTGCCCTCCCCATCTGTCCCCACCCACCCCACCCCCCTCCACCCCTGGCACACACACACCTCAAATTAGTGCCAGAAACACTTTAAACTACTTGGAAGACCCAGTATCGATACCATATATTTACGTCCTGTATACCACACCCATATTGGCCCATTTCTGCATTAACAAAATATAAGGAAATTTAAAATTGTTAGCACTCCACAAACTCAGGGTTCAGCTATATGCCACTGATCACTGATCAAAGGGGCCTCCACCCCGACAACAGCCTACAGTAGACCTAAATAAACCATTTTTAATCAGAAACCAAATATAACTGGAAATACGTCATAAGCATATACATTACACTGTCTTCACCAACCAAACAAACACCTCATAATATTTTACACAATGATGTACAGCATTTCCTGACTGTGTACATTCCTGGGATCTTAAAATTTGGTGTCAGAAGCCCAAATCACATAGATTGAACTGTGAGTATATTACTCTGAAGTGTGTTTCTCTGGGCAAAGGGCCAGCTTCAGTAAAATAAGGCGAAATACAGAGCAGAACAGTTTTCATCAAAGGGTTTTAGTCCATTTGTTATTTCATAGTCTCGGCTAGAACATCTCCCTAAAGCAAGTAGAGACAGAAAAGTGCTGGTGACAGGAGCGTTGACAATATTTTTAAAGAGTTATTCAGTTACTAGCAATAACCACAAATGGCCATTTTAAGTTGAGGCACTGTCAAAAGGTAATTAAAAACATATTTTGATATTTTATTAGCAATGTATTGCCTTTAGTCTTCTTTTACAGAATTCCCAGTAAAACAAGAGCCAACTTCTAGTCAGCTGGCAGGACAGCTTAGATTTGAGGCTGCTATCCATGTCATGCTCATTTCTCCAAGTAGAGTGGAAACACTGGCCAGCAGCAGACTCCAACTCCAAACGAATGAGAGAAAATGGGATAGAACGTGAAGGGATGGAAAAGTTTAACCTTCCTGGAACGCATGCCTGAATCCCTGTGAAAAAACTGCCATTCCGGGAAATAGCACAGAAAGCGGGTAGGAAAAAACATTCCCTGTCCACGCCCCCCTCCCACACGCGAGACCCGTAACGACAGCAACCACAAATCAAGGTGACCACTAGAGCACAGACTGAGGCCTCATTCTCCTTTCCAGGGATATATTAGTGATTATTTCATTACCAAACCTGTAATTCTGTGACCGCAACCCCCAAATAGGTTTAAGTAGGCCTGGTTTTAATAAAACAGCAAAGAAAAAGAGCTATATATACAGTGAGCTCCATAATGTTTGGGACAAAGACGTATTTTTTCTAGATTTCGCTCTGTACTCCTCAGTTTTAATATGAAGTATAACAATTCATGGAGTTAAACTGCACATTCTTAGCTTTTATTTTTTATTTTTTATTGAGTATTTTTATACATTTTGGTTCCACCATGTAAGAATTGCAGCACTTTTTATGAATAATCCCTTAATTTCAGGGTATCATAATGTTTGGAATAAATGGTGTCACAGATGTTTCTGATTTGTCAGGTTTGTTCAATTGCTAACTTAATGCAGGTATAAGAGATATTTCATTAAGCTAACCAGAAACAACTGTTTGGGACATCATTAAGAGGAAAGAGAGCCTGTTAAGCCAAGGGGGTCCTCTGCAATTGATGACTGAAGAATTCTTATTATAATGAACAACCCACAAACACCTGCCAATGAATTCTGAGGCATTCGGTTGAACTTTTGCAGATAAGATGCCTCTGTACACTTAAGATTCAATCTGATGCTGCCATCAGCAGTTATATCATCAATGAAGACCAGTGAGCCAGTATCTGTGGTAGTCATACATGCCCAAACCATAACATCCCCCACCACCATGTTTCGCCATGTTTTCATGATTCTTGGCATTATTTTGATACAAGTGAAGCTTGATTTCATTTATCCGCAAGACATTTTTCCAGAACCCTGTAGGCTCTTTTTGGTTCTTCTTAGCAAACTGTAACCTGGCCACAACTAACTATTGGTTTGTATCTTGCAGTGCCACCTCTGTAGTTTTGTTTGTGAAGTCTTCTATGGACAGTAGTCACTGACATCCATGCCTGCCTCCCGAAGAGTGTTTCTGATCTGTCGGATAGGTGTTTGGGGGTTTCTGGTCTATGTCTCTGACTGTTTTTTTCTTATTTCTCACCCTCATAATAGCTTCCTTGGCTTTCAACACCAATAACAGACTCCAAAGACAATCAAAGGGCTAGAATCAAAACTAGATACTGAAACCTGCACTAAGGAAGCAATTGAACACACTTGTCTAATCAGAAACACCTGCACAATTTGTCCCATATGTTATGATGCCGTAAAATGGGGGGGGGGTCAATATTGTTCAACTTGTAGGTGATGTGAAATTGACAATACCAAACCACATTTTATTAGATAGACAAGTACATGCTAGGCTATTCCTGTCATGATATACATGATAACTTTATTTTACATTAAGTTTATATTAAGTGTATTTACAGGCCTATTTATAAATCTGCCATGTTGTCTGCCAAAATTCAAGTTACTTTTTCAGTTTTGTTAGATTGCATTATTTCACCATGACCATTGATTGAGTGACCAGTCCATCAAGTCATGATTACTCTGACTATTATAAGTGCAATAAATAAATAAATAAATGACAACCCTGAACCAAGTATGAGTATGTAGTTCTTCTGTACAGCGACAGTGCTCGATATGTACAGTTTACTCCATATTGTTTTTTAATATCACAATTAAATGTTATCTAACAAATAATATGTTAGCAACAGAGTTTGGGCAAATAAAAGTGTCACACAGTAGTACATATAAATGTTGCAAATTTTCTGTATGACTACATAAAAAAATATTTAGTAGGCCTGTCAAGTTTGCATAATTAGCATCATTCTCAGTGGCCTTTAAATTTATTTAAAGTGATTGACCATACCACGTGATGCCAAAAGTGACTAAATAATTGGATATTTAATAGCATTTACATTAATAAATTCCTAGTAAACATTTTCAGGTGTAGCCTACTTTTTTATTATAAACCTTCTTTTGCTGAAAAATAATACAACAGCAAAATACAATGCAGATGACTAAAACGTGTATGACATATACTAATTTCATATATAAAAAGTCATATATTAATATTAACGTCAATATATTTTTTAAAAAACTGATTGAGGCAGAAATAACATCAACAAACCAACACAAAAAAAGACATCCCCACAAAAATGAAAAAGAGAGCATAAATGTTTACGGTCAATTGTATTTATATAAATGAAACTGCTGTTTACAGAATTTATGAGTTAAAGTATGGCGTTGTGATATCTCTGTGATAATTATAAGGTGGAGTCACTTCCAGGCTACCATGAAAACGTCTTGTGCCCCCTTCTCCAGAAAGAGGTGGCTGGTTGGTACCTGTGATGCAAAAATCCGTCGACAGAGGGGGACCGATTGTGTTTAAATCAGCTGACATCATTTGAATATTGGGCGTCACTAACCGGGTTGCCCCTCCCCGCGCACGCTCTCACACACGCTGAGTGTCTCCAAGTAGGCTGTGAAAATTGCTCGAGCTTGAATGTTCAGTCTAGAAGCACAGTGTTGGGACAACTGAACTCCTGGCTAGTAAGCCGAAAAGTGGACTCTTTGACCGAATTCCTTCTTATTTTGGTTCAGGAAGCATTGCACAATATGCAGAAAGGGTGCAGAGAATAACAACGTGTTACAGATTGCGCACTAAACAACTTATTTTACTATATGTCAGCTAGCTACATCGTGTCAGGACAGTCTAACAGCTGGAATATCTGTTAAAGTATTGGGACTGATTTCGAATGGAAGCTCGTCGAAGCATATTGTTAGTAACTGCGTAGCAGACATCTGTGACTGGATTTTATTGACTGCTTTCTATATTAACCAGTTATCCTCTTTATTACACACTCGTGTTCTCATCATTCGCCTTCGACGAGAAATCTCAGACTGGATGGTACTATCAGCCGAAATCGGTCTGTTCGAATCTGGGAAATTTTCTTGGCTCACGCAAGGAGTGACCGCGGATGCTATTTACACCGCAAGGATTGTCGAAGACTCCAAACTATCCACATTTGAATGCCTTTGCAAGGAATTGGTTGGTTTCTGTGCTGCAGGCAGGGGTTCAGTTTGCTAGGACGGGACTATGGGGAGAAAGAGGAGGAAGAATCTTTTGAGTTGCGCTCCAAGGACGAGACGGCGTGCAACGGGAGGGTAGGTAGCCTGCAGTGCTGTCTGGTATTAAAACCGTGGTGATTGTGACCTGTGTCATATACCCAAGAAAAACAGCATGAGTACATTAAAAGACACATTTGACAAAGGGACTGAAAATAGGTGCGAGCTATTTTGCCTTACGGGTATAGCAAGGACAAAACGTGATTCATTTGTTGTAGGGCATATTGCTACCTAAGTACCATTGTATTACTGTACAGTAGAGGTAATGTCTAACTTTCCCGACTGGCGTGTAATGTACACTTTCAATAAGCTGTTGTACTGCTATGCGCGCCACATAATGCAGACGTGCCCATTGGTTACAAGTGGTTTTCACCAAAGCACAGCACAAATCATTCGAAAAAAAGTTTAGTACTTTTATGTTCCGTTAACCGCATCCTTCCTAAATAGTTTTATTACACATTACTCTACAATCCATTTTCGTTTTATAACCGAGTATATTTAATTCTCCCCAAAATACTGCATTTACAAATTTTATGAATCACACCATTCATCAGATAACTCTAGGCTTACTCAATATCGACCTAAGGTTTGTATGATACATAACCTATGCTATACAGTGCCCTGCGTAAAATATGTTCCCAAAGTTTCCCATACGTTATCATAATGGTGCATGTGGTCATGGGGATTTGTCTGGTTCAAGTTAACAGGCATGTACAGGCTGCACGTTTATAGCTTTGCGCCATATGGCAGTCGTTCAAGGCCTGAGTGATCCAGTCTCTTGGCATCTGTCTACCCAATCAGCAACACAAGACTGCTCTATTCTCCATTTCTTCTAATTGGGCATGGTTCCACCAGCCACCTTGTTCACACATGTGAGAATCACTTTTGTTCTACATGGAGGTATTTACCATATATCATTTATATCAGGAAATTATATCAAAAAGTATCCTTTCCTAGAAAGCCTTCTTCGTTTTGCTTATTAGATTCAGAGACTTTCAGTATTTGACATAAGAATCTGTATAAAGCTTGCATTGGTTGTAGAGTTTAATGATTTGTCATTTTTAGCAATTTATTCTGTATTTGCTGGAATATTCTCAGTTTTGGATCACATATGTGAATGTAAAAGTAGGTTTTATAGTCTTTTTTCCTTGCAATTTTAAAATAATCTGCCCATCGCTATCCTCTACAGATGGCTCTTAATATGACACACAATCATCTCAGCAATCAACCTCTTTTGTCCACTACTGGAAATGTATGGACAGGAGCAGTACAAGCGTATTGTAGGCCTAATGTCACAATAAACCTAACCCTGTACCATAGTGTTCCTCTTCAAGCTCTCTGTTTAGCTGACGTACAGTCGACCCCCAATCAATGCATGTCTATAGTATGTGCCACGGGGTCTTTGTGCCTGATTAACCCTAAGTAAGGGCTGGGTTTCAAATGCATAGCCTAATCTCATCCCCCATGCCATCGCACTGTGTCAAGAGTGCTGCTGTACCCCTCGGGCCTTTTATTCAGACGCCTGTTCGATCAATGCAGGGACACCCTGCGGGCCAGTAGTGCTAACATACAGTACATGGCCATTTTCTCTCTCTCTCTCTCTCTCTCTCTCTCTCTGTCTCTCTCGCTCGCTCTCGCTCTGACTTGCTCTCTCTCTCTCTCTCTCTCTCTCACTAAAATAGACACGCATAGTCTATTTATGTATTGACTCTTCCTTTATTTATTAAGAACAAAAGCCCCATTAAGCTTGGCATTACTTTCTCAAGGGGGACCTGGCTAAAATGTAACATCTTACTGATCTGCAGTTTCCTTTCATGGCCTCTGACCTTTTGCTCCCCTGATTACTCTCTTGTTGGATATGAGATCAATATTCTGACTGAGATAGAATGCCTCCTTCTGTCCTTCAAAATCAATACATTGGTCCTTCCTGGAGTGTTTCTTATGATGTTTCCACAGTAACTGACCAAGGATGAGTCAACGTTTTTCTCTGGTGTTTCTGTGCTGCACTTCTTAAAGATCATTGTTCTGGGATGGAATCAAAGAGGCTTCTGCCTGACCAGATTCCTAAATACATCTTTGGAAATATAGCCTAAGTCAAAGATGTCAAAGGATACAGTACCATTTGTGTGTGCTAATTTGTAAAAGCAATGAGCATCCACACCAGGAAAGCCCACAACTCTTCAGCAAAGAGTATTTTTAGTCCTCACAAAAGATAATGCACAGAGTTTATTCTTCTCACTTACAACTTTACCAGCTTGTGCTCTTCACTATCTGTTGTTATCCCCTTGTGTTAAATATTCCATCAGTTCCCAATGAGACTGAGCTGTGAATCAGCTACAGTTTAACGGCATATTGTAAGCGAATACTGAAAATGTCCGCAAGGTAGTGAAATGGCAGAAACTGGTTTCAAACAGATACCCAACCACGTAGCCAATATGAATATGTTCTCGCAGCATGCCTCGTAGATGCAAATGCATGTAATTCTTTCATCATCGCATTTCCATGTTTTCTTTTAGTTTATTCTTTTATTTCTTTTTTTTCCTGCCTGAATTCCCACTGAAAAGAGTGGATTGGCTTCCACTGTAGATGGGGACACTGGCTTTCGAGGTAATGTTAGCCGTATCCTCCCCTCTGCGTGACGTGTTATAATTTTTTTGGGTTCCCAGCCTTGTCACTTCCAGTCCACCCATCTGGTTATGTGGATAGCATTGGCAGTTCTGAAGCGTTTCCTCTGGGTTACTCACCCTCCCTGGAGGTGGAACCGAAAGCAAGCCATGGAATGAACTCATCTGGGCATCTCCAATTCGGATGATTCATGCACTGCCCCTCTCTGGCGGGACCTGCTCTACCAGATCTTTTCAGTTACATTCTATTCCTCCCTCTTCATCAGTTACAAGACCTGAAAACTTTAATTACACTGCATGTACGCACACACACACACACACACACACCCACAAGCAGCCAATGTTTATTTAGTTAAAGAACAGCAAGACATGAAGAAGGGTGGATTTGAAAGGCCAGGCTTCAATCAGGCACTTCAATTCAGGACACAGCCAAATAATTTTCAAATCAGATGACTCCACTTTACATGTGTGATTTTGGGCCAGTCGTGCAATTAAAGTGAGTGGGCTGTTTTAGTCCAGTGTTTTTATTTTTTTATGCATTAGAGTTATATCAGTCTCTCAAAGGATTACCGTTCCCAGAAATAACCAGCTGTTTCCCAGGTTCACATGGCGAGGGAGACCCAGGGCATGTGGAATTCTGCTCGGCTATTCGGGGATGGGAGCTATAAACTGGGGATGTCATGGGGGCGCGCAGTCAGGTTGGCCCATTCACAAATCCTCTGGCGAGGCACTAATTTTGTAATGACAACATTTATTTACTCACCATGCATGGCATTTTGCATTTCCCCAGTCAACCATTAACTAAACAGCCATCCGTTTTTTTGGTGTTTTTATAAGTCCTACTGTACTGTATGTGTCAACCCTGACAGGCCAAATTGTATTTTCACAGATGTCACAGTATGTTTTCAGGTGTAAACCTAACTTAGCTCTAGTTTTGAAATTTGACTTTGGAGCTGTGGGCCCACAGATAAGCTCTGGATAGGGTTTCAACAGGAAAAACCAGGGCTGCAGCAGAGGCAGCCAGAGGGTAAGATCAAGGCTGCGTTTCTTGGCAGCAGCGCTGGGTGCATGATCAGCCAGACACCGCAGTTTTTGCACTAGAAATCTCACCTCTGAGCACAGAGAGAGACTAATTGAACCAGGTCATGCGTACTTTGGGAATCGGATTTGTTCCTAAGTTTTAGTAACTTTAAAAGCGAAGTCAAAGCACACCAAATCTAAGAATTTGATTCTGTTATTGACATTATTACTCACTTTACTCAAAGCTTATCTTTTTTTAAAGGGGCTACTCTTATTTTGCAGTTATAAAGCTTAGTTTAAGGGAATAACCAGTAATCAAACAGCTATTGGTCCTCTTTAGAACATTATTCTTTTTCCTGTGCTTTCCAAACTCGAGCATACATGTCTTCTTCAGTAATCTGCTATCGTTGACCTCTTTGGCAAACTTGAATTTTCCTTCGGCCCTTCATTTTAGCGAAAAGTACTGTAGTTGGCTTTACCACATTGCGCTCTTTAGCAGTAGTGCTAAAACTTGCTGCTCTTCCAATCTGATACTACACCCCCTGGATGACTCGCGCCTGATAATTTGCATAACATGAGTTTTTGGAGTTGGCAGCTAATTTACTGTGATGCACCAGTACTGAAGAATGGGTGTGATGAGATAATTAACATAAGCGTACGCAGCACAAGAATAACCTGTCTGTAGCTGTTCAAGAAAAAATGCTATCCAACTTGTGGTCTAAAAAAAAAAAAACTTAAACTGTGTGGATATGTTATGAAGTCAGACCTTTTCTGATTTCCCAGCTTAACAGCTTCTAGCACTGTTAAAGAACAAATGTGTCTGTCAAAATGTAAAACAACACATTAAAAATGCCTGTTTTATTGTACACAAGTAGGTTTTTGGTTAATTTTGCTACTCCATTGGGAATTTGCTCCCCTCTAAAAATCCTTTACAGTAGATGGGTCCCAACATGTAGTTATATAGGGGAGGGTATATTTCCAGGTTTTTGCTGGAAAGTAAGGCTCATTTCCATTTAATACTCACCTTTTTGCATCCATGGTTATAATCGATATTTTATGAGAAGCTGGTCAAGCTGTAAAGTACTAAAGTGTTACTTGTGTAAAGTACTTCTGGGTCCATACAATGTTTGCTTGGTAAGTGAGTCCGTTACTCGGTCCATGTCATATCTCTGAGGTTCTTCTGTATATAAATTGAGAGCTGTCAAATCGCCAGTGTGTTCTCACATGAATGATTTGACCCTGTGATAAGCTCATTTTAACAGGATTCAGGTTTTATGTCTGCTGTCATTGTGTGCCTTTGATTCAAATTTGTCTATTAGCGTGTTTTTTTTCATCAGAAAAGTCTTTTCTTCAGTCCCCTAATATAAAAAAATGGTAAAAGCAGTAAAACACTACACTACTAAAATACCACCAATCCCACATTATAATCTTACATTACTAACCACATTACCATATTAAAGAATTATTTTGTTATGAATATAATATAGATTTATTTTTAAAATTGATCAATCTTAATGATTTGACCCAGGTCTGATTTTGATACAGCTTGATAAACAGTTCAGTTTCATGAAAGGTCATGAATTTTACTGAAAATTAGTTCACATCTCTCTTTGTTGCACAACTAGATTTGTCTGCTGGGTGTTAAATTCATTTAATTTATGCACTTAGTGGCTTGCTAACAACACAAACAAAGGTTCTGAAAGTGGTGTGCTGCTGCCTGTCCCCTGTAGCATTCGGTCCCAGAAAAGACAGACTGTTACTCGGAGTAACCGGCTAACTGCCTTGCTTGGTAAACAGTCTAAATAAAAGCCTTTGCTATGTCAGTTTGCGAGCTAACATTGGCTGTATCCAGCTCTCACGGAACTTGTTGCTAGGAATGTTATGTCCATTCCTAGAAAGTTCCTATGATGCCGTTGTCACATTTTCTAACCAATAGAAAGGTGGCAGAAGAGATTGATGAGGATTGAGACACCCTCGGAGGGGGGGGCCTGAGTGTGAGATTCTTTTCACCAGTGGACTCGTTTTACTCGCTTTTAGAGCAACAACCAAGGAGTTTCTTGACTGTGAATCCTGCAACATTTCATGTAGGTGGCACAAGCAGGCACTCGGTGAGAAAAGGATGGCACTGTGCCCAAAAGTGTACCTTTCCAATAACTTGTCCTTAGCTTAACCTTAACTAAATTTCCACAGTATAATAAAGAACAGTAGTTTATAAGTTCCATTATTTAGTGTCAATAATTGAAAAAAATAAATTTAAAAAAATAAAAGTAGAAAATGTTATGCACAACATCCAGTAGCCTTGCACCCACAATGAGAACATTCAAACTATAACCTTTTCACCCACCATTTTTGATCTGAAATGGCAGGGTAGGACAAAGGAACCTTGTGTTCCCCTTGATCCTGCATTAAATGAGCTATTTTGCACAGCATATTTCTCCCCAGTAGTTCACCCTTGTTATCTTAAAAGTATGAGCCAACCATTACAAAAACAGACCTGCTATGCACTGGAACTGCTAAATAACAAGCCCTGGTTTGCAGTAATGGGAGGGAAGGGTGAAATTGTAGATTTATGAAATTTGTGCCTGTGAAAATACTTGGACCTACATTGCTGGAAACTGTAGATGACCTGCCCAACAAGTCACTAAAAGCAGTCAACTTGCATAGTGCCAGGTCTTGTTACAAATGATAATTACTGTATGTATAAGTCAGTGGTTGCTAGGTAGTTTTCATAGTCAGGGACATTCAAGCCAGTTAAGGGTATAAATGAGTCAAAACATGAGACAATACCAGTTCTTACTCTTATGTTCTTGCTTAAAGTCACCACATTAGGTTCAATCCACATGGTGTTATTGATGTTTATTGTGGTAGTGATCTAACCAAATGCTGAAGATAAAACATACATTTTTATATTTCTTCCCTGGTAACACAGGACTTCCGATATGGTATTGCAAAAAAGTATTTTATCATCATCTCAGACTATATTTAACTGCATGAATGAAGCGAACTTCAGGCAAAAGAAGCATGGAAATGGCTGCAGATGATATTTTTGAAGATAAAGTTTAAAAAAAAGGAACATAGTATTAACACACCATGCTTTGAAGCATGGATCCAATTAATATTAAAGGAATTGTAGTTTGTGCATGTTTTCTTGAGTGAAGGAAAATAAACTTTTTTCTTTTGCTGGGATAAATATCAGGAATGAAACAATTGATGATTCAGATTAATTAATAACTGATCTTTAGGATTAATAACCAATATTTGAAATGAACTCATAATGTAGGCCTATCCATTTGCATAACAAGGCTATTTGAGAAATACCATGGTAACATGCAGGACTTTGAGATGTGGAATTGTTTTCTGAAGCATGTGCTGAAGTTGTACAGTATTGTGCGTTGTAGGACTTTAGTGTTGATGTCACAGCTAAATATATAGGCTAAATGGCATTATGTGCGCATGGGTAGAAAGTTGTACCCAAGATTATATTTCATCACTGGATCTTCGTTGTCAAGGAAGTGCAGATACTTAGTGGGCGTTTTGCCCTGCTCTCACAAATAGCCTAATACTTTTACTAAGTATGTGTGGTTACACTGTCACCTTGTAAGTGTTCCTCTATTCAGTTTGACATTTTGAGGAAGGATTCATATGAAGGATATGGCCTGAGTGGATATTTCGCAACGCAGGAATGTTTCTGTATCCTAGTGGCCAACGCTATCGAATGAAAACAACCACATGAATCACAAGCATTAAAATGACTGGAGCACCACTAGATTGAGAATAGATTCCTCAGAACCAAATACGCAGGCATACTGCTTGTTCGTTCACACTTCCCCCTAGCTTGGTCTTTGACCTTTGAATCTTTACATTGGGAAATGACGTTGGTTAATGTGATCTGTGATTTCTCTTTGTGTTTGTGCGTCTAAAGCCATGTTTCCTTGTTTGATTTGCCAGGGCCCGCTGGAGGTGACTCTCTCTCAGCCTACACGGACAGCCAATGGACCAAGCAGGTGAGTCAGAACACAAGACCTCCATTACCTTTGTGTGTGAATAAGCTAGGAAGTATGAGCTGTGAAGTGTCTGTTGCAGCCAGAATGTGGGTTTGGTAGCTTGCTGTTTTCATAGGAAAATCTCCATAGCAATAAAAAATTTGGTTAATGAGAAAGCTTGTGACTGAATGCAGACTTTTGGGATCACAACAATATGGGCTTTGTTGAAGTTCTTTGCCAGTCTCTCATTGATGTTCTTGTAGCTCCGTGTTTTTTACATGTACTGCTCTAAGTAACTCACCAGAACTCCATTTGAATTTGAGCCCATCTCTGGTCTTTTTTACTGAGCCTCGTCAGCCAGGCAGTCGTTAGTAAGCAACAACAGAGCCACCCAGCAGGAGTCAGTCTATGTAAAAGTTGTCAAGCCTCTGATAGAGCGCCCAAGCCTGTAAGTAATGTAATGTATGTATGATCGTGATCCTATCTGGTAAAGTGGATCACCATGGTAATATACTGCATCCCCCTTTGAAATGTGAAGGATAACTCTGATCCGAACATAAATTCTGCATATGGATCACCATGACAATATACCACAGGTGTGATTAAAAGACCCAATTAGTTCATAGGGCATCCTAGAAGCTTATCAGAAATGACGTCAGCAACACAAATATAAGGCAATGTTTGGAAAGTTGTAATAACTTCCTATAATCATTGACTTCTCTTGGAATGGAATAACCCCAGACCTGTATCATGTTAACCAGCAGTTATCCCATATTATTTGTACTGTGCTGGCTAAAATCTGATAGATATCAGTGTAATAATGTTGTTTACAAGTTCGGTACGTATGCCATTTAACTATGTTTTAAGAATGATCACATGACCTGATTCAGCTAGTCCTTCTCAGATGTGTGCTCTCTCAGTGCCTCGGTCCTCCATTCCTACTGTAACGCATGGCACACGCAGGACTGTCTGGGTCTTTCTAGCTATGAGGCAGTCTAGAGTCATTCGAGCTGTGCATTCTGGCATGCACGTGTGCGCGCACACAGGCAGCTACTTCCCTTCCCGCCGCCGGTGACTCAGCCTGGCTGGCTGCCTGCTTGGAAGCCGAGGTATCGGCCTGCAAGATAATGGCCCGGCAGAGGGAGAAGTTTCACTATGGCAACAGTGTGGCACACACTGCCTTCTTCATTATCTTGCCGTACGGAACCTTAATCTCCCTTCCCTGAAACCTCAGAGCACCTAACAACCCCTGTGAAAAACTCAGACAAATACAAATGAGGGAAAAAAAAGGGCGTGTGGATTTCTCAACCAACTGTAACTCGAAAAGAAAGTCAAACAGGAAGGAGAGGGAGATTTGGGGGCTGGTGACAGTTTATGGGGTGAGACGAGGTCGCAAAAAGGGGGGGGGGGCGGGCGAGGTGCCCAATGGGCTTGAGAAGATAGACAGGATGTTGAGCAAAAGGAGGGGGGTGGTAATGCAAGGTGACTCAGTCCCTCAACACGAACATAGTAGGGAGTGGTCGGGACAGGCAATTACTGAGGGTGTGTGTCCCATAACTATTCAAAGAAGAAAGAGAAGCCAAGGCCCGGGCTGAACATGATTTAGCCTACAACTGTCCGCTCACGGGCGTTTTAAAAGGCTAACTGTAACTTCTAGGGATATCAGCTCTCTGTGCTCAGAGAGAGATCCTGTGCATTTTTGAAGGGAATGGAATAGTTTTTTATTTATAAGGGAAATAAATAGCTTTATACAGACCGATGAACATCTTGCGATCCTCTCCCTGTCCACCCTGTTCTTTCGAAATCAGAAGACGTCACTCTTGGGAACAACTGACAGTGAAATGTTCATTTGGCACATAGACTAAATGAGGGAAATGTGATTGTTCCCTGCTCACAAATGGACTTCGCAAGTTACACATACCCAGGGAAGGTTGCAGAAAACCACAGTGAGTCTCCTAAGAGCTGCAAACAAGCAATGTGGCTAAAGCACATTCCCAAAGAATCCAGGGTGAGCGTAGTAAGGCAGTCACAAATTGCCAGTTGCAGGTTTTCGCTTGAGCTGAGAGATGCTGACTGTGAGGGGAGCAGCCCCCTCCACGCTGTTAATCATCCAGGCTGACCAAACCCTAAACCGCACAGTGCTTTGACAGGGCTCTGACACCCAGCCAGGCGTTCCTGTCAAAACACAGCCCGGCTCAAGGTGTCGGTGAGGGCATGGGCCATTGTCTTGACCTTCTTGTCTTAGTCTCCCCTTGTCCTTCCTGTTGGCTTTTCTGTCACGCCTTTTCTGCATATCCTGAGTGAAGCGAAGCACACAAACGCAACCATCAGTAAATTAATAACTCCGGGTTGTGCTCAATTCAGCATTGTGGAATTGATCCCCCATAGGATTTACTGTACAGAGTGAATTGCAGGAAGATTATATTCAGTGAAATTCCACCCAATCAAAAAACATGAGTTTTATTGGCTTTTGCGTACGTTTTTAAAAATTGTTTTATTGTATTTGCCTGATACCAATGAGTATATCACTTTTCTCTGGAAGTATACTTCTTTATATGGAATGATTAGCAATGTGTTTTGTATTTTAACCTTAGAAAAGAATAACTGTATTTTCCCTGGGGGAACTTCATTCTACTTATAATTCAATGCTGTTATAATAATAATAAGACCCTCCCTTATGTAAAGAATGAGTTTATTGTATACTAAAATGACAATATGTGATTAGTGAAACCATTTTGTGGACCTGTACTTGCATACATATACCCTTGGAGAATACAACTCATACTGTATATTTCATGAGCTAAAAACTACTGCTTCACCCAGTCATAACCCAATGTTTACAACAATACAAGTCCATTTTTGATGTCACAAACTATAAAACCTTTATCCAAAACCCTGCTTATGAAATTGACAGGTGAGTAACATTATTCACACAGTTTTGAACATTATGGTTTTTTAACCACAGTCTGTAATCTGAAGACAACGCAATGCTTTTATTCCCCGATAAAGCTGATGCATATGTTGGGAAAAGTGTTATCATTCAAAATTTGTAGACATAACTGTGTGAGGACTGGCCGTCACAGATCACAATTTGAGTTTTAATGACATTTTGAGGCACAAAAATTAAAAATAAATATATATTTGCAAACTGTTTTTCTGTATCATTAATTAAAATGAGAGTGGAAATTATTAGAAGTTATTATAAAATACTCTCATAAAAAAGGCATCCATCTTGGAGGTCAAACAAATAGGACTGCCCTAGGGATATGCTCTCTTGCACGTGTTTATGTTCATTATGGGCCGATGTCTGTCTTGGTTAGATAGGGGCTCATGAACTTACCAGCACCTCCCCGGGAGATACTATCATTCCAGACAGTTGGGGGCCTGTGGTAATCATTCAGATCCCTTCAGCAAAGCACCAACTCATAAAATACAAAACCAGGGTTTTGTAAATTTTCCCACAATCTAATGTATGCAGCCTTTGATTTGATTATCCTGTTGATAGATTGTCCCAAAAATGCCTGGAACTAATGTAATCTTTGATTGTTGTTGTTGTGTACCTCTTGCACGTTTCTTCATCCCCTCTCATCGATCGCTCTTTTTGTGGTGCCAAAGCAAAAGGTAGTGAATAATAAAAACAACAAATAACAGAAAAAATGATTTATGTATATACATATATAATGTATATATATTATGTGAAATTATCTAAGCTTCAATCATAGAAATGGCTTCATAAAGCTTTGCTTTACAATTTTGTCACTTTCTTGCAATGTTCTCTCTGTTTCTTGCTCTGTTTCCCTCTCTCTGGCTGAGTTTTCACTGTATGCTTCCAGAAGCATTCCTTGGCAGTCCTCTTGAGTAAACAGATTATTTTTAGACAGGAGGTCATATACTCTTAATCACTAGATTCCCGTTTTCCCACCATCTGAAGCAGAGGTCTGTGTAACCCCTTGGGTACGAAGGGAGGTCTAGCAACGAATTGGTTTATTTCTCATTTTCTTTGGTTTTTAACCCAAGTTCAGAAAAACCAGGAGAGTAGAGCTACAAGAGCGAACATGGAACCCAAAATCCTCTGTGGCTTTCAGTTTTTCTAACCGCTAATACTGACTGCTGGAGGATTAGTGTTCGGCGCAGTATTCTCCTGAACCTGCCTTTCGCTTTAAGAAAGACAATGAACTTGCAGACACCTTAGCCAGAATATCTTTGTCAGTGCAGGCTTTCACAAAGGCCTCGGGCCTGTCACTTCTGCTTTAAAGCAAATCCCCTGCAGTGGAGTCTTTGTATTCTCTGCTTTTTCCAGGCACATAATTAGAATCTCCCCCATTGAATGTGACCAGGCTAAAATCAATGGAGTATTGACAGCACTTGCTACAGGCGTGCCTGGTAGTGGAGCCTCACTTTATGGTTCACTGCTCACATTCAGTCTCTGTTCCTCAGATATCGACACTGTCTAGAATGAAAAGTGCTGCTATCTACCATGTATTGGTCAGATGCAATTTTGCTGCTTTGCCACACAATAATATTAAAACCCAACCTGGGACATAAAAACACTGGGTCAGATTGTATGTCCTGCTAAGGTAAATATGTGGTAGTTGTGACTAATTAGGGAACATCAGTTTGTCAAATAGTCAGTCTGTCCTCTCTCTCCTTCATGGGAAAAAACTGGCAAAGCAATATCTGCCCCGCCAGAGCATTTGTCACCATCTCCAGCTGAGTTTTGTCTTTTTACCAGTAGATAAAAGGCTACCTTTAGTTGCATAGGGGAGGTGTAGTGGCATGTGTATTTACATTTTCTCATGCAGAATAAGTCTTCATTTCCTTCTCTCTGTTGGCTACTCGTGTTGCTGGATTCACAGGTGGTTCTGCTTAGCGTGGAGCGGCAACACAGCGCAGAAATCCCATCTAGACCGCAGTTTTCCATGTATTCTGTTTCACTTCCGTTAACAAAATAAAAGGATTTTTTTTTTCTTTTTTCTTCGCTTGTCTCCTTGACAGAACACGTTTTTACTTTGGAATGGAAATATCACTGGGCATTACACTACTGGTATGTCCTTTGGTGGCACTTATGTTCTTAACTTGAGATGTAGTGCTTTTTACTAGTGCAGCTTTATCTGGAAAAAAGAGCTTGAAGTATGTGCATGCCTGAATTTTTGGGGGAATATGATTTTGAAGGCATAGCATCTACTTTGTCCACTTTTTGCATTTCCTTTCTGTCAAATGGAGTGGAAGAAACGCGGGGGTCAAAAGGCACGTAGGCTCTCGTGAAGGAGCCGTTGTTGTTGCGAGGGCCTATTTCCTGGTGTTGGGCCTCAGGGGTGTCATAGGGACAAAGAGCTCACGGTTTCCTCTGTCCCATTATTCCAGCAGTCTGATCCCCGTGTCAAATTGTTTCCTGCACACTGCTCACAGGAAGCCGCTGCTGAGGGCCTTGGTCACAGCCAGTGCTAGGGATGCTGGGAATGGAGGGGCGGGACAGCTGTGGCGGCCTGAGAGTTTCATCTGTTTGTCAGCCAACAAATATCTGCCCTAGACCTCACTTTCCCTCTCCCTTTTCCCCTATGGACAACAGTAGCAACAAATAGGTTTCTTGCTGCATAGTAGGCTAATTGGTGCATGCCTTTCATGAGAGAGTGCTGCCCTGCTATACTCCGCTAAAATAATTTCAGCCCGCTCTCTATAGACGTTCACACGTTGCACCCTTTGTTACCACGCTAGGAAACCGCACAGTCCTATTTATGTTTATCATTGAAAACCAAGCCAGATTACATGCACGAGATTTGCTATAAATAAGCCTAAACAATTAGTTACTCCCCCACCCACATTTTCCACTTGCCTGCTTTCTTCACAGAAAGTACCACCCAAGCCTTTTTAGAAGCCCATGGTGTGTCCTGTCTTTATAATTATGGTCTGTTCATTTTGCCCAGCAGACGCCCGTATTCATAGTAGCTCACAATTACATATTGTTCCCTTGACCTTAGCACAGTGGTAAAAAGTAGCTTGGCAACACTGATCCTGTAATTGGTCATTGAAGTTGAAGTTCATGATTATACAGACTGTGGGGAATGAAAGGTCTTGCCTTGACACTCAGGTGGGAGTTCAGATCCCACTCGTGATTCCGTTTGTTCTTCAGCCCAGGGTGAAATTTTCAAAAGGGCCCTCAAGGCCTTTTTAGGAAGAGAGCAGTGAGAAAACCTGTCTGGGCCAGATATATTAGGCAGTATGAGTCAGTATTCACATCACAGAGCAGCTGAGGTACCTGGGCTGAATTAGATTTTATTCAAGATATATGCAAAATATACACATGATGCAAACATTTTGTCTTGTCCTGCTGTCTGCCTATATATAGGGACTATATCTTGGCAGATCAATGGGATTAATTAATTGCTTATTAAAATGGGTAATAAAAATGTGCCATTATTTTTATGTGTTGTAGGAAAGTAAGACACATGAGGCTGTATTTACAATGCAATACTGTTTGCAAACCAAATTGCCCCTCTGGGACAATAAAGACTATCCAATCCAATCCAATGTTAAATACCATTGACCTATGAATATATTCACAATATAGAACAGCCTCAAGTATCTATTTGTTTAAATTAATCGGGTTTACTGAGTTAGCCACATACTTATAAACAGGACCCATATGACATTGCTAACTGGCTAACGTTAGTGGTAACCTTATTTCCTGACTTCGTCACAAAGTGCGTGTTGTTTGTAGAGATAAAACAAATTTACCATTAGCCACATGCCCGCGGTTCAAAGGATAGCCTAGCTAGTTACTATTAAAAGCCAGCTAGCGACTATAGACCTAGTATGAGTACTTTACTCCAACTTTGTACCGAAGCCAGGAATAACGTTACCGCTAATGTTAGCCTGTTAGCAATGTCACAATGGACATAGCTAATATTTACAAAACAAGCCTGCAAGCAATTTCTAAAACACAAATCTTTATTTTTGTTGCAAAGGTCCTACTAAAGTTGGAGGGAAAAGTAACAAAGTTCATTGAAACCATCTTGTCACACAATGCTGCCAATAGAGTGTTACAGTGATGACGTCTTTTTGTAGGCCACCGCGGACGTTTCTTCCGCAATGGGTTTCCTCGGCAGATTTCCAATGCTTTTTTCCAATAGGGATTTTGTTTTCTGCCGAAAATAAGGTCTGTGGTGAATGTAAGCCTTAGAGAGTTTCATGTTTTGTTGTACGAGATAAATTACACCCATTAATATCTGAACCGTTATGTGCTCTGAAAAAGTAGGCCTACATGTGAAAAAATGAAATTATATGTCTATATATTCATAGGATAATAATATTTTCAAATCCTTGGGATTGCTCAGTTTCTTGATAGTGTCCTATGTATCTGGATGGCACTGTATTACTAAATTATGTGTGTTGGGTGGGAGAACGGTTGGTGGGAACTGTCATTGTCCGTCTGGACAAGTGTCCTGGTGTCTGTAGTCACTCGGGTCTGTAGGTCGTTTGGCAGGAGAAAAGCAAATAAACTTTGGAAGCTTTGACGCAAGCCAGAATCCTACTGAGAGATGCACTGTTTGTATTTTGCATATCCCTAGAGTGCTTTCCCAAAACCTTCAACTGTCATTGATGATATGAACAATGCATATTTACTCTGAAAAAAGAATCCATGTACAATCAAGTATGTGTCTGTGTGTGTGTCTGAAAGAGACAGGGAGAGACATACTTTTAGCTTTATTCTCTCATAATATTGCTGCAGTGATACTGGCCCTTTGCTATCATTTTGCTAGAGAAAGCTGGATATAACCACCCATGTTCAGGGAGGCAAATTGCTGATCCAAGAAATGGGTGAAATTGGATTAATAAATCATGGTGTAGTAGGTGGTGTTTCAAATCTGAAACTAAAATTGGTGCTCCTGTGAACAGGGGCCACTATCACAACTTTTCCATATCAACTAGGCAGAAAAGTTCTTGTCTCAGCTTGAAAGGGACCCTTTCAGTCAAATTTTTTGAAGGCTTTCACTGGCAGAATGAAGTGAGCATTGCACACTTCTGAAAGAAAACACTCAAACAGATCTTCTACAACTTAATCCCTTTCAGCTAAGTTGTATTATTGTTGCACATGGTTCAAATGGCTAGCTAACTAGCTACAGTAAGGTAACTTGCTAGATAGCCCAGTCTGCTTTCTAGATATATGGGTAAGCTTGCTAACTAGCTTGGTCAGGCCTGCATAATCAGTGGTACATTTCCCCATTAAAAAACCCAATCAAAGCCTTTCCTACTTGCTGTATGTGACTAGATTGTGTTGTTGCCATTAACCGCACATTAACGGAATGCTTATTCACCTAAGTTGGGTGTGTCCAATCAGATTACAGTGTGACATGCCATAAAGTCAAGCTTGAAACAGAGACGACTGAAGTAATAATGAGTCACAATAAAAAAGCACCGCCAGTTCGGTATGTCCGTGTGTGTCTGGGTGTAAAAGGGATCATTTGGGGAATGTGGGGTACGCTCCCTTCAGAGCATACTGTCTAGTGAGGTGGGTGCACCATTGGTCTCTCTTATATTTAGATTGCGCTCCCCATGGTGTCATTAGTGCAACTTAGACTTAGCATTTCCCACCCGTGACAAATATGTGAATGCCAGTCCCCGTCTGTCTAGGCAGCTGCCTTAATTAAAGACTAATGCAAATCCACAGGGCTCTGCAACTCTGCCTCATGCATACACTCAAATACAGTCACACACGCTCCAGCCCGACACACATGCACACACATAAACGCATGTCATTTCCATCAATTTTTCTTCCCGCCTTCTAATCATGCCGTCCTTGCTTAACTACTGAGCTTATTTGTGTTGTGTGAAATGCACTGAGCCTCAACTGACCGTTTCTCATTTTGTGATTTTGGCTGTCAGTTTGGAGTGCCTTTCCGCTCCGTACTGCACCATGGCAATAAAGCGACAGTACTGACAATGATCAACCAGCATGTTGCAAAATGCACACTTTGCAGGAGGTTAACTGAAAAAGGCATGCCTGCATATTGAAACACAACTGGACTGAGTTTTACCTACTAAACAAATAAAAAAGCAGATCAATGAACAAAGGAGATTAGGGCCACAACTCTAATGAATGAATGGCCGAAGCTGCTCTCCATTCCCTGGAATCATTTCAAAGGACGGAAGGAAGGAAGGTAGTTAATTTTGTGAGTCATGCATATTCCGTCCTAAAATAGGAAAGCGATTAATTAAATAGTTGAGCAGAAACCTCATAAATGCCCTAGTTAGAAACAAATGGGGCCTGGTTGAGACAGGTCTGCATCTGAAACGGTTCTGTCAGAATTAGATGCCACTCACAGCGCAAATTGAATCCTTTATTTTTGTCTTTTCGTGTATGTTTTTGGGAGCGTCACAGCCCTGATTGTTGTTTATGTGGGAGCCTCATGGCTTCACAGTTCAGAAACTTACAATGCTTTGCTTGTCCAGCCAGGATTTCAGAAACTGCCTTGTCTGTCATTTACTCATCAGTCCCTCTCCAGAGTATGTCAGCTCCCTCGCTATCTCCACCAACTGTATCTTGTGAGAATGAAATCCTAACAACACATCACAGCTTTTCAGTAGCGTTAAATAAACAACTTTCTCTGGCATTGGTTTGACAATTACAAAATAAAAAAACATATGTTGCTTTGTTGACCTTTTCACCTGGACATAAAAAATGTTTTTTTTTTTTCTTTATGCAAAGCTGATGGTATTGTGGTGTGTTTTTTGGCTGAGACATGGTCAGTGTCTATGTTTCATGTTTATTTTCAGGTCCAGGTGTTGGCAGCTAAACCAATAAGGCAGAGCCAAACTGTGTAAAGAGCTTTGAATGTCTATGGAAAGGTAACTGAGAGGTAGCAGGTTTTAAACCTGTGTCCCTTTCCTCCTAGCCTTTCAGAGGTCCCAGACGAGATGAGGAGTCTTATCATCGAGAAGAGCAAGATGGGTTTTGAAGAGGACCCAGAACTGGTTGTCAAAGGTAGGGCTTATCTTTAGAATTTTAACATTCAGGAAGAACTACACTGTTCAAAACACTGCTGTTCTTGTTACATTTGCCTGTTTTCGATAAAAACTTATACACATCTTTACTGCATTTCATGGACCTATAAATATTGGCTCAGCAGCCTCTCCAGGATTGCATAAATGACAATGAATAGAGTCTTCACACTTTATTGTGTGAAGGCTGTATAGAGGGAAATGTAACAGACCCAAAATCAGCCCTTGTGGAACACTACCAGTAATACCAGTGCATCACATCTCATAGCAACATAGCAATTAAATGTTTTTTTCATAAATACTTGCTATATAACCTCCTCTCCTTCTGTATAGCCTGTTTTCATGTGAAAAGGCATGATATGGGCCTCTGTGGCGGAGACTGCTCTATCTGTACCCAGCCAAGTTCATACTTTTTTATGATATCTCTGGCTAGACTTGCTTTGGATCAGTAGTGCAAGTCTTGTTTTTGCAGAGATTTTTTGAGGAAGCTTTTTCAACTGTGGAACATTTTGCAATGGAATAATTATGAGTTTTACCCTGGTTAGCTCTATTAGGTTTTCTATTCTGAGATAATTGACTGAGTGCTGGTTTAATAGGTTTGATGTAATAAACATCTCAATGTACACATTGAACTGACTCTGATAAGAGTTGGCAGGTGTTGACACATGATGTGTAATGTTCTTTGACAGCCAGACAGCTCCTGCATGATGTGGGTATAGACCGTCCTTCCTAAAAAAGCAGAATCTCAGCCAGGCACTTAGTCATTTGTCTGGATTTTCAGTAAAACCCAATCCTTTCTCTTTGCACCATTTCTGGAGTAGTACAGAGGCATCGAGAGCCATACGGCAGCTAAAACTTTCACAGCTCCATCTGCACGCCATCAGCAGACCAGACACAATTTCCGTTCTATTGACCATTAAAACATTGTCCATTAAATTATTTCAAAATTTTGCTTTCAGATTTCTGATGCTCTTGGACAAAGCTAATTTTTGCCTGCGTGGATAATTAACTTTCAGATGTTCTTATTTAGGAGGGCTTTTTTTTGTGTCTAGCATTTTGTCATCAGGGAAATGGTTCAACTTTCTTGTGGCAATCAATAGAATGCTAAGTTATGACGATTTCATTTTCCTTGTTGCAAGTTCAGTTGCATTTATGTGTTCTGGACAGATTAAGGCACACCTGCTCTGCTGAAGTATTGATAGGGAGTTGGTGTCGCATCTGGGCTTGCCTGCTTCCCTCACAGTGATCCGGTTGTCCCATGCAGTGTGAGATGGGTGTGGGGGTAGTGGTGTTTGACACACAGACACAGCTGGATTCATCTGGGCCAAAGCCCTGAGGTGTGTGGATTCAAACTGTTTGACAGTGGCGGTGATCTCCTTTTGAACTCTGAGCAGCCTCTGTAAAGTAAAATATGGCACCTGATTGAAATGCTGCTATGTAGTCCTCTGTGCTTCCAACTGTGAACGTTACACATAATGCATTTCATAGCCATTCCAGCTGTGCTTTGCTTCTTCTCACACAAATCATCTGTTAAAAGAATTTTAAAACAAAATTGCTGGTGTCAGCAAAACTGGTTTAGAACAATAAAATATAAGTTGACACAGGTCAGCACAGCAACAATGAAGATCAAGGAAAACCACAAAGAACCTGAAACAAGGCAAGCCTGTCTGTACAGTATAGACAGTGGTAGGGATAATAGATGACCACATTCCATTCTCTACCGAGTCTAGACACCTCTCCAGCCTCTGGAAGACTAGTCGAGTGACCATGCTCAATGGCATCCTCCTTTGTTTATTACTGCATGTGCTCAGATGTGGTGCACATGGAATTCAAAAGATTTTTTTTTTTCTCCTGCGTGGGAGATATTTTTATTTCATTAATTATTTATGTCCCTATTTATGAAATCATTGACATTAATGTCCAATGTCCTGGGGTTGGTAATTTTACACCAGAGGCAAAGTAGTTCCATAAAAAACACAATATACCAATAAGTCACGTGGACCGTAGGCTTGTACCCCTTTCCAGGAGGCATACCAAATGCAAATAATCCTATCAGGAGCATGTGGCACCTATGAAGCTGTAAGTAGGGTTGACACACAAAGGAAAGAAGCTCTGAAAAGTCTTTATGAATGGTCTGCACATCTAACCTACGACATGAACAAACACTCCCCCATCCTCCATATTCAGGTAGAAGATTCCAAGGAAAGCTGGGGAGAACAGCTGAGCATTGTGATTACTGAGTGATGAAATGTATCAGATCTCACACAATTTCCGGCATCTCCAGTGTATCGACATGCTGTTTGTTGCTGCAGATTTCTCTGCCATTGCAGTTGCAACCCATGTGGAAGTCATTATTCCTGCATTAGGGACAATTACAATCAGGGGTTTGAGAACAACCCCCAAAAAGGTTGCGTTTATCCCATGAAGTCTGCCTGGAGAACTACCCATTTCCTCCATTTGTCTCCATATTTGAAGCATGCTGTCACAAACTAATGCACCCATGTAAAGACCAGATTGCGCTTTACCTTTAGAATAGTGTGATAATCCCGGCATGTTTATTATCCTGGGAGATTAATCTATTTCACTTGGACAAGCTGGAAAAAACATGGCTCTTTTGGCACGCATATCTCCATAAAATGAATCTGACATGAAAAGGTTTACTCTCACTAATCAAGGTTAGAGTGGAAAAAATTTTTTTTTTAAAGTTTTATTTCATTTCCCAGAGAACCCCAAAAAAAAAACGGAAATGTTTTTTTAAGACTTTGATGTTAACGCCGCCTTGATGGTGGGGGTAGGGCTGCAGGGTGAAAAGTCACAAATGAAACAAATTAACGGTGAGCTTGGGCTCCCCAGGGAGACATTAGCAGGCGGTGAGAGAGGATCCAGATGGAGAGTCGGAGGAGGTCTGGGGATCCTCACTGCAGGCAGCTGTGTTCTCTCTGCCACAGTTAAAGGCCTCTGAAAATAGCATCAGCCGCCAAACTGTTAACCCCTTCAGTACACACACACACACACACACACACACACACAAACACGCTCGGGAGAGGCCATAAATACCCCTGTGCATTCCTTTTAGAAGTGCCCATTACAAGCATTGCAAATTAGTATTAGTATTACCTTTTGTAATAATTCAAATGAAGCTTAGCTTTATTTCCCAAAAAAAGCAGCAGCATTGTAAAGTAATAAGTAAAACAGATAAAAGTGCCACTGAGCTTGAGAATATGCATCAGGAGCAGATTTGGATTCAGTAATGCATAGACCGTGGTGTGAGACACATCAGACACAGACATCCTGTGGACTAAACGCCCCTGTGCCATTGGGTCCTTGTCATTCCTACAGCCTCTTCTGACTGCTTTCAGTTCCCAGACTCTGTGGTTTAGTCTGCAATCAAGACCGATCTTTGGGGGCCCCTCCCCCATTTCTTTCTCCATTTATACTGAGTGACTGCCCACTTTTGATGTGAGAAACTTGTTCTTTCTTTCCCTGGCATTCAAGACAGGCGATGAACTGGAGATAGCTTTGCGGGGCAAACCGCGAAACCCCCCTTCCCCCAAAACACACTCCTCCAGCCCCTCAGTGTGTAAAGTCAACATCCGGTAAACCCCCCCTTTCTCCCAGCAGGAGTTTATCCAAACCTCCACCCCCACCCCCACCCCTTCTATGTGGGGATGCTATGGCTGACCCTCTTTCTCACATGTACTTTAAATTTAGTTGAGGGAATAATGTTTTGGTGTTCACAGCAAGCAGATGTTTAGCCAAACTTTGGCTGCCATAGGGAAACATACGAGACAGAGGTGTCACTCTCTTGACGACAAACTGAAGTTGTTTGATGTTGTTTAAAAAAGTAACGTAGTAATGCGCATAGCTTTTGAAAACATATCTAGTAGTGGGGAATAGAAGAGTCCTTGAAATGAGCATTGACATCATCTTATATGCACTCTACTAACAGTCAGTGCGTTTACATGCACAGTTGAAATCGATCTATATTAATAGCTTGATTTGGCCAAAGATGAGATTTAATTGGATTATTGTCATTGTCCCAATATACATGACTCGGAAAGAATTGATTTATTGACCAAGGTGTGTCTGACGAAGGCTTCTTATAAATCCTGCTTCTTCCAATTTTGTCGTAACTTTTTTGAATAGTTCGCCATTTCACGTTTTTCTTCCATCCATGTGTTTTAGGGTATTTAACTCCTTTAGTTGCGATAGCATGAAGTTGGTCTCCTCCACCATCCAGAAATGTGTTTTTTTTGCCATGATACTAGGGAGGGCAAAACGGAGCTTTAGAGTGTCGCCAGAAGTGTATGCGTGTGAGCTCGACAATGCATTTCTCACAGAAAAGGTTGTTTGTCGCATTTTTTTAGTTCATTACAGTGGTTATAGAAGTGACAATAATTAAGTGGTACTGTGCTGTTAGCCTTTATTGATCGCTGTACAAGGTTAATGTGAAGTAGCTAGCACAATCGGACAGCACTAACCCATAGAAATATAGTTTCAATGGTACCTGCTCAATCAAACGGCAAATGTGAAAAACATTTGATTATATTCAGTGGCACCAAAATTTTCTGTCACACCCTCAATAAACGGCGAAAGTCCCAGTAGAAGATTGAATTAAATCTTTCAAAGTTAGATATTTTCTGAAACGTTATCGATTCCGCTTGGAACATGCGCAGAACACCTAGGCCAATTTTTGGCCTATTGAAGCGTATGGCCTATATGCCGTAGTAAATCGACCTCCAACCGCATTATCTAGGCATGTTAGTCCGACTCTGAAAAAATCGACTTCGTACGATTTCAGTCGGACTACAATGTTTACATGATTTTTAAAAGTCCAGTTTTAGCCGGACTAAAACAATGAATCGACTTTTTCAAACATCATGTAAACCCACTGAGTGTGTTCCAAAGAATAGCTTTTCATGACGATGAATGATATTTTACTCTCACAAATGACCACCCGGCCCCTTCACACAACATGCTCTCTGATGCAAGATTGACTAGCTGACATTTCTCAACTGGCCATACTTCTACCTTGACCTAGCCTGACCCATAGTCTGCTCTGAACCGTGGCGATGCCCCTGTCTTGACCTGTGACTGTGTCCACCTTCCTGTTGATACAGGTGCAAGAAAAGCTTGGCATGGAGTACTGCATCATTGTATACCTTGACTTTGTAACCATATAAGATCACCAGTGCAATTACTTAATTCATCAGTACTCATTCATCAGTATTCATAAGATAATGAATGCACATTCCTTGAAGGGGCTTAAATTGCACTTCTGTATGTAAACATGACTATAAAATCCTTATTGTAGCCTAACCTTTGGAGCTGAGTTTTAGTATTTTGGAAATGACCAGAATAATTAAACTGA
This sequence comes from Anguilla rostrata, assembly GCF_018555375.3. Lineage (NCBI taxonomy): Eukaryota > Metazoa > Chordata > Actinopteri > Anguilliformes > Anguillidae > Anguilla > Anguilla rostrata. The sequence continues at coordinate 31,782,435 of NC_057934.1, forward strand.
GCCTCAGAATTAATCAATTTACTAATTTTAATTCTTGACCATCTAAACCGGTATGTCGATTAGAACAAAACTAGGTTTTATGCCAGCTCGGTCCAGCATACAACTGAACTTTAATCTGATATTTCGCACCTGTTAAACCACCTAGACGTAGGTGCAACATCTGTTACACCTCAGTATAAATCCTATGGCTAGTTAAGAGCAGACATAGGATATACTATTTGGACCATATTCCACTATAATTCAAGGTGTCTTAACTCTTTCCTGTAGGCATAGTCTGGTAACGTGAGCTGCCAAGGAATTGTTGTGTTTATTCACCTGGACACAAATTTTGTTAAGCTTGATATAGCTATGTCCAGGCTTGGGATTCTGATCGCACAGTCAGGCATATGAACTTTCCACATTTTTATGCCCTGCTTGTGCTACCAGTCCCAGATGTGTTGGTGCTAGGAACCTATTATGTGGCTGAGACAGCTTTGTGGCACGTATCAGCATGGCTTTCTCCTGTCAGGATTTTTGAGAGTGCACGTGCAACATAAACATTGACACGGTCTGGAATTCTTCAGCCAAGAAATGTATAAGAGCAAATTGGAATATATGTCCGAACTAAACAATAGAAGCCGTCTGTATAAACAGGAACGAGAAACGGTTGAAAAGCGAGAGCCGACAGAATAGAAAGGAAATGAGTGCATTTTGATTTGGGCACCTTGGCCTGGAGCACACGTCCCATTTCACATTCCTTGGCACAGGACGACAGGGCAGACTGCGGGAACGAGGGGTTGCGTAACCGACAATCGCAGCTGCTTCAGTTCTTCTGGGGCCGTAAATAAGGGTGGACACTCGCCGAGGAGGCTGGGGGCGGGGCTGGGAGGAGCCAGAGGCGGCGGGCTGAAATAGCAACGTGCGTGCGGAGGGACAGACTGCAGGAGCAGACGGAAAATCCTCCCGTGTCCTGCGAGGCTCTACCAGGCTTTTTTCATTTCGTTTTCTAGGCCCCTGAGCTTTATTTTCCCTTCTCTTGCATAATTTGGCCTTTCTCATGCCCCTATTCATGTGCACTGGGCGATGGCAGTGTGTGTTTGTGTGTGTGTGCGCGTGTGCATGCAGGTGTGTGTGTGTGTGTGTGTGTGTGTGCGTGCACATGCGGGTATGTGTGCGTGTGCGTGCGCGCGTGCGTGCGTGTGTGTGTGTGTGTGTGTGTGTGTGTGTGTGTTTGCATGTGGCAGTTCAAAGGGTGGGTCAAAAAAGTGACTGGCTGGTATAGATATAGAGATAGAGATCTACAGAGATTTGCCAGCTGAACATGGCAAAATTGAAACAGCTGTATTCCACATAATGACTTAAATATGTAAAATTGTTTGGTAGCAATACCCCCAAAACTGAGGTAAAAACTATGCTGTATATCTGTAAACAAAATGGTGAGCACTATTTGTAACGAGTTGCATTTTGTGTGCCCCATTGAATACATGCTTCCTATGTTATCTATGAGATCAAATTAAGTAGATGTATGTTTCCCAAATCTGTCTGTGGAGCAGGCAAAGTCTTATTTGTGAGTATATATAGAATATGTCAGACAGTGATAGAAAATACTTGTTTTCTATTTAATATATTATATCAAGTAGGATCTCTTAACTGTGAATGTGAGCAAGCAGTGCCATAGCAAGAGACTTAGCTTAACACAGCTTCTCATTTGGAGGTTTTTGTTTTTACTAAAAGTCTTAATTTACTTCTGGTAACATATTCCACATGTGATCGCATAAGAGGGAGGGGTAGAGGGGGAGAAGGAGGAAATGGGGAGATTAGTTCTGTTGCCAGTCAGCACGCAGAGTTAAAACTGCAGCGGAAACAGTGGTGACAAGCTCTTGGTAGGTAAAGGCATGCGTTTTGCCACCCCTCATACACGCTCAGTCTCAGCAGACGGCCTTTGCCCAGATGTCCACCCTTAACTTCCAGTCAATCCCAGAGCCCCTTTCTGACCTTTGACCTTCGCCGAGATTGGCTGCCGCGCTGCTCGTGGAGTAATTTTCAGGAACAGCTCTTAACTCTGCGTTTTCTCCGTAGAATGAAATATGAGGAATGGCTCAATATTTCATGTTTAAGGAACACTGAGATCTTTTTTTTTTTTTACAAACTTTTTAAGAAAATAATAAATGTGGACATGACAGATTTAAGTGACCGGATTTGGATTGTTAGAACCTGGTTTAAAAGATACAGACGTTCCCTTGGCCATGTCAGCAAAATCTGAATGCTCACTGGATGTTATCCCAAAGGAAGCCCTCTCATTCAGCAGTATCAGTGGCTGCCTGTGTATGCTCTTTATGTCTTTCCTTCTGCGCAAAAAGCCTTAATTACCTTAGTGGCACACATGCCCAATTGCTCATGCTACAAAGCTTTTTTAACTCTAAATTGTAATGATTTTTACATCATATTTGCATCCCTCATTATTGTTCTTGAACCAGTTTAATTATCCGAAAAGTTGAAAGACTGTGACAGGCAGAGCCTTGTTGAATTTGGGTCAGTTACTCCAATATGTGCTTTTTAGTTCATGCTTTGTAGTAAGCTTAGCCTTTCTCAGCCACGTGGTTACTGCTGGCACGTGACAGCTCAAAAGTGCTTGTGTCTACCAGGCTTTTTTATTTGACTTTGTGTCACACGTTATCTTATTTACTTGATTATATTAACTTGTCAAGTTTGCTGGTTGGAACAGTAATGGTACTGTGTTTGGGGGGGGAAACCCCACCGAATACCATTCCCTCTTTGTCTGGCCTTCAGAGGCTGGGTGTGGGAGACATTGGCAGGTTGTCCCTGCTGGGTAGTTTGAATGCAAGGCAGCTATTCTTCCATCCAAAGGTTTGACCCAAGGAAAGGAGGAGAACGGTTCCGTGAGGCTAAGAGTCTCTGGTCTCTGTGTTGGCAGGTTGGCTGTACCGGGACGTGCGAGGAGGCTGGATCCGACAGCGGCGAAACTGGTTCGTGTTGACCCAGGACTCCCTGGACTACTACACCAGTCAGGAGAAGAATGCCCGGAGGCTGGGCACCTTGGTGCTCACTAACCTGTGCTCCGTCATCTGGCCTGACAAGCAGACCTACAAGGAGACCGGTGAGACCCGTTGCCCGTACCGTGGCTGGACATGGGCTTTTGTCATTATTGTGGACACTGTTGATTCCAGGAAGAAATCCCATGTCTAATGACAGTGGGGAAACACAGCCTGATTCACTGTAACCGTTCTGGAAATCCCTGGTAAAATGGCCTTCTGAAGAACCGCATACATTAAGCTGAAGTTTCTTACCATGAAATTCCAATATAAGACCTAATAAAAGATCTTCCGTAAAGACAGAGGGGCGTAATGACTAGTAGGTGTCTCTTAGTCATACGACCGTCTGTGTGGCTTGGACCAGTTGACCGCATCACAGCAATAGCAGGGCATTCTAACCAAGAATGTTAGATCCAGCCCACTTTCAGTTCTCCCATGTGTTGTCTGGGTCCGGTTTCACTTCACTAAAATTCCCCACTTCACGAAGCCATGTTTGTAACCACTTGGCCATCACAAAATAGTAATAAAACAATGACTCAATAATCTGTGGATTCACAGTGTATTTGACAGAAGCTCCCTTGCTTGCTGTATGAGTCAGTTGGGTGTAAATGACATTCAGGTATTTTTCTGTTGATCGCCGGGGCCATAAAGAACAGCCCTATGGCTGTGCGTGACCCTTGACCCTGTAGCTAACCACAGGGGGAAGTGAGAGAGCAGGAGTCATATTGAGAATTCCCTCTTCCCTCTTCCAGACCACATGTCCAGAGAGGGATAAAGCCAAAAATCCTTTGCAACTGAGTTACGTCAGTCTGTCCTCCATTCTGTGTGGGGTTTTTTTTTTTTTTTTTGTGTGGTTGCATTTAAATCGTTAATCACATGGTCCTATTAAAACAATTTTTACAATAGTGTACATTTTACCAGAATATCTGGGTGACTTCTGAATGAAATGTGTCTCAACCCATCTGTGAGCTTGAATACTCAGGTCTTTTTAGGATAAAATAAGAACTGAGAATGGCAGCTTCCGTTCTCAAAGGCAGGGTTCCTGCTGGTTTTTCTTGGTAGCGTACCTTTCAATTAGCATCACATTAGTCTTTTTAAAAGCTGATTTGAACGTGTACTTAGTGATTACAGCACTCTGTTGAGGAACGAAACTCGAAACCCCAGCAGGCCTTGAGGAATTTCTTTGCCGTTACCTGACCATATATTTCCAAGATGAAAGACAAAAAAGCAGTTCAGTTTTTTAAAAAGATTATAAGTCATTGGCATGCATACTGTAAGTAAAGATGGCAAACAGATTGTAATGATGTTTCTCATTGTTCTGACCCTGTTCTTGTCTCTCAGGCTTCTGGAGCATAACAGTGTACGGGCGCAAACACTGCTACCGGCTGTACACCAAACATTTCAACGAGGCTGTGCACTGGGCCTGTGCCATCCAGAAGGTCATCGACGGCAAGGCCCCAGTTGAGACACCCACCCAGCTACTGATTCGAGACATTGAGGTAAGCCCGTCCACACGCGGTCCATCCAGCCCCCCACACAAACCGCAATGTCCCGTCTCAAGTGCCCACAGCCACAGTCCTCAGAAATGCTCTTTTTGGTGCTTTTCTCCATCCAAAACCCATCCCCCTCAGCCACATAGTCCACTCATTCTTTATGCGCAGTTTTAAGGAACAAGCTTTCACTACTACTGTGCTTTGGCAAGCTTTACTTCCCCCTCAAGGGGTGGTTTAGAAATGACCTCATGTAAATCGACAGATCTGTCGAGAAGCACACCAGAAATAACTGCGGACGAAGTCGACTTTGCAACCTGGTCTATTTTAGGCGCAGGTTTTTGGGCACAGGGCGGAAGCTGAAAAAGACGCGCAGGGTGAATTGCTTGGACTGCGCTCCTGAGCGCTGGTCTGGGTCCAACGTGTGCCTCAGGAAAATGCATCATTGTTGGGGGGGGGGGGGGGGTTTAGCTTAACGGCTTTTCATCAGCCACTCTATTTTTAAAAAATATGATGGCATTCTTCACACCGGAACTAAACAACTGCAGCTCGCTGGGCCAATGTTTAACAGGAAGTTACAGTGGGAAACCATTGTGCTAAGTACAGGGCGTGGCCAACGCTTTTCTGGGCAGAGCAGTGACCGCAAGTGCTCTTCTCGCATGCAGAGCGTCGTCTGCGTAGCTGTGGTTTGACGACCTGTGCCTGTAGTTTGGCTTGCTAATGTTATAGCGGAATGGGGTTGTGGAATCGCTCTAAAGGAAGTTCTTTCAGAAGTATGTTGTCTTGCTTTCACTCGGGCATTGTGCTAAGACTGAAACGTATTTCAGGCTAGGGGGTCCATCTATCAGCACCCCAGCATATTTATGATCTGGGTATATAGGTCTCCGGACTCATAAGCTTAACAGGGAGAAGCACTCCTTTTTCCAAATTGTTCAAATATATACATTGAAAGAGTGTGGCCTAGTCCCACGTTGTCCTCTGTAGTGTCATAAAAACAGCTGGAGTCCCATACAGGAAATTGCTTTACTGCTTCAGAGAAATAATGTAATTTGCAAGCCACTGGTTAAAGAATGAATTGCACTTTTTCCTCCTTTGTCATTATTGACAGATCTCCTTTTCCTAATAGGAGTACAGAGAGATTAGAGCTCCCCTGCTGATTGGTTGATCAGAGAAAGACACCAGCATGTGCCAGGAAAGTTGCGTTGACAGGAAGCGGTGCAGGAAAGAAGTCCCTCTTAGGGTGATTGCGGATTGATTTGTTGTTACGGACTAGTTAATAATGAATGAGTCCCACATTTTGCCCTTGCATCAGTCCCAGTATCGACTGCTTATCTCCAAAAACCTACTGTGCAGTTCCTGTTTGCCAAAGTCCCTGAGGAGAGTGGATAGAGATAACCTTGCATAGGTGTGTGTGTGTGTGTGTACGTACGTGTGTGTGCGCGCACACGGAAGAGACCCAACATGCTGCATCAAACACGTGCAGATAGACAAAAAAAAAGATACCTCTAGTCTACGCTAGAATAGCACATGTTCTCAGTATAAACACGTTCCTCCATTTGGCTCAAAGCTTCCTGTCAGTTGCTGCCAAATCTTAGTGGTTCATTCAAATGACAGAGTGGGCCATGGGCATTACCGTTTCACAAACATTCTCCACAGAATGTGCAAACACAACCCCTCGAAGGTAGGTGGTGAGCAACCCGATAGAAACACTGCTTTAAACACAGCCCTGGGCAGTCGGGACATTATTAATGGACTACAGGTGCTTGGAATTGGGCCTGGTGTGGATTTTGTGAATCAGTGCTGCGTCTGCGTAAATCCTGCGGATGTGCCGGGGGAGGGGGGGGGGGGGCATGAGAGCACGGAGCCTTTGTAATGCCGGTTACACTCGCTGAGGGGAGGGAGGTTGTGTCAAAAATGAGTGGTGGGACATGTTCTTTGCGATTATGTGCGGAACTCTGTCACCGCGAGCATTCTGGCAGTAGCAGGTAGCCGTCGGTTTGGCCTCTATCCCCTGCCCCTCCCAGAGGAAATGAGGCGTGCACATCGCTCAGCGCGGGCTGCTTCCTTCCAATGGGTGGGGTGACACACTGTGTTCATGCTCAGCTGTACGCCTGCCAGTCTCCTCTCTGGAATATATCCTGGCTGTCTGCTCCATTGTGGACATGCCAGCCCTTCTCCCTGCCCCATCAGTCATTCACCTGTTCCCCTCTGCAGCCAATCAGAAGGTTGCTTTAGTCACTTCATTAGCTTGCACATGTTTATAAGTGATGTTCTTACATACACCCTGTGTGTATCTAGAAGAACTGCTTGTGTTTAATAGGACTACCATATAGTGCTTTAGGCTTCAAACACCGTAACCTTAACACATCTCTCTGGTAAAACATGAAAAGCATGGCAGCTACAAGAAGACTTGTTCCTAAACTAGATATTATTGGCTCCTTACAGTTCGCTGTAGTGGGTGTGGCACTAGTGCAGGTCTAACAGGAATATTACCATTGTCTCAGTGTATTTTTCTGGTCTTCCTCCCTCTCTCTCTATGTGCAGGAGAACAAGTTTAACCTGGAGGTTGTGGAGCAGATCTACCAACACAACCCCATCCTGAAGTATACTCAAAACCCCCTGTATGCCCCGCTCTTGCCTTTCCCCTATGGCAGCCTGGACCATACCTGTGAGTGACCCCGTCCCATACACACACACACAGAATGACTACACAATTAATGAACAGGAAAGTGAATTGGTAATGACCAATACGAAAATAGTGCTACTCAGTCGGCTTACAAGCTGTGCCTTTTCAGGTTATTAAAATTCTTGATTCGTGAGAGGCTAATACCTTATAAGCATCCATGCATGGTGTTTTTTTATACTATCTATAGAACACTTGTTGACTCTGTACTTCCTTCCCTTATACCCTTTCAGACCAAAATGGGAAGGGCTACACCACCCTACGGGACGAGGCCGTGAAGGTGTTCAATTCACTGCAGCAGCTGGAGACGGCACGGGAGCCCGTGCCGCTGATCCAGGGAGTGCTACAGACGTGCCTGGACTTGCCCCCGCTGCGGGACGAGGTCTACTGCCAGCTGGTGAAGCAGACCAGCGGAGCGCCCACGCCTGACATGCCCGCACACCTGCGGTACTGGCAGCTGCTCACCTGTATGAGCTGCACCTTCCTGCCCGGGGCGCCCGTGCTCAAATACCTGCGCTTTCACCTCAAAAGGTGAGGCCCACAAAAGACACTCCGTGCCAACTCTGGCACTGGCACTTACCTACGTGCCACTCATTTTTTTTAAATATGTTTTTTGGGCTTTTTCAGCTTTATTAGATAGAACAGTGTAGAGAGACAGGAAGAACTAGGTGGAGAGAGAGGGAGAGACATGCGACAAAGGTCAGCGGTCGGACTCGAACCGCCGACGTCGCGGCTCGCAATGAGCATGTGGAAAGCGCTCTATGGGCTACGCCACTGGAGGCCCCCGCCACTCATTTTTTACCACGGTTGTGTTGAACAGCTTGCTCCACACAACTCTTGTTCCACTTGTTCCGCTGTGGAAGAACGGCTTGTGCAAAACGGCTTAGGGCCATTCGGAGTTTACTGGTCTTAAGGGCTGAGGTAATCATCTTGGGCTGTGGAGCTAAGACGTGCATCCTGATACGTTTTGTGTGGTAAACTGGGACAGAACGAAGAGAAAGAAAATGAATTGTAGTTCAAGGAAGCAGACTTTCAGCTGGGGCGTGGAGGGGGCGGGGGGGTCAGCGGGGCACCGCCTTGAAGAGCACAGTCTCTGTGAAAAGAAACATGAGCTGCTTCATGCGGTGGAGGAAAGGTGAGGGCCTCGTTCTCCAGACTCTTAACAATTCAGTGTGATCAAGTGATCACCTTTTCTTGTAGGATCATTTTGCCTGTGTTTAGCTGTTTGCTGGAAACTCGCTTCTTAACCTTTTTGCAGTGTCCCATGAAGCAGAAAGGATATCCAGAAACTGGGGGTGGGAGTGGGAGTGGAGAAGGACTGCGAAAGTTCACAGCCGAGCCTCAGTGGAATTTTCCAAATTGTGTGGCAGTAGCGCAGAGGTTGTCCCATGCCTAGAACTAAAGCGAAAGGCAGCGAGCGATGGCTGGTTTATTTTGGGCTGCGTCGAGCGGTAACGTCAGGTCACGTCCTGTTTTGTGCCGGGCATCCAGGGAATCAAAGAGAAATACCTTCAGTGTGTTCACGTTGCCGAAACAATGCAAACCCACTGAGTGGAATTTCCTCCCCCCGCACCGCCAGAGAGGATGACCTGGAGGAAGCCCCATTGCGCCCAAGTTCACGAGTGGAACCGGTGGCCTCTGCGGAAACTTTCTACAGCTTTTAATGTCTTTTTTGAGGTGTACAGGAAGGATAAGCTTTTTATAGCCTTTTTTAAAATGGTACTGACAGCAAAGCATTTGTCATACAATTTATGAGTCATGGTGAAAACCATCTCTACGGTTTGCACCAGAACCAAAACCCAATATAGAATGTGTTACATGTGTAAGACTTTTGTGTTCAGCATAATTATTCACATTGCTATTTAGGTGCCCTTAAAATGAATGGCGTATTTTTGATGTAAATTATAATTGATGAAAAACAGTATGTATTTTGTATGTTGAAAAAAAGTTTTCAACATACAAAAAGTATTGATATCAATTTACAATATTGTTTCATGTAAATCCAAGTTTCCAACAGGAAACCATATTGGCTAATGAAACGAGCTGTATTCCAAAGCTATGCTACCCAATGTTTACTAATTTTTTGAAAGTAACTTGGAGCATTTGAGATGATGTAATCAGGCAGGAAAAAGAAGAAGGAAAAAAAGCAAAATCCAAAGTTTGTGGCTTTCTTGTGTGGATGTGTTAAGTTGTTTGTGAATTCTGTCTGTTGAAGTGGGGTCAGAAGGTACAGAAATGAATGTTTTTAAGGGCTGAGAGTGTGTGGTCATTGTGGTTATTTCTGTAGGGAACCCTGAAAAGTGCCCAACTCTCAGTGCTATATAGGTATGGGGCTTGCCGCCCCGCAAAGGCGTAACTTGGCGGAATAGCATACCTGCCATTCCAATTTCATCCTTGTCCCTATTTAACCATTTTACCTTGTTTAGCTACATGCTTTTACGTTGCTTGGCTTATGCCTTGTTGATTTCAGTAGGTTCCACCCAGCTATCAAACACATTATCTGCTGTCTGCCCTTCTCAGAGTCCAGAGCCTGCATCCAGATACGGAGATGGACAACTATGCGTCCTTCATCGCAGAAGCCCTGGAGAAGACGCGTTGCCGGGAATTTGTGCCTTCCTGGGAGGAGATTCAGGTTCTGATGAGCCGGCAGGAGATGATGTGCACAGTGCACTACCCCGGACCGGGGTCCTGCCAGGTTCCCATCAGCTCCCACACCACAGCCGATGAGGTGAGGCCTAGTCTTTCTCATCAGAAAGACCGCTGCATTCAAGGACCTCCTAAGCCTACAGTGGACCACTTGCAGTGGTTTAGCTCCGGGAGTTTCCAATTCTCGCTTCCATTTAAATTCAACTTAATATGGCGGAATCCCAGCTGCATTTGGGCTTGTCGGCACACGGTGTGAACTTGATGGTCTCTCCAGGCGTTTGCATGCAATGGCCTGGACTGATGTTCAGCCTTTTCTCTCTCCATCCCTCTCAGCTGGTGAAGAAGATGTTGGAGCGGCTGGGGTTGCAGCACAGCCACAACACCTTTGCTCTTTTTGAGCAAAGCGCACACTGGGAGCGACCAGTAGGAGGCAGCACCATCATTGCTGACATCCTGACCAGATTTGAAAAGTAAATACCACTCGAAGCTCAGATAAACCCATACTGAAGGCACTGAGTTCATACGGTTCTCTTACCCTGCTTTCTCAATACGTATTACACAACCAGTAAATAGAATTTTTTTTTTTTTCAGCCTTTCCTCTGTGGATTGTATTTCGTGTACAAATGCAGACATTTACAGCCGTGCATATTTTCCAAAATTAGATTAATCACCTTGTATTTTTTGACCCAGTTCCTTTTAGCACAGCATGTTTCTGTGGTACACACAACACACCCAACATGAGGGTGAACCTGTTGCTCAGCCTTCCTCCACAATGAGATTATAATCTTGGCAGGGATGAAGGGATTAGTGTTAGGTGTGTGCTACTGGACCATAAACTACAAATGCAGATAAATAGAGACACAGTCACACTCAGTGAATGTTGAATGCAGCGCATGGGCATATATGAGCGAACGCAGCAGAGGCCACTGTGTAGGTGTTCAGTGGGCACAGGGTAGGGCCAGGATACCTATCAGAGTTCCACCTCGTAAGTCAACACTGAGCATTCCTGAACATTCCCGCTCACCTTCCCTGTTATTTTGCAGCCTTTCCACCAAGGAACCTGAGTCAGATGCTCAGTGGAGTCTCTGCTTCAAGTTGTACTGCTTCCTGGACACAGAAAGCATCCCTACCGACAGCATTGAGTACACGTTCCTCTTTGAGCAGGTAAAGCCTAAAGCAAGCTTATTTTCCCTTTTTTATTTTATTTTTTAAGGGAATAGAATCTAAAATGTCAAGTGAACCTCATTATTTTCTCTTGTTTGGTTATTTTATAGGTTCTTATGTCCACTGTTTCATACAGGGTGAATAGGAGGTGTGATGCGTTGATCAGATGCCAAGTGATTGACTGGGTCCTTTCCTTGCAGTGCCACGAGATGATGGTGAGGGGTCACCTCCCGGCCTCGGAAGAGGACCTGCAGGCCCTGGCCGCCCTGCGGCTCCAGTCTCTAATCGGGGACTTCAGCACCCATTCCCCTTGCCCGTCCTTGGATGAGCTTTTCCCTGGCCACGTGGTAGAGGCACGGGTTGTGCTTGCCCTCAAGACCCCCCAACCCCCTTCGTCCACGGCCCCCGCCCCCCAGGCACCACCCTCCGGCTGCCCCCAGCGCTTCCCCAACGGCCTCCTCACTGGGGCGCTGTGGAGCCACACGGCTGCCCACAAGCAGAAGGCAGAGCAGGACCTGCGCCTGCGGGGCCGACTGAAGGAGGAGGGCGCGCTGGTGATGGGGGCGATCGTGGAGCGCTGGAAGAGCCTGGCAGGGTCCAGCCGGCAGGAGAGCATGGCCGCCTACCTCACAATCGCTCGGCAGTGGCCCGGTTTTGGCTGCACGCTGTATGAGGTAGACTTCTACATTGTAAGTGTGCCCCTCATTTTTGAATTGCTAAGCACAGACAAGCTGTTCCCTGTTTGCGGAGTAAAGGTGGCTAAAGTTTGTGTTCCCTTTTCTTTTTTTTTGAATGGCCAGAGCTCCACAGGCTGTTTTTCACAGAAGTTATGGTTGGCAGTGGCAGCAAAGTCAGTGTCACTTTACAGGCAGGGGGATGTAGAGGCCTTGGAGTCTTTCCCCTATGGACAAATCTGTTCCTATGGAGTATCCGACAGCAGCACCTTCAAGATCACCACTGGGGACCGAGATCTGCTGTTCGAGACCAGTAAGGTACAGTTGGGGAGCGGGTGTGCGGATGTGCAATTCGACATTGCCATTAGAAGCCCTATAAGAAAGCTGATTTACTCCTGCAGAGATTGTCTTTGGGTTCTCTACATAAGACTATTCGTGAGTGTTTTACATCACCATGATAATTGTTCCTCTTTTCCTGAATCTGTCAGCAGAATCCACTTTAACAGGCACTTACAAATCCTGTTGCCCATGAGGTCGGCTAGGCATTGCTTCCAGTGTCTGCTGTAGATGTTTTGATCCGACGTTCTACCACACAAAAACAGCAAGCGTTAGCACTTCATTAGGGAGTTCATCTGAACATTGCTATGGATTTGCGTTACAGTACCTTGCACACAACTGTCGTACACCTGTGTGAGCTTGCGCAGGGTTACAATCGTGGATTTCAGGCTGGCACTGAACTATAACAGGTGTAACAATCTCTTCCCCTTCTGCGCTCTTCTGCAGCTGACAGAAATTATGCAGCTGATGAATGCCTACTTCAGTGCAGCGTGCCGACAGCGGATGCAAGGCGGTGGGACTGAGACTGAGGAAGGCTTTTGTTACACCCCCAGCGTCCTGGAGGTGCCCTCGCACCCAGTCTGAGGTGACCGCTCCACGAACCACAACGCTGAGACTGTTTGAGCACCGAGCTTTGTCTGCGTGGAGGACGGAACAACAAACAAACATTAGGGTGTTGACCTATTCAGCTAAAACAATACAGTTCACCAAGCTGTCAAACTCAACAGTGGGGGTGGGGGGGGGAAGGGCGAGCCAAGCCAGAAATTGACAGAACAATGTTCTCACGAAGAGCAGGAGAGATGTGCATGCGACACGTTTCTCGGCCCAACTCGGCTCACGTGGGACGTTATTGTGCTGGACAGCACATGATCACCGTCCTTACATATGGAGAATGGAGAAGGAAAAAAACACAAATTCTTGACCTTGGGGTCCTGCAGAGCTTCCATCTCCAGAAGCTGATGGCTCTACAAATTCCAGTGATTTCAGTACGTACTGTTCACACTGAAGTCAGTAAGTCATTTCTCATAATCATCGGCACGTGACTTTTCCCTCCGAAATGCCCATGGTGCGAATTGACGCTGGGTGGGGGGTGGGGCGAGGGAATGAAATGGCTATTTTCCTTCAGTGTGGGTGATGTGTAGCAGAAAACACTGAAGTAGAGGACCCTGGAATGACGGCACAGGATTAATCTTTCTTTACAGAATTCCCTTCACAGAGCTGCTCGTTCAAGGTCTGGTCAAGCTGAAGGAAAACACACTGACACTTTGGCTAATGGTCTGTTTTTCATCCCGCAACACCAGATGTATTCTTTCCAGTATGTGGCAATGACTATAACAGAGCGACAGCATTAAGCACTAATCTCACCTCTCCCCAGCCTAACAAAGTGCATTAATTCTACCATCTTCTGTCTGCTGACACTTAAAATGACTTTGCAGCTTACATAACCTCTTACGAGAGTTGATTGGAATGACTGAAGTTTGGAAAGCTGGGACTGACTGATCTTCACCAACCTGTACCACAGAGGCTCAGTACTCCTGTCAGAACATGCACACACTCGACTGTTTAATTGGAATTCTGTTTTGTACACACATAAATGTCATAATCACTACTTGTACAAAATCTGAAAATGCACCTCTGCCCACAAATGCCGTCTTTTGTCTGCTGAACTTTCACAATGTAGCTGTAGCTTTTTTTTGTTATTAATATTATTTATGAATATGGTGGTGTTGTGTTGAGTTTTTTTTTATTTTACTTTTTAATATTTAATTTTGCCGTTTTTTGTATGTCTTTATAAGGACCTATATTATATACAAAAATTATTCTTACCATTTTGAGTATAATCCTGGCTTTCAGGGTAACTCGTACCTTTTGTTTTAAAAGTTCATAGTGCCCTCTGTTGGCAGTGTTTTCTTGATGCATTCCAAACGCAACTACCACACAGTGATATGGTAAACTGCTGTTGCTTCTGATCTTTATCTGGTTTGAATGAATCAAACCTCACCCAAAGCAGAAATTCATGTGCTATTGCCAGGACCAAAGAAAAAGTGTGGATCTCTCCGAATGACACACTGAGGATGTTTCCCTGAAGCTAGTCTTTCCGCAACTACATTGTCAACATCCACTGCTTAGTTCACTGTCCGTCATTGCCCATATATTAGTAATGTGGTTCTTGAGGAGAGTGGGCTATATTTAATAATTTTACAATTCATTCATTTTGTGTCCCCCTCTGTAATAAAAATAGCAAAAGGTTGATATGATCGTCATTTGTCGTATAACAACTCAACTCTGTGTCATTGTTTAGTGCAGTGGTCTCCAACCCTGGTCCTGGATAGCTACAGGGTCTGGTTTTCATGGTGACTCTGCACTTCATGAATCAATTAGAGCAGTTAACTCAACTCACCTGGTGTCTTGGGTCTCAACTGGGTGCTTATTTTAAGGTTAAAACAAACACCAGCAGACCTTGTAGCTCTCCAGGACCAGGGTTGGAGACCACTGGTTTAGTGAATACAGTTGCACCATTTAATTTCAGGTTTTTTCAAAGGCTATCCAGTCATGCACTGGCATTTATCAGGCAAAACTTCTCACACATGAGGCACTCCTTTCTGCACACCAGTTACTGTTTTGAAGTTGTGTTCCATCAGGGGGTAGAGATTCCAAATCCTTACTGGTTCCTTGCAAACTATAATTTGATGGCTGTAGCATGTGTTGCACTCATTCAGTATACTGCACTCATCCACTATTGCAGCTCACCTTTAGCCTTTTCAAATCTTGACTTGTGCCACACTTGGCACATTGCAGTTGAATATAGATTACAGTTAACAGACAAGGTAAGAAGAACTCTAAACCTAGAAAAATCAATTAAGCAACACATGGATCTAAATATACTCTATAATGACTATGGCACTGCATAGACTGAACTTTCAATAATAATTTTATCTATATACCACTTTCCTAACATAGAGTTCAAAATACTTTCACAAAAATGAAAAGGTAATTAAACTAAGGATTTCAATATATCCAGGTTTAACACCATGTTGTGCTTAAAGTAAAATCTTAAAATATGAATGAATTTGTCTTTATCATTAAAGGACAGAAATGACTTAATTCTAGATATGTTGTTAGCTGGACTAGGTGTAATTGATAGTATCAAGAAAATAGCCAACTGGTTACAAAATAAGGAATGCTTCTCTTCCTGAAATGAACTAGACTACTCATTCCAAAAGGATGGCATTGCTGAAGAAAAAAACACATTTCTGATAACAGAAACATATTTGCTGAGACAATACTAATAACAAATATATATATTTGAATATATAATAATACAAGTAAATTCAGGAGACACAAATGCAGACATGACCAGGAGAGACAAAAGGCTTTCAATTTTCTTTTCCCATCTCACAATGCCCAACGTAGTATCCAGGGTCATAGCAACCTAGCTCTTCTATGCTTACCTTGTATTAGTAACACATTTTTTCTGGTGAAAATGTGGTTACTTACCAAAACGTTCCTTAAGGTAGCCAGGTCAGGATTACCTACAATTTGAATTATCAGCAGACATGAAAGAAAACAACTTGAAACAGGATGTGGACTGAAAAGCTGACTTGATTAAGTCATTAAAACGCAGTCAATAAACGCTCAATTTTTTATTTTTGAGAGGCCAATGTAACACTTTGCCAATTTGTGCTTTGTGGTTTCTTAGGTATGCCAGTTAGTTCTCACTCTTAAACCACAAGTCATGAAACTGGGCCACAGCATTTGCTATTCTGTCTTGTCCTCACATTAAATTACTTGAGAAGGAATTTTACTGGTTAATTATTGTTGGTGTCACCTCCTATATCGGAGGGGGAAGTTTCATAGCCACCCATTAAGCAGAAAACGATTCAACTAATATCTGTAGTCTGAAAACCCTTTAGATCTCAGTCACCCATCTCTGACCCGGACAGGTTCTAGACTGGTATTGCACATGTACAGTTTTAACCAGTAACTACTTGGCTCGGACAATAACCAAGCCATAATGAGGCAGTCAGAGAACTTAGTTAAATGCTCCCGCTCTGGCCAATCCAAAGAGATTAATTCAGTTTGTGGTTCTCTTTCAACTTTCAACAAGCTTAAAGTGTTTGACAAAATCAAAGGGATTTTACACTTCCTGGAACTTGTTATTGGATGCCACAGAAAAACTCCACAGTTCCACAGCCAAAGACTGGATATTCAAGCCAGTCTTTCTCTGGAGGAAGACAAGAGCCTGCTATTATAGTTAGTACAGCCCTACGCTCTCTCTGTTACAGCTGCAGACAGCTCCTCTATCATGGCCTAAAGGTTCTGTTTGGAATTGGAAAATTGGAAAAGGAAGAAAGAAAATTTTAAAAAGCTTTGTATTTAACTTGCATGGTACATTCAGTCTCTTTCACTTTATATATACATAAATATGAGTGTATGGCCAGTTGCACTGTGTTTGTACAGGTAACACCAATGTGCAACAAAACAATTATAATTAATAAAAAGCAGCACCATTGTCATGCTAAAGAAATTCTGAAGATTATTTTAAGGCTTTGCTGACAAATTAATGAATTCTCTTTGAAAACATTTGTTGATTCATTCTTATTTTTGACTTGGTACAAATAATATATAGAATAATAGGTATATTTTAACTTCAAAAGGTTTGTTGTATTACATTTTTTTAAATCAGTATGAACTCCACCTAAAAGTGGAACCACTGGCATTAGGTCACTTACCTTGACAGGCTTTCAAGATGAACACACAAACTCAGGTACCAAGACAGACGTAAGGACCATCTTGCTTGCAGGAAGCCTGATTCAGAGGTTTTAAAGTGTAATTTTGTATGCATGCATTAAATCATGTAAAAATGTGTCCATCCAAAATCTCTACCATATTAGAGAAGACAGCCAAATATCAATATTTATTGTTTTAAGGGCAAGAGAAACTGCCAACGCAATTGGGCTGGGTTGACATGAGAACACCGAATATGGTGAACACGGATATTCTTTTCAGTTGTATTTTTATTAAAAGAGAAAAAAAACATTCAAATATTTCACAAATGCTCTGGGTAACAGCATTTTACATTTCATTACACACAACCTTTCCAAAGCACAAATTGTAAATTATTCATTTATACTTGCCAACTGGGAAACACAGTAAGCCTCTGGTAAGGAATCAGACACGCCTTCACAAACGAATCAAAGAATGACACAGTGTACAGCAATTTGGCTGAAGATTCTGAAGCCTCTTTTGAACGAATATGCAAAACTATCAAAGTGCCAGTGGGGAAACAAATGTAATACTTCTGCAATCATCATGACCCCAACATGTGGAGCTACGGAAAGTCAACTGTCCTTTTTGGCAAAGGTTTAAAGTTGATCACTAATTATTTCCCCTAATAATTTAAAGATTCCATACTGTAGAATGTCTGATATATGATAGTCTTACCTGACTTGCAGTTCTAAATTACAATCTGTTCTTGGCTTTCCACAATTGCTGTAATTCATTACAACCTTTTGAAAGCATGTGATTATCATGAGAGCTTAAATTAATATGAACACTTGAGAATACAAGCTGAACCGCAAAATGCTGTACAGGTGTACACAATTTTAAACAGTGTAGAGCTTACTGCACCCTTACAAATGATGTCAAGGGATGTCATGTGACCCCTGAATCATGAATAACGCTAAACCCTTCAGGATTATGTGGTGACTTGTAGAAATGCAAAGTCAGCAGGCAGAGGAAACTCCACACATCAGAGGTGAGGTGGGAAATCACCCAACCTATACAGCTCGTCCTAATGCACAAGTCTATTTGCATTCAATACAACTACAAGTAATAACTCGGCTGTGTCTATAACTACTCAACGGTGCAGTCTATTCCCTTGTACTGCATGCGCACAGTACTGCAACTACCCAGTATGCGTACTAGTGAAATATTCATGCCAGTCTTCCCCCACCCCCTTGGTTGTGTTAGATTCAGGTCCTCGACCAAATGATCTCTCGATGTCTCTGGTCGTTAGTTCTGGTTGTAGTGATGGCCATGTACAGTAAAACAGCCGATGGCACGCCACACATTGTAGAGTGTGAAGGATTTGCAGTCTTAAAGGAACAGGTTTTCAGGCCACAGATCAAAGAACACATATGTGTGCAATGTCATAACAGAAGATGCAACACAGAAGGTCCTTAATGAAACAGGAAGTGTGAGAGCAAAAAAAAAAAAGCAACCAGAACTGACCCAGACAACAGAAACATGAAAGAGCACTAGAAGCTAACTGTAAAATTGGAGAGGAGGGCATGCAAGTTAAGCTGACATTAAATGCATGGTAAACTCATTTTCTCTCACTTTATATGAATAAATGTATGAGTGCATGGCCACTGGCACTACGTTTGTACAGGTATGTGTTTTTATTGCACAGTGGTGTTACCAGCACAAACATACAAAATTCTTTAAAAAAAAAAAAAAAAAAAAAGAATTCACGTGATAAGAATGAGCAAATAAGCTTGTATAAACCAAACAATCCCAGTAAAGAGTCATATTGTATGCACAGAATGGAAAAATTCTATTCTTTTATAACGCAATTGCTCAGTGAAAAAGTTTTTGTTGAACAAGTAATACTTTTTCCCACCTGAAGAAATATCATTCTCTCTTTATAAGGGTAACGCAGTCAAGTTGCCTTCATTTTTTTAAAATGAGCGTGATGAACATATTTGGGGGGGGGTCTGACCATTCCTCAAAACAGAATTTTTCTAGATCCTTCGGTCTGCATTTGCAGACTGCACTATTCAACACGAACCACACATTTTTAATCGGGTTCAAGTCTAGAGCCCAAAATAACATTGCAAAACAATAATTCTTCAGTAGATCAACCATTTTGTCATTAAATTCGAGGTAAATTCTTTGTCTTGCTGAAAGATTCTCTTCATTTTCTGGTTTTGGGGCTCCTGTTGAAGTCAGTGGAATTATGAACTACACCAAGTATGATTACCATGTCTCCAGAGTTGGACCCAGTTGGTTTGAATTGAACAGTGCTTTGAGTGAATTGTGTTCAAGTCTGGAGACATGGCACAGTTCATTATTCCATAAGTCCATAAGCTCAGACCAAAGGATCTTGAAAGTTTTCGTATGTCGGAATGGTCAAAGATCCCAATATGTTCACCAGTCTCATAGAACACTACAGAAGGTAGCTCTGTAGCGTTCTACTTGTAAAGGGAGGACGCTATATTAGTATAAAAACATAATTTCCCCATTTTGTGCACATACAATATAGCTTAATAAGTGTACTGTTTATTTTATACATCCTTTGCTTGCCTTTATCAAAGATGTGAATAATTTTCCAGGCCAATGTATGTAGCTAATATTGCAATAAAATGGATTCGGGCACCAGGTCATACAACCTCCGCTGGGTTGTGGAACTTACAAGGGGGCGGGAAGGCTTGAGGCCTCACAGATTTCTAACAGGGTCACACGAACCGAGGGGAAAGCCACCGAGACCGCGTGACGACACGCCTCGCCACCGCAATACATGCAAGAGGTGTGGAGCTTGCGCTTCGCGAGGGGGGTCACTGCTCCTGGGAGCCCCAGGAGATGTAGTCGGGCCGCGTGGCGGCGCTGTACTCGTCGATGAGCTGCTGGACGACCTCGCGCGAGTCGTCCAGCTCGTTGAAGTTCTCCTTGAATATGTCCTCCTTGCGGAACTGCTCCAGGAAGGCCTCGCGCTTCCGCAGCTTGTCGTACTGCCGGCACGTGCGCTCGAACAGCTAGGGGAAGAAGAGCCGCGGTCAGAGCGGCGTTCAGCCACGCACTCAACACGTGCAGAATTTTTAATTTTGTTATTTAGAGCCATGTCAGCATCTAAGGCCATTTCATGGCAAGAACACGGTAATGATAACATTTCGATATATAAAAAGTATAAATCGATCAATAGAAAACCAGAAAATTAAATAAAACCTATATAAGATGTTTCAAATGTACTTGTGAAAACAGCTCTAAAATTCTTTCAGGGGACACCTTGTTAAAAACATCTTTCATGGAACTTCCTGATAAAAACCGTTGTCCTGTGGCATTAAAGGCAGGGCAGTTCAGTAAAATGTGCTTGATAGTCAAGGGAACGACACGTGCAGAAAGAAAAATATGCAGCATAATATGGTGACAGATGACTAACCCATTCTAGAAAACTAATACACCATTTTATATGAAGAATACTTTCTCCCTTTTCCTCCCGTATGCTATACATTTCCATTCCTTCCATCGATATACTGTGCTGCTGTGGCACAATGCCAAATACTTTGAGTACTGCAGCTGAAGCGGGCTAACTACTTTGATATAACCGACTTTGAGCCAGTGACTAGTATCCACACTACAAGCCATGCAGCCTACTGCTGAACAGCTATGAATGGTGCATCTCTGACTGCCAACGGGTAGTCTGACTTACACAATATAGACTGTGGGTATAAGCCTGCCAATGGCCGACTATTTCAGTCGGAATTCTCCTCCCCTTCCGCTATCTGCGTGTTACCGTTTTTGCAAGGGCACCGTCGCTGCATCCTGGGCTTAGCGCCGCCCAAGACGATTGTGATTGGTTTAAAGAAATACGAACAAGCCAGAGCGTTTTTTTACCCTATACCGGAATGATAATGGGTTGAGCCAGACCTTTCCAGCTCTGGCACAGCTCTGAAACGAAGTGTGGAGATAGCTCTGGCTATGTGAGACTAGCCAACTGGTAACATACAGGCAACATGTGTATAATATATGGCTAGCAATGTTCAATGGAACCCTTGCCCACTTAAGCACATACTTACCTTGATGGGATTAAACAGATTGTGTCCTGCCACTGCTTGATCCCATTTAATCAGGTAATGATGTATTAGGCCAGACGCAAACTAGAGCTGCCTACAGCTGTACGGATCTAAGGCTGTACAGATAAGCTTGCCGTCTTAGTGAACCCTTTCACTCACCAAATTACCAAAGGGTACTGTACTTAAAAGATTTCGGTTTCATTTCCTGTACAGAGATCTCGACAGAAAAAAAATCTCCCAAGAAATGAATTCTGGTGCAGGTTGTGAATTCTGGTTACTATCTGCAGGTAATAACAAACACACAGAGAGCATAATAACCTGCTCGATAAGACAGTGTTCATAAGCCTTAGACAAAGGAATATGTATAAAAATGTGTCAGTGTGCCACCTAAGAATGCAAACTTTAGCTTTTAGCTACAGCCTACACGCAAAGACAAAATGCAGGTTGGTCAGCAGCAGGCTTACAGAGGAGATGCTGGTGTGATTGGCCATCATCAGTCCGCTGACGCGGTGGGCAGACGGCAGGTACGGAGACTTCCTCGACAGGGCCACCTGAATGCTGGCCGGGCCCCACGGGATGAAGCTGGCCAGCTTCCTCTCTCGAATCCTCTGCAGGCTTTTGTGCACCTGTCACAACATCTCAGGTTATTTTACAACATCTCGGGTTGACTCGGGTAATGCTGACAAAGGGAAAGCTATCAATCACTTTAAACAGAAACAGGTCAAAAACAAAGGTGCTATAGGAATAGGATATTTCCGTTATCAGCAAGTTAATGACTTACTGATGTAATATTAACGTGCATTTGCAGTGGTTTCAGATGGCCAAGGATAACCCTGGGTGGGGTGCATGCTAAGCGTAAGATACATGCCGTTATGCAAGGCCCTGAGAACAGGACGTACAGTGCTACTACGTTGCACCGCCAGTTAAAACCATAAGCTAAAAGGCGGCAATAAGCAAGTGTGGCAATAAAAGGAAGGTGGGGAAAAATCTGCGTGTGTAAATTTCACGGCCATTACAAAAAACCGCAGTAAAATGTAAGTAATAAAACTAAAGTTACTAAAGTAAGAAATGCCACTAAATGACCATGATAAATCTGTAGATAATAAGGGAATTAGATTTTTCTCTAAATTTGTATTTTGAATGGCTTTTGTGCAGCGGAGTCATTGTTAAAAACCAACTGTCGTCAGTGCGAGTGATGAATTTAGGGCGTGCCCAAAGGCTCTCTGATCTTGCTGGTGTAAATGTCCAGTCATACGGTCACAATGGCAGACTGCGAGCGATCGTCGGCTCCCACTGAGTCACAGGCGTTATCGAAATTCGAGCCAAGGAAGAGGATGTCGGCTCTTTAGAACACGCATTCCTTTTATGTCATCTTTCAAAATGAACAGTTAACTGACACACCTTTGGACCCTCATGCAAACCAAGTGATTTTGTTCTCTACCTTAAAGTACCAAACTCAACAGAAAGTTTTCCCAGAATTATATTCTTTCGCAATAGTACCAAGACATACCCCACTGTTTATCTTGGGTAGTATTTCAAGTATTTCTTAATAAATGGAAAGACGGTGTAGCTTGTTTTTGATTAATGCCAGAAATGTATCATCAGTATGTATCAAGTATTTTGATATGGCATAATTGCATATATTGCTTCATAATCATCTGGTTGACCGGTCAGACACCAAGAATCATATTTCTGAGGTTCGCCTGTAGTTCATTCATTGCAGCAAAGCCAAAAACAATATTCATTCAAAACAGAAATGTTCATGTTCATTTAAATGGGTAGAACAGCGAAAGTAAAATGTTTTAAGGGACAGGCAGTCGGAAGTTATCTCCTGGTGTGTGAGTGGGGGTGTGTGTGTGTGCGTGTGTGTGTGGCTGTCAGCTTCATCTGTCCCGAGTCAGCATTTCCTGAAGGCTGTCATCAGCACTCCTCCAGAAGAGAAAGCTGAAAGAAGACCGCCCCCAAGCCACTCGACCATCCTTCCCTTTTCCCAAGAGTGTTTGTTGGTTTAAAGGCTGCAAGGCGAGACGCAGGTTGGCTGCACAGGAACGAGACTTCGTCCAGCGTAAACCCACCTGCGTGGGGTCCACCTCGCCCTGGATGATGTTGAGGATAGCGATGTAGCAGTGGCTGGTTTGCCTATCCCTCGCCGTGGACACCATAACGTTCTTGGGCTGCAGCAGCCTCCTCATCACGTCCAGCACCGTGGTCTTCCGCACGCTGGCCACCTAATTCAAACAAACACGTCACGCCCCACTGTAAACCTGTGGGGCCCCCTGTGCTATCCTCCATGTACCGTAATGGACCGTTTGGGTTACTATGCAATCCGAGCCTTAGACATGTGAAAAGAAAAAGCCATTGACAAGACCCCCTTGTATTTAGTCTGTAGGGTCAAGTATGCCAACACATATAGGATGATCATCTGAGAGAAATTACGGTGCTCTTTCAAAGATAACTGAGATTAATCGGTTTCATTGTTATGAAAAAAGTATGAACTGCATTGAACTGTAATTAATATATACAATTGTTTAATTATGCAGATTAATAAGTTATGGAAGGGTTTTATATTGATTACTGATGCAAGGAGCTGTTCTAGTCCAACATACCGACTGGTCAGTGGTGAGTGGAGTGTAGCCGGTCATGAGGAAGTGAAGGCGGGGCGTCGGGATGAGGGACGCGATCAAACCAATCAGATCGTTGTTCATGTAGCCGGGGTAGCGCAGAGTGGTGGTACTGGCAGACATGATGGTGGAGACCTGCGCAGAAGTCAGACAGCGCGACGAGGTAAAGGACACGTTGCGTTCCCCCAGCTGACAAATGGGCAACAATTACGCCTAGTCAGAAAAGGCCGCCGTCTGCAGAACGCTGAAATATACGGGCTCCTCAGCGCTCCAGCAGGCACCACCTAC
Source organism: Anguilla rostrata (assembly GCF_018555375.3). Lineage (NCBI taxonomy): Eukaryota > Metazoa > Chordata > Actinopteri > Anguilliformes > Anguillidae > Anguilla > Anguilla rostrata. The sequence continues at coordinate 31,806,164 of NC_057934.1, forward strand.
AAATTAATTCTTCCTGAGAGCAATGCTTTAACTGTTAAATAATTACAAGCAACCATGTTACTCAAATATCTACGGGGGCCCATCAAGGAAAATGAAATAAGCAATAACGTGATGCTAGTAGCTCCCGTGTAACAAAATGAACGCCTCAAACATATTTGATTATTCATATAACATGTCATATGGATGCTAGCTTTACTCCTATTGCTCAAGACGTATGCTCTACCTATGATATTCAGTAGTTCCCTCAATTAATTTACAATTTCCTGAGTCACGCGTGCATTTTAAACTTGCAGTTTGAGTTGAGTAGGCCTTTGTCCAAGTAAAAGCACTTCTTGTTCATGGCGTATCAAAGATGCAGCACAAGAACTAGTTGTCCTGGAAAATTAATTTTCTGGCGCGAGCAGAAAAGTTCAGACCAGTTCAGATTCGGAAGCAAAAGGACTTTGTTCCCCTGTCCCAGTTAACGTTGCAGGACGGGGATACAGAGCTATAGCGCACGAAACACCGAGACATTACAGCACAGTTGGTGCTCTCAGACGCTGGTGGCTGCAATAAATGCAGATTATAGGGATCTTGTGACTTCTCGTTCTAAAGCTCCATTCATTATACATTGACTTAATACAGCCCTGATGCACAGTCTGCAGTGTTTGATCAACGCCTGTCTGAACTGCACAGGACTCAAAGCCTGTAATGCATGTTTAAGACAATCAGGATTTCTTGACCAACCTGGAAGAACATTGAGAATTTGGTACATTAAGCTAAACTCATTCCAGCAGCTATTTATTGAATGGATCATATAAACTGTGGCTCGTATTTGTTCATAGTATAATATTATAAAATGATCTAGTATTTCTTGCACTTTGGACACCTCAGTGACATGCCTGTTTAGAAACTCATGGTTAATATGCATTAGTATGCTAGTTCGGAATTGCTAATGATATACAATGCACAAAAAGCCGTTTATGCGCAAAATATCACATTTCATATCCTCAATATGCCTTAAAAAATATTGTGACATTCGATATTAGCATTTGTTATTATAAACACATATATATGAACACATACATACATAAAAAAAACATAAAAACATCTGAACAATTAAGAAACACAAGTATTTAAACAACACTATATTACAAAATCAAATAACATTACTCTCAAATTTGAATTTTTCTCCAGGCTAAACACTTCAACTTCTTTGATGACATTCTCTGCATATCATCTCGTTTCATGCCTTTTTAGCCAGGAAACCGAGCATTCTGACCCTCTCTGCCTGTAGGTGGTTACGCAAAAGAGTGGCGATGCTTCCCATGGTGCTGAACATGGTACTTCCTTGCAACTTTCGCCATCAGGGGAAATTGTGTCTCATTACTTCACCACCAAATGAGACGATGCACTTCTCCACCAATTATCAAGGATAAGATCACGCATCACGTGATTGGCACTGTTAATAAACTAAATTGCCAAAATATTATTTGACTACTGTATAATAGTCAAATATAAAAAAAACAGCGAACCCACGATAATGCAAAGATTGAGTTATACAGACTTATTGACTCACCTGTTTATACTGAAATATTAACTCACCTGTTTATTTTTAACTAATACTATTATATAAAAGCATTTATGTATATTTTATCCTTAAAATAGAAAAAATAATTTTTAAAATCATAGCTGTAGACACTTATGTCGGCTTTATCTTCTAATGTCTTCTATATCTGATATTATCGGACATCCTGACACCCTTAGTGCAAAATAAGCAGAGACCCTTCACTCATTCATGATGACACAACACACTCTTTAAATTACTAACGGCACAACCATGAGACCCCAAAGCTGCAACTTCTCCCAGAATGAATACATTGCACTGTGGTGCTAATGGTATCTGGAGTTTAGGCTTCAGTCACTCACCAGCTGATTGATTTGGGAAAAAGAGGGGTTCGGGATGTGTAGTCGGTCTGTGGCAATCCTGTTCAGAGCTGTGTTATCCAACACCACCTAGAGAGATCGTGAAATTGAGACAGAAAGAGTTTTAAATTTATTGTGAAAAACAAGTGTATGAATTGAGATGTTTTGAACACCTGTGAGAAACACCAAGCTGTACTAATACGCCTAAATACAGTAAACAAATACACACAAATTCAAAATTTATAAATGCAGTTCACACATACTGGAATAAACATGTTTAAACTAAATATCTTAAAAGGTATTCACCGCTAAAAGAATTTGAAAGCCCTCGATAAAAAAATATAACAGGTGTCTTTGAGCAAAAGAGAGAAAGATCGCATTAGAGATCACATTAGGGCTCTTGATGGCTCTTTTTGCAGGCATTTCCCTATCCTCCCACACAGAAACTCAATGTCCCACAGTCCTTCATCCATTTGGAAATGGGAAACACATACACAGTGCATACATACGCTTTTAAATGTAGCAAGAAAAATCATAAAATCATTATTTTCTAGTTATTTGTTACTCTGTTCACCAGCATCTACCAGCATGAACAATTTGCATGTTGTTGTGAGAGTAATTAGTGGGAAACAAGCCCACTCTTGATACCTTCTATATTTCTTATTATCTGCACTTTCCGCCCAATCTTTCTAGCTCTGACTAGTCCTACAGTTTTTGCACTACATTCAAACTTTTTACATCAAAATGGCTAGTTCCAGACATTGTTGCTTGTATAGATGTAGATTTTTGAAATATTCAACTTTTTTGTGGTCACTCCATAGAGGGTCACTATGAACGTTTAGTGGGACGTTTAGTAGGACACATGCGCAGGTGGTCACTCACTCACTAGCCTCGCGAGCCAGGCTCTTTTTTCACTTCGTTAAACACAGACGTTTAGTAGGACACAATTCCAACGGCACACTATTTTTAAGCACAGCTTTATCGCCTAACGTTACTTTAGCTAACCCTATCATGGTAGCGTTTCGCCTACTTTAGTTAACGTAGTTAGCGCGTACGGATGCTACCCTGCACGCATGAGTAGGAGCTAATGACACACAGCTACAACCACCGATACAGATGTATGGACACACGGACGCTACAACCACCGATGTATGGACACACGGAGGACAACAAATAACGTTACAGAGGTGAGGACATGCCATAGCTAGCTAGCTATATAGTTAGCCAAGTTATACTCATGACACTTTTAGGACTAATCCCTGGAACATAATCGCTACTTGCTGATCCCCGGCTGTATATGTAACGCTACAGTGCGCCGTGGGTCTGGACGGTTTCGTGCTTCTTCTGAGCTATGTGCCCTCATTGAAATGCATTGAGGCTTGACTTGAGGACAGTGCCAGTTGGAATTTGAAGCAAGCCCACACAATTCCTTCAGGAATTGTAACCTTTCTAGTTACACTTCAGACTGAGGCTTAGCCCTATTCACTATATTCATTACAAAGTAATTTTGTCAAAACTGATCACAACAGTAAAGTTTCAGTGCTAAAATCAAATTAAATATTTAGCCTATGGTAGGATAGACTTTTTAAAAAACGTAAGCGTATGTTTGGGGGGAAAACAAGGTTTGACAGCAAAGATTAACAGCAAGAAACTCAATCCAAAACCAAATAATATAAAATATTTCAATCCAATTACCCCTCTAACCCAAGCCCTACCAGGGAAGGCTCTTAATTAATCAAGTGCTTACACAATACTCTCCAACACATTTCATATTATTTCCAAAAACATGACTGATGTCTACACAGTGGCCAGTCCATGACAAAACAGCAGCAGTGTAAACAGACCTAAAAAGTTATTTATGTGATGTTGGAGGCCACAATGAAACTATGGCTCAACAAAACTATGTGGTAACTGTTGGCAACAGCACAGCTGAAGTTTACAGTGTTTTCTGTAAACTGTAGCAAACTCTTCTCAGTCACATAACCTTACGCCTCTGTGAACTAAACCAGGCTAATGTGAGACCCAATGCTGTAATAACATGTTCTTTGTTAATAAAAAGTCAGTTGATATTGGGGGTATATTTCTGTATTTAAAAAGTAGTGAAATTAAATGGAAAAAGCAAAATATTAAAATAAAATAAAAAGTAAAAAATGAGTTAACTACATTTTTGAGAGCTATAACTGGGAGTATACAAGTTGAATCAGACAAATTATAAAATTACCTGGGTTTGCACGATAAACTGGAACCTAGGAAAACCTAGGGCTTGATATATTTTGGCCTTTACGTATACGTCTAGTTAGAGCTTTTAACTAAAGTAAAAAAGTATTGTTACCAAGAATTATCAGGGTTTTTATAAATGATTTAGCATGCTAAATGATTACTTGAATGTACCAAGGTACTGAAAGATACACAGCAGTAATCATTAAAATTGATTACCATCATTGGAGTACACTGTAGGAAACAGTCACTTTGACACAACTGCTCTTTTTTTCCAAAAATCTATTTTCCTTAGAGGCCTTTTACAGAGTAACAGCGGAATGAGGACATTTTGAGGGCCTCTGGCACCAGGTCTGCCTGCCTGTTCCTGGCTGGACACTGACAGACTAGAGGAAGTGTTTTTTTTTTCCTCTGTACCCACTCGGGCAGCAGCACACGGGCCAGCCTGGTGCCCTCCGAGCCTCAGCGGCACGCGGCGCCTCGGCTGCAGAACGCCGCCGCGCACGCCGCGCACGCCGCGCCCGGCCGCTCACCACGCAGTCGGCGTTCTGCGTCAGCCTCTTCAGCGTCAGCAGGGAGTTGTAGGGCTGCACCACCACGTCGCTCATCTCGTCCTGGTTGGGGAACACCGAGTACGTCTGCACCAGCTTCTTGGGGTACCTGCGGTCGGCAGAGGGAGGGGGGGCGGGGCGGGGCGGGGGGGTGGTAGACCGGTCAGCCCGAGCGCCTCCGGGAGAGAAAAGCGCACGCGGCTCGTTCCAGAGGCGCCTGCCGCAATTACGCCGGCGTTTAATTACAGGAAGCAGGCGCTCGGAGAGGGGGGCGGGGCGCTCGCGCTGGGGCGGTTATTTATAGGCTACGACGCAGCTGGCGAGAGCCCGGCCTCCGCGGGCTGAGTCATGGCGCGGTAACCATGGAGCTCCGCGGCGGCGACGAACGCTAACCTGTCGTTTAACCGCTCCAGCAGATAGGAGCCCAGGCCCGATCCTGTTCCACCGGCGATGGAGTGGCACAACACAAAACCCTGCAACACAGAGACACACACTTAAAGTGCAGGACACACTAAATACATGACATTATTCAGATAAACCCCACACTACTTCATTTAATAATTGACAGCGCATTGCTGCAGTCTTTCAGAGGGGACTAAACTTGAATAGTCAGTGAACTGAACAAAAGGTTGTCAGTTCAAATCTGCACTGCTGCATACATGGTAGCATGCTATGTAGAGAGCGTGTATACAACATAGTAACAATGTTGCACAAGTAACATTATTACTACGTTAGGTGAACAGAATAACACCATTACTACGTTAGGTGAACAGAATAACGCCATGTGCCTGGCATATAAATGCATGAATTTTACATCACACAAAGTGTAACGGCTCTCCATACTTTCATTCTAAAAACGCAGTGTCTCAGGGCATTAACCAGCCTGCTTCCTCCCGCGGCGTTCGACAGCCAGGAGGCAAACGGCCCCGCCCTGTGCCCCGCGGCGCGCTCTCCCACCCCCACCCCACACTGCCCTGTAATGTGTGCCCTCCACTCCAGCCCCACCGCTAACATCCTACCTGCCACGCCCCAGCCCCCCGCTTTCGCGCGCAAAAAATAATATTGGGAGGGTTATATAAAGAAAGGCAAACAGTCGCGCGGGTCTAAATGGGGCTAGGGAGTGTGGCGCTGCTGCTTTTTTAAGGCCTGCGAGTTAAGAGGTTAAGAGCAGAGGAGGGGGTGGGGTGGGGGGGAGGGGAGGGGAGGGGAGGAGAGGCGGAGGATGACAAAGGCGTTTTTCATTGCTGATAACATGTGTGGGCCGAGATTTAATATGCAACCCGCCCCCCCAACAGCCCCCACCACCACTGTACAATGTGCTGTGCCAGCAGAGAGTGAAAAGCTCTCTTTCAGGACCGAGCTACAGTAAAGAAAAAAGGTCGCGTCGCACGCCAAGCGCATATGGAGGCAATCAGGAACCGTTTCATTACGTTCCCGGGACAGGGCTGGCGTGACCGTGGGGGTATTAACTTCCACTCCCAAAAGCGCCGTCGGCTAACGAGCCTTTTCCCAGCATGCTGGTCTCTCTTTTCTCACTTCAGGCGGAGCGGAGCCGACCGCGCAGTAACGGGATACGTAGGCGGAATTGGAAAACGCACGCAGGTTACTGAACAAATAGTCCGACGATTTTAAAACTCGTCGTTCATGCCCTCCCGCCGCACGCCGTCTGTAAAAAAAAATAAAATCTGGAAGCCTTTAGTACGCGTGGTCGGTGACTCACCTCCAGGCTGTCGCTCCCATCTGCTTCCCTGTCAATGATGTCAAAGATGTCTTCATGGATCTTCTCGCCCTGGGAAAACACAACCATCAGTAAATCTGCTGTATTCTCTCATTTTTACTTCTTAATGAGCTCTTTGGAGACTTCGCATTTACCCGGTAACCAACGACTGACAGGTACGAAAGGGTGGGAGCCCTTTAATAATTGCCCATTTCTGTGGTTCGAAGAAGCCAGATGTGCAAATATGGTCCCCTGGACATTACACCGGTCAATCATTACACGAGCCAAGTCATTACATTTCTGTAACTCCTGAGTTTGCGGTAAAGAGGCACTGGAAATAGTAAGCCTGTGAGGCTGACTTGGCTGGGACGTGAATTTAAAAGGAATCCTGTGGCAAGGTAGCCCCACTACTCAATCCAACTTTCACTTTTCTTTTTTTTCCCCCCCTTCGCTTTGCTTCAATACATAATTGATAACAGGGGTCATTAAACAATGTAATGTTACCATTTACTAAGACACTTTCTTTAGAAAACACCTCACAGGAGGTCCTGATGGACTGTACTGAACTGTTTGATTGTAAAATGTTGTACAAAGCAACAATGTGAGAATCGGGCGACCCTTCCCCACCTGAGAGAACCCGCTAGCCCAGTTGTTCCCAGCTCCACCGCCATGTTCTGAAAGGTAGATGTTCTCCGGGTTATAGAGATTCGCATAAGGGGAGTTCAATATGGAGTGAATGACCCTGGGCTCCAAGTCCAGCAGTACTGCCCGTGGGATGTAGTGCTCATCATCAGCCTAAAGGGGGCAACATGGAGGGTAAATGTCAAGTGAAAGCAGTACTTAATCTAAAATATCACAGGCAGACCCCAGTTACATCATAAGCGTGGAAAAACGAACCAGTAAAAATAGAGCAACACATACAATGAATTCAGCACAATTTTTCAAGTCATGAGAACGTTTAAAAGACGTTGTATACTGATTGTTAATTTGAAGTAAATGTAAAACACTGACTTATTTGATGTTAATCAACTTCTGTGATATTAAATGTAAATTATGTGTATTTGTAAAATTGTTTCTCAATTACCTGAAGTATATGTGATCAAGATACAAATGTTTGTCAGAAAGATAAAGCCGGTCCTGCATGTCAATCATAATATGTTGCATCTTCTGATGTTATGTGTATTTTATGTACCCAATATTCATCATATAAATTTTGTTACAGTGATTCCAGCTGTAGCCATAAACAACACATTTACTTTTCATCACTAGTGGACTGAGTAAAGCTGTGTCAATTCAAAATTCTGATCGGATTACTTGAGCATAAAAACGCAAGCTATCCAAAACTAGGATAACTGCGCCACCTAGAGGTTGTCAGTGGTTTGTTATAGATCACCACCTGCCACATGGCAGGGCACAATTCATTTCAAACATTACATTACATTACAGTGTTTACCTGTGCAAAACATTTATGCAGAAGTCATAGTATTCTGGTTTGAACAGGAATTAACGGCAATTTTTTCAACCTCGTCACAAGTGAGCCATTTTATATACAAATTAAGGAACTCATTTTTGAATAACTGGGTAGTAATGCCTAGATTATTGGTAACCAACGCTGTTCATGGAGCTCTACCATCCTGTAGGTTTTCCTTTCAACCCTAAATTGGCACACATGACTCTACTAATTAGCCGCCCAACAAGCTCTATAGCTGTTGAATGAGATGCGCTCTGTTAGGGATGGAATGAAAACCTACAGGATGGAAGATCTCCAGGAACAGGATTGGTTAGCACTGGTCCAGATGGTCAAAAAAATATTCTGATGAACAAGCAAATGCGTTAAGTCAATTTTAAAAGGACAAAGTCATTTAATATGACACTACCACCAGTCTACACAGCACTTTCTTTTACATTTATGAAGTAGGTTTGGCATTTGTTCACAAAGTTACCTTCCAGCCAGGATTTAATAACTTTTGTTCATTAAATTTTTCATGCCATCTTATGTTCTTACGTGACTGACAAAAACACATGGAAGGTAGCTAGCAATCTTGCATTCATGCAAGTTCATCAAGATCATTGTTTAGCTTAATGACTGGCTTCTGCTTCAATATGAATGTCGATATCTACACACATAAATGGTGCAGCTTGGCTGCATTATTCATACACATTATGTCAAGAACAGCTCCCAAAGTACTGGTCCAGGATTAGCTTTCCATATGACGCCACAGCAACCTACAAACATGTTTTGGTTCAACTTGTATGCTAGCAGATTCTTTCACATTGTGTATGAAAGAGAACCGCTGTGAACTCGTGAAACATTCAAATGGATTTCTTTAACCTTGTGATTAACACAATGTTTTCCAATAAGCAAAATAGAATATCCCAGTTGTCAACAAAGAACAAAAATTTATATAAATTTTGTTTGCGGCTATGTTTTTGTTGAAAGCTATACACATATTATTATGTTAATACCTAAATCTGGTGTACATTACTTCCAGAATATAGCCATCTTAAAAATCGGCTTGTCCCTCTCAAACTTTCTAGAAGCGACCGCCAGCCATAAAATTGTTCTCAGCGGCCTTCTTTAGGCAGTAACCTGATAGCCCTTCTGCTACCTGACGAAGCAGAGGCAAAATGAGCACACCACGCACATAAAATATTTGCACCACCTGGTGGCTGCACATTCCATAGCAGTTGAACTTGAAAACAAAAGCAGCCTAACATGATTTTTTTTGTGCACACAGGAAATGCGCAGAACTAGAGGCTTTCTAGTATAGCATCAAGTAAAGCTTGTACCACGACATACACCACTGTTTCCTTGCATGGCTTCAAGTAAAGTCCTCACCTGGTAGAAGAAGACATCCTTGCGGTCTGTGCCCTCTGTGGCAAACTCCTCCACAATGCCCTCTGGGCTGATGCCATGTTCTGCACACAGCTGCTTCCAGAACTCAAATCCAACTGCCAGGGAGGAAGAAAATATTAACAATAACACACTGCTAGCACTTCACAACAGTTTCAAACTTGTACAGTCCATTGTTCATAGGCCAACATTATATGAGAATTTGTGAAGGGACCCTGCCTACTAAACTCTGCACAGTCTATATGTGCCATTTCATAGATTTAGGGAATAAGGAAACAAAGGAATACATGTATTAATTTTGCTATTTATTTTAAACACGCACAGAAATGTGTTGTTATGCTAGCATATCCTTACTCTTTTGCAGTGGTAATAAAATGTATTTCTGGCCCATTGCAATTTAGGTAAGTTACTCACACAGTAATGTAGAAGAGGATGGATACACTCAAATTGTTCATTGGCATATTTATTTCGTGCAAACATTCGAAGGTTTTTTAATTAAAAACGAGCTTGTAGCTATAATATAGTAGGCGAGCTATCTTAATACAAATAAAGTTAATGAGAATTAGCCAACTATGTTAATTCAGCAATCAAACTAGCTATCTGCAATGAGTAGAGAGAGACTCGATTTTCTCGGCCACAGTTGCTGGCTAACAAGCCACATTGAGAACAACTGGCTAAAAACAAGCTACAATATTGGACTCGACTACTACTTGGCCAGCAAATACTTGAACAGCCAGCAAACAAACTAACTATTACTATAATGAAAATGTTAAATTGACAATCTAAAGACGCAGTAAGGCCTTGTCTTATTTCGAATATTCGGTGTCTTTCTATTGTAGCGTTAGCTAGCAAGAAAAAAAATATCACAGCTTACTCTGGTTGCCACACTGTCCTAACTGCAGAGTTATAATTTCCCGGGGCATCCTTTTTTACTCGTGGTATCCCTGAGACGTTTCCTTCGTGCATTCAGCTGTTGATTTCTTTCATTGACAAGTTCTCCTCTCTAGGCGACAAGCTAGCTAACAACACTGGCAAACCGTTTGCTTGATACGCGCCTTACCGAAGTACGCGTGCGCCTAAAAAAACTTTATTGATTCCTTGCGACGTTACACTCCCAATTACAAAGCAGAGTACCAGTAAAATTGGTAAAATTGTTGCGTTCAGATTGTACCTATCGTTGCCTAATTAACCATCAAACATGTTATAGCTAACATTCTACTTGAACTTGAAAAGATAATTTGGTTCTAATTAATATCAGCAACTCTACTGTTGGTTAGCAACTAATCGAAAATAAAAAATTCGTACTAGTGCACAAACAGGAAATACCACAAGCTTGTAGTTAATGCTTAGTGGGTCGCAAAATAAAATCCCAACGGTAGGTAGGCTACTCGTGTTTGTTAGGTATTAATAACTGCAAATTGCTACTGTATTCTTTTTGATGTACTGAAATCTCCAAAGTATTCAGTCCTCCTGGAATTAGCAAATGTGATAAGGCAAACAAAATAGGTTCGCCCAGAATAGACTTTCTTTGGGGGTTTGCAATCAGTATTGCTCAAAACTGAAGTTAACTTGTGTATTAGCAGGTTAATATCGCAGTGAACTGACAAGCTGGATAGGTGACGTTAGTCTTATGCCAAGGGAAAACATACAGCCTACTATCTTGATAGCGAGCTCACTGGCGCCACCTTTCACTGTCACATACAACGACATGGCAAGCTTGTGCGGAAAAACTAATATTCAGCTAGCTGGCTAGCATGCTGAACACCTAGATTCGAAAGAACAGCCGCTCGGCAACTTTGGAATACAACGGCATAATAGCTAGCTGGCTAGATGGTGCGCCAGCTAAAAACCACAGCTCAGTTCCGAGATATTGAAATCGGGAAGATTTAGCAAACCGTTCAGTTGCCATGGGGTTTTCCTGACACTTCATGTCACCAAGAGCTGTGAAGATAGGCAGTATTGACGCACGCGAGCTGGAGCTGTTTGGGTCGAGAGAAGAATGTAGCTAGCTACGAGTCTGGTGTTGGTTTGTAGGGCGTATCGAATGTGTTTTTTTAAAGGTTTTTTTTTGTATGCATCGGTATAAAATTCTAATATAATATGGCTCTAATGGGAGGAACTGAAGACACGACCAAGCGACTGGGCTCTCAAACGATGGAATCGGGAGCGAATATCGGCCTGTGTAAAGATAGTCGACCATGTTCTAGAACCGGACAAGTACGGGTCGCTGAAGCGGAGATATTGGAGATATTGGAACCCTACGAGCCGGCGATAACCTACCTACAGTCAGTGCTTGTGTGGGAAAGACCCCTACACAGTGTACTACATTACACGTTTATAAACGTCGTGTTCTGGTAAGTTTCCTTAATTAGGCACCGTGCGCTAAGCTTTATTAAACACAACTTGCTTTGCTGGTAAACGTTCACGATTGTGTTAGCCACAGCTGTCCACAGGGATTCATTGCCTGGGGACACCTGAGTTGTGATTATGCATGCAGATACGAGGAGCTAACAACACTAGTGCGAAAAATCGGCGTCAGTTTTGACTAGTTACATAATAGACTCCCTATACTCGTTTTGTCCATCTTTAATTTTCAGCACTTGCACCCGGATCAAACGACATTATTAACTTGGTGAACTGGGTGAATTATAATGACTGTCTGTAGACTGTAAAGGACTTGCACTATTCTCCCTAAGTGACGCCTCTTATTTTATAATTGATTACTGTAGCAGCTAAGCCACAGGTATCGATGTTGGCTTTTATCTTGGTGGTGATCCCTTACCCAAACAGCCCAGCAGGCTTTTTTTGTATCACGTGCTCTACTGTATGTGGAGTACGGTTGTATGGGTTGGACAAAATGGAACCAGTCATGCATGACTTGTACTGTGTAACTCTTTCCTTGGTGCGTCAGTCCAGTTGTTTGGAAAAGTAATGAGTCAGACATTCTGGATCGGGTTTGTCTTCATGTGGGTAAGAATGAGAAAAGTGGTGTAAAGTTGACTTCCAAACCTACTGTGCAGGAGTGAAAAAATAACCTTTCAAACGATACACGTATGCTAGGTGGTTGTGCAGTTGCATTAGCTGCTGATGTACAGTAATCTGGTTTGAGGCGCCTGCTCAGCCCTAGTGTATTGGAATGGACAGTGAAGCAACCCTTTTGTTAATTACATACATCACTTTGTTCACAGAGCCCGAGGCTTCTGGAGGACGGTTTGCCTACCAAGCCTAAGCCTGCACACTTTATTTGATTAAACAAAACTGACATCCATTTCTGCACTACGATACCCAGTCCCCCTTAGTAATGCATATAGGGTTAGGCCTAATATGTGTTTTGGATGAAAGAAAATTATTTATTCCTTGCAGAATGTGTATTTTTCTCGTCAAATGAGCTTTTGAATGTAAGGACATTTTGATTTGTAAATGGATTGTTGAGTTTTATAATAGGCCAAATTGGCCTAGCAATGATGTGGTTTTCTGTACTGCCAAAAAAGGCCTCTTACCCCTGTAAGCATTCAAGTCCAACTGTTATCCTTTCACTATGAAAATCATGTCATTATTGCTTTTCTGCAGTCAAGTCCTTGTGTTAGGTAACACCAAGTAATAAGTTCCTCTTCCTTTTCATTTTGTTTTAGTTGTTCGTATTCATAAAAAATGAAACGGGGTTTTTAATACATGTTTGGGTGTTGTTTCACTCTTTCCAGGTACAGAATTAGAATGTAGTCTAAGCATTGATTTACTGAAAATAAAACCATAACAAAAAAATAAATATAAAGGCATATGCTCTGTCCAGACATTGGGCATTGTGGGTTGCACCCAGTTTCTGTGAAAACAAATTAAGTCTATAAAGACACCTTTGCAGCACTTTTGGGATAGGACACTGAAACATTTCCTTGTGTTTGGTTTTATGGGGTTTCCCTAACAAGGATATCTGTTCTTGAGTATACAAATTAGCAGGAAACACCTGTGATTGAGATGAAATCATCCCTCTCACAGGAATGTACAGGAGCACACTTGGCCTGTATGACCGCAGCGTGTACGTAGGCTATAGGCCTATGCCATCTGGAGTACCCTGGGAATTAGGAACACTTTCAGTTTTGTCACTAGGGCTGTTTGGATAAAGATATTCTGTGCACGTGATATGAAGCGTGCAAAAATACTGTGTGTCCTAAAGATATGCCCAGAGTTTCTTGAACGATGACTCTGCAATTCTTTAAGATACCGGCATGCTTTGACTTCCTCCAATAAAGACTATTGCCTGTTGGCACATATAGCACTTATGGAAATTGTGCTTTTTTTTAGTAGGAAATAGGAAAGAAGCAAATTACAAAAGACTTTTTCCACTGTTCATTTACACACTCATTACATTCTCGGTTTTACAAATACATCGTGTCCACTATTAGCTTAATGAAATGTTCTTAATTGTCCAATCTCATTAAATAATTTTTTAGGGATGCACAAATATGTAAATTTTGGGCTGATGTCATTGAGTGATGTTTGCCAACCCGTGTTGGCTGATACTGTCGCAAATTGCAAGTTTCAAGTTTGTTTTTTTTGCTGCTTTCAGTCTCATTAAAAAGAGTCCCACACAATCTAAATTTTCACTTAATATACAGCATTAGTGGTGCATCAGATTTGTGCCCTTTCTGCCACGTGTGTAGTGCCATTGTATCGGCTCGCATATCTGCCATAGTCTTAATATCGGCCCTCTCATTCTGAGCTGTCATTGGCCAACACTGATATAACCTTGATCTTATTGCGTGCATCCCTAGTTTTTGGGTCCCTTCCTGCAAAGTAGCTTTGAGAAACAGATGCAGATTGGGGTTTACTCCAAGGGTGGCAAGGAGACCATCTACACCTTTTGGTTTTCTGATGGTTGTGTGACTCTTTTTTCCCATAGGTTCTTTGCCCTGAGCTCTCTACGCCTGCTGTTCCTGCTGTCTGCTGGCCTAGGCATAGCGGTGTGCCTGGACACCTGGGGGAACAGGATCTGGCACAAGATTGGATGTGAGGCAGCTCTCTGTTTTTTGCCATCCCTCATTCACTAGAACACTTTAAATTAGTGTGAATTGTCGCTCTGCTACATCCTCAGAATGTTGTGGAAATTAGTGCGCATTCACACCGTAGTGTTTGTCTGCACGTGTGGCCAAACACTACGGTGTAAATGCGCAAATGTGTGGCCAAATCGTAATTTGGGCCTTGCTACAGATGTTTATTTTATTTTCTTCTTACAGTGATGCAGTCTGGTGGAAAGGAAAGGTAAGTTCACATTTTTGTTGATTATTTAACAAAGTGAGGGTTTATGGTGTTTTAGAACTCTGTGTTGTTGTGAGAGCCACTGGTCTGGAAGGCCCCACATTTTACTGTCAGACAACTCATTAATCTATTCAGAGGCAGCAGTGATATGCCTGGAAATGGCCCGGCTCTGACTCAGCTATGAGACAACTGAGATAGTCCTGCGTTTGTTAAAATTGATGGTAGAATTTTGTTGGGTGACCTTTCGCCACCCGCAGAAATAGTCTTTTTTTTTTTTTAAGTGTTTTTTTAGTTTGGTTGTAGTGTTGGGTGCTGTGAGAATGGATTGTCCCAGGGCGTTGATGCCAACGGACGGCGCTTGTCCCTACTGTCAAACAGCTGGGGCCTGGTGCACCCGGGGGTCCTCAGTGTCCCGGAGCTGAGCCGCCACATGGCGGAGGTGTGGGTGACCCTGTCGTCATTCACGCAGAGCCTCGTACAGCTCAGACAGTACAATCCAGCCAAGGTGAGGCTTCCCCGGATGATTCATTTTCTTAAAGCGTTTGATTTGTTTTTCTTCACATTCTTCTGCAGATTATGTTCTTCTCCAGGTTGTGTCCCTTTTGTGAGTTGTTGCTGAGATTTGCATTTCTTTTCAGCATGTGGTTTGATTCTGTGCAATGTGGAATGTTTTGCTTTCTGTGGGCCTGAAGACCTTTGGCATGTGCAAAATCTTTTAGCTCACCTCACGCCAAACCAATAACATGACCAGTGATTGGTCACGGTATTTGATTTGCACCAAGCATATGTTGTGTTATTAGTTTTGCGTGTGCCACAAGGTTTAGTGTGTGTAAAGGTCTCAGTAAATCAGGCCGTATGTGTTTTGGCACATTTATACTTTTTTTTGAAAATTGATTACTAGCTGCAGTTTGGCTAGGTAAGAACAGATGTAGTTACCAGAATTTTGAAATCAGACTGGCATTAGCGTTTTACATTTCTTCTTGCACAGTAGTTCTAAAACAGTCATATTGACAATTGTTTGCTTAGATATCAATCACTGTTGTCGAACTGCTGATGTGCATAGCTTTCACCACCACATTGGCAGCTGTGTTCCTTAAATTCTGAAGTGTCCCATTTGCTTTCTGCTCAGTTTTGTCTCCTGGTCTGTGGTTTCTTCTCCTTTGTGGCAATGCTGGGATACTACGTTCCGGGACTGGTGTTCTCCTATACTGCGCGTAAGTACAACAGTGCTCCTGAACAGGAAGTGGAAACGCCCGTTACTGTTATAAAAATGCGCATGGCAAGCTGGATAAAAAAGGTCACGGCCCTGCTTGCGTGGGTCGCAGCCAAAAAAGCGGTGGGCCGAGGAGAGCAGTTGAACCCTCGAGCCAGCCAGTGGAAATAATCTTAGCAAGCAGAGGGATTCAGCCAGACGCATCCCAGAGCCTTTCTTCTGTATTAAGGAGCCAGCAGGCACAAAGTCTTGCCTTTGTGCTTGCTTTTTGCCGTTCATTTTTAATCTGTGACCCTCATTGTTTTGCCGCGAACAAAGACGGCAGCAGGCAGGAAGTGCGCTGCTGGGGGTTAATCATTCCCCGTCACACTGACTGTACTAATAAGAGGCTGTTTAAGCAGTCGGAGCCCATGCTCGGCTCAGCACTGACAGCTGCAAATAGAACGCGCTTGTTAGTTCACGCTGTGCCGTGCTGTAACCGTGCAACCAGTGTGCTTCTAACGTCCCCCCGTTTGCTTTAATCCCCTCTCCTCTTCTTTGCCTTCCGCACATTCGTCTCTGCCCCCCCCCCCCGCCCCTCTACAGTGCTGGCAGTGTTGCTGTGCCCTCTGGCTGCGAACCACAGGGTGTTTCATGGGATGCTAGTGCATCTGGAGCCAGCCCTGCAGCGGCTGGACTTCAGCGCCAGTGGATACATGATGTCCCAGCCCAAGGAGAACCAATGTGAGTACACACCTTGTGGTTGTGCGTTGCTAAAAGCCCTTTCCAACAACCTCAGCTGTTTCAGATTGGGCTTCTACAAATGGATTTTCTCTTTCAGGATGAAGCAGAAAAACCTGTATGCATTACATATTAACTGGATAATGTTGGTATATTTCAAAATAGGTTACGGTTAGGAAATACTGTTCTGTTTCACTTAATGTACCCCCATACTAAGGCAAACTGTTGGTGAGTGGGAATCATGTAATCTGTGTGTTATTAGTTGCATTTTCATGAAATGTCCCTGCCTTATCACTGTCCAGCGGGCAGTCCTTGGCATGGGTTCTTCCAGCAGTTCCCTGAAAACTTGCCCCACAGCCCATTCCCCTCAGTCAGTTGGTTCCGAGGCGCTGACCTCTGACCTGTATGTTTGTGATGATAGTCCTCCGCAGACCTATCCGGCACGCTTACGCCGCTGACGACACTGACAGTGAGGAGGAGCTGTCTGCCTTCTGCCCTGAGGTATTTCAACTGCTCTTAGCGTGTGTCTTGCAGCTTACTACAATATATATATATATATATATATATATATATATATATATATATATATATATATATACACACACACACACATTATATCTCACTTTTTTAAGAAAGTGAACTGCTGGTGCCACTATTAACCCTTCCTCAATTACTGGGTTGGGGTGCCAGTCCCGGGATATACTCATAAAAGAGATAAAGTGGTCTGCAACTCAACTCCTAAAAAAAAAAGGATCTACTGCCCAAATGATTATAAGGTTATTTATTCTGCAGAGTGATAATTACAATGCTGATGTATTCCACAAAGCAGAAGGGGACAAATACTTTAAAATATTTTTTTTTAAATTTGGCTTTGTAATCAAACAGTTCACAGGGGGTTAAAGTGCAGGTTCTCAGCTTTTATTTTCATGCATTTCGGTTTCACCTTGTAGAAATTACAGTATTTTTTGTACATAGTGTCCCCGTTTCAGGGCACCATAATGTTTGGGACAAATGGCTTCACAAGTGTTTTTGTTCAGACAGGTGTGTTCAGTTGCTTCCTTAGTGCAGGTTTAAGAGAGCTTTCAGTATCTAGTCTTGATTCTAGGCTTTTTATTGCCATTGAAGTCTGTTATTAGCCTTTGTTAATATGAGAGGACCAGAATTTTGAAAGTCAAGGAAATCAAATCCACTCTGATCTTGATCCAAAGCACCCTCCCTCATTTGTGAAACATGGTGGTGGGAGCATTATGGTTTAGGCATGTACGGCTGCCACAGGTACTGGGTCACTTGCCTTCATTGATGATGTAACTGCTGATGGCAGCATCTGAATGAATTCTGAAGTGTACAGAAGCATCTTATCTGCTCAAGTTCAAGCAACACTCATTTCTTTCACACTCATTGGTCTGCACTTCATCGTACAGCAAGACAATGATTCCAAACATACTGCTAAAGCAGTTTTTCAAAACCAAAAAACCAGAAAATTCTTGACTAGCCAAGTCATTCACCCGATCTGAATCCAATTGAACAAGCGTTTCATATGCTGAAGAGAAAGCTTGAGGGAACTAGCCCCCCGAAACAAGCAGGAGCTGAAGATGGCTGCAGCACAGGCCTGGCAGAGCATCACCAGAGAAGATACTCTCTACCTGGTGATGTCTGTGGGTCACAGACTTCACGCAGTCATTGCATGCAAACGATGTGCAGAGTGCTGAACATGACTACTGTCATTTACGTGACATTAATGTCCCAAGCATAATGGTGCCCTGAAATGGGGGTGCTATGCATACAAAGTGCTGCGGTTTCTACATGGTGAAATCAAAGTGTTTAAAAATACCCTTTAAATAAAAGCTGAGAATGTGCACTTTAACGACATGTGAATTGCTTGATTACAAATATAGAATTGGGGAGTACAATAAAAAATAAATAAAAATGTCTTTGTTCCAAACATTTTGGAGCTCACTGTATGTGAAACACAGTGAGGTAATTGCATATGACAGAGTAGCTTCAAGTTAAGTTAGTCAGAAGCCCATGGTTTGAAAAAAACTGCACATTCATGACCACAACTAAGCAGTTCTGAAAATAAAATGGAGCTTATCTTCATTTAAATATTCCAATATTCATGATTTTCCATTGTAATTAGTGTTTCACCTCACCTCTCCTGTGTTCCGTATGTCAGCTGGATGATGCCGTGGTGGCTAAGGAGTTGGAGATCACAGACTCGGAACACTCGGATGCTGAGGTCTCATACACTGAAAATGGAACCTTCAACCTGTCGAGAGGTCAGACCCCACTCACAGAAGGCTCAGAAGGTCAGTGGTCTGCATTGCATGACAAATCCCAGATTCTCCTCTTTACTTACACAGCCATAAACTCCTATGCACCTCTGATGCATGTTACCTTTGGTAAAAATTCACTACTGATCTCTGCTCTTCTTTCTCAGATTTCGACAGGCGCAGTGATGCCGAGGAGTCCTTCTCCTCCGACCTCCCCGACTTCCCCTCCATCAACCCAGAGGCCACACTGATGGACGACGATGACGACACCAGTATCGGGCTCCCTAGCCTGGGTCCGTCCCGCGGCCATGGCCCCGGCGCCGCCTCGCTGGACGTGGAGGCCCAGATGGACTTGGACCAAGACAGCATCGACGACGAGCTGTCCCTGAGCGGCCTCCCCCCCGCCTCCGACTTCACCGCCGAGCTCAGCGGGATAATCGCCAGCAACATGATCCAGGCTGCCCTGGCAGGAGCCCTGCAGCCCCGCCCCCCGTCCGGTTCACGACGGGCTGGACGGGATGGTTCCGCGCGCCAGGGTTACCGCAAGCAGTCCAGCTCCGAGCTCGACACCGACCCGGAGGGCGAGGACTTTGAGATGCTGGATCAGTCCGAGCTCAACCAGATGGATCCCGCGGGAGCATCTGGACAGGGAGGAAGGCAGGGTGGACCCCAGCAGCACAGGAACCAAGGGCCCAGCTTCCTGTCCAACCTGCTGGGAAAGCCGCAGTGAAGCTCCGCCCTGTCTGCTCTGTCTCCACGTCCAAATAAGGGACGTGCTGTGATGGATGGATTTGCGTGGCCGAGAAGAAACCAGTACATTCACTGCAGGCTAAAGTGCGCACCATAGCGAAACAGATTTGTCACTTTCATTTGTTTTGTCATTCTTTCTCCTTGGGTCAGGGGATCATTTTTTCCTGTGCTCATTATCGGGCTGAGCCAGACCTAGGCAGCCCTGATCCACCAGTACTGGAGGTGTTCCTGGCCTTTTCTCAATCCAAGCTCTTAATTATGTAATTGGATAAGTTATCACAAAAAATTAGTGCAGTTAACCATGGACCCAAGGCACCCCTCAATAACCATTCCGACTCCTGCTCCTGTTATATCATTAAAACATTGGATGTGAGGAAAAAGGAACCAGGGTTCCTTTCTCCTGTCAGACAATAGGACGCCATTCTAAAGATAATACATGGTATAAACAGACCACTCATACATTTGTACACCGTAGCCCCTATGTGAGAGTCATATTCTCTTCACCAATTTGCAGGAGCCTCAAAGCAACTGAAAATGGGTGTACAGTATCTTGTTTTGTTTCACAATGAAAAGTCTCAATGCTAATGTAGGACCAAAAGAGTACATCCCTGTGTTTTTGAAATCAAGACTGCCTAATGAGGAAAAGTATAAAAAATAAAAAGCATAACTGTGAGCAATATGAGTTTCCACAGATTAAACTGTTGTCATCGCACTTTTTCACAGGAAAGCTTTTTTGGTTCTGTAAAATGGCACCGTACAGTGAGTTCCAAAATTATTGGCCCCCTTGATAAAGATCAGCAAAAAGCTGTATAAAACAAACGAGACCGGTTATACTGTATGCTCAAAAATGGAGCATTATATTATTTTATATGAATGCAGTTGCTCAGATAATTTTTTTAATGACATCATTTTATTTCCAAAAAAGATGGGTGTCCAACTTATTGCTACCCCTGCTTTCAATACTTTTCACCCTCTTTCACAAGGAAAAAACTTGTTGATTGGTGAACATATTTGCCATACAAAGTCTTTGAAGAGCATGCAGATCCTTGAATTCACAATTATCTCCCCCAGTATGTTTGCCAATCTCATAAAACACTTCAGAAAACCACTTGGTATTTTTATTATGTACTAAAACGGGGGTGCTAATAATTATTCTTTTTTTTGGGCAATAAAACCTTTCTCAAAGCAATTGTATTTGTAGACAAAATATGAGTGTTCTCATGCCTGAGCATAAAATATTGCTAATTATCTGCATTTTATTTTATAGACAACACCTCCCCATCTTTATCAAGGGTGCAAATAATTAGGGAAGGCACTGCATACCCAGCACCATTATGTTGGAGCAATCGCAGGAACAATAAGCATTCGCACGGTGCATAAATCAAGGTCACAAAGCCGACACAAATGCAAAAAAAAGCCGTCTTAATTAACTTTAGAGAGGATTCTGAAAACAAAGCGAGTGTGAAATCATATATAGATATGATTTCGATTGAGCTTGCACAGTATGCGTGGGATTCTACAGCATTTCACTCTCCCGTGGTGTGTGTTGTTTTTCTAGCACTCGTGATGAACTTGCTGCCTCGCTGTCTGACCTGCTTCTGAGCCTCCCCTGTCACACACACACACACACACACACACACACTGTGGCCGCAAGCTCCTTTTCCTCCCGTGGCCCGCCTTCACGTCCCGCCGTGCGTGTGCCGGGATTGCATAAATGCATTTCCATCAGTGGGAGATTCCCGCAACAGTGTTTTGTGCAGACTGTGAAATGAAAACAGTGAAACTTAGCTTTACTTGACAATTTGTGATGTTATGCATACTGTATATAAATCCAAAACGTATATTTAATGAGGAATAATTGACCGCTTTCTTAAAATCGATTTCAAATTATAGGCAAACAGGAGAGCTACGTCACTTTTGTGGGTTCGTCCTTTGACCATGCTATACGGGCAACACACTCTGAAGAACTGATCGCATTCCTGATAGCTGACCGTTTACTGAATCAACTGTGGGCAAGTATGTTTGGGATGCAGGTGATTTCAGCTGAAATGGCAATATAATCTTTTGAGCTGTAAACATAAGAATACAAAAAATAACTATTTCTGCTGTTGAGACATTTTCATGGCTGGTTAATCTAGGTTTAAAGTGAATACCTTTGCAAGACACATTGACACAAGCTTTAAATGAAGCTCTGACTTCAGAGAAGCACAGCAGAAAGGGAAAAAATATCCACATTGATGCCACTGAAACTTCACTGCTGTGACGGTGAAGCATGTACTCTTGACTAGTTGCTTCATGGATGAGGTCTACCACTGCTTTCCTACCACTGCTTTTCATATGTTCATCACTGTTGCGCCCTTAGCTCTGTGTCCGCTCCACGTTTAACCCATTTTAGCATTTATAGTCCGTATGAAATGTCGCATTGGTATATAGCGTGTCTATGCTTCTGCTTAACCCAGTTCTGTAGCAGGGCCATTGTCCTTCTTATGATAGAATTTTCCAAGCTGTGTTCAATGTTCTGACCATGTTATCAGAGAAATGCGCTGCAAATGGAATTGTTTGTATAGTGATGGATCTTTTTTTTTTAGCGTTCAATCCATCTGCTGCATGGCACCAATTATCCTTGTTATTTTTTAACAGGGTTTACACAGCTGTGGCATCAATGTGCAGAATCTGTGAAGCTTCCATTATGACCACACATTTGTCTGTAACTTTTTTGCATTAAACCCGCAGTGAGGGCTTGCTTTCTAGATTTAATTTAACTGTGGGCTGAAATCGACCTAAGGGTATAGACTCAATGGCCGAGTACTGAAAAGGATATGAAGGACCTCTAAATAGGGCCTGTGTCCACCAGTACGTCCTTACCTCGAATGCGGTGATAATGTGGAGTGGAAAAAATAGTCACATCCCTGCGTAGCAGAACATCAACCAGAGAGGCGCTGGCTGCCATATTTGAAGTCTATGGTGTGACCTGTCTGGACATTTTTCTTTTCAAAGCTTTGGCTCAACACATGCCTACTTAGTAGATGGATACCATTGTGAAAGTCCTCCTGAAGTGACTAAAGTGATAGGAAATGTGAGGTGCGATTGCTTGTGATCTGCCTTCATCAGTCATGCCGGTGTGTCTGTAGAGGTTGCAGAGTGTAAGGCTGCAGTGATATCACTACGTCTGATGGCCTAGTGCCATTTGTTTCTTCCGCAATAGCAATTCCTCATTGTGCCTGTTATCCTTTTTACAGGGTAGTAAAAAAACCTGGTCGCTATGGTTTAACGGTCACGACACCACTTCTAGGTTTTGTGCCGATTGTTCTTTAGTCCTATGACCACTTGCTGAATAGATGTTCCCTGATGGGACCAACCCAATTCTTGCTGGGTTAATTTAGCTGGTGTATTAATGGCTCATGCTTTGTGTGTGTTTAGTATGGCATATCAAAAAGGCTTGTCTTGGACAACAGTGTCACAAATTAATAAAGCTTCTGAATGGATTATGGTGCATTTGTGCAGAGATTTTGAATATGTAAAGTATGACTATTGTCTTTTTGGCATTGTGGGTGGGATGCAGGAGTCACAGAAGAAAGGTTAAAATGTGTGTAAGTGCATAAAATATGGGTTATAAGTAAAAGTGTGGTATTGGGGCACTGACTGTGGCCAAGCACATTTTTAAAATTAATTTTGTCAACATGTAAGTGTGTACATCTAAAGGATAAATCGGTCTCCCTGAAATGTTAGACTATTAAAAGGCACATATGCCCTGCTTCCCATCAAGGCATATGTTACCATTTGGAAATGTTTCCTTTCATTTACAAGATAAAAACATTTAAATTAATCAGTGCTTCTAGAGTGTATCAGAACAATGACCTCAGACACTGGTAAGATATAGAATTGTTTGTCTTTTTCGTGTTGTTAATTTGATTTCCATATAATGGTCAGATTATCACCTTTTGTTTTTTGTCTTCTGTCATTTAAATAAAATGCAGTTTTGATGCGGTCAAATAAGCATAAATAATTATGCGCATACAGAGAGGTGTGATATCAAATTTAAAAAATCTAAAATGATTTATATCTGGAAAATGTATATCTACAAACTATTCTGGAAAAAAATATTTTTTTAATAAAAGTATATGTATTGTAAGGGGATATCAAGAGTTTCGGTATGAGACCTGTTCACAGATACTGTGATGATATCAAAGTGGTGTGACTCATCTGTGAAGTGAAACTTTGTTTCTGCAGTCATGTGCCCTATGTAAGTGTATACAGTAGCGTTTTCTCTGAAACTCGATAATTTGTAATGTGTTAAAAAAATTAAAATAAAGGCAAAGTCTACAAATGCAATATTTCTTTTTTTACCCAGTATGTTACAGTTTGGAAAAAGTATTTCTGCCACAGGCATAAACAGTACCAAGAATATGTTATGACATTATTATATTTTTCATGCCAAGAAGGCAGTGGGCCATGAAATTGAACAGAATTTGAATGCGCTGGCTCAGTTGAGATCCCTGCATATCAGCAACTCGTGTTGGTCGCCGTGCATTTCCGCAGCCAACCAGACATGACTACACATTTTGAGTGGATGGTGCTCATGGCTAGAAGGGATCCCACTTTTACTTGTGCTCTCGGGCTCTTGTGAGTCAAGAGAATTTCTGCGTAGTTTCCCTAGCCCATGCTAACGTGTTTTAGCAGTGCAGTTGCCCTCGTAGCTCGCCAGAATTTCTGCATCGTACAATATTGTTTCTGGTTCCCTAGTCTATGCTAGTGAGTTTGGCAACGTTGTTGTAACCGTGCTTGCTCAGTAGAGGAAGCCGAGGTAAAATGTATGCCCCAATCTGGGTATTCTTATCTGAGTAGCAGGTGGGAATGGAACCTACCTAAGTATGCTTGCTGTGAGATACACAGTTTTTGCTGTGAACACATTTAGGGCAGAAGAAAAAATCGGAATAAACACAATAGGGTTTCAGCACCTGCGCTGCTTGTAGCCCTAATTATCTAATTAAATCACATAAAATATATTTGAAATGTAGGTTAAATGCAGGGTTTAGCATGGAATACCGCCTGTGTTCAGTATTCTATTTAACACGTCAAAGTTTTGGCAAAAGCGTCTGTGCACTGGTGCCAATGTTTAATGTTAAAATGTTCAGTATTCAGTATGCTGAACATTCTAACAAAGGCACAGACTGTTGGATTCAGAAATTAAACATTTCACTTAATCCTCACTTGCCCCGACAGCCTATGCTATTTTGCACCAGTGTACAAATGCTCTGCTTCGATGTCTTAAATAGAATAAGCAAACTAGCAAACATATTTGTTAAATAAGATCACTATGAAACCATTCCCTCATACCTTACAGTCAATTTGTTGGGTTGAAGCATGCACAATGGAGGTACCCATGCAATTTATAGCCCAAGTATAAATAAACATTTTAAGTTGTGATGAAGGTGACACAAAGCAGGCACAAAACAAAAACAAAGCAAAAGCAACACGGGACAAAAAAGAAAGAAAAGGACTTGGTATCCTGCCTTAATCAAGTCAAGTAGAAAAGAAAACCAATGGATTTGGCAATGGATTACAACTGGGTTTTTTTTATTATAATTTTTTTTTAAGTTTCAGGTCCTTTGCTATCTTTTAGGGTTTTGGTTATGCAATTTACAATATTGTGCAATTACACAACACATTCACTGTGGAACAGAGCCTCAATATCATTACATGACAGCTGGAGCACTCCAGGTCCATGTCCACATGGTACTTCTGGCCAGAGGTAGTAATGCTATGCTCCCAGAATTTCTTTCACAGCAACTGAGAAAGCTAAATTATATGCATCCATATATAAACAAGCACATACTTCCTCATATATTCACCTCTCACACATGCACACACAGGTGTCCCAATGATACGTACCGTATCTGGGGGGTGGGAGGTTTGGTCGGAGGAAGGTGGGAATGGGATGGGTGTGGGTTGAGATGGGCAGACGGTATTAGGACCTATGGTGAGTAGGTATGTATGCATATAGTATATGTATGTATACGCATATATGCACATATGTATTTAATTATTTTCTTTCCTGCATTATAGTCTGCCTGCCAAGAAATAAAATAAAAAGCTGTACAGCTAAAAAAAATGCATCTGCAGATACTTGAGAACAATGCATATTCAGCACAGTAGTATTCAGCAGTTAGCCATAGCTTTATGCAGTAATATACAAGCATTCGTTGAGGCATAATGTTGTTTTCTTTCAGTTTTTGGACTATTTTACAAATTTTGCCGACTCATCAGCATAACTAAAGCAAATTCTCGCTATGCTGACATGGATTTGGGGAGTGTGTCAGAAGAGGAGGAAGCATGAAGTCTAGAAAGGATACATACAAACATGATATATAGGGGAGAGCAGGGCAAAACCTAACACCAAAAGTCTGTTTTGGCTATACAGTATGCAAGTGAATTTTTTTCACCAGAAGTGTTTTTTCGGCTACTGTGTTGCGTGTGTATATCAAGGAATCAAAATGTATGTAATCGTCTTAAGTCATAAGTCAGTAATCGTAATAAGTCTTTTAGTGACTAAGGAATCGCAGTTTTGATATAGCATGCCAGCTTGCTGGAATTGCCAGGCAAAACCACAGACACCCCCTACACTACATATTACTGCTTGTAACATTTCAAATATTTATGTTGTGTTATTTTTGATATTGTTATATTCGCATTGGTCCTAATAGACAACTGTTTGCCTTTGCTAATAATGCTCAGAATATTTGTATTGGGGGCTAACTGATAGATGTTTGTATAGGGGAATTGTAAGTGTACCTTGAGCAGAGTTAGCCAGTGGCCCGCTTTGCCAGAATTCACACCCCTCATAATGAAACTGAGTGTCTTTCAAGAGGTTGGCACTATTTCTCTAGTGCAGACATTTCACATACTGTAGTGTAAACATTCACAGGTGACTCAGCCATGTGTTATGTTTGATGCACCAGTTTACTGTGAAGCTAAAACATCGCCAGCCACTTTCTACTGGTGGAACATTATTTAATTGTAATCTTATTGTAGCCTAAGTATTGTGTAGTATTAGTATCTCCAAGGGATATACTTCTCACTTAAGGCATGGAAAATACTCATTAAAATTTACTGTGTGCTGATATGTGCTAGATAAACATGAAAATTTCCCTTGGAGTGATCATAATTTGTAGCATTTGCAAAAGCTTCCTCTCCCCTTGCAACAACAGATTACATAATAGTATAGAAAAGCATACAAGTGAATCACATATTCAGGTTTGTGTACCAAAGTGTGTCATAATGTTTTTGCATTATTTTTCAATGTGATATCAATGTTTCATCTCAACTGAAATGTCATGCTTTATAATGGGGAAAAAAACATTTTATTAATTTTCGGTGAGGCTTTGGATAGGTATCCCCTAGATATCTTGGATCCCGATACTGATGAAGCAATAGTAATTCTCACTTGAAAATGATGCAAAAGTGAGTTTTCTGAGTCTAAACAGTTGATTTGTAGTGAAATATATTATTATGTTATGATTTACAGTAATGCATAATTTTGACATTTTCTATAGATTTGGAGACACTAAAGAACACCAGGGTACACTGTTTACATTTTTCTTCATAGATCTTTATACAGTAGTTCTGCATATCACCCTCTTGTGGTCCAGAACTGTATGATCCAGAACATTTCATTTCATTTCCAAACAAAAGCATTGTCACCAAGATAATTTCATTTGTGGCACTTTATCACTACCTAAATTATGAAAATAAACGAATCTACAGTCAGTATTGGAAATGGTACAAGAGGTTTCATTTAAGCCATTTTCCAAGTCTTTGTAACGCTCACATCGGGAGTCATAAAGCCTTAAATAGAACACTACCTAAATGGGCGAGAATTGGCTATATTTGGCATCTGTGTGAATAGGTTAAACTAAAAATGAACAGGTGCAATACAAAACTATGCAGTGTGTAAATATGGGATGTCAGTGGTGGGATGTCATGCATGGATGAGTGGTGAGTGTGGTGTGAGGGTGTTTTGAAGTGCAAAAACAAAAGAAACCCACACTATCTTGGGGAGCACAACAGCAGGCACAGAGGAAGTAGCAGGCGCCAAATGTGTAAATACAAACATTATAGCAGTCTATTCCTTTGGCCCATAATGAGGGCCCCTCTGTGGACACCCAGTAAATAAATAATTGGTCATCTGTTGGTCATTCTTTTTTTTTCTTTAAGCAACACTACAAAAAAAGATCATAAACAATAGCTAATTGACAAAGGGAGAACCAAGAACCACTTATCTACTGCCTCTCTTCCCTACTTCTTTGGGAGGTTTGTAACAGGTGCTCTCTTTCTCTAGAATGGCCAGATTGTAAATAAAAAATAAAACCAGGAGAGTAGGCCTTGTTAAGAATAGTGAAGTTTTTTGGGTTAATTTTTATAACTATAATAGCATTGTTAATCACCAGGGATCATTTGCCACAGGTACACAACATAGATGGACCTCATGGTTTCAGCTGCAAAGCCAGCTCTGTACTGATGTCTCTTGGATCTTTCAGGAATAGGCTGTACTGCATTACTAGAGGTTCTCTATCTTTGTAGGAGTGAAGGCCAGAGGGAGGTTATCATCATGAGGAGTAATTTTACATCCTATAGAAGAGTGGATAGTCTGTTGATTACATTGTCTAAAAAGTCCTCATCTTGTAAAAGATTGGTATAATCAGATTTAGTGAAGCATCTTAGACACTATCTTTTTTAGCTTCCTTGACTGCCATGTTGAGGCCTCTTGTTTTCCTCTCCTTGCTCTGCTCCAAAGACAGTTTTATCAGCTGACTTCTGCTGTAGGAGAATTTTGAGACTCCCCATGAGTGTGATGACGTCACATGTTAAGGTTTTTTTTGTTAAAGGGTATTCCTGTCAATGTTGATCAGACTGTTTCCTCCAAACTCTCAATGCTTCATGATAAAAATTATATACACTCATATATCACATGTGTAACTATATACTAATATAATCAATATGTAATCCAATAACTCTATATCAGTAGTTGCAGCAAAGCTTATGGTAATGCAAGAAACCACAGTATTCACTGTAGAAAAAAGCCAAATGCAGAAGGCTTAAGAAAAATCATACTTACTCACTAAGCAGAAAACACTAATCGAATAATAATTCCAGCAGATAACACTAACCAAAACTAATCATATATTACTAAAAATATAATCCAAAAAACTAACAAAGCGTTATTACCCAATAGAAATATGCTAGAAAACTTAGAAAACTAATACTTTACAGTGACCCCTGTGTAACCTGAATAAAAAAGAAAAGTACAGAGGCTATAAACTCTATGAACTTGTATGTGTAAATGGAAAAATACAGAAAGCAATGACGTGTATGCATAGTGAAAAAACACAGAGTAAGGGAAAATTGGAAAAATACAGACAGCAATGACGTGGTGTATGCGTAAGTGGGAAAGTACAAAGTAAGGGAAAATCGGGGTACCTGTCCACTGATGAAGATTAATTAAGAACATCAATAGACTAATTAAAGACATCAATAGAACTAAAAATCAGTTTTGGGGCACCTGTCCACTATGATAAGAATACTTACTGATACATTAAGAACATCATAAGGACCAAAAATCATCTTTATGCCAAAAAGGTCAAGTTGACCCACGAACAGGAAAGTGAAACTCCTTGCTGTGCCAGAAAAGACCAGAGGGCTGATATTTTTAGAAATGTGTTAAAGGGGGGTTGTGGGCACAAATTGTGTATAAAATGTATGCAAAACTGACAATCGAGGTTCAATTCTGCTGAATTGATCCGGCTTTGTGCAACTGTGCAATAAAGTCTGAACTTTCTGAAGAGCTTGCTGCTGTTGTGTCTTTTCCCTCCTGAAATTGTTTTCTACAGATTGGCGATTGGCGTGGAACTCTGTCGTTTCCTAGACACGACACTGCTCTTCAGGTGCAACAGGAAACTCACTCTGTCTCTCCCTCTCCTTTCAAAGGAACCTCTCTCTCCACATTCTCTAATCTATCAGGGTAAGTTTCTTCAACAGGGAGCTGTAATTGATGCTGAGCTGAGGCAAACTTCATCAAGGGCAAAGAGAGAGCTGTCCCTGAAAAAAGATCCTAGTTTCTGCCAGTGATTAATTTTTTTTTTTCATTTTTGCAGACTCTTGCTTTTTTGGAGGGTGCTCATCAGAGATCTAACAATAAAAAGCAAAGATGGACCATACAGTGTAGTTTGTAAGTATACGGACAGTGACACAATTTTTGTTGTCTTGGCTCTGTACTCCCGCGTATTGCATTTGAAATTAAACAATTAATATGAGGTTAAAGTGCAGACAGCCAGCTTTACTTTGAGGGTATTTACATCCATATCAGTATATTACAGTCCTGTATCATTTTTTGAAAACCGTGTTCAGTTAAATGCTAAATCCAGAATTGGACAAATTGCCAAATTGAGCAGAAAAAACTCTTGAAGGCAGCTTCTCCTCCCCAGTCTTTAAGGGAATACATGATATTATTTTTTTCCCCCAAGGGGTGAAATGCACTCCATCCTTAAGAAATAGGTCAGCATTTCAAATTTTTGTAAGGATGTGGGACAGAAATACCGCCTAAATTTCAAACAAATATAGTCTTGATAATTATTCACCCACTTCCTGGTGTTATCAATCTTCCCCGGATTGGCAGTACTCCATCAACGGCCCAGGGTGATCCCTGACAGGGTGATCATGGTCCCTGGAAAATGCCAGTGGAGGTCTTGCAGATCCTATTTCATTCCGTGTGGTCTTCCCAGGATTGTTCCAGGTACAGTGAATGAGCAGGACCTGGGGCTGCTCTTCCTCTCATGGACTGGTGAATGAAGGTGAGAAGGTGCTCCCACCTCAGGCTTCCCCAGCCAAACCAACAGACTCTGTCATCCAGACTCAGGCTCTCATGTCTCTCATGCTCTCTCCTCCCCATACTGGATGCAGCTGTCAGCTACAATCCAGATAGTGTTTTGCTGTGGAATAGGATTACAATGAAATATGTCTCATTCACATATACACTTATATACAGCCATATATGTAAGATATTAAAAACATCATCCACAATGTAGACATAAGTTTGATAGTGTTAACATGGTGCATGGTGTTTTGCCCAATTACACAGGGACATGCTTGAAACATTTGCGATGTAAGAGAAACACACTTGTGTACATTACTTAACTGACTAGTTTAACTCTCAATGCACAGAGTGATTTTTTATGATTTAAAAATATTGGTACTTTGTTGTAGAAGTTGAGTACAGACAAATTCACGTCTGTGTAAACAATCCGTCGTGCAGAAGCAGGGTGGTAAACTTGCTTTACAAAGCGAGATTTTTTCGACTCCAAATCAGTTATTATTGGATGCTTGGTAGATTGGTTAATGATCACTGGCGGTATTTATACTAATTTAAAATGGTTTTCGAAACATTCGTGTTAGCTAGCGGTTATGCTAAAACGAAGCAGACGGTGGTGGTGAACTGGCATTGGTTAATTTAACAGACTACGGTGAAAACCTATGCTGACCATTAACAGCAGCACTACGGGGACATTTATAGTAAAATAAGTATCGGAAAAATAACAGTTCACATACATGAATCAAACATCCAGCCTAGCATCTAAATTACCTTTTCACAAGCCCACTGGGAAATGAAAGGGGAACAACAGACATCTTCCCCATAGACTGTATGATCTTCCTCCTATTTTTATTTTTTACATTTTATAATATTCCCACAATGCTCCACGGCGCGCGAAGTTCGGCACCTGGCTCTTCCAAACAAACGGCGTTTTGCTGCGCTTCGTATGCCACAGGCTAAAATAAAAATGCGTTTGTAGTCACACGTCTTCTCTGCTTGAATATATATATCATCGCTCATTGGAAAGCCTTTTAATACCATTTGAACAAGATCCCAGAAGTTAGTTTTCTCATTTTAAACGTTCCCTTGAGGAATGCCGACTCAGTGGCTGGCGATTTGTACAAAAAAGCAAGTAATGTTAGCTAACGTTTGCTACTAGCTTGCAGTAGCTAACGTTAAACCTCTTAACGTTACTTAATAGTAGTTAGCCAGGTAGGGACGGTTTAACTATCGTCGCATACTGCCGAAATGAGTAAATCGAAAGATGCATCAGGTATGGGTCCTGTTTCTATTTGTTATTCTACACGAACTAATTAAGTTTATCATCTGACAGCAGCTAGGTAGCTCACTAAAGCTCTTTAGCTGTGCCGTGAGTATGTATCTAAACCAGCTTAGGGAACATTAGCAGGCATTTAGTTTACTTGAAAGTGACATCTAACTTGTAGGATAGCTGGCTACTAGTTGTCATTTTATTGTAATGTTAACTTTGGGGGTTAGCTTGTTAGCAAGCCTAAAGTCCAAATTATTTTGCATTCTAGATCATTACTTTCACTTTTTATAACCAAGTTCTAAAACTAACTCATTGGCAGCTCCAATGTCTCTGTAGATATGGGTCTTGCACGTTACCCGTTTTGTTTACTTGCAGGTGTTTCTCTCATTCTTGACTACTTGAATGAAAAAAATCGACCATACAGCGCTCAGGATGTGTTTAGTAATTTGCAGAAACAGCACGGCCTGGGAAAGACGGTGAGAAGAGACCTGCGAAATGTTAATAATTCTACCATTTTGTTCAACCCTGTGAACAAACCCTCTAACACCCATGTTAAACTTCATAGGCTGTGGTTAAGGCTGTAGAGCTGCTGGCGCAACAAGGAAAGATTAAGGAGAAGATCTATGGCAAGCAGAAGATATATTTTGCAGATCAGGTGAGTGTAATTTCAGAAAGTCTTATGAAGTTTTTCTATCTCTCTCACTTATTAAATCCTGAAGAAGTGGTGCAAGAAGGTTTTGTGGTGTCCCTTCAGTAAGAAGCTAATTTAAGTCTTGGAAAGTGCAAACACTTTAGCCAGTGAATGACTTAACTTCTGGCCTGGCTGAAGCACACCAAATAACAAGACAAAGCATCTCTAGCACTTGAGTTTAACACTTGTGTGCTAACTAATTGGACAGCTTACTGATTTGAATAATAATTCAGCTACCAAAGTTCATCAGTCACTGGACAGTTAAGTCTTATCTTTGAAGACAGAAAATAAGTTAAAAGTAATTGGCTTCAAAGTGTAATCCCACCATGCAAATATAGCAGTGACCAAAACACAGTGGGTAAGGAACTAGACTTGTAACCGAAAGGTCGCAGGTTCGATTCCCAGGTAGGACACTGCCGTTGTACCCTTGAGCAAGGTACTTAACCTGCATTGCTTCAGTATATATCCAGCTGTATAAATGGATACAATGTAAAAATGCTATGTAAAATAGTTGTGTAAGTCGCTCTGGATAAGAGCGTCTGCTAAATGCCTGTAATGTAATGTAATCCTTAATGTCATTATAGTAAGTTAACCCTGCCCCCTCAGTCCCAGTTCACAGATGTGAGTGACACAGAACTGAAGGGTATGGACAATCAGATCTCGGAGCTGAACACCCTTGTTCAGACAGTGTCACAAAGCTGTCGACAGCTGGACTCAGGTGAATGGCTTTTGGATCACCCTTGTTTGCTGGTTGTAACTATTTTTTTAATCTGTACGTATTATTCTCTAGGTTGGCATACTTAACTCGCGTTCAGCACTTCTGTGATGTTGCATAGACTTGCTTGGCTGGGAATGTTATTAGCCAGGTCTGGCACTATGGTTCTTAATACACATGGGGTGGATGCAGTGTTTAGTTGGCTATGTTTGCGCACATGTTCTAAAGTGCAATCTTCCTTACCAAGACAGTTGTAATGTTTCAACCTTTTTCCCTGCCTAACCCAGTCTTTTCCATGATGCTCTTGGAACAGAACTGAAAGAGCTCAACAGCTCCCTGACCACAAAGGAAATGACATCAGAAATCCAGGAGCTGACACAGGAGTGTGCCTTGTACAGGGAGCGCCTGGCGAAGATCAAATCAGCCACTAACCATGTCACTCCTGAAGAGAAGGAGAAGGTCAGGGCACCAAGACCCCTCATTTTAGGTCTTCTATTATGAGTTAACTTTGAACTTTAGCCTTTGTTTTTTTCTTGTAGATTCATAAGGAGCAGAGTCTATATGTTAAAGAGTGGAAGAAGAGGAAAAGATTGGTAAGGATCCCTTTGGAAAACAAGTGGAAATCTTCAGTACTGTAGTAGGGGTCTGGCCATGTCTAACCTGCGAATGGTTCAGTTTCACACCTACATTTGTTGTGTGTCATTCAGGCAACTGATATGATGGGTGCCATTTTGGAGGGATACCCAAAGAGCAAGAAGCAATTTTTGGTAAGCCAAATTATTTCTGTCCTTTGGTTTCATGTATTTGTGAGACTAAGCCATAAATCTATTCTGAAGTTTTCCAGCCTTCCTCGTTAACAAATAATTGCTTGAAAGAATTGTGAAAGAAAATCATTAGTAATACACCATACATACGAGATACAGTACCATGTCCAGTCTTACCCAGTGCCCTAATGCCTCAGTTTCCAGATTTCAGTATCTTTAGTACGGCTGAGAGCACAAGAGAAAGACGTGCACTGTGGGAGACTATTTTTAGTAAGCTGAAAAGGAAGTAACTGTTTTATTTTGAATAATTCTGCTAAATCTGCCAAACGTGTGTACTCCACAATTCATATTTCACTGTGGATGAAGAATAACAAAATTTAATATCGATAAAATAATTTATCTTAGGTCGCATTTGAAGCATGCAACCAAACATGCATTTCTGGTCAAAAATAATTTCTTAATATTACCACACATTTGTACACGTGGACTGGGTGCATTAATGTTTGAGGCAGTTTTGAAATGTTCAACTAATCTGCTGTATTCATGTCCAATTCAGGAAGAAGTTGGCATAGAAACAGACGAGGATTGCAAGGTGACAATGCCAGATGTTTAAGAGTTCAAGTACGGCAAAAATTCTGTGTAGAAATACCTCGCTGGATTGACTGAACTGTTCAATCATATCCAGTATGCAATCTCCACAGAATATAGATTGTTCTACTGTCTTCATGTTTATGTTGTATATTTTTCTGTTAAAAGTTCATTTCAGTTGTAAAACAAAACAAAATTTTCTAAATGTATGAAAGGACTTGATAACTGATGTCCACGTTAATTTGCCCTAATTTTTGCTTCATAAGTATTCTGTTTTGAATGCAATTTGTCCACCACAGAAACATCACAAAATGTTGCATTGCTATCAGAACATGATGGGCAACATTTCTCATACTTTCAAATGCAAAATTAAAAAATTGAAGCCAGCTACAAAACGAAATAGCTTTCGTACCTTACATATTGTTGTATATTTTCTGTTGCATTGCTGTGGTATGGTAAGCTGTTGTAAACTCACCACTGAGTCAGTGCTAAATACATCAATTGACTGTCATGCCAACTAATAAATGTTATACATGATAATTAGCTGAGGAATAAAGAGTTGTATGCTATTTTCTGAACTATAAATCTCCAGGAAATTCTTGAAGACAGAAATGAAGTTCATTGTGTATTTGTGCTGGTAAATCTTTTATTTCAAATTAAAAATTTGAAGCAATTCTTCAGTTGTATTCCCTATCCCAACTGATCGAATCGTCACATCAAGGTTGATAGGCTGAATTGATTTCTAAAACTTCTACAGACCATTGAGGCAAATAACTTAAAATGTTGAATTGTTCTTTTTTTTTTGCAGTTCAGCCCACATTTTACTGGACACAAGATTATAGAATTAATGCAGTAGTTAATGCAGGTGGACTGGATGTCCATTAATAAGCACAGGTGCTTCGACACCAGTACTTTGAAACAATCCGGAGCACATTAATCGAGCAAAGCAAATGCACATCCATTTGCCCATATAATTAGGCCTTATTACATTGAGAATTCAAAGACGCAAATGCAAGATCCTGCATTTGTGATAAACTGGAACACATTGCTGTTTCACTCGCATTCACAATGAGAGTGTGGTCTCATTACCAAACACAGTTCTGTGAAACTTTCTCTTTACCTCATGCATCTTTGGAATTTTGGGCAAAATGATTTAAATGCGGTACTCAAAATGTTTGCATCACATTCAAATTTCCACCCAGGTGTCCATTGGGATATGCTTGGTTGGGCTAACATTCAGATATTTGCTGATTTAAAAAATCTTAATGAGCCCATTTCCATGACACACAGAAAATAAACCCTGTAACATTTAGAGAGTAAAATCTCTGAATTCTTGGTTTTTGACCTGGGATGTCCCTTTCCTATTATTGGTGATGTCCCTCTAGGTTTTGAATGTTGTGTTCAATAAGAAATGGATTCAATTTAATTTAGAGATAATCGCTTCTGTCCAACAACTAATTAAACAATAAGTGTTGAGACAAAAATCTGCATGTAGTATGGAACTGGGGGCAGAAGATGAGTGCAGTTGCTGAAGAAGGTTTCACATACTGAATGTGGGGAAAAAAGATGCATTTGAAATTATGTACAGCAGTGGTCTCCAACCCTGGTCCTGGAGAGCTACAGGGTCTGCTGGTTTTTGTTTTCCCCTTAAACTCAGCACCCAATTGAGACCCAAGACACCAGGTGAGTTGAGTTAACTGTGTAATCAACTGCTCTAATTGATTCATGAAGTGCAGAGTCACTAGGAAAACCAGCAGACCCTGTAGCTCTCCAGGACCAGGGTTGGAGACCATTGACTTACAGATTCCAGAAAAATCCAGATTCCTGAGAAATTTTAATATGAAACTCTTAACAAACCAAAGTACAAGCTAAAGAATAATTTTGTTGTGAATATTATATAAAAGGGTAAAAATATTTCAAAATTGAAGTGTCTGACCGAGGTTTGCTACATACAAGACACCGTTTCTGTGGGACAGGCCAAACTCATTTGCACCTTGAGAGCCCAGGACAGCCCACAGGTCAGCCTTTACACTTAAATCTAGTCTAGAGGCCTTCCCACCGTCGTCAGTACAGCTGGCCGTTCAGCTGCCGAAGCACTCCCACCACGAACTCTCGCAGCGTCTGTAAGGGGACAACAATTGCCATCGTCAAACTTGTTCAGTGCTAGCCATTGCAATGCTGTATCTTTCCTCTTTGTGCAAAGTGCATATATTAGAGAATGAGAGTTTCTAGGAGGTCCCTCAGCTGAACCCCATTTTGTTGATTAATTCCCCTCCCCTCCAAAACGGTCACACGATTTACCTGGGGCTTGCAGTGCTCCTCCAGCCAGCTGAAGACACAGGCGGAGAGTTCCCGGAAGCTAGACACTGAGATGGAGGCACTGAAGGACTGGAACAGGGAGTCCATGATGTTTTGGAACACCCGGAACTTCACCTGGTCCGACACATTGTCCTCACCCTGTTGTGGATTGTCCTGATGTGCCTTGACTATGTGCTCATAGTTTCTGTGTGGATGGAGAGAGATGAGCAAACTCGACTGTTCATTTGCATAATGTAAATGTCAGCGGTTCAGAGCAGATACAGTACGGATTATACAGCAAGAAACATCATAACTGATGTACCCCTTTAACTGCATGTTGTGGATAGTCTCCTGCTTTGTCCCTTGTCCTGATCTTTCACCCTACTATATACTGGTTCATAATATTAAAGTTAACCTGGATATAATAAACATTTAATATAGGTAACTATGGGCTGGTTGCAAGGACATGGGTGAAG
The DNA here is from genome assembly GCF_018555375.3 of Anguilla rostrata. Lineage (NCBI taxonomy): Eukaryota > Metazoa > Chordata > Actinopteri > Anguilliformes > Anguillidae > Anguilla > Anguilla rostrata. Next base: position 31,843,280 of record NC_057934.1, read on the forward strand.
CCTAATCCTATACAAAAATTGCCTTTTAAATGACTCAAACTCAAATTGGCTTAGATTTAGACTTTCAATTTTACCGTTCTGGTTTCAGACAGTATGTCAAGCTCCTATAGCACTAAACAAGGGCTAAGCGGCAGGTTTACCTCCAGATTAATGTTGGTTAATGGCCGTATAGGAGAGGAGAGGTCCAGCAAACAACACTGAGACACTGAGGAACATGTTTGTCTTCAATGTCCACAATAAAGGGCTGAAAAGTAACTATGTTGCCAAGATACCTACTTTGATCAACTTTAATCAACCTTTGGAGTCTTTACTAAGGACCTTGATTAGTAGAATCAGGTGTGTAACTGCTTGGTTGGAACGAAAGCCTGCACCCACACCGGCCCTTTCTGGCCCGAGTTGAGAACCACTGTTCTACAGGGTGAAAACTTAAACATGACATACTGATATTTCTGATATTTGCTTAATTTAACATTTTGAAAAAAAGAAACTGTAAATGTAGCATGTGAAAAACTTTGCATCCTGCAGAGGCTGTGTTAACTTATTTTCATAACCTTTACATACCAGTGACACTGCTCCAAAAATATCATACAATTTCTTTTTTAGTTATTTGTTTTTTATGTTCATTTATCCTCTAAAGTAACTGACAACTCTATTCTTTATGAAGTATGAGTATAGTAGTGTAGTAGTTTCATTTTTTAAACCAATGACAGGTTCAGGTTCCCTGACGAGCTTACATTTTCATGATTTTCAATGCCATTACTTCTTTCCGCAACGTGGACACTTCCTCTTCCTGTTTTTTCTTCTCCTTGTGTAGAAACTGGATGTAGTCAATAGCTGCTCAATAAACACACAGACAGATTCAAGATTATGAATTTAGAAAAATGGCCACAAGTAAAGCAAATATTTAATCTTCCTCTTCCTGCTTATTTCATGTGGCATTTGCAGTGTCTTCCCTGAAAGCTTATTTCTGTCAACAGAAAAAGCTCAGATCAAGCATCATTTGTAAGAACCCTAAAGACTGATAATAATGTCTTGAGACATTGGAATGGAAAAAAATGTAGAGGAAGTACTTGCTTTTCTGTAGGACAGTGGCCTTGCTGATTTTCTGTGACCCCACAGTGAACTCTGACTGCTGTTGGCATGTGGGGACAATTGACTGCAAGTCATCATAGCCTTTCTGTATGGAATGCAGAGAACACAAAGGACAATAGCTTTCAGCGGAGCAGCACAATCGTGGGGTAATGCAGGAGCTAGGCTTAAATATCAGACTGATTCGGCTATATCCCCGCCAGTGTAATCGCTTACCTTGGATATGAATTAACATTTTTTGTAATGTACTTTTTCCACATAAACTAGGAATCTCCCCTTTCCCTTCACCCGTAAGCCCCCTGGCTACCTTGATGGCATCCCTTCGTTTCTGCTCCGCTTGGGTGTGTGCCTTCCTCCGCCGGTCTTTGTACGACTCCTTGTACGATGTCTCCTGTCTGTAGTCACTGTCTTCATCATCTGGATTCAGAAAACAATCACAGGCTTGCAGTTGGTACGATGAAAAAAAAGCTACAAATGTACTCCTACCGCCTCCACCCACTACCAACACAGAAAACATTAAAATCAAGGAAATCAAACTGAACTTGGATTTGGAAACAACATCATTACATTGAGCATCTTAAACTTCAACTGATAGTGTAATAATGTTATCTTGCTGACAGACACTGGATAATAATTAATTAAAATGAATGGTTAAATTAACAATAAAAACAAGGAAACCAAACTGAACTTGGATTTGGAACACAATTCATTTACTTTCCTGTGACCTTAATCTATCACAACTTCAACTGATATTGTAATAATGTTATCTTGCTGACAGACACTGGATAATAATTAATTAAAACAAATGGTTTACAATGATTTCACAAATTTAATGATGGTCCTAATTTACCATTTTGGTTGGTTGTTACAATGAACAGTTGACACCTTGACTCACACAAAATGTACCTGTATTTGGTACTGATGAGGCACTTGTGGACCCGATGCTATTGGCTCTAGAGCTTCCCATCCCTTTCCCAGCATTCTCAGTCAAGAAATCTATGCAAGAGACACGTAAAAAGGTATAGCCTAATAGAAAATAGAATCAGAGTTTTCATTTATATATGCTACCAGCCAGCATTAGATGACAAGAGCATCAAAACACTGCATCTATTTTAATAAGCAAGAACAGATATCTAGGGCCATTCTGATATTATCCCTGTAGCTACAATAGACACTACATTCCTAAAAGCACATGCAAGGCTGATTTCCCAGACAAAAGATAATTTGACCTTGAATTCCCAGCCAAAAAGATAACCCTAAAAAAGTGCCAGATATTCAAACTGAAACAATTTGAGCTAACAAAAAAAAAACACTCACATAAAACTGCATAATCCAAAGAAAATATTTTAAAATAACAGGCAAAATTGTACATCTGTCAAAGAATTAGCACCCTCCTGAATTTCTGTTTATCATTAACAGAATATAGACTCAGGACAAAAGATTAATTTAAATATAAAATTAAATATAATCAACAAATAAGCCAAGTCTCTTTAGGTCACACACTGATGGAAATTAACAAAAAACAAAAAAAATACACTGTGGATGACTTAATGGTCACCTCTGATGGAAAAAAGTGGAGTACAAATGGTTAATCTTAACCATACTTACTATATAACTGAATTTCTATGCTAGAATCTAAATAACCAATATTTTAAGCTAAATTAACAAATGTGTTTTATTAAGCCTACACATAAATAAATTGAATATTTGAATTTTGAATATTTTATTGACATACACAAAAAATATATTTAGTAAAAAACTTAAACCAGACAATCATCCAGAAAAACGATCTATGGTGTTTTTGAAAGATGCTGAGGGACGATAAAATCTGGAACAAACTACACAGTGACTGACAAGCTTGAAGAATAGACTTTGTAGCCCTTTAGTCAAATAGTAAAAAGTTCCGCAGACTTATCACTTATTACAGTTCTCTGATCATAACTTAATTGACCACAAGCTTAAACGGGAATATTAATTTAAATGAAAGCGGGTCCCAAAAAAGGCAGTTGAAGACAACGTGCACAGTACTTACTCTGGTCAAAACTGCTGTCGCCGAACACACCGTCTGCCTGCTGAGACATTGCAAGAACAGTCCCAAATGGGAGCACGGGGAAATAAATGAATTCAGAAGAAGGCTGATAGTCATTTATTCTGAAATTTCAATATAGGGGCGGTCTAACGCCTTTTCGCTCAACAAAAAAAATACTTTGTCGCGCTTGAATCAAAGCGGCAGGTGGGCATTCAAACGGGGCAATCATGCCCTACCTTTTCATTATGAGTTGCCTCTCCAAACAGAGACTTGCCCTACATTTCAGCTAGATACTTTATTGTTGGACAGACCAATCTGACTGACTGTTGAGAATGAATGCATCTTTACAAAGCAACTAAATCTATTTTAAATATGGATAAACACCAAACAAAAATGTTTAATCAAATGTTCAACATGCCAAGAAATAATATGGCTCCATATTAACATTGAAACATAATGTGTTTTGGACTAGTGTTTCTCAATCCTGGTTCTGGGGCACTAGTATCCATTTACTTTAATTGAACCATTTGTTAATTGCTAATCGTTGATATCTTAAACTGTAATCTTCTATGTTATTAAATTTTCTTTAACAGGATATAATCCGTTGAGATGCACAATCACCTTTAGAGGGGTCCTGTGTAAAAGCATTATATACATACAGTCGGATTTTACTTAAATTGCATGCCATCCACTGTAAGCACAAACGTAACAAGTGCATATGCTAACAATACAAAAGACAAAAGACGCAACAAAATGGATGAAATGAAAGGGAGACAAAAGTGAACAACAGCACAACAGCTACACTGCCTCTCTCTAGGAACAACACAATGATTAGGAGATGAATATGCACAAAGAAATTACAATGGCAAATTTAAGAGCGTAAGCAATTTGTCTTTAAGTATGGGATACGTCTGTACCTTGTGAACCAAGTAACGTCAAGTCAGTTGGCAGATTACTCCAATAATTAGGAGCCTTAAAATGAAATGCCATTTTTCTCAACGAACGTTTGAGAGATTGTTCACTTTAGTGAATAGATATTTTTTTTTTAAGTTGCGTAAGGGAAGTGCATTTAAAAATAAGCTGGCACCAGTGCACCAGCTGTCTGGAACATTTTTTACCAAGGTCAGATCCTCAGGTCACATGATGAACACAAGACCAAGACCCTACTATCAAAAATATCGTATACCTACAGTTTTGTCAGTACGTATCAAGGAGTTATTTTATACATATGCAACTTTTTTCAATTAAATGTCACTAACATGACTATAACAAATCTGTAGCCAACAGAATGAGATTTGGTGAGCGAAATCCAGCAGGTCAGATTGTGTTATATCCTCTAAATGAGAATTTTCAATTGCTCAGGCTGAATCGTTGTTTATAAACAAAATGACATCACAGCATGTGAGGAATTTAGCGGATTGCACAAAGCGGCTGAAATGTTGCCGTCGGTAATGTTCAGTCGTACAATCACAATGGCAGACATTGCAAGAAAGCAACTGCAGCCCCAGGGTTTTTCCTGCAAAGGCGGCAGCCTTGATCATTTAACTGTGCCGCCTTTACAAAAATGTGAACGAAATTTACGCATTTAGAATTCTGAGCATATCTACTTGAAATATGATGCCACTTAAAAAATTGTGTTTGTCCATTTGTTATACGTTTAATAAATAATATATGTGACCCAGTACATGAAAACATTTTTTCATATATTTCATGTAACGCAGTAATCGTAAGTAGCTCTTGATAAGACCGTCTGCCAAATTAAGGTAAACACCTCACAGCTGATACGTCAGAAGTGTGAAATATGTCAGTAGGTATAAAGATCACAGCTCCCTCGCACTTTGAAAACGTTAAATAATTAGAGCTCAAAAAACTAAAACCAACAGACTACATGATTTGCAGCCAACCATGACAAGTGTTGCTGGAAATCTTTAATCGCATACGGATACACTGCGAATGACTGGTAGCCTAGCCGACTGGTCATATGAAAGCTCAGACATACAAAACACATGGGTATAGCAAACAAATAACTGCAGTTTTTTTTTAGAAAACTAACCCATGACTGTACTATAAGACGTATAACTAATCAGACTGCTGCAAAAAATAAATAAATAAATAAATAAATAATAAATAGCCAGCGACCCGAAAAACGTCTTTTACAAAGTACTTAGTAGTTTAGTCTATGCAAAGACGGCTGCTTGTTTTATTTAACCTAGCCCATATAACACCTTGAACCCGTGGAGTCGCCCGATTACACTGTCCGTAAATGTCACTTTTGCGTTGTAAGACTATGGTTTAACTCAGGACTACTAGCTAGAAAATGATTAACTGTATCTTAACATTGGGTGGCTAGCAAATCGCTGTGAACAAACTTGGATTGGTTTTGGGGGAAAACGGTTTTACTACAAGTTTTTCCAGCTAGCTAACTAACAAGCAACGGGTAATTTCTGCGGCACAATTAACAGCAAGCTAGCTAATTTAGCTAGCTAACGTTACATCGCAAGTGGGTTAGCTAAATAACAACTACATATAGCGACTGTACACAGCAATTAAACGCAATGTATTCCGTGCCACTGAAAATACGTTTTATCGAGAAGCGGACTTGCTATCAGTAAGACTGGCTATGCTAGCTAATTTGTCGTTCCGTCCTTACTTTGATCCAGGGATCATCAGACGACACGGCACTTTCTGTCATTTCAGTCTTGTTCTCCGCCGAAATATGACTCGAGTCAAGGTAGCTAGTTTCAAGACAAAAATTGTAGCCTGTGCTCTTCGCACAGAGGATGATGGGATACGACCGGACGTGTAGCACAAGGAGTCAGTGCAGTGGCTTTTCCTTTTAGCCCATGTATTGATGTATTGCAAAAATTGGTGTGTTGTAGAAAAGCTATACTGTGTTGTTTTTACAGTTACAGTCTTATGTTGGCTTATATTCAACTAATTACAGATTCACATATCACTGTTTAAAGTACATGGATTGTGTCAAATGTTCTCTGACTATTTGTAACCAAATAAATAAAAATGTATTACTGTATTGACTTCCCATTTATTTTTTAAACATGTGATGGTGTTATCACCACTGAAATTATTACAATCCAGCTATTGAAACGGAAACAGATTGTTTAACCTATCAAAGCATTGAAGATTTGCTTGCAGAGGTACAGTTGACAAGACTATTTTCAATTTCAATTGGTTTAGATACACTGTATCTGCTAGAATGTATTGCTCAACTCACCTGTGAGTGGTAATTGTCTTTGGAAAGAAATATGTAAACCATAATGATCTTTCAAATCTCAGGTGTCCTCAGAGACAAGTTGTCTCTCTCAGCAAATTCAGCAGTCTGGGATAAATACTCCTGATGTTGGAATTGCTCCTCTATTTAGCACATGCTTGTCAAAATGCTCATAAATGTTCTATAAGTGGATTTAGCATTAATTTTCTCAATCATAAAGCAAAAAAAGAAATATAGTCATAATGTGCGCATTTCCAGAATGTCACATTTTCATCACACGTGAGCTATAATGGTGGTCACCTGTCATTTTGCACCATGCTGGGTTTTAGCCATACAATTTAAATACAATAGTTGAATATTCCATTTTTATCACAAGAAGAAGGTGGCGGTTGTAATTTAAAAAATAGAGTTTTCAGCAAGTGAAGCCAAGGGGAAGCCAGAATAAATTTCAAACTACAATCATATTTTTGCAGTCTCCATGCCCCATAGATACACTGAAACACAAAGATATCAGTGTCGTAGATTTATAAGAACACGGTTTTAAAATACTGTATTTAGGTTTACCAACTGGGATATACTTTATATAAGTTATGTTTGTAATAAAATTAATTTAGCATTTAGTGAGCTATACACAGTATGTAGTCAGTCTAATAAAATAGCTTTATTCCACTGCTTATTTTATGTCAGAATGGGGAAACTTTGATATAACATATGAAACTGCATTTATTTGTTCATTTATGTACAGTGACTCAGTTATTGAACTTTAAGTCTTGTACCTTCTCCTTTAGCAAGCCATAGTGAAATGCATCCATGGATCATGAGACATATCCAACCTGCTATGTGATGGAAAGTCATGTAGGCCTACATTTCTTTATATTGTTGTAACTTAAATGTATTCAGTTCACCCAAAGTCAAAAGTTTATTTACCCTTAAAGCTGCCGATTGTTCAGGAGAGACCTGGATCCTCAATTTCTCCTTATATTTCCAGTGAACAACTGGATATGTTTGTTAGCCTATCTACCTGAGGCAGAGTAAAATAGAGCTCCAGGCATTGCTTACTGGTGTGAACCAATCAAAAGCTGCTGCTATCCATAGCTAAGCACTATGATTGGTTTGTCAGCGAGTCTGACAACAGATAATGGCTGCACCGTATTTGGTGTTCATGGATCCTTATTCACCCATCAGTTCATTGAAAACCCCAAGCCCAACTAGCATTTTTTTATTAAAAAAATTATTATAAAAGGACCAAGGGGGCGGAGGCTCTGCCCGTCCAAGTGTTAATGTAATGGAATATTTTATATGATATAATATTATATACAAAAAGCTGCAGGACCAAAAACAGACAGAGATTTGTCCTCTTGAGTATTGTTCTGAAATAATGTTTTATAATGTCAAATCTGTTTGTCTTGCATATGCATTTTGTTAGCAAATTGGAAAGCAGAAATTTGATCTGCAAAAAAAAAAAACTTAGTATTCAGGAACAGGCTGCATGACTGATCTGAGAAACAATATGTGCAATATGAGGTAATACCCAGTAGGTGGAAACCTTGTATTTTCTTGTAATTCTGTCAGAAGTTCAAATGACAAATAAATAAGTACAGATCATAAAACAGTGGAAATGCCTAATTAGCCATACGTAAACAAGCCAAATTTGAGGCCAAAGGTTTACATACACCTAGGCTAAAGACATTCAAACTTAATTTTTTCACAACTCCACATATTTCATGTTACCATACATGTCCTATGTTAAGTCAATTAGGGTATCTACTTTATTACCATAAGATGTCATTTCAAAATAATGGCTAAGAGACAGATTTCAGCTTTTATGTACTAAATCAGATTTTCAGATTTTCAAAAGTTTACATACTCTTTGTTAGTATTTGGTGGCATTGCCTTTTAATAGCTTAACTTGAATCAAAAGCTTATGGTAGCCTTCCACAAGCTTCTCATAATACTTTGCTGGAATGTTTGCCCATTCCTCGTGACAGAACTGGTGTAACTCAATCAGGTTTGTGGCCCTCCTTGCTCAGACATGCTTTTTAAGTTCAGTCCACAAACGTTCTATGGGATTCAGGTCAGGGCTTTGTGATGGCCACTCCAATACTTTCACTTTGTTGTCTTTAAGCCATTTTGTTACAACTTTGGAGGTACGCTTAGGATCATTGTCCTGCTGAAAGACCCAGTCGCAACCAGGTTTTAACTTTCTAGCTGATGTCTCGAGGTGCTGCTTCATTATTTCTAGATAATCCTCCTTCCTCATGATGCAATCTATTTTTTTAAATGCACCAGTCCCTTTTCTAGCAAAACACCCCCACAACATGATGCTGCAACCCCCATGCTTCACAGTTGGGATTGTGTTCTTCGGATTAAAAGCCTCACCCTTTTTCTTCCATACATAACTCTGATCATTATGGCCAAACAGTCCTATTTTTGTTTAATCTGACCAGAGCACACCTCCGAAAGGCTAGGTCTTCGTCCTGGTGATCACCTGCAAACTTCATTCTGGCTTTTTTATGCCAGTCTTGGAGTAAGAGCTTCTTCCTTGTGTGACAGCCTTTCAGGCCATGGCGATGTAGGATTAGATACTAGGATTAATGGTGGATGTAGATACTGTGGTACCTGATGCCTCCAACTCCTTCACCAGTTCCTTTGTTGTTGTCTTTTAGGGTTCAGCTGAACCTTTCGGACCAAAGTTTGTTCAGCGCTGGGAGTTAATTTGTGCCTTCTTCCTGAATGATGCAGTGTCTGTCTGTCTGTGTGGTCCCAAGATTTTTATATTTGCATACAATTGTTTGTACAGATGCTCGTGGTACCTTTAGTTATTTGGAAATTGTTCCTAAGGAGGAACTGGACTTGTGGAGGTCCATAATTTTTTTTTCTGAGGTCTTGGCTGAGTTGCTTGGATTTTCCAATGATATCAGGGGCAAAAAGGCAGCGGCTCTAAAGGTAGTCTCTTAAATACAGCCACAGGTGCCAATTAACTCCCAATTAACTCCAAATTATGACAATTGGTCAATCAGAAGTTTCTAAAAAGTCATGACATCAATTTCTGGAATCTTCCAGACTATTTAAAGAGAGTCAACTTGATGTTTGTAAACTTTTGACCCACTGTAATTCTGATGTAGTGAATTAAAGCAGAAATAAATCTGTCTCTAATCGATTGTTTTAAAATTACCTCTGATGTGAACAAAGTAGATGCCTAGTATTGACTTGTCAAAAGAAATGTACGGTAACATGAAATGCGCAGAGTTGTGAAAAACTGAGTTTGAATATCTCTAGCTTAGGCATATGTAAACTTTTGGCCTCAACCGTATTAATGAATAATTTCAAAATACATTTTATGGCAAAGGTTTGAAATTAACTATATGGGCTGGCGTCCTCTCCAGTCATTTACCCTTTGAGTGACAGCGAACAAAAAAAGTCACAATGCCATATTCAACAGAAAGTGAGCCATAAAAGGATCTTTTCCAAAAATATTGAACTTCTCAACAGAGGGTCACACATTAATTTTTCACATCCTCTTTGACTCTTATATTTGTCTTCGAAGTGCAGCTGACCTCAAAGTTGTCTGAGAGAATATATCTATGGTGGTAAGTAGGATGAACACAAAGATATCAGGACAACTTCATAAATTGAAAGTTTTAACCCTTATGTTGTCTTCATATTATCATAAGACAATCTTTGCACCTTGATGATTTAAAAATATAAAAAAATAGCAATGTTTAATTATTTCTAATCGTAGAGACACTCCACAAAAAGTAATCAAATTTCATGCTGAAAAATTTAAATTTTGGGAATTTTTACTGCTGTTAAACTCAGGATAGGATCATTTTTGACCCTGAGTTTGACTTTGTTAAGAGGATGAATGTGCTCTCTCATTGAAAGCTTGCATGTCCTCAGACTGCCTGAAAAATAACAAATAGTTGGGAAGTTAAAGAAAATCACTAGTGAAGGGTCAGTACTATGTGGTAAATTGTATCCCCAGATAAACAGCAATTGACATTCTTTTCTTGGCACAGTCATAATGTGTTCACTAGCCATGTGCTTTGTATTTGTAAGGCTTGGTCCAAGTGCTAGGCAACGGCTTTGTCATCTGATATCAGATTCCATTAAATGATTGGCTACACAATGTTGGCAGTTAGGTTACACATGCAGCAGCGCTGTCTATCCAGACAAAGTCAGTGGCAGTGTTGTAGCCTGGACAGGTGTGTACAGAACCTAGGGGGTGTCACCATACACCTCATTATTTATTTAAATACTCCTTCTAAGCACTCTTTCTAAACACTCCTGTTCATTGCAGCCAAAGAGCAACAAGAGCAACACCTCACATCTATCTCATACCCTGCTCCTTGAACCTATGCATTGTGTCCCCCACCCTTTTTTAAGTTTTACATGAAATGTCCCAGCCCACAATTGTGGCATGGCTACATCTTTCCCCTCAGTGACTATTTAATCAAAAAACCTGATGGTAGGTTTTAACACATAAAAGGTAATTTCAGTTACATGCAGAATTGCCAACTTAAAATTAAAAAGTGGAAGGTGGCCTCACTTGACGGACCAGCTGTAGACATATAAAGCAATATTATGACATTCACTTGTGTGATTTGCACTGTCACTGTTTCCATTAAAAAATCTGCAAGATGTGCTGTCAAAGAAGGTGTCATGTGATCTCTATTTTAAAATAATTTTCTAAAATTATAACATGTTCTCATTACTTGCATAAGAATGGGGTCTTAGCCTATTTTCCTCCTAGTCAATTTACAGCTGGTTTGAGAAACCCGTTCTTTGAAAATTGTTAAGCCGTGGACTCTGTCAGCAAGCTGGAGGGTGAATTTCACTTGAAGACAACAGTTGTGCAAATCTCATACCTAGCATATTTCCAGTTGTTAATATGCAGTCCATGCTTGCAGGAAATGCTGGATAATGCAAGAAAGTGACTTCAGAACAGTGTAGACCACAAAGCTAATGAGCCTTTCTGACCGATTAGCCTGGCTGGGGGGGGGGGGGGGGGATTTGCATTTTTCCTGGCAGATCAACATGGTTTGTTTACACAAATCTTCCTGATCCTGTTCTGTCTCACCAACAGGATCTGTTGCTGGGGACACCAGGGAATGGAGAATGGATGGAATGAAGGTGAACTGATCTCTAAACTTGGCCCTGGTGTGCGGGCTCCACCTTTATTTTTTCCCACATACTGACAGGCCAATGCTCCCACCCACTATTATTATTATTATTATTATTATTATTATAATTAAGCAGCCACTTAGCCTTGATTAGATTCAGCCACCTCCTGGAGTTTCACTGCTGCACGTTTGCCTGTGGCAATCTCTCTGATTTCAGCGACAGTGCATTTTGGATTGTGTTTATACAGTTAAGGTGTTCTATAACTAAGTCCACGTTAATGTTGGAGGTTTTAATGGCTATAAAGTACTGATGGAAAGTTTTATTAATGAAGATATACTTTATTGTCCCCAAAGCACACGTTAATCATTAGAATGTTAATTAGCATGCACCTCATCATGCATAAGATTGTATCGATACCATACTGAAGTCAATGTTTTGAATGAGACAGTCCTACTGCAGTACTACAATGCACAATTAATACAGCATTATACAGCACTACTGGGCTATGTGAGAAATATATGCCTTTGTTTTTGATATAATTTTGCTTAGCCACTGAAAGTAAGTATCTGTGAAGACAGAAGAAAATGTTGTTTTTTGGAATTCTTAAACTGGACCTGTACACAGGATTTACCCCCCTCCTCCAACACAACTCTCCCTCTCTCACTCAGAGGGCACTAAGACCCAGCAGCCACATGATCTCCCAGCTCCTCTGTCCCTGACAGAGCTGCATGTGCTGTTCTGTGTGCATTCAGTCTCCACTAGTAGTACTGTAGGTGGCTGTGCATCCCTGTCTCTCCTCTCCGGCTCCCCCCCCCCGCCCCATCCCATTTGCTGCACTATCCGGTATGGCTCCTGCAGGGCTCAGCATCTCCAACACTACACGCGGAGCCCCATCAGGAGAGAGAGGCCATCACCCTGGACTCCATAGCACCTCTTCTCACCTCCGGCATCATCTCAGGAGCATGTCTGCTGTCCACATCTGAGTTTCTCTTCTGCACAGGAAGCCAGCATCTGGCCCCTTCTTTTTTTTCTGCGGCTTTTGCTGCTGTGACTGTGTCACACTCCAGTTCTTCTCTCTCTGTCGGGCGGCTGAGGAACTCCCGCTGCGGCTGTGTTGTGACAGGTCTAACTTTTTGCTCTCGGCGGTTTTTTTTTTAACCACCTGCTCCCCCGGCGGAAAGGATGAGGGTTTAGGGTGTCGCCGGTAAGATGCGGTTCTGTCTTGGGCTGTTACTTTGGGGTCAAGGATATTTTGAAGGGTCAAAGGCTACCACGACGTCCATGCTGTGTCTCACCGAGCCAGTGGCACGGGGCTGAGAGGAATCACGTCGTCCTTGTCCCTTTTCAGCTGTCGCGTGTGGATTTTTGTCTGTGAGTTGGCTGAGAGGTCAGCCTACGTGCTTCTGTGGAACTTTGTGACACCTCAGAGCAAGCGGTGGGGAGTACCGGGGCTTGGGAACTACTGGTCATGGGAAATGCAGCAGGGAGCATGGACCTGCCCCTGGGGCGGGAGTCCAAGAGCACAGCGGGCTCCCTCACCCCAGCGGCCCCGCAGAAGCAGCCTGCACCCCCCAAACTGCCTATGCCAGGCGAGGAGGAGCTGGAGGAGCGCTTCAATGTGGTCTTGGTGAGTGTGTGGCCACACACACGCACACACACACACGCACTCAGACATTCTTTCATGTACCCTCATACGAGGTGGTGTGGTTCTATCAAACTTCCTATAAATATCCAATGAGCTTCGCTATTATACGGCGGTAGCACAAACATGTATGTGCCTAGGCCAGTGTTATCAAGGCGCAATGGACATTTAATATCAGCAGAGTAACCATGGGCACATGGATGCATTATAGTGTAAAGTAGAAGCTTGTTTATGTGTTCATAATATTGTTTATAAGTTCAAATGTGCATTGTACTGAAATATACGGTCAATCGGGGATGGGGAAAGAAGGACTTGTATGTAAAGAGAGTACTGCAGGATGGTGTAGTGTCACAGGTAAGAGGTATTCAGGAAAATTTCTAGTAACACAAATTCATGGTCTCACTGCTTGCTTGAAAACAGGGGATTTCTACATTTTTCAGTCGGTAAACTTAAAAAAAACACCTCATTTCAAAGGACCTACAGAAGCAAAATATTTCACTGCCTCTGCAGGACACATTTGGTATTCTACAAAGGAATGTTTGGAACCCAAACTTTCTCTGCAACTAGATTTTCTTGTTACACCTTTTGCCTGAAAATATGTGACTAATGCATGACGCTAACCTAATATGAAATACTTATGAACAATAGCCCTTGACGGAAAACTGCCTCTGGAATTTAAATAGACTAAAAAATTGTGGCACCAAGGAAACAGACCAAGGCACTCTGCCTCCAAGTGAAGAAATGGATAAAAAGCCTCATTAAACAATTATGCTTGACTTGATGAAGTTGGACTAATTGTCATACTACTCATTTATTCTAGGAATGTTGTTTTTGTTTTTTTCACAGACTTGTTTTCACAAAAGGGTTTTTAACAGAACATTCCCTCTGTTTGAACAAAAATGTAGGAGATATGTAGGAGAGCAGTAATGGAATTATTTCCTACAACCATAAACCGTGAAGTTAATGAAAAAAGCCTAGTTCTGAAAGCATAGTGTGAATGTTTTAAAAGGCAGGCAAACCACGAGCTGGCCGCAGCTTATCACCATAGACTCCATAGATCTCCAAGCGAATAACATTTTCACCTTTCTGTTTCTGTATAAGTTGCTTTGCATTGATTCAAATGATGGAATGAATGGACATTTGCTTAAATGCCTACATCATATTTGTGTATTAATAGAGTGAATCTTCTCAGTTCTAATGTAAAATGCTAAGCAGAACCAAGTGCAAACTTTGCATGAATGTTACCTATTTGACTTTATATTTTATTGCCTCGATGTCAGTAGAATTCAGTGTACATTTGCTGCAGTGGTTACTGATGTACATCTACATGCAGCAGATATGACTTGCTATGAAAGTCAGTTGAATTCCCCCTCTCCTTCAGCTCTGAAGGGGGGGGGGGGTGGTAAACGTGTCTAACGAATGGTTCCGTTTAGAACTAAGCCAATCGCAGTACTGGAACTGCTGCCAGTGTGGCCGATTGTATTTGATGACCAGTCAGTTCACTGGGAAGAAAGACGTTTCTTATGTTCCGTTTACAGTTCACCAGCATGTCACACACAGGCACATTTATATGTGTGAAATAATTCCTGGGCATCGTGCCATAGCAAACCACTTCCCCACCTGCATGTCATTCAACCATGTGGAAGCTATTCATTCGGTAGGCTGAGAGGAAGAAGTGAGTCGCCACGGCTCAGATGAGTCTAACTGAATTATTTGGGAAGATCCCTGTCCTGTATTTGTCTGTCAGAGTTAACAGCGGTGGGGCACGTGGCTGTAGATGGGGCTATTAGTGGAGTGGGGGTGGCACCGGATGAGAAACAACAGGTGGGATTAGCAGTATATGCGTCTAAGCTGGTGTGTGTGGGGGTGTATATCTGCATGTGTGTGTGTGTGTGTGGGTTGAGGATATAGAGCAGTGGTTCTCAACTTGGGCCAGAAAGGGCTGGCGTGGGTGCAGGCTTTTGTTCCAACCAAGCAGTTACACACCTGATTCTACTAATCAAGGTCCTTAGTAAAGACTCCAAAGGTTGATTAGTAGAATCAAGTGTGTAACTGCTTGGTTGGAACAAAAGCCTGCACCCTCACTGGCCCTTTCTGGCCCGAGTTGAGAACCACTGATATAGAGTAAACCATTTGCTTCTGAATTACATTTTGAAAATATTTAATTTCAGTTGAAATACTGAGATGAGTTTAGAAAGTTGAGAAACATTAGAGACACTGACACCGAGAAGTCTGAAAAAATAAAAATATTTTTTAATTCTGTGATGTTTTGGTGAAATGAATGGATCATTTAGTTCTTTTTATATCCTTTCTCTGCCTTTCTGTAGCTTTCCTGTCTAACTTGGAGTCCTGCTGTCAAAAGTACAGCTGTGTCACTGAAAAACAGGCTCTCCAACTGAAAACGCATCCTGATTTGCATGAAATTCGGTTACAAATTTGAGCCGCATCACTCTTCTCCAGATGGTGGGGTCATGTGGAGTGGTTCCATTTCATTTCAGCATCATTTTAACTGCTCGTGTCCTCCAAGGTAATGGAGTAGAAGTTTGTTTTTGGATAGAATGGCAGTTAAAATTAAGTTCAGTTTCTGTCTCTCTCTCTCTCACACACACACACACACACATGCACACACACAAACACACAAATGTACATGTGTATATTTATTAGTAATTAAGTATCATTTTATAATTACAAAAACAAATTTGTATTTGTGTAGTTCACTACTTCTCCAAAAGTATGTGGACACCTGAACATCACACCCGTATGTACACATCTCATTCCAAAACCATGGCATTAATATGGAGTTGGAACCCTCTTTGCTGCTGTAACAGCCTCCACTCTTCTGGGAAGGCTTTCACAAAATTTTGGAACATGACTGTGGGGATTCACTTCCATTCAGCCACAAGGGAATTTTTGAGGCTGGGCACTGATGTTGGGCATAAGGCTTGTCTTGCAGTTGGCATTCCAATTCATCCCAAAGGTCTTTGATGGTGTAGAGATCAGGGTTTTGTGCAGGCCAGTCAAGTTCTTCCCCACCAAATTCAGCAAATAATTTCTTTATGGACCTTGCTTTGTGCATGAGGGCATTGTCATGCTGAAACAGAAAGTGTTGCCACAAAGTTGGAAGTGCACAATTATCTAGAATGTCATTGTATGTTGTAGCATTAAGATTTCCCTTCACTGGAACTAAGGGGCCTAGCCAAAACCATGAAAAACAGCCCCAGACCATAATTCCCTCCAACAAACTTTACAGTTGGCACTATGCATTCCACATACTTTTGGAAAAAGTATGTCTCTATTATTCTTTCATTATAATGATCTGGATACCAAAGACCTCCTCTATTTCATGATGATGGCATTTTTCCACTAAAGTTGAACAGCAACTGCTTACAGGCAGATGATAGAAAAGTCATTTGAAGGTCTCCTTTTATTTACCCTGAGAGATTCCTCACGTTAACTAAGAAAGGCACAGCCAGCAGTATTATGTGCAGTATATAACTAGCCTGTGGAGGATTGGCTAAGATGTAACTGAATTTTCCCACTATGTTTGTGTAAGTACCTCCTACTGAAACAATAGTCATGAGCAGAAATCGGGGGCCAATAGTGTCACACTATTTGAATATCCGGATGAGCTGTCAGACAGACACATGGTGAAAGGATGGAGAGGACAGGGATTTACTATAGCTTATCAAGCAGGGGTTGAACACTGAGTGTGTAACTTACTGAGAGCTAAAAAATTCAGATTATTTTATTTTGACAGTGTTTCTTCTTCTTCTTCTTCTCCTTCTTCTTCTTCTTATTATTATTATTATTGATGTTTTTGTGTCAAATTGGCTAGATATGAGAGAGAGCAAAGTATTGGAACCTACCAGACCAATACTATAATCTTTGTTCTGCTCAGTCTTTCCTGGTAGGGCCCTTGTCTGTGACTGCATTGTCCTTTGCCATTCAGAATTGACCTTTCTCTCACTTACTTGCCAGTTTGCCACACACGATGCACTCATAATATAATGGGACAGCACTTTCCTGTTCCCTGGGAGTATCTGCTGTGAAATCCACTAGAAAGAATCCATCAGAGCTCCTCGTGTCAAAGCTCATTTAGTTTCAGACCTTGGACCCCTAAACAATAATTGTACCAATACCAATAATTGTATAATACCCCCAGGCTAAACTGGGGAAATGCGGCCCCATTGATTCCGATGTACCGCACGTGTATTCATTTTTATACCTCCGAATGGATAATTTATGACTGTGACTTATACTGCATTCTATGCGTATGTATAATGAATTGGATTTTCATAATTCAGTAGTGTAGTGGCAACAGGGGGCAGTCAGCAGCTTTACACCAGTGAAAGGACTGATCTATAGTGAGGGCAGATTGGAGGGGGGGCTCTAAATGTTATTCTGGTTAATTAGTCTACCTGACAGTGGAAAAGCATTTACTATGCATCCTGCCACCTCGTCCCCACCCCCCCCTCCGACTGACAAATCAGGTTACCCTGGAGCTCTGCATGAGGTGTCTGCTGGTGTGGGTACAGGGAGGGGAGCGTGTATCCCCTCTGACACAGCATACATGCTCACCCATCTGAAGCAGGGGTTTCCGCTCCATCACGCTGTTGCGAGCGTCAAACGCCAAAGATGGATCCCTCCGTCCAGGGCCCATCCTCCCCTGCTGCTGATTGCGCATAGTGAATCTACCAAAAAAGCCGTGTTCACCGCATACAGAGCAGCCTGGTTGTTATGCAGGATACCCAGTACAGTCGACCGCAGCTGGGAGGAGCGTAAACTACAGCAGTAAAACTCCGACGCCCAGGTCAGTTTGGGAAACAGGCTGCGTAGTGCGGGCCGAGAGACTGAGTGCTTCAATGATAAAGAAATATTCAGTTTTATGATGCTTACCGAAGGAGTATGTGGAGCTAATGCTGGCTCCATCGCAGAAAGACTGGTCTTCCTCTGTGTTCCTTCTCCACACCAGACCCAAAGCTTGTATGCTGAGGTCTGCACACTTATTTCATTCCCCCTGCAGTCATTTTGATCCGTACAAAAGGTGAAGTTGTTGTTCCTCTTTTTCAAACGGACTTTCTCTTGCTTCTCCTGCAGTGGCTGTGGGGATCCAATTTGTTTTGTCATATCTGCAATTTTTTACGCTTGTATCTCAGCACAGTGTCATAAGCAGATGAAGTAACTGGTGACAGAGCTGAAAGGTGGCAATATTGCTGTAAACGTACTCCCCATACATTATATGAAGTGATGTTGTCTCACATAAATTGCAGCGTGGTGATAAATTGTGCCCTCATGGAAAATAATCTGCATGTGTGTGAGTCTGTGTGTGTGCATGTGTGAGTCTGTGTGTGTGCATGTGTGTGAGTCTGTGTGTGCGCATGTGTGTCTGTGTGTGTGCCTGTGTGAGTCTGTGTGTGTGCATGTGTGTGTCTGTGTGTGTGCCTGTGTGTACAAATGTGCATGTGCGCGTATGTGTGTGTGCATGTGTGTGTCTGTGTGTGTGCCTGTGTGTACAAATGTGCATGTGCGCATATGTGTGTGTCTATGTGTGTGTATGTGTGTGTCTGCGTGTTTGTGTGTGTGTGAGTCTGCGTGTGTGTTCCGCTCAAATGGGGACAGGTGTATGGCAGCCAGCTCCAGCTCTGTGGAGCATGAAGGTATCCATGGCACTACCGTGCACAATGAGGCTTTTGTGACACATAGTCCTGTGTCACCCGGGTCTCATACACTAGCTGGCTTTTTTTTTTACCTTTCACAATGCAGCATCGCGTGATATGAACCCGTGTCTGTTTAGGCAGTCACCTTCTGTGTCCCTGGAAAAGCTGGCTATGCCACAGTGTTTTAGGATTTGAGACAGACAGGTTGAGTTCATCATATGAATATTCTGTCTGTCGTCCCCCTATGCTTTGTGTGAATGTGATTCTCTCTACAGTCAAAAAGGCTAATTCTAATACCCATCAAGGCAGGTACTATAATATAGTCACTATGGGTAGTGAGACCTGTGATGCCCTAACTGGTGACTAAACTCAATTGCTAAGTTAAGTTAGTGCAGATGGAACCCTGGGCTACAGCAGCATTTAACCTGGAGCATGTTTGACCTTGAGGGTGTCAGCACCTATTACCTTTCTTTGGAGGTTGCACTACACACTTTATTGTGGCTTATAAGCCCCGTACCTTACAACAAAACACACACGGCCTGTCAGTCAGACAGCGATATTTATGCCATGGAGGAAAAGTATGGATTCTCTACTGGATGGATCAAGAGTGAATGTTCTGGAAGTTTTCTGCCTCAGATCACGGGGTGTTGCCGGCTCACACGCGGGCACAGTCCCGGCGGATCGATAGCGCGTCGGATGGGGCTGACAGCGACAGCTCTGGCTCTGTGTGCCGTAGCCGCGCGTCGATGCCTCCCCTTCGGGCGCTCTCTCTCTCGCTCGCCTAGCTCGATGAACATCACGCTGTCTGCATTCGCTAATGCGCTCATCTGCAAGCAGCAAACATATGTGGATATGTAATGGAATGTTTCTTTCGTTAATGTGCAGCCGTATAACAGTAAGGAAAATAGGTCAGTTTGGCTTGCTTTCATAAGCATATATATGTTTTATTATCAATTGTAAAATACAAAATGTATGTATGGACATATGTATGATGTGTGTGTGTATGTGTACATATGTGTATATGTGTGGGTGTGCGTCTGTGTGTGCGCGCATGTGTGTATGTGTGTGAGAGAGATTAACAGACAGGTCCTGCTGTACTTGATGTGGGGAATATAGCTGGCGTCAGGAGTCGTAGGTCCCTGGGCTTGGCTGCAATGTGGAGAATGTGCACATAGAATGGCTGGTGTGGGAGATGCACATTCTCTTTGGCCGCGAGGCTGACAGCAGTGGCCTGAGCTCCATTTTAAAGTGTCATGTCATCATCCTGTTATTGTCCGTGCATTCTAGCTGCTGAGCCACTGAATGGCTGGATTATGATGGTAGAGATAAGACAACCCTGTTGAGAAAGGGTGGCATTGATACATATGGATGACACATGCTGCATGCGCGTGTGTGTGTGTGTGTGTGTGTTTGTGTGCGCACACATGTTAGTGCAAACAAGCTTCCTTCCTGTCCTATCTCTTTCTGACAGCACATGTGGAGAGAAGCTGTCCCTTCACCACAGTTTGCCTTTTCCAACAGCCAGATTTTACCTCCTTTTTCAGAAGAGAAAACCACAAACTGTCCCGAAAAATATCTGCTGCAGCACTGTTGGTTCTGGTTCCTGTAGTTTTGGAGAGGGACTGAGAATGGAGGTGCAGATACTATTTATGGAGGTACATTTGCAGCTGCCCTGTAGCAGACACTGACTGATTGTGGTTATTTTGAGAATGAAAATGAAGCCCTGAAAATTCTTTAAAATGAATTAAGTGCCTGCCTGGTTGTTGGCATTTTGGTTTGCCTATCTTACTTTTCTTCCATGTCTTACTGATAGTCCTCTTGGGTTAGTATTAGTGCTGTCCAGTCCGATCACTTTAAAACGATGTAAGTTGTTACATGTGTCATGTGTCTGTGTATTACAATGCTGTAGCAATCAAAATGTCACAAAATGTTTACTCTTTACATTGCTAAGAGTCTGTCTTGCAAAAAGGAGTTGACTCCTTTATTTGGCTCCTTTTTTCTTGATAAATAAAAATGAGAGAAAAAAAGAGAGTTTATTTTTCAGTTTGTACACATTTTACATAAATTTCAGTGACCACAGAACTCAATAAATAAAAAACAAGGTCACAAGGTATGGACTAAAAGTTTGCTTTGGGAAGGGGGCCCACGGACACTGCATTTGCACAGGGCCCAGAGTTTTGTGCAATAGCCTGTGTAAGAGGCATGGATGGAACATCACTGCCCAAAGAGCAACTGTAAATGTGCCAGTGTTCTGACAAATCAACACATCTCCTCAGAGTGGTAGCTCAAATATTTTCCTCTTATGGTTTTAATAATTTCCTCTTATGTTTTTTAAGAAATATGATCACCTTTCCCAAATTGTACCATTTGAAAATAAACAAGCACTTAATGGCTTAAGTAGAAATTATTTATTTATTTATCTTTTACATAACTGTAGACTATTGAGAAATAAATTAAAAAAAACATTTGTGGTGTGACTGGGGGAACACTCTTGATGTTAGCTAGCTGGCTAGCTAGCAGTACACTAACAAAGGCTAGCTGGATATAATCGCCAACATTATAACACCAAACCATAACATTACATGTCAAGAATAACTTTAAAACTTAAATTACTGAAAAATGTGGCAGGTTTTGTGATACAGTCAACAGCACTGAATCATGGGCGGGATAAACAATGATTGACAGCAATGTGAAAAACTTTAAATATTTGCTTAATAGTGGGTAGGTCTTATTATGTACAGCATAGAGTGTCTAATTATATTCCTCAGCATTGGGCCACCAGAGGAGAAAGGTGAGGCCTTTTATGCCACACTGTAGTCATATGGGACAGTGTGACATTCCATCACTCCCATCAGGCAATTGAATTTATGAGTCCATTCATGTGCGATGATACGATTTTTCTTCCATACTCTCCATTTCTAAATTATATAGAGGAATTCTTTTCTTCATGGAGGAGGAAGCTAAATATCCACTGCCCACATCACCAGATGTCCCTCCTTGATGCAATGAATGCTGGTTGTCTGGCATTCACAGCCAGTGATTGTCAGGGGGGGATGCTCTTCTGCAGGAGATTTTTCTTCTCGTTGCATTGCGAGGGAAAGCATCCAATGTAACGTTGATGCTGCTGATCAAGTAGAAAGAATGAACAGTAATGCAGTTGTCTGCCATTTTGGCCATGCCTTGTTGTGACACCCACTTTCTGGCACTCCAGCTTTACACACTATAATTATAGTATCAAAAATGGATATAGGGTATATTGAAAAATGTAATTAGTATTTAATTGGGCCATTGTGTAACTTTCTGTGAGAGGACAAGTTGTGCTGTTTTGCCAGGCTTATTTGATTTTGTGACATATATTCAATGTTTCGGGCATTTTGCAAATGAACTGTGTCATTTTGGCAAACACAGTTCAGCTTTGAGGGTTGTGTTAGCTGCTTTGCAAAAGTAATATCTGTTTGGAGTAATGTGCTCACGCTATTGGGAATTACTGAAAAGCAAAGAAGACACTAGGTATTCTAGTCCAGGCCTTGATTTTAAAAGCTAATTTAAAAAAACACACTCACACACACACGCCCCACGCACACACACACACACACACACACACACACACACACACACACGCGTTCACACACACACACACACACACATACACATGACATACACAAGTCAGCCCTTTTAATGCAGTTTTCTCTCATGGGTGCTCAAATAACCTTGCTAAAATTAGGCTTAGAAGCATTACATAATAGCTGAGATGTTTCATCCCAAAATTAATTTGACAAGTGCTTTGGTTGCAGCTTATACTGTTGAATTGAGGGGTTGCATTGACTTTATACTAGGTGCATAATACTGCCTCTGGTTGGGCTGCAGTGCTCAAGGAAGTGCAGCTATGAGTGTCATAACTGCTGAAAATGATTTCAGCACGCCTCCTGGGTGGGTATCTGGGTGAGGCACTTAGGCTCCATGTAATGACGCAAACCAACTGCAAGCCAACATTCCATTGGCCATAGCGTCACCCAGGTAGGGAGAGTTTCACCTGGGTTGTCCTGTCTTTTTGCTCACAGTCATTCTGATGACTGAGATCAACCTGCTCCACCCATTTCAGTTATTCTGTCCTATGAAGTGGTGACCGGCTCCCCAGCTTGTGAATTGCAGTGTGAAAACTAGAACTTGCAGCCTGAACACAATTCAGAGGATGCCACCAAAATTTCTGTGGAGGCTGCAACAGTAGAATACACTTAATGGGAGGACTATGTATAAAAAGTGCTGCTATTTCTACATGGAGAAACCAAAATTTATTTTAAAAAATGCCCTTTAATAAAAGCTGAGAATCTCCCCTTTAACATACAACTGCATTGTTTGGTTTCAAATGTAAAATTGTGAAGCGCTGAGCCAAGTTTTTTTTAAGTCTTTGTCCCAAACATTATAGAGCTCACTGTATATACTGTGCTTTGTACACTGCTGAGAGAGACAGAGCTGGGCATCAGCACAGCTGGCTATCTCTCTCTCTCCGACAGATCAGGCTGTGGGTGCAGAGATGCAGCCTCGAGTGGTGACAGAACGCCCCTTTAATGCCCTACTGCCTGGTCCTGCGTAGGCAGGGGAGGTTGCGGTCACAAATCACGAGGGCTCTTTCATCATCATCACTCTCCCTGTTACGGCGTGGGTCAGGCGGAGGGCTCGGTCACGGGTGGGAGTGAATCACAGGGGCGAGAGCTCACACAGCCCTGATCAAGGTCCCAGGGCAGGGCAGGGCAGGCCCAGGTACAGAACGTACCACCTGTTTTGAGCGAGCGTATGTGTGCTTGTGTACAAGTGAGCGAATGAGTCTGTCATTCAGTAAGCTAATGTGTTTGTCTATCAGCACGTGAGTGACTGACCAAATTAACATGTTTGTGTATTAGTGAGTGAATAGATTTGTTTGTATGTGTGAGTGAATGGATGAACATATGTGAATGAGTTAGCGAGTCAATATATCTCAGAGTGAAAGAGTGAGTGAGTCATGTGAGTGAGTGAATGAGCATTTTTGAGTAAAGTAGGCTGTCCTAGCATGTGGCTAAATATGAGATTGTGTGTGAGGGGCAGCTCATTTATAAAAGTGCCTGGTGTTAGCTTGTGTGTGTGTGCGTGCGTGCGTGCGTGCATGTGTGTATGTGTGTGCGCGTGCGTGTGTCTGTGTAGCGATCGATACTATCTAATTAAGGATTAGTGCAGTCCTCCCCCCTCACTCAGACCATTGGAGGGCTACCAGGCCTCTTAAAGTGACACACGCTTCACTCATTTTGACAAATGCTGTGCAGTGAACTGAACTGTAGTAGCGTGTCTTTGACAGATTTTGTCTATGATGAAATAAAAGTTGCTGGCTTAACGCAATATGCGTTTATTGCAGTTACTGGGCCTTCCCTCATTTTGCAGTTTTCCCTTTCCCCTGGAGTGAAACTGCTCTGAAGCAGTGGTCGGAAGTGCTATGTCGAAACCTGTGGTCCTCATGGGTCTTGCACAACCAGGGCGAAGGGCGAGGGGCACAGCTCTGCTGACAGGAAACATGCTGGTCTGTGTGTGTGTGTGTGTGTGTGTGTGTGTTTGCGTTGGGGGGGGCTTTACCCCACCACTTCCCATGTGAGCACCATTTTTCCCACCCACAACTTCATAAATGTGGTAAAGCGGTGATATGTTTCCCATGTGCCAAGAGGAACCCGCAAAACTTCCTCATAACACAATGAGATTCATTCAGTTCATTACACACCCAAAAATAATTTAATGGAACCAGTCATCACTATGGGTAGCAGGAATATTCTCGCTGGTCTCCAGCTGACTTGAAGTGCAACTATCAGCACATATACACCGTAAGACCCGAAAAATCAGTCTATGCCTGGCACCAATCCCACTCACACACTCCTCAGAGAAGTGAAAAATATTATTATCACCCACAACACTTGGAAGCCATGATGTCAGTAAAACCTTGTGATGCAGACAATACTCTTGTAGTCGATTCAGCATCTTCGATTCAGCATCACAAGTGGTTTTTTAATCCTGTGCTGATCATTGGCCAAGCAGGGGGCCTCTCCTGGCTCCTTGTTGGCCAGTGGGGTTGATAAATGAGGACACTGTTCATCGCCGCGCAGGATCGATTTATAAAGGCAGGATGTCATCAGATTCATGACAAGAACATACCGTATAACAATCAAATTGAGTGGGTTTGAAATCATTGACTATAACCCAAACATATATCATTTAAATAACAGATATATTTAAAGACATTTTGCCCTTGGCCTACTCAGATAATTGTTGTTGGTAGATTAGTGCATCTGTATAGCCATTCAACTCCACACACATTTTTGCACCGTTGTATATTGTCATTGTTGTTATGTCCCAAATCCACCCACAATTCAATAACAAGGACTTGCACGGATTTGAACACAACATAAAGTCCCTTGTGCCCAAAGCAAAACAAAGTGCAAAAGAAATTTCCCCCCCAACATACTATAAACAACCATTTGTTATAGACACACAAAAACAAACCCCCCAAACTTTCATGTACAAACAGTTGCAGGTGCTATACAAAACAGGTCAGGCCAAAGCAGGGCCTACAGATGAATACTAACCCTGGACTGCAACAAATAGTCATCTTTCTCCAGATGAAAACGAGAAATGGTGAGTCTTCTCTAGCCTAAAACCTGCAACGAAAATGTAGAAATAAAAGAAAAAGAACATTCCCCATCCAAAAACAAAATCACAAACAAAGCCACAAAAGTCTGCATCAATGTGCATGGACCAGCCACAAAACTGCTCCACAAAAGGTGTCTGCCAAATTAGCAGCTCGTTAAGGTGCAGCGCAGGTAGAGGGAGAAGCACAGATCACATGCAGAGGGTTAGATTAAGCACCTGCACGTAACATTATTAACATATTGTACAATAAATTGCATTCATTTCAACATAGAACTCATGATATCTGCACCCCGTAGTCACTTGCCTATACACTAGTGTCATAGCAGGAAACACAATTGTATTTATGCAAGATAAAACACTATTTTGGAGTCAGATAATCGAGATGACATTTAATTAATCCCCTTTCCAGTAGCACCAAGTAAGACTACACCTGTTCTTTCACCATGCAGATCCGCTGTTTGGTTTGCGGAGGGGTTTCTTACAGTTGGTGACCTCAACGTGACAAGTTTAGGTTTCTTACAGTAGGGAACCTCGATGCGCCATTTGGTGTATCTGAGGGGTTTCTTACACTGTACTAAAGTAACACTGTAACAAACATCACAGGACAAGAACCAGAGAGAATCTATCCATCAACTTTAAGGGACTTGTCTATGAATATCAGCTCAAGTAGGTCTTGGAGATAATGACTTTAGCAAACGTTGACTGGGACATGAGACAGTGGACTCACAGAATAGGAGTTTGGGCTCAGAGGGGTGGTGGTGGTGGGGGGCATCGAAGGGATGTGTTTTGTCCTTGAGTCAAAGTCTCCTGTCGCCTACCCCAATTTCGTGCAGCGGCAGGAGCACGCAGATCTATAATTAGCGCTGCTGGGTTGTGGGGGCGTCGTTTTTGGGAGCTGGCGCCGGAGGCGGTATCAATGCAGATTGTCTCTTCCATACCTGTGGGGTGGAATATAGGACACCCGGCAGTGCTAATGTGCTTTATCTGGCGGGGAGGGGGGCGTGGCCGTACTTCCCAGAAGGAGAGGCATGCACTGCAGCGTAACTCATTCATAACTTGCGCTGTCACCACTGAAGGAATTGCAAGCTGTTTCACTCAGAGGCAAGGAGACTGCAGTGCAGTGCAGATGGAAGAGGATTTTTTGGACTGAGCAAAGAATACTTGCATAGCAAGTGGCTTACGTAACTGCAGTGGAATAACAGAGCTACTGTACCTCCAAAGGCTTATTTTTACCCTGGTGTCACCTGTCACCTTTTGTGGTTTCATCAAAAAGCAGAAGAGCAGGGTGGCACTTGAGTCTGTCATAGCTAGTTGCACCTGGCTTCAACATGTTATTTTTAACATTGTCATTTTATTCGAACAATGTGATGTCCTAGGAAGGAAAACTATGATAGAATTATAAACTGAATACATTTTTGGAATATTATATTCAATATAAAGTATGTTTCTTAAAGATGAAGCAAGATACACTGAGAGATATTAAAAATGCACCTATATTTATTGCCAAAAGTTATCCAGATGTACATATTCACACATTTTAATGATGCTTTATTCATTTGATTTCCCAGCAGTGAATTACCCGAAGTTACCCCATTGGATGTTTGCATCAATTTCACCCTGTACATTTTAACATATATATTTATGTAACTGTTCCCATGGACATCCACATCTGAGTAGAACACAAAATATGAATGCCATTGAGAGAGAATGTAATATCATTGGGGATACAGTTTCTAGACAGTTTCATGTGCAGTTGTTGGTAATATTATAGCAATGATCACTAGTACTGTAATTTGGTATGATTTCACTTCAGTATCAACCATTACCTTTAAGTAGGGATACTTTGTTTATGTTGTATCCATTGGTTACCAGCGAACTAGCTAAACTCTGAGTCATATCTGTTGGTCTGGATTGCTGTGCAGCTATACATTTCACAACCGGCTTTTGAGGGGATATGACATCACCTTTTTGAAATGGTGGATCGTATATGCCATTATGGTCTTCAGGCAGAGAGAAGTGATACTGCTCTCTGAAGAGACAGACAAAGGTTCAGTGAAATGTGTGGGGCAGTATATAGGAAACACATTTGCCATGAGAACATTTCTCTCATTCTCAGTTTCAATTCAATTTCAGTCGCTCAATTTTCATGACATTTAAAAACACATTTTGAAAACACAGTAATTAGGCTATGCAGCAATAGCACAATTGAACAGTTAAAGAAATACTTATAATACAAAGTAATAATAATTAGTACTAGCTCTTGTAATGTTGTTTTCAACACTACTTGATTGACAGGGGATCTCAAAGTTCTGTCTTTTGCAACAGTAAATTTTGTACCAAATGACAATACCATCAGAACAACAATGGTCTTTCTGGAATACAATATGTGATCGGTAATGACCTCCAGTGCTGATGATGACATGAGTCACTGGTGCATTGTGAAAGGACAGGACTATCCCCTCTGTGTGTTCTGCTTAATGATATCTTCCAGGGAGAGGGATACATTATTGAAGAGATAATCATAGTAACCAGCAGTGTGTGTATACAGAGGATCACCGGAGTCATTTACAGGGCACCTACAATTATTCTCTGAAAACCTGAAAATGTTTACTTAATTTTATGTCATATGCATATATCAAATTGGAGATTCAAAGCGAATTAATAGGTAAAGAAGGATTTTGAAAGGAACCCCAAAGAAAGTTTAGTTTGGACATAAAAAGTCAATATCTACTACATGGCCTGTTTTCTAATGCTTACTTTTAAATCCAATCAAACATTTTTCCTACACTACAGAAACAGAGCTGGGATTGGGGTGACATCCTGTTCTTATTCCCTTCTCACTTCCTCTCCGCAGAACTCCATGAACCTGCCTCCAGACAAAGTGAAGCTCCTGTGTCAGTATGACAATGAGAAGAAGTGGGAGCTGGTCTGTGATCAGGTGAGGCCACGATCTGTTTGGACAGCACATCTAAAGAAGAGGTTCAGGAAAGCTCATTTACGACCAAAATATGTAGCTGTCTTACTGTGGTCAGCGGGTGGTTCAGACATCTGGATCTCAAGACTTCCCCCACCTCCTGCACTTTGAAATAGAATCATATTCATGTGCTACCCTGATGTTTTTACATACCATGTTTAAAATGTCTGTCTTGCATTCTGATGTGCAATGGTGTATCAGAAGAACTGATTACTGTATATGACATTGACGGAATGTTTCCATTGTGGCTTCTGGTAAACAATTAGATCACAGTGAGACTGCGAGACTTTCATTTGTCAGTGCATCTGATTTTAAGGGAATTGGTCCATTGTAACAGCGCGTGTATCATATAAGACCATCACACCTGTGCTTAACCACACATCTCATCAATATTGGGGCGACATAGCTCAGGAGGTAAGAGCAGTTGTCTGGCAGTCGGAGGGTTGCCGGTTAGATCCCCGCCCTGGGCGTGTCAAAGTGTCCCTGAGCAATACACCTAACCCCTAATTGCTCCCAATGCGCTGATTGGTACCTTGCATGGCACCCTTTCACCGTTGGTGTGTGTGTGTGTGAATGTGTGAATGAGAGGCACCAATTGTAAATGCAATCCATTTACCATTTTGCACATGGCCACGGCAACAACAGCAAGCCGACTTCCTGCAGGCATGGTGGTGACTGCCACGGACATGTAGCCATGGCAGCCAAAACCTGTTTAGCAACAAACTTGCTTCAGTTTCCTCTTGTTCCTTTGTAAATTCACACTTATCTCACATTATCTCACTTCTGTCCCTCACACAAGGTATCGTTGACATCATAGCCTTCTCGGAATGAGACACACATGAATTCTGAAATGCACACAAAAGTGCTGTTTCTGTCACAGCAGGGGCTCATTTAAGCCAATGGGGATTTCCCATGCAGTCCTAGCACAATATTACCTCCCACTACTCCAATAAGTGGCAAACTATTATCATACCTCTTCGGATGCGGAGCTGAGAATGTCCCAGTCAACTTAGCCAAAAAATTGAAATTCAAAATGAGAGACCCTAGTGAAGATGGCACATCAAATTAACTGCCCTGGAGACACCTTGTGCTGTTAATAGAAATACAGGGAAAAGACTGAATTAGTGGTCCTTGGGGACCACTGTTATTCAGGTTTTCATTCCAACCACAATTGAATTCCCAGAATTTTAACAAGCTGTTAATTGTTTTTTTAATTAGGTGTGCTGTTGTGCTGTTCATAGAAATATAGAGAAAAGACTGAATTAGCCTGAGATTAAACAAGGATAACGGTTGCAAGATACATCTCTCGGATGCTCTGGGATGCATCATCAGTGTTCCTGGGGTCATAGGGGGTTTCCGGTCTTTCAACATCAGACCCCCTCGCCCAGGAGGCCCAGCCGGGGTTCATCAAGTCCCGGCTTGCATCCCAGCAGCAACAAGCCACACGCCTGCCCTCTTTATTCAAAGCTACCTAGTGGCTTTCTCTGCGGCTTCAGTGATGGAACATATGGCCCCCCTCTTTGCTGCACCAGTGATTCCAAGCCCAGCCAGAGCTTTGCAGAGTGAGCGCCCGCAAACCCCCGGCAGCCCACTTCAATTGGCTCGCAGTGAGCCTGCCAGCCTCGGCTTCTGCACTGCTTCACTAGCTCCTGGTATTTGGCAAGTTTCCTCTTGTGAGCCTCCTCCATGTGTTCTTCCCAGGGCACTGTCAGTTCCCACATGATCACCTGCTTGGTGGAATCTGAGAAGATGATCATGTCTGGGCGGAGTGTTGTTTGTGCGATGTGATTAGGGAACTTTAGTTGTTTTCCAAGATCCACTCTCAGCTGCCAGTCTGGGGCTGTGGAAAGTAGGCACGGTCTTGTCTGTGGACGTGAACAGGGCTTCTCTCCAACTTTGAGAAAAGGGATGGTTTTCTTCCTGGGGTGGTGTTTCCTGGACTGAATGGCTGTGGCGACCGCTTCCGCAACTGCCTTGAGCACCTGGTCATGGCGCCAGCGGTAGCAGCCGTCAGCCAAGGCTTTGGGGCAGCTGCTGAGGAGATGCTGAAGGGACCCTCTCCCAGCACACAGAGGGCAGGAAGGCGTTTCACTCTTGCCCCATGTGTGAAGGTTTGTCGGGCTTGGTAAGGTGTCGTAGACAGCTTGGATCAGGAATCTGATGCGGCAAATGTCCGCACACCAGAAATTTGACTAAGTGATCTTCCACTGCAGTATGTTTTCCCACCTTGTCCAGGCTCCTTGTTGACTGAGTCCCACCATCTTGCTAACCCGTACCTCCTCTACGCCTGCGCGCACCTCTTCCTGGAGGAGATGTTGTCGCTCCTTCCCTTTGGCCTTGCCAATCTGGCAGCTTGGAAAGTAGCCCAGGCCTGATCTACAATCTACTGTTACCATCCCAACAAGAGCCTTCTGCCTCAACCGTGCCTCTGCCACCTGTAACTCTCTGGCAGCGCTCCACTTTCTGCCTGTGCGGACCTCAATGCCAGCTGCTGCTACTTTAGGGTCCCTGGAGTCTCTGTACTGCATGGCTTCTCTTGTTCGTGTCACCACAAATTCTTCTGAGAGGCCGCTGAAGGGGAGCTGTAAGGTGTTAGTGGATTCGTACAGAGCAGCACTGCTTAGGCTCCTTGGCAGGCCAAGCCACCTCTGCAAATAGCTGCTGATCTTCTTCTCCAGGGCTTCTACAGTTGACATAGGGACATCATATAGTAACAGGGGCCATAAAACCCTGGGCAGGATGGCATGCTGGTATATCCAAGCCTCGAAAAGACCAGGCAACCCAGATTTGTCAACCTTGGTAAGCTAGGCCTCAAGGTCCCCGCTGGTTTTGTGCGGGTCCTCGGCAGTCCACCTCTGCTGACTTGACCACCATATTCATGGCGAGGGCGAAAAGGATGACTGAGATGGTGCAGCCAGGTATAATTCCTTTCTCAAGCCTGTACCACTCTGATGTTGTAGATCCAGAAGTAACTTATAGTAATCCAAAATGAGGTCATTGATCTTGCTGGGAACATGGTGTCTTCGAAGAGCCTCCTCACCAGCTTGTGCAGCATGGACCCGTAAGCATTGGCAAGGTCCAACCACAGGACCGCCAGATCTGCCTTGCCTTCCTTTGCTTCTCTTAAGAGCTGCGTGACTGCCCCTGTATGCTCCAAACAGCCAGGTGTTCCAGAGATCCCACCTTTCTGTACTGACGTGTCGATGTAATTATTCCTTAGGAGGAACTTTTGTCAGCCGCCGAGATATCTTGCCTTCTATGCTGAGTAGTGAGATCGTTCTAAACTGCTTGATGTTTTTGGAGTTCTCCTCCTTGGGGATCCAAACACCCTTGGCACACCTCCACTGGTTGGCGACCTTTCATCTCCACCAGATCACTCTTAGAATCTTCCACAGTTGCTGTCTCGGACAATGTTTAAACACACTGTACGGTACTCCGCTGGGCCCTGGGGCAAAGGCTGATCTTGCTGCCTTAGCAACTTCCTGGACTTCCTTCCAGCTTGGTTCCTTCATGTCGAACTCAGTTGTTGGGAGTGCTGGGCTTATCAGGGCTTTGTTGTGGCCAAGCTCCTGCTCTCTCGCAGGGTGTTGCGAAGAAAGGTGTTTACGTCATCCGCTGGGCACTCGAGGTAGCCGCTCCGCTTATCACCAAGCAGCTTCTTGGTAAAGACTAAGCGGCCAGAACCAGACTTCGTTTTTGAAGCTCATTTCCTGGTCTTGTTGTTCCTGGTTGCTCACTAGCACCACTACGTTTGGCTCCAGTATAGGTGTTTTCATATCCGGTAGACTTACATGGAAACCGGATATGAAAACACCTATACTGGAGCCAACCGTAGTTGTGGTCGAAATACAAAGTTGTGGTCAAAATACAAAGTCAATAACTTTTTCTCATGAGAACAAATAGTCACAATATGTGTATTTTATTCGTCTTATGACTGTCCATGGGTCGATTTCATGATTTATTGTGTCATTTGGGCACTGTTATAATATTTGTTGTGGACCAATGAGGTACAGTTTGCATCACTTCCTGATTACTGCGGAGGACTAAGCTACAGTAAGGGCTACAGCCTATGGTCACTGGGGTGGGAGGTGGCGCCTCTTGGCCTTGACATTGCGGCTCCGACTATGGTCCACCTGTGCGAAGTCAGAAAATGCAGGCATCCCATTTTGTAGTGATTTCATTATGGCATGTGCTATTTACAGCTGCACTAGATGACCATAATCCTCCTCTAAAGTTTTTCGGTAGCCAAGTCATTTTTGTTATTTCCTTTAGCCTACTAATTAGCCAACCAAATAATTAGTTGGCAGAAAGTGTAATCAGCTTGCTATATTTGGTAGTCCAGTAGCCTATGCTAAAACAGTTCGCAACTTTGGCTATCAAGCCATTTGACTAGCTAGCTAACCCTAAGCTGCAAATATTCAATCTGTCAAACGTGTTTGACGGCTTTTCAGTCGTGTACATTCCGTAAATGTCTACCTGGGCCATGCTTCACGATTGTGACAAAGCTACTATAATCCCGATTTTGGGATAAACACTGCAAGATTTTCAGTTTCACGAAGCGAATTAAGAGTCTTAAGGTTTATTTGCTGAATAGCATACAACACACGATTAAATCACACACACAGAATTTAACGAAATTAACCATCTTTGTAAGACTGGCATTTAGAAAGGAGCATGTTTTTAGCATTTAAGAGACCAACAAGAGCATTTTTTTTTCTCCATTGGTTTTGATGATTTACAAGAAAAAAATAATAGGCTAATAGTCTAATAATAATTAGAAATTCAATGTACATTATTTTTGTCTTCATGCACCAGGTGGAAAACTTGCTGTACAAAGTGCGTTGTCATATTTACACACCTGCAGATCAGTTATTAAAATACTTGGTAGATTTGTTAATCACCACTGACAGTGTTAATTTTTATTCGGTAGAAAGTGACTTGCGAATGATCGGTCAGCTACGCTAGCTGAACCAGCACCCAGCAAGTGAACACCACAAACGGCGATGGAGTAGCTAGTAGCAGTTACTGGCTCATTAACTGACTGTGGCGAAAACCTACGACGATAACTTGCTCGGTTAACAGCAGGTCTACCAGACAGTTATACGAAAATTAGCCTAGTCAAATCACCAGTAGCCTACACATCTCTGATTGATTGACCATCAGCTAATGCTAATGCGTGAGCTAACCATGGATAGCCTATCTAGCTCACTGGCAAGCTGATATGCTAGCTAAGCATATTCGCTTTGCTGAGAAACATAAATTGAAGATAACTGAACATAATTGTATTATTAATGTCATACATATAACGTGATTACATGACACACTACAGTCACGGATGGAAATTAAAAAAATAAAATTGATAATATATTTTAAAACATAACGGCAGACAGTCAGCTAGCCTCAAGTTCGTTCTGCAATCGTTCGTTCAGGTTGATGGGCTTTTTTGCACCGGACTGTCAATCACAAAGACCGCTTAACTCTATGGTTTTGGCTCCAAATCGACAACATGGCCGCGCCCGCCATTGAGCTTCAAAACGTGTTTTAGAGACCCACGGAGAGTCAATGGGTGACATCACAGTAGCTTTGTCCATATTTTTTACAATCTCTGGTAAAGACGAAGGGGTTGGCAATGAAAGATGTCCACTTCTTGGCCCTTTCCTTTCCTCGTCTTCTGTGCCACTCTGCTCTGCAAAGAGTTATGAGCTTTTTCCTCAGGATGTCTCGCAGCTCTGCTACTGGTTGGCATTCCTCTTCACTGGCCCCCTTGTACTGTTTCTTGAGAGTTCTCAGCCCCTACCGCAATTGTTGTATTTTGGTGGCCCTGCGGTTTTTGTTGTAGGGTTTCTTGTTGTTCCCCATTTCGACGTGGCCGAATCTCTCAGACGCATAGCTAACAATGATGGTTGTCATTGCCTGCAACCGTCTGTCAGCGTCGCCTTTAGCTGTTGTTTGTAGGATTCTGCTCACCTCTTCTTCGATGCATTAGGGCATAGAAAAATAAAACAACAATGTATTGCATTATGTACAAGAAATTATATTTATATTTATATACAGTGTATAATAAGTGTAAGTGTTATTACTTATGCAATAATATAAGTGTCTTTATCAATACCATGAGGTAAGGATGTCACATTCACTTTTTAATAGCATAATGTTTGCACATCCAGAGCAGCCATTCTCTACAGCAGTGGTTCTCAAACTCGGTCCTGGAGGACCACTCTTCATGCTGGTTTTTGATCCAACCACAATTGTACTGTAATCCCAGAATTGTAACAAGCCGTACATTTTTTCTAAATTAGATGCTTTTCATGTTTAGAGGGATTATTAACCCTCTTAAGCCACATTTGTCAGAAATAGCCATGCATGCCACGAGGAATATGATGTAAGTCCCATGTTCCCATTGTGCTTAATGTGCTATATTGCAATAATAATTACATAAAGAGGTAACAAGGGTTTTAACTGATCAAACTAAAGGATGAGGTGAATCAATAGGTTCATAATTGGTGAAAGTGTGGGTACATGCCACATAAACTAACCATCTAGTAGATAATTAAAAATTCAAAGAATTTTGTATCCTATTTTATGCAATTGTTTGAAACATAGAACAAGCCCAATTTAAATATCTTGTTAAAATTCTGGGATTGCGATTATGTTTGGAAAGAAAATCAGCATCTACAGGTGTTCCCCAGGCCCAAGTTTGGGAAACACTGCCCTGCAGCATGTAGGGTAATTTTGATATACCTACTGATAAACCTGACACCATAATAATACCACATATTATGACTGATTCTGCTACGTACTGATGATGGAAAAATGATGATTTACTGCCTTCACCACAAAGGTAAAGTACTCAGTCTCTTTTATTTAATAGATGGCGACCTCCTATTTTAAAAGGCCGGGAAGTCACTGTTTGAAAGCTTTGTAACCGTAAGTAGGTCAGATGCATTAAAACATGTACTAACACCAGAGGTTCAGCAGAGCTGTATGAACGTCCTCATTTTCCCTGTGTATGTGCTCCTGTCTTAATAGGAGCGCTTTCAGGTAAAGAACCCACCTTCTGCTTACCTGCTGAAGCTCAAGAGCTACCTGGACCAAGGAGGGGTCAGCCGCAAGGTGAGTATCCTTAACCACAAGTGGCACACAAAACAGCAAATATACCAAAAGAGACCTCAGCCTCAATGTTATCTGAACAGAAACTTGTTTAATAGCTGCACGGACTTGAGGAAGTTTTAATCACAGATTATTTGAACTTTAGAAAAAACTGAGTTGAAACAGTTTCACTCCAGATTTATTTTTAAGTGCCTTCTTAGAAATAAAAACATCTTTTAATCCTCCCAGGAAGCACTGCTTTTAACAGGTTCATTTGATTTAGCTGTCATCTGTTGCCTCTGTTGGCTTTGGACCGTCTCTCACACAAATTCATCTCCTGAGATTTATTTACACCCACTTATAATTGAGTCTGTGCAAGACTGACAAACCATGTCCATGGTGTGTTATTCTCACTATAATCAAGTTTTTTGCAATTTCTAGTTTCTTCTCTAAACTTTTTATCTTTTTATTCCAAGTTCTTTTTAGTTAAAGTCTCAAGAGTGAACCACTTTCAGTTCTTTAGTCATTTTCTGCTATTCGCAGGATTTAATTTTTAAAAAGAACATGAAGAACAGGTAATGAGTTGCACCATATGGAACTGGTGGTGTTCTTGTTTGATGGGGGATGGTTCGATGAAAGGTTATAATAAATAGCTTATGTTTAAAAATATTGTTCTACTGAGGTTCACTAGAAGTAGTCAACACATTTCTTGGTTTTTGCAGTTTTTGAAACATGAAACCGATTGAGTGTGTTTGATAGAGATGCAGTTCTGAATAGCACCAATCACACACTATGCAGGCTACCTAACTACTAAGTAAGTTCTGCTATATTTGGATAATATATAAGCTAGTAAAGCCTGTTTAGGAAGTTCTCCACCTCATGCTTCCCATATCATATTGTTAATCAGGGCATAGAGAAATATCTGGCATTGTGTCAGGGATATGGTTTTTTATCATAATCCTTCAATTGTAAAAATCTTGATAAAATTGGCTCATAAAATTATTAATTGAACTGGTTTTTATTTGATGAAGGTGTTTATGCACCTGTGACACAGTGCACTGATGATTCTGATGACTCTTCATCTGAATCTAAAGTGCATTCACTAAAATAAAAATCTTTAAATCTGAGAGGTACACATAGTACACTCTGGGTTAAATAATTTAAAATATCAAAGCTAAAAATGTGTTTCTCGTGTTTATATTTACATGTTCTCCTTTGCTGTCAGTTTAAGAGGCGCGTCCAGGAGTCAACCCAGGTCCTCAGAGAACTTGAGATCTCCCTACGGACCAATCATATCGGGTGACGACCTTATTGCAACTATCCATTCTCCTGTTATCCTCCCGTACTTTATTGTCTCAAATTAACCTCAGTACCCATTACTACGTCTGTTTCTTCGTCTGCTTCTTTCAGCCTTCTCACTGTCCCCCCACTGCATTATATTTCTGAAAAGGAAGGACATTAAAATGCAACTTGAATTGTTGAGGCAGCACATTTCAATTAGAAATATTACCATACACTATGCCATTCTTCAGTTTATTTCCTGGATAAACTAAAATCTCAAAGTGCTGTCCTAAATTTGATTTGATCAAATACCTACGTAACTCATTGTTAATAAAAGAGGAATCTTAAAGTCCATAGACTGTTTCTGTGGTCCTTTCCTGGCTACACAAGTGGTCTGACTGCGGCTCTTGCTCTTCCTCAGCTGGGCACAAGAGTTCCTCAGTGAGGAGAACAAAGGGCTGGATGTGCTGGTGGATTACCTTTCTTTTGCCCAATGTGCCGTCACGTGAGTGCCGAGCTTGATCACACACCCCCAAGTCTAGACGTCTATTTAAAAAGAGCGAAAAGTTATTTTCAGGGTTCTGTGTTCTGACTCCGAACCATTCCCATGTGCCAAAATCAAATTCCCTCAAATCTGGCCCTCATGCCTGTAATGCCACTGGCTTTTTTCCCTACCTGATAGTCAGTTGATTCATAAGTCACTGATTGATGAAAGATCCCACACCTGGTGTCACAGGTCAGAATTAGTCCTTGATTACACTGTAAAAAAAAGTAACTTTTACAGCCCAGTTACTAGTATTTTACCAGATAAATAATGGTAATGATATATTAAGCACACAATAGCAGGCTGTATATCAAAATGTGAAATGTCTTATGGTATTTCACAATTATTTACATTTGAGCTCTCTATAATTTTGTACCATCACTATTTTACAATAAAATTCACAGGCATTTTTTACAGTGTACCAGCAGTACTACTGACCTCCAAGGCTTGATTTGAGTATCCCTGCTCATGGGATTAAGTCAGCTGGTACTTTACTTCTGTAGTTTTGTACACTTTAATTCTGTGTGTGTGTGTGTGTGTGTGTGTGTGCACGTGCGTCCATGCATGCCTGCGTCTGTGCACGCGTCCATGGGTCCATGCGTGCGTGTGTGTGCGTGTCTGTGCGTGCCTGTGTATGTGTGTGTGTGTGCGTGTCTGTGTGTGTGTGTGTGTGCGTGTCTGTGTGTGTGTGTGTGTGTGTGTGTGTGTGTGTGTGTGTGTGTGTGTGTGTGTGTGCGTGTCTGTGTGTGTGTGTGCATGTGTGTGTGTGTGTGTGTGTGTGTGTGTGTGCGTGTCTGTGTGTGTGTGTGTGTGTGTGTGTGTGTGCGTATGTGTATGTGTGTGTGTGCGTATGTGTATGTGTGTGTGTGTGTGTGCGTGTCTGTGTGTGTGTGTGTGTGTGTGTGTGCGTATGTGTGTAGGTATGACATGGAGAGTATGGATAATGGGGGTCTGCCAGGAGACAGAGGGAAACCCCTGGATAAATCGGTGGAAGACTTGAGCAAGAGTGCCAGCAACTCACCGACCCATGGAGCCTCGAAGGCTGCTCGTGCACTGACAGTCCGGTGAGTGCAGCAGAGATACTGGTCCCTGCATCAATAAAACCAATTACCCTGCTTTTAAGTACGCTAATCAACTGTCAAAAAATAGTATGCTCAAATAATCAAAAAATCTAAATCTAATGACTAAAGTTAAAGAAAAAGCGCACTAAAACCCACCCTTTATAAATTATGTTGCAGAATGCTGAACTTTGATTAAAGTTTATCTGCATTTTTGTTTTTCGTTTTTTTTACTTTTAATTTTTGGTGCTTATGAGTACTGTAGATAAAAAGACAAATGAAATGTTTCGTTTTTTCAAGATGTTGTTCAGGCTCTCTTACTTCATCACAAGGAATGTGGGCTTTCTACTTAGTCTTTGTCTCCTGTACGTAAACACACATTTAGAGTCATGCTATGAGCATGTCTGTTCACATGCCTATGTCTGCGTGGCCTCCACACTGCTGCCATGGCAACACACACCGGCACTGTAAGGACTAAATAGTGATTTGGGGCGTGGCAATGCCCCTTGAAATGGCATACCAGATCTTGAGCTCTGTTGTAGATCTGATTGACGTCCAACAGCCACTGGATCAATGTAAGAGAGCAGCAGGAATGATTAAAGCTGAACGATAAGAAGGCTTGTTTGCAGTAGAACTGCAGTCTTGTGTCTAATGAACCACTGATGATTAGCACTGCAAAAATAACTGGGATTACAAGTGCTGGAGTGGTTACTGCCTTAGAAATGGGGAAAGTGATTTTCTGTTTGAGAAATAATCCACCACTCAGAAAGAAGGATCACTGTCAGTTTAGACTGAAAATGCAACCACAAAGCTTATGTAGGCTTTCAAGTTATTTTAATTTTACTCCAACTTTCAAGTGACAAGTGAATAGCTAATAGGCACCTCGTAAGGTGCACAGATTTCAGCGTCCACTGCTTCACAAAAGTCCATGATGACGATCTGAGCTGATTGTCAAGACGGGGGCCAGTATGCACACATTCCATCAGCAGTCTTCATCTGAGCATCTGCATAGACTCAGTTTGTTTTATCAAATGCTGCTGATGAGCACGTCTTAAGGCATTCCTAAAATTTGACCAATTAATGATATACTCAGCGGGTCAATGGTAACAGCTCAATTCATTGTTTTCATTTTTTCAGTAGACACTGCCTGTTCCGCTCCCCTTTCCCGTCATATCATTTCTTCTGCTCTGTACTTCCCCGTTCTCAACTATGCATTTGCAGTTTATTAACGTTGTATTTCGTGAACAACATTTATAAAACAATTGTGAAAGCTGTGGCACATTGATAACTATAATTATCTCTCTCTCTCTCTGTCTCTCTTGATCTCTCTCTCTCTCTCTCTCTCTCTTTTCTCTTTGTTGCTTTCCTGTCAGGTTTAACTCCCTGCACAGCAGGAAAGCTCTGCGGAACTCTCGCATCGTCAGCCAGAAAGACGACGTGCACGTCTGCATCATGTGCCTCCGTGCCATCATGAATTACCAGGTACAGACTCCACAGCGCCCCCCATGGGCACTGCTGAGAACTGCACCCATCCTCTTACTGAGTCACCACAAAAAACAATGTAAGAGAATTTTATGAAAATTGCGTGTTAGCAGTGTGAGTGCGCTAGCTTTTTAAATCCCGCTTTAAAATCACCCTAAGCAATTTGGTGTTAAGTCCTTTGGGATCCTGATTAGATTGAAGACTTGAATGCTGAAATTGAGTCTGTCCTGGCACAACAGACAAGTCTGCTTCCAGAGTATAAGACGCAGGGATAGTGTGTATGTGGACCATGAGCTGGTGTGTGATTGTTCTCACTCCGCTCTTCAGTCCGGATTCAACTTGGTGATGACCCACCCACGTTGTGTCAATGAAATCACACTTAGCCTCAACAACAAGAACCCCAGGTGAGGATACCTTGTCTCCATCTGCTCCAGCTTTTCAGTCTGTCTCAATCAACTACAGAATTTCAGCCTGTCTCAGTGACACTGTTTGCATGCACTCACTATTATAGATAATGGTGCTTATCCGGAACGGTTGATAATATTCCTGTATACATGGTTATCATAGTAACCCAAATTAACTGCAGCTGTGTGTGTGTGTCTTACCTACAGGACCAAGGCACTGGTTCTGGAGCTGTTGGCTGCTGTGTGCTTGGTGAGGGGAGGACATGATATCATCATCTCTGCCTTCGATAACTTTAAAGAGGTGAGGAATGCTTCAGGTCTGCTGCGGCTCGTCTGGTCTTCAACCTCCCCAGACACTCCCACGTCACTCCCCTGCTCACTACCCTCCACTGGCTGCCTGTTATAGCTCGCATCAAATTTAAAACATTGGTCCTAGCATACCAGGCAGTCAAGGGATCAGCCCCAGCATACCTCCACAAGATATTCAAACCCTACATGCCAGCCAGATCCCTCCGTTCTGCTACCTCAGGACGCCTAGCACCTCCCCCTCTTCGCACCTGCACTTCCAGAACACGTCTCCTGTCTGTTCTGGCCCCATGATGGTGGAATGACCTCCCCGTGGAGGTCAGAACAGCTGAGACACTGACCCATTTCAAACGACGACTGAAGACTCACCTCTTCAGGCTGCACCTCTCCCCATCCCTCCCTACCCCCCTGTAAATGACTGTAAGCTTAGAGTTGTAACTAGGCAGCTGTTTCGTAGGTGACTTAGGTGCATTAACTGTCTTAACTACTTCTTGTATTTTTTCGATAGACTGCGTTGTTGCCGTTCTCGTTGTTAGTGTTAATCAGTTTAACCTTCAGGGTCCAAGTTGAACTATGCGGTTGTTCCCTGCACTTGGACCGGTACTTCTCTCTAGGGGTTTCGTCATACTTGTTCCTGGTTATGGTTATATACTTTGTTGTACGTCGCTCTGGATAAGAGCGTCTGCCAAATGCCTGTAATGTAATGTAATGTCCGGACCCAGAGACCATCCATTACACTACCCCCTGTTTCTGACTCCCACTCCTGAGCCACACTGCCTTTCTCCTTTGAGGGTATGATCCGCTAAGGCTTTATCACCCCCCTTTCAACTTTCTCACACAAAATTGCTTTACAATCAAACCTGAGGCCTCTAACTCCTACCCATATCTTTTAGAGGCGAGAATGAGGCATGCTGGGAATTAGAGTGTTTAATGTTCTTGCTGTGTGTGGGTCTAGATGGGAGGGATGCTTTTTTCAACAATACACCCCCTCATTCCTCATTCTAAGCAGTTGCCCAGACAGTTGTCTGCATTCAAACACACTTGCTGGACTTGACATCTGACCTGTCCCTGAGACTTCTCTCTTCAAACCACAGGGAAACAACTGTTCTCAGTCCTGCGTACTACAGACTAACTAGACATGTTGGTGGAAGCAGGCTATTATTAGAATATGCACAGTAAAAGTAGCCTGCTGGACTAGCATCTAACCATCTTTGAGGCTAATCTTAGACCTTTTAGCCTTGCATCTGTGCCAGTGACACACTGACACAGAACGTGTTTGCAGTGACCGCTTAAAGTGTGAAACGCAATCTGTTAAACAGTTAACTAGCTTCCATTTGTGCATTTGTTCTTACACATTTGAGCCCAGTGCAAGGCTCTAAGTGAGGTTCAATTACTTCAAGTTAGTGTATTTTTAAACACCTGTAACCTGATAGCCAAAGGTGTGTGCCACCTAACCAATGTACACAATGTAGGCAAATATTTAAGGTTAAGATGAGGTCTTCATTTTTGAATTGCTGGCACTCTATCTACATGAGTGCATTAAAAGATAAGCTATTTATTTTTGTGTTAACGTTGACAAGGCGACAACTTACATCACCACTGCTATGTGCATGCCTAAACGGCGCTGATACGCTGTCATGCCAGGCTGCAGAAATGCACCGGAGAACCCGGATGCCCGCACTAAGGAGCTCCTGGCACGAGAGCGCCCGGAGCTCGGAATGCAGGCGATGCCTGGCCGGGTGCCAGCGCTAGGGACGGGCGCATTGCGGGGGCGGCGCGGCGAGAGACGGACCGCCGGGCCTCTGTGGGGGCGGAGGGAGTGGCAGAGTCCCCCGCTCCTGAGGCTGGGCGCCAGCGCAGCTTGTGCCGCTCAGAACGGCAGTGCGTGGGCATCGCCCGGGGGACCAGCGGGCAGGCTGGAATACTGCATTATTCAGAGTGGGTGTGTGGGTGAGAAGAACGCGGCTTTTTAAATGTTAGTTCTTCTTTTTTCATACGCTGCGAAGCTAACTATAAGTAAAAACATGTAGCATGCACATTTGCTTGTTTGAACCCTGCACGACATAATGTGTCATAATATTTGGATGTGTCCTTTAAAAGACAGAAAGGCTGTGCTGTTGACCCAGACTTCTGTAACTGCTTAAAATAAGGATGTCTACTCAGCAAGTATGTCTTAATGATCAGAACAAGTTAAAAGTCTTTCCCTCTTTTTTCTCCTACCTCGACAATATTTCTCAGGCTGCACACAGCGAACCCAGGACTGAGGCAGTAATAAATTTCCCAGTTCCGCATTCATTATGCAGCTTCCTCCATGCAGACCTCCTTCTCCTCCGATAGCTCATCTCCTCCTGCCAATCATCCGTCTCGCGTTCTGCCAATAGCCCGCCCTGTAATGTGATTGTGTGTAGACAGACTAAGACCACTTTATGGTATAACTCTATTGATTAGCCTCCGGTGCCTGGTAAATAGGGAGAAGGGAAAAAAAAAAAAAACAGAAAGTGACTATGATAAACCTCCCAGGAGATCTCAGCTTTCAGCTCTGTGTTCTAACAGACCACAGAGCTCAGGTTAGGTTCCCATTAGCCTCTCTGAAACATGGTTGAATAATAGAGGGTTATGTAACAGCCTCTCATTTGAGTAAGAGTCAGTAAATAAGGCTGTGGGATAGTGTGGCAGGACTCGGTTTGTGGGTGAGGTTCAGGGCAATCGCAGGACCACACCTACAGATTAAGTAGGCACATCAAGATGGAGTGCATCAATTATTAGTCCAGGTATTTAAAGTGTGCTTTCATCCGAGTAGGATTCTGTGACAGAAGGGATTCACAGTCTGTGAGATGGAATGAGAGGAATTTACCAGCAAA
Organism: Anguilla rostrata; assembly: GCF_018555375.3. NCBI lineage: Eukaryota > Metazoa > Chordata > Actinopteri > Anguilliformes > Anguillidae > Anguilla > Anguilla rostrata. The sequence continues at coordinate 31,886,715 of NC_057934.1, forward strand.
GAGAAAGCTGAAAAGCAGTTTTTATAATTTTGGTTATTTTTTGTCTTTGTTATTTTAGTTTGTTGTGTTGGTTTACCCCCCGCGACCCTGCTCAGTATAAGCGGGTATAGATAATGGATGGATGGAATGGAAGTTGGTTTATTATTTTTACCCGGATCTCTTGAGGCGAAGCTGTTTTATTTCTTTTTTGTAATGACCAAGTCCTCTCTTTCTCTCACTCTGATAAAATAAATCACATCTCCCTGAGCTGCGACACACCAACCACAAAAAGGGTGTGTCGCGGCGCACGACAATTGTTTCATTCAAAATAACCCCAGAAGGGATTTTTTTTGGCTGAAATTAAATGTTATTCAAGTTGTAGCCAATCCCTGTTTTGACATCATCCTGATTGTTCAATTCCGATTTGTCCAAGTTATGCCAGGAAAGAGGCCCTATAAAACGTCTAGACAGCCAGAAATCATTTGAACAACAATGTCATTGCATGTATTTCTTTGCCAATATCTTATCTGCAGTGTGGCATAAAGCATTTTAGTTTCACGAATGGGTGTTTTTTGTAATTACAATATAAAGGAGACATGCGCCGCATCTGGATTCCGAATCCCCGGCAGCTCGAATGGTATTCCACAGCTAGCTATGACCTGCTGCCAGTGTACATGTTTTCTGGTGGCTAGGTCACTGGGGAAACCTTGTTTTACATATAATTTTTCGCCTGTGTCCACAAAAAAACTCTTCTGTGCTCTCAGTGCAGAATGTTTTAAGTGCAGCTGTTGTTGAGCTGACTGGGTTGGGAAGCAACACTGCCTCTTTGTGGGCATGTCTGTAATAACAGGCTGGTAACGGGTATGAAGACCGTCTTTCTGTACCTTTCTCTTCAGGTGTGTGGGGAGAAAAACCGCTTTGAGAAACTGATGGAGTATTTCAGCAATGAAGACAGCAATATTGACTTCATGGTGAGCTTAAATGAATAGTTCAGAATGTAAAATTAATACAGAATTCTGTACATAAAAATCTATGACAGCATAGCCTACACAGTATAATTAGTTGGGAGGGATGTTAAAGCTGTGTAGCTACATATGGATCCTGAAATGATCACCATGTGCAACTGTGACTGCTGGATTAATATTGTTCCATGGTAATGGAATGGTTAGTATTGTTACTGTTTTGGTTATATTCATGGGGTGTAATACGGCAACTATCAACTGCATGGCAGATGACATCACAGTACTCCCTTCTGCTCATCCCCATACAGGTGGCATGCATGCAGTTCATCAACATCGTGGTCCACTCTGTGGAGAACATGAACTTCCGGGTACACCTGCAGTATGAGTTTACCCACCATGGACTGGACGAGTACCTAGAGGTAAGGCTACTTGAGATTGCATTGACAACAGAAAATCAAATGAAATTTGACCTCTGACCCCAGCAACAAACTTAACCATTGATCTAAAACCACCAGCGGTAGGATAAGGTTATATTTTAACATGAAAAGTATGACCTTTTACCCCTGGTTTCCACCGGGTGCGGGTCCATGACGTCGCGTCTGTGACGCGGTTTTGTTCCATCCTCCGCATGGCTTCATACCCCACTGGAAGCGTTTCAGAAGCAGAGTGTTTTGTCTGCCTGATTTTGTTGACTTCCTGATTTGGTCATTTTTCCTTGATTTTTGTGCTTTTTGTGAGGAAGGTTTGGTGGGACGCATGCGCAGGTGGTCCTTCGTTTAGTAGGACGCATGCACAGGTGGTACGGCACACAGCTTTATCGCCTAACGCTACTTTAGCTAACCATAACATGTTCGCATTTCGCCTACTTTAGCTAACCTAGTTAGCGCGTACGGATGCTATCCTGCACGCATGAGTAGGAGCTAAGGACACACAGCTACAACCACCGATACAGGTGTATGTACACATGGAGGACAACAAATAACGTTACAGAGGTGAGGACGTGCCACAGCTAGCTATATAGTACGGAGGGCAGAACGGAGCTGTAGAATGTCGCCAGCAGAGTATACGCATGAGCTTGACAACACATTTCTCATAGAAAATGTAGTTTGTAGCCTTTTTTTTAGTTCATTACAGTGGTGGTACAAGTGGCAAGAAGTAAGTGGTACTGTGCTGTTAGCCTTTATTGATCGCTGTACAAGGCTAATGTAAAGTAGCTAGCACAATCTGACAGCACTAACCCATAAAAATGTACTGTGAATGGTACTTGCTCAATCGAACAGTAAATGTGAAAAACATTCAATTACAGTCAGCAGCACCAAAATTTTCTGTCACACCCTCAATAAACGGCAAAACTCCCAGTAGAAGATTGAATGAAATCTTTTAACGTTATATATTTTCTGAAATGTTATCGATTCCGCTTGGCCACAGTGAGTGAAACTAGGCGATCTGAGTGTATAGTTTCTATGTAAATTAAATCAAAAGGATTCAGCCTTGTTGTTTGCTGCCTAAACTTCACAGCACAGTCATTGCCGTTAACAATTGCCATATATGAGCACGTAAAATCAATCAAAAAATATAGTTTGCCAAGTTTCGCCGTGGGCGGTTTCATGCTTTTTGTCTGTTTTAATTGTGTTTATTGTTGTTATTTCCTACTTTGTTGTGCTGTAGCCTACAGACAAAGTTAATAAAGTTAAGTTATGAACGACATGGATTAATATCACATACAGTGCATGTTGGCCGGAGGAGAACACTTGCATTTCTTCGGCTTGGGCCACACCGCTTACCTCACCTGTGCGTGATGGCCGCGGAACCTCTTGCTTTTCATTTCGGCGCCCATGTTAACAGGGCTGTGTCCCAAATGACTGACTTGTTCACTCATTCACTATTCCCTATATAGTGGAAAATATGTAGCACACTACATTATTTGCTTTGGGACACTGTTGTCATCACTCTGTGCCGCTACTATCTTTTGAATATCTGTCGCACAATAACGGAAATTGTCAATATGACTATCAGCAGCTCTTTTCATAGTCTATTTTTGCTGGGAACCGCGTGTATATAATGTGCTACAATTTTGTTTCTCAGATGGGACACACTACAAAATGGCTGATGCCAAAAGTAGTGCACTATATAGGGAATAGGGAGTGATTTGGGACACAGCCCAGGTTAGAGCAGCCACACAGCCTGCGTGAGACGCACGTCTGAGGTAGTGTTGTGTCGTTTGCGAACGATTTGTTCAAAAGAACGAATCTTTTGGGTGAATGAAATGTACTGAATCACTTTGTGAAACGATTCGTTTGCGAACGTGAACTGGTAGTTCGCAGTTCAGTGATTCGTTCACTGAACGTACTACACCCGCCCCGAATCGTTCGCGAACGACAGTACACTTCCCAAATCGTTAGCGAACGGCAGTACACTTGCCCGAATCGTTTGCGAACGACACAACAGTACTTTTGCCCGAATCGTTCGCGAACGACACAACAGTACAGTACACTTGCCCGAATCGTTCGCGAACGACACAACAATAGTTCGTTCCTCTTGCTGTAGCGAATGATTAGGAAAGTGGGTATGGAAATATGGATAATAAATGGATAATAATCAAACATCACTGTCAAGTGTGCTGTTTACTTTCAATGAAATAACAAGCCTTTTTTAAAAAAAACATGCCTCAAAGTAGGCTAGCCAAGGCTACTATTTCATCGACTACATTTTATGAGAAAACGATAGCCTATATCTACTTAGCCAACGTATATCAGCACTTTCTCTTTCAAGCAGCCGTTAGAACAAGTCACGGTAAAGAAATCAGCACCTAGGGCTAAAACAACACATTTTGGGAAATTTAGTAACATAAAATGGTCATATCAAACACATTCTTTCAAAATAAATTGTTTAGAATAATCAAAACGAAAACAAAATTTTATTAAAAATAGGGAAAGAAAGTGCTTGGTTCTTTGGCTATGAAATATATAGCCCACTTTTTAAACTGGAAAACTACATTCAATTAAAGTAAAATAATGTGCTAATGTATGATTGCTGTTGTCATTTTCGGTAGGCTACTAACTGTCAGATGTTTTAGGTACGATTTTTCGGTACACTGGGTCGAACCCCCGTCCGTCCGTCCGTCCGGTTGTCTGTCCGTCGTCCACATGCAAGTCCCACCCCCCCACTCCCCCCCCCCCCCCGCTCGACAAGTGCTGCACCCGCCCCCTAATCCCCCGGCGCCCCCGCAATGCCAATATTAAAATTCAGCTAGGTTTAGGTCAAAGTGGTCTCACAACATGCTTTTTATCCTGGCTAGCTAGCTAGCTAACTACTGAATTATATTCAAAACAGCGGTTACTATAAACGCAATCGTTAACAAAGATACAGAAGAAAATGTGTCCCGTAGCCATGAGTTAAATATGGAACGCCTATTCTACTGTCCAAATAAGGGACGATTCAGTATTTTGCGGGATGGTTGGCAGCCCTAAATGAAGCCCATAACTAGAACCGTGATTCAACGTCGCCATCAATTGTGAAATTGGACATTGAAAAGGGAATGGGAACGTAACAACAATTAAAAATCAAAAGAATAATGTTGCTGTTTTACCTGCTTTAGATTGCTGGACTTTGTAGTGCATTGATTTTAGAACTGTTAAAAGGCCGATGTGTCCCTTTACTGAGAATTAGTAGTGGCTCACAGAAAGGCAGAGACACACTGTATGTGTCACTGCTCACAGCATTATGTTTCTCTATGTGTGACAGAGACTGAAGTTTACAGAGAGCGATAAGCTGCTGGTGCAGATCCAGGCCTACCTGGACAATGTGTTTGACGTTGGGGCGTTGCTGGAGGATGCTGAGACAAAGAACGCCCTCCTAGAGCATATGGAGGAGCTGCAGGAGCATAATGCGCAGGTATGAACGATATTATTGTTGCTAATTAACAATCAACACTAATCATATGCACACACTGTTTTCATTGAACGCATATTTACTGCCAATAAAAAGTGCTGACTGTTGATTGGTTGTAACAGTAATTTGTTTGTCTACATGCTTCCAGCTAAGCAGCAGGCTGCAGGAAAGTGAGAGCCAGGCTGAGGAGAAGAGAGCAGAGCTGGAGAAGCAGCTCATTCAGTCCACCAAAGAGGTAGAAGTGCTGAAGGTACGGTATATGACCCCAGCAGGAGGGAACACAATCACACAGTAGAGTAGGGGGGAACACAGTCACACAGTAGAGTAGGAGAGAACACAGTCACACAGTAGAATAGGAGAGAACACAGTCACACAGTAGAGTAGGAGAGAACACAGTCACACAGTAGAGTAGGAGGGAACACAGTCACACAGTAGAGTAGGAGAGAACACAGTCACACAGTAGAGTAGGAGAGAACACAGTCACACAGCAGGGTAGGAGGGAACACAGTCACACAGTAGAGTAGGAGGGAACACAGCCACACAGTAGAGTAGGAGGGAACACAGCCACACAGTAGAGTAGGAGGAAACACAGCCACACAGTAGAGTAGGAGAGAACACAGTCACACAGTAGAGTAGGAGGGAACACAGCCACACAGTAGAGTAGGAGGGAACACAGTCACACAGTAGAGTAGGAGGGAACACAGTCACACAGTAGAGTAGGAGGGAACACAGTCACACAGTAGAGTAGGAGAGAACACAGTCACACAGTAGAGTAGGAGAGAACACAGTCACACAGTAGAGTAGGAGAGAACACAGTCACACAGCAGAGTAGGAGGGAACACAGTCACACAGTAGAGTAGGAGGGAACACAGTCACACAGTAGAGTAGGAGGGAACACAGCCACACAGTAGAGTAGGAGGGAACACAGCCACACAGTAGAGTAGGAGGGAACACAGCCACACAGTAGAGTAGGAGGGAACACAGCTGCACAGTAAGTGTGGAAATAGTGTATCCATCCAGACTGTGGTTTGATAATCGATTAACTTCTTAGTTATAAAATAAGAGCCTATTAAAAATAAGGCCATAGGACATGGTGGACATTTTCAAGTACATTTTGAATATTATTAAAAGCAAGTGGCACATTCTTTATAGCCTGATGCACTGAAGTGGTGCATGCTTAAATAATTGTGTCATCAGCATGCAGATGTAGCTTACAGTTGTTTACAGAAAAGGTAATATTTTTCATATGAATTGTTAAAAGGGCAGGGCCTAAAGTAGAGCCCTGGGAAATGCCTTCAGAGACTTGGATTTGTCAATTGCATAGAATTAACCACTATACATTGTGTTCTGCCACCTTCACAATAAGAGCAAATGTGTGTGATGGTTTCAAACACTTTTGATGGATCAATAAAGAGGGCAGCACAAAATGTCATTAATCACCAAAGAAGCAGCAGAGATAGTACTATGGCCAGCTGTAAATCCAGATTTATGTGCAGGCAATATACTCACCTAAGAATGCAAGGAGTTGGATGTTTAAGACTTTCAAGAGTTTTAGCTAAACAAGAGAGTTTTGATATTAGACAACAATTATTTAGGTCACCAGGATCGCCTCCCATATGGAGTTGGAGAACATGGGCTGTCTTCCAAATTATTGGGATAATTTCCAGAGGGTAATGTTAGGTTAAAAATGTAGGTCAGTGGGACAACAATAAGGGGAGCTGCAAGTTTTAAAACACTTAAGTCGAGCAGGTCTATCCCTGTTGGTTTTTTTGTGTCTAGGTTTTGTAGAGCTTCAAGCACATCATTAGTGGCAATCTAGGCACATATGGACCAATGGTATACAAGTTAGCATTCTAAATTATTTCTTAAAAATTGATACATTTTGCCTTTACTTTAAAGTCACAAACATTTCAGGGCTCTGATTCCAGAATAGTTTGTATCTCTGAGGTTCTACTGTGCCTTGTTTCCATTCACCAGCAGTCATACCACCCTGTACTCTTCTCATGGTAACTGGCTGGAGCTAAGCAGGAGTGATCTTTGTTAGTACTTAGATGAGACCGCCTGGAAAAACTAAGCTGCTGCTGGAAGCAGTTTAAGTTAGCCAGCAGGGGGCACTCTTCCCTTTGAAACTAATGTAATCCCAATGCCTGAGCACATTGATGGGGTCAACTGTTCTGTAGAAGGTTCCCTCTTAAAGATGATATGTTAACCAAAGGTCCTGATTCAGTGTGTTAATTAAATACCCCATGGAACCTTTCAAAACAGTGGGGCTTAATTTCCAAAAAATACTGTCTTTCTTTGTCTGGCTGCCTAATTGTTTCGCTAATTGTTCGTAAATTTGATTGGCTGCACAATCCCTCCCATTCCTACCCACTTTAATTCCCCAGGGCATTACTACAAAAAAGAATTAAGTTCTCAGTAGGCCTATCTAGTTAAATAATTAAATACAAAACAGATTATTTTTTATATTTATTCAGTGTGAATATACCTATTTAATAAGGGCTGTTAAGTGTGATGTGTTTTCTCATAAATGTGAGCTGTTAAACATTTTGCCATAAACGCGCGTGTGTGTGTGTGTGTGTGTGTGTGTGTGTGTGTTTTGGACAGGAGGGCCTGAGGGAAACATGCAGTCAGGTGACTGTGCTGCAGCAGAGAGAGCGGGAGAGGGAACTGGACAGGGAGAGGGAGAGAGAGCGAGAGAAGAGCCAGGAAAAGGCCTCCACTGAGCTGGAGCTCAAAGTGCAGGAGCTGCAGTCCCGAGGGCTGATCCGCCTAGAGCGATCGGCCTCTGGAGCCCTGGACATCCAGGTGGTGCCTGTCACTCTTACAGAGCCTACCCCAGGATTGACCAATCACACAGGTCAGACACTACCCTAACCCACCCAGCTTCTATCACATCTTCCAGTTACACAAGCCAGTGTCTCCCCCTAACATCTGCCATCACACAGGTCAGCCCACCCCCATGCTTGCCACTCAAATAGGACAGCCCACCAAAGCAGTTATGCCTGTACATCGGCTATATTATATATATGTAGTTTAATTCATGTAGGAACATTGCTGCGATTGCCTCAGTTGACCACCCCATCATGTAAAGACATGTTTATTGAGTTCATTTTCAGATTCTTGATGTACACACTTGAAGCCAGCATTACCACAGTACACAGCATTCATACATGTTGAATGTACATGTATTGTGGGCTGCAGGCTCTGCCAAATTAAGGAAGTGAAGATAAAGGTTCCCTGTTTTGGGTTTCTGTGCAGGTCCAGTTCAAATGGCAACTGCTGAGGGCCCTGCAGCCCCTCCTCCTCCTGCCCCTCTGCTTCCCACAGCAGCTCCACCTATTCCTCCACCTCCTCCTCTGGCTTCTTCCTGTGCCCCTCCTCCTCCTCCTCCTCCACCCCCACCCCCACCTGGAAGTGGCCCTCCCCCACCCCCTCCACCACCTGGAAGTGGCCCTCCCCCACCCCCTCCACCACCTGGAAGTGGCCCTCCCCCCCCCTCCACCACCAGGAAGTGGCCCTCCCCCGCCCCTCCACCACCAGGAAGTGGCCCTCCCCCGCCCCTCCACCACCTGGAGGTGGCCCTCCCCCACCCCCACCTGGGAGTGGTCCTCCACCTCCTCCAGGAGGATTACCTGGTGGATCTCCAGGTAAGGTGACCTAATTGTGGCCAACAGAATAGCCAGAGATAATTTCACATAATAATTTAGCTTAAGTGTGTATGGAATCCATTTTAAGACATTCACATTGATATAGTGTCAGGCTGCAGAAGTCACTGATCTGACTTTATGTGCAATGCAACTTTAGAGCAGCCAAAAAACAAACAAACAAACAAATATAGTTGTCTGGGGACTTACAACTGTCAATTTTTCATCTGACTCTGAGGCATGAGATGATTCCCTAAAATGTACAGAGAAGAAATCTCAGTTGTGGAATGTCAAATTCTTGGATGCAGTTGAACTGGATGATGACACGATTAATGGCATGAATGCCAATGAACTTTGGCAAAGAAAAGCTGAAAGTTGACAGCGTCCTAAAATGTTTGTTTTACTCTCCTTTCAGACAATAAAGGCAAAAAACCCATCAAGACAAAGTACCACATGCCTCTCTTCAACTGGCAGGCCCTGAAGCCCAACCAGGTCACTGGAACCGTCTTCAATGAGCTGGATGACGAGCAGGTTTTGGGGGTAAGATCTCTAAATCATTACGCTACCCTTTCTATATGTCTGTGCAGGTGCCTCCATTCTGGTTTTTCTTTTTCTGCTTGTCTGTCTCTTTTTTCCTTTAAGGCTAATTGGATTTCTGTCTCGGTGTGTGTCTCATTCCTTTTTTCCCCACCACCTCATTTGTCTCCTTCTCTCTCTCTCTCACTCTGTTTCTTGCTCTCTTGACCCTTCTTTGCTTTGCTTGTGCAGCCTTGCGTTCTCTCTGTGCCTCTCTCTTTAATGCACAGCAGAAAAGCCCTGCACAGCTAGAACTTTCTCTTTCTCTCTCCTAGTCCTTGTCAGAGGCTGTCTTGTTTCAACTTTTCACTGTTGTCGACAGGAGCTCAACATGGACACGTTTGAGGAGATTTTTAAGACCAAGGCGCAGGGCACTCCAGCTGACCTGGGCACGCTGAAGGTGAAGCTGGCCCAGAAGACCTCCAACAGAGTTTCCCTCATTGAGGCCAACAGAGCCAAGAACCTGGCCATAACACTGCGCAAGGGCGGCTTGAGCGCCTCCGACATCTGCACAGCCATAGAGACGTACGCATCTCCACAATTCCCCCTTAAGTCTGAAATAGTCCTTGGGTGTTCTGTAAGAAGCTCATCTCCACCTCGTCCACCTCGCTCTGCCCATCAAGCGTTTGTCAGAACGAAATGCAAATAACCGATTCTTCTTAACTTTATCCTAAATAATCCAGCAAAAGAATCAAGTCATAACTATTACAAGAGTAACAAGGAAACAACCAGCTCAACAGGGCATTATTTGCAATCAACGCATTTCTGAATTCTCACACTTTCATTCACATAATTGCCCATGCAAACTTGTAAACATTTTCAAATTATTACTGTAAAACGAAAAGGGCTACCTGTCATTATCATTAACCCCCCCCCACCCCACCTTCTCTCTCTTTATAACCCTCTTTCTCTCTTCCTGTTCTCACAGCTATAACCAGCAGGCCCTGAGCCTGGACTTCCTGGAGCTGCTGGAGCGCTTCATCCCGTCGGAGTACGAGCTGAAGCTGATCCAGAACTACGAGCGTGACGGCCGGCCGCTGGACGAGCTGTCGGAGGAGGACCGCTTCATGATGCGCTTCGGGAAGATCCCGCGCCTGCCCCAGCGGATCAGCACCCTCACCTTCATGGGCAACTTCCCCGACAGCGTGCAGCTACTGCAACCGGTCTGGCTCCTGACTGCTCGCCCGCCACTACTGCTCTTATTAGGGGTTACACCAAGGGTCCTCAATCTTGTACAAAAAGGGCCGGTGTGGGTGCAGGCTTTTGTTTCAACCAAGTAGGAACACACCTGACTCTACTTATCAAGGTCCATAGCAAAGACTCTAGGGATTGATTAGTAGAATTAGGTTTGTAACTGCTTGGTTGGATTGAAAGCCTGCACCCACAGCGGCCCTTTCTGGATAAGATTGTGTTGGGTTACACCATCTCTGTCGATAGCTGCACATTGTATTCTGAGAGTCTTAATGGCTGGAAGTTACTTTGCTGCCTGTGAATGTCAATAGCTGGGCATCACCTTATGAGAATTTCAAAAAGCATTACATCATGTTATGGGAACTCTTATGTGTCACTTGGGAAAGTCAATGTTCATGTGATGTCTTCCAGCAACTGAACAGCATCATTGCAGCGTCAATGTCCATTAAGTCCTCCAGCAAACTGAAAAAGATCCTGGAGGTAAGAGGTGATTTTGTGCTTTGTGGATGGCGTCGTGCTTCAGGAGGCCAGAGCCTGAGAGCGGTGTCTCTCCTCTCTAACCAGATCGTCCTGGCGTTTGGGAACTACATGAACAGCAGTAAAAGAGGGGCTGCGTATGGGTTCCGCCTCCAGAGTCTGGACCTGGTGAGTAGGCCGCACAACCAAACGCAACATTGAAACAACTTCTAATAGCTTCTGCCCCACCTGCTATCAGCAAGTCCCACACTACAACATGGTGAATGTGACTGCAGCCTCATGTGAAGTCAAGTAATGCCAGACATGGCATTGTTACTCGGCATTTCATTCAACCAATTAAAGCAGTTAATCGTATAATTAAAGCAGTTGATTACATGGTTAACTCACCTCACCTGGTTCCTTGGATCCATTGGTTGCTGATATTAAGGTGAAAATAAAAAAACAAAAAAGACCTTGCGGCCCACCAGGACCAGGAATGAAGATTACTGACCTAAAGCATTTATTATCCTGATTACACCTGTTATTGCAATACATCTATGGGACATAGTGTCTGTAGTTTCATAGAGCCCTAATGTTTTAAGTTGCAGTCCAAGCACTGTCCTCTCCCTCTCTCCTAGCTCCTGGAAACGAAGTCCACGGACCGCAGCCAAACCCTGCTGCACTTCATCGTCAGCATAATCCAGCAGAAGTACCCTGAGCTGCAGTGCTTCCACACCGAGCTGCACTTTGTGGAAAAAGCTGCCCTGGGTAAACCCCAACCCGCATACACAGACACACATCTTAGCTCCACTACATTTGTCTAGTATAGATTTTTCTTAGTGTTTATCTCCATGAAGCCCTGGTTCTTACCAGTGTAGATCTATTTGAAAAACCCCCGCAGTAACAGAAAGACATATACAATATAGCTACTTTAACTTTTAGGCATTTGTGGGTTTTTAATGAATCGATTCGTTTCTAACTTTGTGCCCTTCAACATAATAAGAAGAAATGCTTTCATGCCTTTCACGCTTTCTCTACCTCTGCTATGACTTCATGTGTGTGTGTGTGTGTGTTGTGTGTGTGTGTGTGTGTCTCAGTTTCTTTGGACAGCATCCTGCAGGACCTCCGGTCGCTGGAGAAGGGCATGGAAGGGACCCGGAAGGAGTTCCTGGTGCAGGATGACAACCCTGTGCTAAAGGAGTTTCTGAAAAGCAACAACGAGCTGCTGGAGACACTGGTGAATGATGGGAAGACTGCCCAGGTCAGCCTGCACTCTAACTTACTATCCCACATTGGGCATTAGCAAAAACAAATAAATATAGTGGAATGTGAAGGCTAAAAGTCCTTAGTTTTTCAAGGATGTTCTCTGTAATTTAAGTATGTGGAATTCTGATTAATCATACAGTAATTATGAGGGAGGTAGTATGGTCCAAATTATGTAGACAGTATGATCAGGCAGCTAAGGGGTCAGCACCAGGGTACATCCAGAGGATCATCAGACCCTACACACCAGCCAGACCTCTCCGTTCTGCCACCTCTGGACACTTGGCACCTCCCCCTCTTCGCGTCTGTACTTCCCGCTCCCGTCTGCTGTCTGTCCTGGCCCCTCGCTGGTGGAATGACCTCCCTGTGGCGGTCAGAACAGCAGAGAATCTTACCACCTTCAAACGCAGACTGAAGACTCATCTCTTCAGGCTGCACCTCTCCCCACCCCTCCCTAGCCTGTAGTTTAGCTCACTGTACCTAGTTAGGATAATATGATTACATTAGTTTATTTGGCAGGATTGTTGTTTTTGTCTGATTAGGCAAATGTGATTCCAGTACTAGTTTGTACTTGGTAGGATTCTTGTTTGCTGAACAGATTACTCTACAGGGTTGGAGTCCTGATCGATGTGGTCACTTCTGGCACTACGATCCTTACTTCACTCTAGTGTTTCTTTTGCACCTCTACATCGTGAACCAATGCACTTATTGTACGTCGCTCTGGATAAGAGCGTCTGCTAAATGCCTGTAATGTAATGTAATGTAATGATCTGAATAGTGTAGATAATCCACTCTGACTGGGGTACGTAATGTGGTCTGACTAGTGTAGACTGGAGTGGTCCGACTACCATAGCTAGGTAATCCTCTGAGTGGTGTAGTATGGTGTTTCTGCTGAAGATAAAGCATTGAGTGTTGTAGATAGAATGGATTGACTAAGGTAGACTGGAACTGTCTGACCGTCCTGTCTTTCCTCTGCAGGAGGCATATAATTCAGTGGTGGAGTATTTTGGGGAGAACCCAAAGACCACACCACCCTCCGTGTTTTTCCCCATATTTGTGAGATTCGTCAAGGCCTACAAGGTGAGGAGCACTGCCTGAACTGGACTGTGTTCTTGGCTATGAATAACTGTACGAAATGAGTATTGTACCTTATCGAACCTGTGTTTTGTAGTTGTTCCAATGACCATGACATGCACTTTTGTACGTCTCTTTGGATGAAAGCGTCTGCTAAATAAATGTAATGTTGCCCAACTATGTGTCTGTGCGTGGCAAGCTGATATTGGGTGTGTGTGTGTCTGTGTGTTTGACGTCTTGCACTAATGTGTTTTATCCCTCTCAATCCCACAGCAAGCCGAGCATGACAACGAGAAAAGGAAGAAGCAGGAGGCTGCAGAGGAGGCCGGCGAGGCACCTGCCACGCCCATCAAGAATGAGCCCGCAGGGCACAAGGTGTGTTGGGTACTGCACCATACCTCAGTCTCAGTTGTGATTGGATGTCCTCCTGTATGCTGACATCAAGGCCAAAGCCAATACAGTTTTTCTAACAAATTAGCAAAAAAACACCACAGAAAGCGGCACGAGACGGCACAAACTATGCCCATTCCACACTTCATATTTGCGCTAACGAAGTAAAACTGTAAGTGATTAACCTTTGACCTGTGGAAGATGCCCATGATGCCCAAGATTCCCCAGATGGATCTCATCGCGGAGCTCAAAAAGAGGCAGGTGAAGCCCGTAGTGAGAGAAGGAAAAGACGGGGCCATCGAGGATATCATCACAGGTGAGTAGAACAGTCGGGGTCATTTACTCATGACAGGAAGGGGGTTCATCATCGCCGATGGGGGGGAACCAAGTTACCCACTCTTAAAGATTTTATCTGCTTTACTCGCTTTGCTATGTAAGTATACCTATGACTTTAATATTAATGCTTCTTTTTTCCCATTCTTTCCCTTCTCTCTTTTGTCTGAAACCATACCATTTCCCCTCTCCTTCACAACCATCCACGTGGCATGAATTTGCATGACCGTATCATCAAACTGCTACTGCCTTATCTCATCAATCCCTAACTCATGGGCGCCCTGCGTTGACCTCACATGCTTTATCTCCCTTGGCTTATCTCTTCTCACTGGAAAAACTCTTTCCCTCCCTCTCTCTTTCTCTCAATCCGACACGCAATATGCTCAACCCCTACCGATCATTATTTTTTTCCTATGCTTTCCAAACCTTACTCTCCATCTTTCCCTCCTTTATCTTTCTCTCTGGTTGGCGCGGGGCAGCTTTGAAGGCTGTACCCTTCACGGCTCGGTCTGGCAAGCGCTCGTCTCGTCTGCTCTGCGACTCCGGCTACGGCGATGAGAGTCCATCGTAGCCGCGGCTCTCTCGCTCTCTCTTTCCCTCTGTAGGTATCTCAGCAGGTGGGAGGGGACTTGAAACTAACACTTGGGGAAGGGGGTGTGATAGGAGGGAACACTAGGGTAGAACTGGGCTATGATTGGGCAAGGGAGGGGAGAGGGACAGGTGGTAAATGGTCTGGGGAAGAGTACAAAGAGTAGATGGGTTGGTTCATTTGGGAAGAATGAGTTAAGGTGTTACTCACTTGCATCTGTGACATTATCGATTATACCTTTCCACTGTTTCTCTGTCCCAAGCATGGTGGGACACATATACGTTTCCCATGACTGCTGGTAGTGAGTCTGTCTGTCTTCCCTTGCCAGACCTGAGGAACCAGCCATACAGACGGACAGACGGGGCCCGGCTAAGTAGCAAAAAGAAACCGGGACAGCAGCTCCAGGTGTCTTCTGACATCTCTCTGTGACGCGCTACAGCACACCTGTAGCACACCATGTGACACACACATGCAAACACTCACTCACACATGAATGCACGTGCACCAGGAAAGCCAAACAAAAGCAAAGTGGCCCTCTCCCCCTAGACAGTGTGTGTACTGTAGGTGTCTCTGACTCAACGCTACATGGCTGCAGGCCAGCTCTCAGAGCTGATTCAGCTTTGCTTGTTGTTTCACAGCTCAGTGCCAGCAGCTGCAGACAAAACCCACTGTGTCTTTGCCTTTGCCTTTGAAAGCTGTGCTGATGCTTTATAACATCCTGAATAAAGCTGTCACATCCTTCCCAGTGTAAACCAATACCTGTGCTAGGGTACTGGCTGTCAGAGAAGGCTCTTTTCGCGGCAGTGGAGATCTTATAAGGCTGTGTAACCTGTAAGAACTTCATCGAATTCCATTTTTGTAGTTCTTAGCTTGTTTGTTTAAATCGGAAATGTTTTTTAATAGAACGATAAGACTGGATCTGACCAAAGATGAATAGCATACAGCAGTGGTTCTCAACCTCGGTCCTGGGGGCCCATTGTGTATGCTGTTTTTCGTTCCAACCACAATTGCAATCTCGGAGTTGTAACAAGCTGTTATTTTTCCTTAATTAGGTGCTTCTCATGACAGAGGGATTATTTGCCTGCTTAAGCCACCTTGTGTCAGAAATAGCTACGCATGCCATAAAGAATAAAAGTCCCATATTCACATTGTGCTATATTGTAGACGATTAGGTAAAAAGGTTAAAGAAAACTTTTTAACTAATCAAAATAAAGACTGAGGCAAATCAACAGGTTCCTAATTGGGGAAAGTGTGGACACCTGGCCACTAAATCTAATCATTTGATAGATAACGAAGAATTCAAAAACAAAGAAAATTATAACGAGTCAAACCTGTATTGTGCTAAATAGTTTAAGGGAAATATTATGCACTTAAAGCACTTAAACACATGTGTTCAGCAACCTAATTAGGAGCCTATTAATTCCCCTCGTTAATTTGATCTGTTAAAAATGTTACCTCTTTTTAAGTGATTGTTTGCAATCACTTAAAAAGCAACACAATAACACAATGGGATTTTATTCTTCATGCCATGCATAGCAATTTCTGACATTATGTGGATTAAGAGGGTAAATAATTCCTCTTAATTAAGAAAAATGAACAGCTTGTTAAAATTCTGAGATCGCAATTGTGGTTGGAACGAAAACCAGCATATACAGTGGGCCCCCAGGACTGAGGTTGAGTACCACTGGCATACAGGAATGCAATGACTCTCCGTTCTTATCTCCCTGCCTCTATTGGTCAGTGAGGGAATTACCTGAATGTCCAGAGAGAAACTGAGTATTTAATATACATGTAATATTTATTACAAGATTATGTGACCTCTTGGCAATAGAAAGAGGCACTATCGAGTCCCGGTAACTCCCTATGAACATCTAACTCATTCACTAAATCATTGGCTAATGTATATATGACCTGAAAAACTGCTTAACCTACATGTACATGTCCGTGCAGCACAGCCTGTATGTATGTGTAGTGAAAAAAACTAACAAATACCTTGGGACTGCTAAAAACCCATTTTTTATCAGCCTGGGCCTGTTCAGTAAATGGCATGCAGTCGTCTGTGACCTGACCTTCGAAGCAAATTGCAATAGACTGTAATTTAGCAATACACTGTAGTCGCTAGGCTTATATACTATAATACAGATTACCTTTGCTCAGGTGCAAGCCTAGAAGACAGTTTGTATGTATTATATTGAAAAAGATTTTTTTTTAATGAATGTGTAACAATTACTCAACCTTTTTAAGGCCTTCATTTGGATGTTTTTGTTACTTTTGTTTTGAACTAATAAAGATTTTTATATTGTGGTAGATGTCTGTCGATATATGATTTAATGAAATCTAGAATAAGTTAAAGCTTTTCTATTAAAGGAGTACCATGGTGATTTTCACACTTTCTCGGTTTTATGTGCTATTTGCACAAGAGGGATTGAAGAAACACAATGAGCAAAGTATTAAATATGTCCGTTCTGTATTTTTGGAGAAATATGCGTTTTAAATTCATCGTCCTATTTTCAACCGGTTGAGAAAGTTGTCGTTTTTCTACGTCACGAATACAGTAACCACTCCTATTTCCACACCCCGTAAAGAAATCTGACAGGACACACCTTCCTGCTGTTCAGACAATGAAAATATTTGACTAATGTTAGGTTCACTTAAATTAGAGTGCCTTTAGATTATTTCTGGTTATATTCATTTAGCTAGCTAGCTAACGTTAGCTAGCTAGGAGGTTTGCTTTCATAAGGCAATGTTATCGATAACGTTAGCTTGCTAGTTTGCTTTTATGAGGACGTTATAGTTGTGCTTTTATCTTAATTTGTCTAGCTAGATAGCAAAAATTATAACTGGATATAAATCAACTTCCTTACCTTAGCTATCTATCGATACTTGATATACTACTAAGCTAGCTAGCTTGTGAAAATTCAGTCTCCCAAAGAGAGCGCGTATCATGGGGGTAGCTATGGTAACGGGGCACGGTCTGTCAATCATAGCTAACTGACAGTTCTCATTACCACGCCCAGACGGTTCGGGTGAATTTTTATAGTGGGAAATTTAGGCTTAGAAAAATACGTTTTAAAGTACATTGAAATGACTTAAGAATAAAACAATTATGCACATTTGTTTTGTTGTTGCCTGAAGACAACTGGGAAGTGTCACGTTCAACCACCATGGTACTCCTTTAAGGCTCTTATTCTATATAAATTGTTCAGATTAAACCCATCTACAGTGCTGTGCCATTGCTTAGGCGTCTCACCTTATAGTAAATCGCATGATCAATTCCTACTGACAGAATACACCTTCTGGGTTATTAAGTGTTGCCAAGGTTTAAACAAAACCTAATTTTAGCATGTCTGTGGAAGATGTGTTCACCACTGAGAAAATAAAAATCTTTGCCCA
The DNA here is from genome assembly GCF_018555375.3 of Anguilla rostrata. Lineage (NCBI taxonomy): Eukaryota > Metazoa > Chordata > Actinopteri > Anguilliformes > Anguillidae > Anguilla > Anguilla rostrata. The sequence continues at coordinate 31,904,459 of NC_057934.1, forward strand.
GTTGAGGCAGCAGACAGATATTTGGTAATAGGGATGGTACTACAGCAGGTAGAATGGAACTGGAATGCTGGGACTGTCCATTTAACAATCTTAATTGGGACACTATTACTATTTGAACATTAAAATATGTGGTCATAGCCTTACAACTTTCATTTCAAGACCAGTGCAAAGTGACTACTGGGTGTCAGTAAGAGGTCCAAACCAAGCTTTGGTTGTTGATTGCCATTTGGTCACGTTGCAACTACACCCTGACATTTAGAGAACAGTGATATGAGAAAATTTGATTGCAGAAAAAGTTCCTACATTTGAATCCAGATGTTGCTTAAATATGATTAAAATGAGTAATTAGTAAATGATCATTGCTACATTAGACTTCTTGTTTAAGGCTACATTAAAAAAGGCCCAGTTACTTTGTGGTAGCACATAAGCTGGAATGCAGTTCTGCAGAACAGTCTTTCTAACTAATGGGGCCAAATAAAATAACCTGGAACATTAAATAGGACAGTAAGCATGCATTAGTTATGTCATGTTCTTATCAACATAACATTTTATGGCCATATATATGTTCAAAAGCAAACTCGTTTAAAAAAAAACAAAAAAAACAGCTCTTTAATGAGCTGAAATCGAGCCTGTTGCCTAACCATATTTCTGTCTCTGCTATTATAAGTTAACCCACATAAGATAATGCTAAAATCCATGTAAAAACTTAAACTTTCCAAGTAATGGGATATGTCTACTACTGTAATATTTTTTCATTTTCCCATTTTAAGCCTATTCAGTGCCTGATGATAGCTGCTACGCATTATTGGGCCTGTTTTCTTAATTCTTACCTTAGCATGGAAGTGGTCACTGGAAACAGAACTGAACACCAAGCAGGTGTGTGGGCCATTTAATGCAGGCTGCACTTCGCCAAGCTGGGTCAGTGGATTTAGTGTTGTAGCTGCAAAGACACACTCACACAACCACTCCCCCGCCCACTCCCCGCCCACTCCCCTCCCCACCCCACCCCACACATACGGGACACTTCCTTGCATTTAAAAAATATTTCCAAGTCACACAAAAACGGACACCGCTGTTTACAGATATATTTTTATTAAGGTCTTTACAGTCATCTTTGAAGTGAAAATGGCTAAATGGGAAATTGTTAGTTTCCCTTACGATTTCTGGATGAATGGTTTCAGCAACATGGTGCTGATATGGAATGTACCAAGATACATCACTGTGATTGGACGAGCCGTGCATCTGTCTGCACAGCAGTGAAATGGACAAATGGACACTGTGCTTGTTCACAATTAAGAACCCATGACTTGACTGTACAAGAGAGCCGCAATTAGTCACACAAACACAGCAATTATGTACAAAAGACACAGTCTCTGTCTTCAGTTTTCTCACAAAAGAAGCACATTTCTCACAGAATATCATGGCATCCACACTGATTAGTTAGTTAGTTTTCATAGTTTTATTTTTGTATTTTTTGTTGTTCATAAAATCACTAGTCTACAAATGGAAGCATCACTCAGAAAAACACAGTCGGTTGGTTGATGGTAAAGGTCTCAAACCTTCTTGGTCTCATCTTTATTGAATCCACCACTCTTTTTCTTAATATTACAGACCACAATAAAACTCATCATGCCTGATCCACAAACACATGGTATAATTAAAAAAGATTATTTCTCTCTACAGTATTTGATCTTTTTGAACTTACATTTATTTAAAAAAACATACTGTAGACTTTTTTTTTGACTGCACCGTGCAATTGCTTGGAATATACATGCATTATTTGAGACTTTTTTTCCTTTCGGTTTGTTTAAAAAAAAATCTGGACATCAAACTGTAGATTCCCTCTCTAGGACGATTCAGTCTATATACAAATTTATTTCTCTTTTGATGCCATGAGCTTGAACACCCACACATTCATGTAGAAACCTTCAAATTAACCATAGACGTCATGAAAAATATGTGTATACATATATAGATATAATATATATATATATATTTCTTGTTTCATTTTAAAAATAAAAATTTGAAATAATAACTCTGCCAAAGACAGCTTATTCCATCAGTTGCCCTTGGACAGGGAGTGATTGGGAGAGGGGTGTAAAATGTGCTCTCAGTTGTGCCCCCCGTGTGCTCAGGGTCATTCGGGGTGAACTCATCGGTAAAGGGGAACACCCCTCCTCCAATGGCCCACGCTGCCCATCAGTATAAAGCGCATCAGTTTTTGTAGAGCTGAAAACAATACCTCTGTTATTGTTTGGCCAGAGGAATGGTTTGCTGTGGCTGTGTCCCCTAGAGGAGCTCCTGGTCTGCGAACTGGACTTCTGACCAGTGCGTGGAACAGTGTCAAAAAGCTGATGGCCAGAATCTGGGGGACCCAAACTACACCCGGTTCACAACAATCGGTGCAGAAAACAGCCTCGGCCAAAGTGCTCAAGTTTCACATGTTGTACTCTCACTCAAGAATAACAATGAGACATCTGCCTATATCTCACACAAACAGCTTATGAAGGAATTTTAGAGGCTATATTGTTGTGTCCTGTTGTAATGGACAAGAACTATAAAAGCAGAGTCCATTTTGTGCGAAAGCAGTGGGAGAGATAAAAGTGGGGCATGGGAAAAGGAACAAAAGCCGATGGAGAAAAATTATTAGAAGCTTGAAGAGGCCAATTATTATTTTTTTTTACAATTATCCAGTACTTACAGCAGAGAAAAGGTCTTGAAATCAAAATTTAAATCTAAGGTTGTTTGCTGGAAGCAGCAGGGGCCTCTGTGCTAAGTGTACATTGTGCAGGTTGGGAATGGCAGTGCAGAAAAAGGAGAGAGACAGACACACAGAACAGTGATGTGGGCCTCCGTGCATCTGACGCTCCAGGTCTCATAAGACGCTTGTTCGCATGACATCACTGCGATGTCATCAGGTTGAAAGAACATCGCAGGAAGGTCATGAGAATACACTGGGGAGTATTTTTTTTGGGGTTCACCGGTCAGCTTCCTCATTCAGTGTTCAGGGACCATTATTTCCCTGATACCCGCGCCTCAGAAACACTCATTAACTGTTCGCTGCCCTCTGTTACACTGTTCCTCACAGCCATTATTACATGTGTTGCTTCAGTTTTTGCTTGTTATTGCAGTTGGCCTTGCCTCTCTCATAAAGCATAGGCAGGCTGGGTAAAGACACAGGGACTCTGAGCCCCGTGCTTTTAAAACCCCTTTTCCGAAACCACACCGCCATATCCTCGCCTCTTGTTTTAAAATGAAAGACAACACTGGCACAACAAAAGCAGAAGACACAAAGTAGCACTTTCGGAGACTTCTGTGAAATCACATTGCTCGATGACAATGAGTCCACAGAAATTCTAGAACAAACCAACTGAAACAAACAAAGCACTTCAAATCAACCCATACTTCGAAAAAAAAAAAAAATATACTATAGACACAACTGTTTATATATTACATATGCACTTATTATATATTTCCAACTAAATATAAAAATGTTAGCTGATTCAATAAAAATGTCTCATTTGCGAGTAAAATTATTTGCTAAAATGGTGTACCTTTTCAAGAATAAAAAAACTGTACAAAAAAGCATACGTATTGTGTATAAAAAAACAAACAGATGAGGATCTCATTTGACATTGTATAATATTTAACCTATATAGCACACATTTCTTCACACTATATATTAATTTCATACACAAACATCTCACTAAAGATATATTTATAATTCTATATACTTCTTTTAGTTGTTTTTTTTTTGTATCAACTCTTTGTATTAAATTATCTATATGTGCTTGATTGGAGAGGGAACACACAGGCCAAACTGAAGGCTTGGTTCCGGTTCTTTTGCTCCCCCTCTAGTTTTCTATGTCTACAGTATTGAAAACTTCTCCCTCCATTAATGCAAGAAAAGTCTAAGGTATCTGTGGACTTGTAGCTGCTCCCAGATGGCTGCAGAGCTGAATTAGTCTTTCTCGCAGGGTGTTGAATTGAGCGGTTCGCGTTATGCGTGTGTGTGTGCGGTGCTGCATAAATCAGTGGATCTCTTTCGTGTCATTACACTAAGAGAACCCTAGGTGGAGCTCTACCAGCTTCAGCCAGCGTCCGGCATCGGCATTAGCTGAGCATTCTGTGAAGCGAGCCCTGAACTTGCATAAAAGAGGGGACAGGACAGGAAGAGTGGCGAGCGTGCGCTCACTGTATTGGGTCCACAGGAGCCACGACGGGATTCAGGCTGTGAAACAGTGAGATCTCCAGCGCAGTTTTGTTTCTTCCGCGGAACGACTCGGTCGTCCACCCGTTCTTTTTGATCCCTGAAAGCTGAGAGTTGCAGCGCTCTAGACTTTCCCATCCTTTGTGCGACTGTCAGTCAAAACAAATGCACCCCCCCCCCCCCCCCCAACACCATAGACCTACCCCCTGTTGGGGCAGTTCACACAAGCCAGCTTCAAGCCATTTACAGCGGGTGGGGCGGTGGGGGGGGCGGGGCAGGGGCAACCGCTGATATTTCACCATGACATTCTAACAGGGCTCAGCCGGTCCGAGACAGACGGACACAGAGGGCGGGCCGATGCTACTCCCTTCTCTGGGGAGCCACGTCCGTACAGCTTATCACGCAGACGCACGCCAAAGCCACTCCATCTTCCCACATCAATACAGGCCCCCGCTGACACCTATCACTGTGACACATTCACGCGTCGCCGTTTCGGAACGAAGCTGCGGGTCGGAGCAACGGGGAGACGGACAGTCGCCCGGCGGCAGCTGCGGTGAGATCTCCGAAAAGCGTGAGAGACAGGCACCGTCGCACGCCCTCCGAGCGAGTCGCGGACGTGCGGTCGAAGTCAGGGCCAATCACCGAACTGGAGAAGCACGAGCGGCCATTACTCAGACGACGCTCCACCTACAGCAGCCGCATGCATATTTAAATCATAATAGGAAAGAGGCAAGAGAAGTTCTGTATGTGTCGCTCGTTCTCGTTATTAATGGTAGGTATTTGCTATTGAAAGAAATGAGCCATCCCTGTTACAATAGCTTTCTCACAAAAAAAAAACCCCCGCCTTTCTTCCCGATTGTTCGGACGACACACTGTACCTAATAGCCTCGTACAGCGAAAAAAAAAATTGCTCTTAACAGCACCAGTGTTGCCGTGTAAATTGTTTTGAAATGCTTCGCACGGCATGCCAAATCATTTCCAGGACATCTCGGGCGATACTGCCCCTCCTATCAGCTTTCGTGTTTCGTTTCGCGCCACAGTTAATCAATTCTGCAAACACACAACAGAGAATGAACAACCCAGTCAAACATGAAGGCGAAAATTAGTAACGACGTGTTGCTTGTGCCTTGACACAACAGGAGCAATATTTTTTCCATTGTGGTCACAAACTTCCATTTCCCACAGTAAACACCGACCTAGCTCGTCAAGAAAAAGCATCCACTTTAAAACCAGAGGTCCAGTTTTCTTGTCTGCAGTGAAAATTGTCTACAGTGTCAAGGAAGGACTGGTCTCGTGGTGAGAAGAGTTTGAGAAACATCGATAGTCGCAGAGATCCTCCTTTCACTGCATTACACTGGCAGAACCACAAAATAATGCACCTACCAGCAACACACCAGCCAAGGCTGCAGTTTCAGCCCTATTTACTCTAGTCATGTCCCCCTCCCTCTCCCTCTCTCTCTCTAATCTCCTATGACCTCCTACCTTTGAAAAAGTAAGGGAAAGCAACTGTGAGTTCATGTTTACAGAGGCAGATTGCAGCAAACAAGAAAGCATCACATTTATGTCTTCTCTGAAATATGATTCTGCATACTGCGGATGCACCAAGAACCTGCATTTTCCAGTTTCTCACATAATAAAATCGGTATCATAGACTGTCAATGACCTGGTGGTAGGGGGATAAAATTATGGGCTTGGGTGTGACTGCGTGTGTACCATGGACAGATATCACTACCTGCCAGACGGTCCAAATGCCACTCCTGCCCCACTGGTCCCAAAAACACTGATTGTCTAATAGTTTCACTCTACACTCTATAGTTTTACTGTCTTATATCCACATCATAATCAATCTTTTATCCACATCATAATTAAACAACAGCAAGCTTATTTACCTAGTATTTGTATATCCATTTACCTTTAAACGTATGCATTGGTTATTTTCTGTAACATTCTCAAACATCTCAAAAAAGCAACAGAATAGGACTACTGTCCCTTTAAGTCCTCATTCCATTGTCCTAACTCCTACTCGTTCTTCATTATTTGCATACCTTTCGTTCATCTGGACGGTAATTGAGTTACCCAGACCATTACCACTTTTGCTGAGCAGCACAGTTCTGAGAGAAATGTTGACTAGCACCAGTTTTTCAACAGACCATGAAGAATTGATTAATGTTGAAAAAAATGTAAAACTGTCCTCTCTTGTTGGTTCACGTTTTTGCAGTAGAAAAAATGATATGAATCTCATAGCACAATCACTGAATCTGATTATTGCAACTATTTTTTTAAAATATTCCTCGCAAGTAGAAAATAGTATCTTGAAGAGATAGAAGCTAGATTGCATTGTACTGTATGAAATTTGGCTAAGGTGAATGGGCTGGGTATTTTCCACAAAGGATTTTATGTCGGATTTATTCTGCATATCCATACCTCTAAGGGCAGCTGGCAGTGACATTCCGAACCTACAGTTGCCATGGTGAGGAACCAGCGGTACGGCTAAAGGAGGGAACGGCCGACCGGCTTATAGCACGCGGTTCAACCGACTGGACCGCGCACAGAACCGAAATACAGAAGCGGCAGGCCTGAGGATTTGTGAGCAGTTGGCAGTGGAGAGGGCACACGCCTGCAGGTTAGCTTATGACTGTTGTGAGTAACTCTCACAGGGGACCAGACTGAGGGGGACTGTCCTGGGAATGTGACTCTTCCAGCAGGCTCGCGGAGTTCAGCGGTTAAATTGCCCCTTCACTGGAAAGTCTGAATCATAAAGAGAGTGAAACCAAGAAAAACAGCACCCAAAAAGACAAAAATACACAAGAGGGAAAAGATCTGGAGGGATCGTCCAATGCTTTGCCGATGGTCCCTTCTGTGTTGGACTGGGCAGGGCTGTCACATGTCCTGTGTTTTTTCATGTATATTTTTTGGGCTTCATTCTGAAGTTTTGATGTCCCATGATCCTCTCTGCTCACTGGGAGCCGGGTTTGGGCAGCTCTTGCCGCCGTGCTCCTTGAAGCTGTTGAGGCTGCAGTATTGGAGGCCGCGGCCGGAGGGCTTGAGGCCCAGCGAGGACAGGGTTAGCGGGGTCAGCTGCGTGGGCGAGGACGGCGAAGAGGAGGAGGAGGGGCTGGTGGAGGTGGGCGAGGAGGCGGTCGCGGCGGCGTTTGTCGCGCGCCCGCCGGGCGGCGGGGCCGGGGAGGGGCGCGTCTCTCTGAGCAGCCGCTGGCGGAAGGCGGGGGAGAGCAGGGCCTCCGCGCTCAGGCCCGATGCCGACAGGCTGGACAGCAGAGCCTCAGCTGAGCCGGAGGAGGCCGGCAGGGACGAGGAGAGCGCCCCCTCCTGGGGGTACCTCTTCAGGCCCGGGGCGATGACGGCGGTGGACGGGGGCAGGGCCGAGAGCGAGCGGCTCGAGAAGGCGACGTTCCGCAGCTCTGATAGGCTACTGCTGCTGCCGCTCAGAGCCTATAGGCACAGTCCCCAGGGCAGAAGAGGGAAGGGTGGAGAAAGGAGGAGAAGAATAAGAAGAAGAAGAAGAAGAAGAAGAAGATGAAGAATAAAAAGAAGAAGAAGGAGGAGGAATTTGGGAGGGTTTCAGAGAAGAGAAACAGAAAAGAAAGCACAGTCTTATAGTCGGGGAGGCCGATTAGGCCTGCTGGGGCCTCGTTGTCCTCCCATCCCGCAAACAGAGACAGGGTGGCAGGAGTTTTAAAGGGAGCACTGGGCCAGGTGGACTTCTGGGGCAGGGGCTTGCTGGACAGGTGGGCGAAGTTCCGGGGGCCAGCGGGGTGGGGAGGAGGGGGGGGGGGGGTAGAAGTTTTGAAGTTGAGGTGAACCAGGAGGAAGTGAAGGAGGAGAAAGGGCAGTTGAACAGGGCGCTTACTGCTGACCCTGTGTACGACGCGGGGTGCAAGCATTGGGGTGTCGCCGGGCGGGCGGGACACACGGACAGACAGGTTGTGGAGAAACGGGCAGGCAGGTGAAGCGGGTGAAGGGTGAGGGGGTGAGGGGGTGGGGGGGTGGAGTGGGTGAAGACAAGAGAAAACAAAAACAGAACAAACACAGGAATTAATTATTCAGGTTACAATTCACATGCATGGTGCCAGCCATGTGTACCTTATACTTTATGGTGGTCAAAAAACATCTTTCAACATAAATTTCATAACACTTATGACTTTACATGCAACAATACTGTGTGGAAAAGCAGTACTGTTACCGATCACCTTGGCATTGTCACAGAAGTTCAGGTGGTTCAGGGGCCTCATTTGTAAAAGTTGGTACGTGCAGATTTCATCCTAAATTCAACAGATTTGATCGTATGTGAAAACTGCTGAGTCAAGCCTTTTTTTCAGACAAAATAATATTTTGCCAATCCCCTCACATATAGAGATGTAAAGGCTATAATAAATGCAGATATTAAATTTATGTTTTCAACTTACATTACAGGCATTTAGCAGACGCTCTTATCCAGAGCGACTTACACAACCTTTACATAGCATTTTAACATTGTATCCATTTATACAGCCGGATATATACTGAAGTAATGCAGATTAAGTACCTTGCTCAAGGGTACAACGGGAGTGTCCTACCCAGGAATCGAACCTATGATCTTTTGGTTACAAGCCCAGTTCCTTACCCACTGTGCTATACTGCCACTACTTTATTATTTTATTTAAATAATGTGTTTTTTTAATACTATGAGGAACAATGTTGTGGGAGGAGCATTAACATTATCAAGTGTGCAAACCTTAAACAGAACAGCCCAATATAATAATGATAATGATAATTTTATAAATCATTCATGGGAAAATTTTAGGAAATGATCATATGCTCACATTTAGGATGCATTCAAAGATGATTTTATAAATGAGGCCCCAGATGCATATGTGGAAATGGACATTACAATTGTAATGCTGCGGTGGGCCCACAGAGGGCGCTGTGCTGTCAGATCACTCCCGTCACCGCGACCCTCTCGTTGGGCTCAAAGCTCTGCTGCGGCTGACACTTAGCAGGCAGTCGGCAGAGAATGAGAAGAGCAGACACAAGTAAACTGCTCCTGAGATGCACTAACTCAGGAGTGAGAGAGAGAAGTGTGGCATCAGGGTCAATGCTTCATGACACCAGCTTGCATCGATGCCGATGATCACATTCTAGCTATGCAAAAGAAAGCGGAAAGCTACCGCTAACCTCACTGTACCAATGAAGAAGACAGCACAGCCCTGATTAGAGAGAGGGAGAAATTTCCCTGACAAAAATCTTTAGGATAAACTTTCACATATCTGAAAAGAAGTTTGTGATAAATTCAAAATAAATCCCATGTCTGGATGAATGCTGAAAATGATTTCTAAACCTTACAAACAGACCAGCTGTCATTGCCATTGGTATTTCATGTCTTGGGGCCTACATGGTTTTATACATTCTCAGATATGGGGGACATAAACAGAACAGGCATACAGTACCAATAATCTGAACTGCGATATGCACGCACATCCATGAAATGAGCCATCCATGTAATAGGAATTTGTATGTTAATGGGGAAATTATTAAAGTGAAATGAAAACTGCATGCATCTTGTTGGTAGGAGCAGTCCAATGTCCACTCTGGGTGATTCGTCTGGAATTGCACTGAATATACAGTACTTAAATTAGCCCATGCCAGGTACACCACCCACATATCCTCCTCAAACCCAGCAGGAAAAAAAAGTTTAAGTATTTACATTTTTTGGCATAAGTGTCTTGGATGACAGGAACATGTTTCCGAGACAATATTTTCAAAGATATTATATTATTTTTATTGAATTTTATTGTAAGTTTCAGCATAGCCAAATATATGGTTCTTCGGATTAAAACCAGACACTCGTGTCCCTCACAGAGGACAAAAATGAATTGCCGGGTCTTAGGAGGGTATGGAAAATGTGAATTTGCCCAAGGTTCTTTTTCAAATGCAGTTTTCTATTATAAGCCTTATTATTCAGTGCTAAAAAGGTACAGACGCCTTTACTTACAAAATGATCAGCACATTCAAATTTAAAGTGGAAATGTTGCTATATGTAAATCGCTGTAATTGTCATTCTCTCTGGATAAGAGGGTCAAGCCAAATGCCTTACTGTAAACGTAAATGTAAAAAAAGTCTTTGTCTTTGTAATGATTAAATTAATTTCACTAGGTTCAGCTGAAATTGGTTTATATGACTGGAATTTTTAAAAATGGCGCTGCGTGAGACAAGATGAATTACCTGCTAGTGGTTACTGATAAGAGGGAGGACTGTTGCAAAAGCCACAGAGGAGCTGGAAGTGTTGGTGCTAAACGGAATGAGAAATGAAACCGCGCGGAGCTCGCCTAAGGAAACGTGGCCTTCCCCGCGAAACAATCAACCCTGAGCCAGGAGTATAAACGCGCTGGGACCCGGGGGCCAGTGCAAGTGAAAACCAAGTGACTTGAGACAAATATAGAGACCTAAGGACCGTCGTGCCATATGGGCAAAAAATAAATGAATAAATAAAAAACCGGGTACAAAAACTGGTGGCTGATCTTCCATCAGTGTGCAAGGGTAATAGCAAAGGATGTACATAGGCCTTCAATTTGCTCTATCCAAGAAATGTTCAATTAGAATATGGAATGTTCAATAATATTTTACACAATTAATTGGCCTAACAACAACAGTAATAATAATAATAATAATAATAATAATAATACATTTGCATTTGTCAAAATTAATTTAAAAGATCCAACATCAATATGAAGAAAGGTATTTAACACACAGATCAGACACATAAATACATACATGATCAAACACGCAAAAACACACGCATACACACACACACATACAAACACACTCAGGGGAGAATCCACAAAAGGACTGTGATGCACTTGTGATGTAAGTGCTTGTGACAGATTCACAAATTTGTAACTGAACTACCAGGGAAATAGCAACATAGTGCACCATCTGGGTCATGGATAATTAAATTGCATTAGACCTTTCCATTTCTGCCAAATGTCTGGAATTTAGTCTCAGAAAGTTAGCTTTGACCCATGTCCCCAAGATCCCCAGTAGCTGCCCCTGTTCAGAAACTTTCTTTTTCTCACTGATATTGTGGTTACCTGTTTTCAAGCGTGTTGTGCTTTTGTACCATGTATGATTCTGCTCTCCAGGTATTTGGGCATGCCTATGAGGTCACTTGATTTGTATCAAGCTGTCATTAATTTGGTGTAGTTAGCATTTGCAGCTGTTTGTACAATACTTAGCATAAGCCATATTCTGTCATGCTCCTTAGTGAAGTATTCAGTATAAGTTTCCGATGCAGGCTTTAAATTCACTCAAATGGATTACGTCAGCAGGCTAGACTCATGGGCTCCCCTTCTGGACACAGTTTGCAAGTGTCCACTGTTCTGCTTTTTAACACTGGCGGCACAGGAGCTCCGTAATGACACCAGGCACCACAGAGAAATGGGCAGTGTCATCACTTCCACACAGTATACGTAAATGCACACTATGGACACACTAGACCCACATGTGAAATCAGCCCTTGTAAATATAACACCCCTTAAAATACATACAGATGAAAAGAGACAAAAAGAAAAAGGGTAATGCTCAACTCAAATTTAGATTAGTTCTGCACTTTATACATGACAGCTGTATATGGAGCACTCAGGTATTTCTACAATACCAAACAATGGTGTGGGCAACCTTACTGCCACAGGACGAAAATGTTCCCCTACGTTAGCAGACCTCAGGAAAAAACAGAGACCTCCGTCACTCTGTCGCCGCAACAGGCCTCGTCCTCAGGGCTCCAATTCCACTTCGCCGCACTAAAGTCCTTCCCATCAGCCAGTGCTCCCCGACTCCCTCCTCTCTGATACCGATCGGATCGTGTGACAGAGGCGTAGCACGGAGCGCTTCCCTGCTCTCGGGCAACGCTTCTCTTATCAGCGCGAGAGTCGCAAACGGGTCCCGATGACCCTACCTGACATCAATCTGCGGCGATACCATCGCTGCGTCGCCCCTAAGAGCAGTTACACGCCTCGGGGATCAGCGAGGGGCGTGTTATCTGCCTCCGCGTGGATCCGTCAGGACCCCCCCACCCTGCCCCCCCACCGTGCTCATATTCAGTCTGCTCCGTGTTACATCACTAGCTGGATGTTGCGCGGTTCTGTCTGTCGGGGCAGAGGCGGGGGGGGGGGGGGAGGATCATGGTATTCGGCAGCCATCTTTGAATAATGGCTTCCACTCAACCGTCATCTGATGATAATTAAGAATAAATGACTGAAATCAAAGGCAAATGCATGAATGGATCTAAATTGAAATAGATAATTGCTGCATCTGTGTCACTACTAAGCTGGTGAAAGAGAAGGGAATAATAAATAAAGAGTGGTATTGATTTAAAATCACCACCTCTCCCCTCAGTGAACCCTCCCCCCCCTCCCCACACAAACACACACACGCACACCCACATACGAACGCACACACACACACACACACACACACACATGCACACACTCACATATAAACACACACACACACACACACACCCTTCTTTTTAAATGATTCTTTGAGGAAGGTTTCCACCAGAGAAGGAAATGAAGTGGTAATCGGGGCATGATTGATGCCTCTCTGGTCCAAAAATCGATTTCTGTTTGAACTCTGCTTTGCCGTGATTGGCGGGGGGGGCGGGTGCTCTCTCTCTCTGCTCGCTGCACTCGATTGCTAACCTTCAGCTTCCCCGTTTCGGCTTGGCGGCGTTTCCTCTTCTCTACCCCCGTGAACTGTGTTCAGTCAGAGGCAGTGACGCATGGTCGCCTATGCTATTCTGAGTGTGTGACTCTGCCCTCACACTGGCACTGAACCTAACTCATTATAAATGTAATGGGGCAGTGAGAGTATTCTACACCACGGTCACTGACAGAAGTGTATGAATTCTCTCTTATCATTCCATATAACAAGACACTAGACCAGATCATGTACAGTAAGTAGCATACTGCACGCATTGTGTATCCACATTATGGGCTGAATTGTACATATACCATTTTTATATTTGAGGAACATGTATTCATGAGCTGAATGGGACCTCAGCAAAGAGTTCTGTATTGTCCAATGACCTTCAATCCCGTGTCTGAATCTGTGTATGGGAACGTCTCCACTGACCTCCAATCAGGAGGTGCGTGTGTTCTTGTGGAACCGGTGGAAAGCTACTGATCTCTTCCTTCTTCCTACTCCCTCTGCATAAAGAGGCACTCCCTAGTCTGCCATGACTATTTATCCCAAACTATTAATCCAGTAATCCTACTTCCTCTCGAGGGGGAAGAACGCACTCCCATAAACTCAACCAGCTAAACGCAAACAGCTCTTAACCTGCCTCTGAGGATAGCTTAAAAATTGACTTCTCGCATGGATTTATTCCAACAGGATTCAAGGTTCCGGACCAAAAAAAAACCTGAAGAAATGGAGGAACGGAACATTGTGGCAGGAAAGATTCTGGCTATCAGGTTCTCTGATCTCCACGACAACGATGCTATTGTTGAGAAGGCTGTTCCCGAAGACTGAAACTAAAAGTTTAATTTCGACTCCCCAGATATAGATATTCAAATCCTCGCGCTCTCCCTCGCAGTTTAATAGAACAACAGAATAAAAAATGAAGGTCGTTCTGCTTTTTATCTGGTGACAGCTACTGGTAAAGCTCAGGTAAGAAAAAGGTAAGAATATCTACTACAGAGGGCAGAAAGACATATTAATATTAATCATCTCTTTACCTTGATCTGTGGTCCCAGCAGTGCGGGTAAGTCTGATTGTCATTCATAGCAATGAGACAGTTAACATGAGCTTAACTAGTCCTCCTCCTCCTATGTCAGGGGTGCCACAATACCTCCGTGTGGAAAACAAATTACTTCTCGCTGAGGCTAATTCCCAACTCAAAATGTGAATTTCCTATTTACTTATGTGAATGTGGAACACCTGAGGCTACGTTCGTGCTTCTGGTCCCCAGTTTTTCTTCTTCTTCTTACTGTCCTTCTGCCTTCTATATGTGTGGAGCTGCAGAGGGAGATTAGGGGTTTATCGAAAACACCTGGCCACCTGCAATCAAGGGGATAAAACAGCCAGTCCCCAGCTGCCTGGAATGTCTCTCTTTTTCGCTCAACTGACTTACCAGATTGCTGGCTTATCTATTTTTTATGGTGTTCGCTCCTGTTTAAGTTCTAGCCTTTGTTATTTCTTTCTTTAATCTTTTTGTGTGGGGTTGCCAAGGACAGGCACTGCTAATTTTCTCTTCTTTTCTGTGCACCTTTTTCTTTGGTTTCGGGTCAGAGCAGAAATCCAGCGGAAGACTCGCCATTTTGTTTCCTCGGGAGGAAGAATAGCTACTGGTTTAAGATCAGGGTAGCAGTCTACATTATGCCCTACTTTGGCCTGTCCTTTCGTCTTTCCCGCTTCTACTTTCAACACCAGCAATTATTCATATGCGTTCAGTGATTTTGTTTTGTAGTCTTATGTTTGTGATTGTGTAAAAAAAAAAATTAAAAATTACATTTTTAGCACCTTGTTTTTGACAAGGTGCTAAACAGTTGTCCCCCAGTTAATATAACATGGGCAGACTTCAGGACGCAATACACAATCAAAGGAAAATCGGCAGTTTTTGCTGACTCTCAGAAATATGGCTCCCTTTTTCTAGTGTCTCGCCTCCCTCTGGCTGCTTCTCACATTGCCTCTAGCATGGTCGGGATTCCATACCAGACCCGGTGTATTAGCACGACAAGCCAGATGACAAGATAGATAGATTATTCATGAAGGTCTTTGATTAAAAACAACTCTCTTTATGCAGTAGTGATTTTTCAATACCACAATGATTGTAGCTGATTTCATAGCTCTTCAAACTCAAATTTAAATTAACTTTTTAAATGGAGGCATTCTTCCACGGAGATGCGCTTAATGATCAACGTTCTGCATTTTGTATGAACATGCCAGTCTGGGCTAAACTTGTTTGTTGTAAGCTAATGCTAACCGTAGCTATGCGAGACTACACAAAAGGATGGCTTTCCATCCATGCTGGCTGTTCTGTGATTATTTTCACTGGTGTGCTGAGAAATGGTTGTTTTTTCCTCTCTCTCCTCTCAAGTTGAGAAAAAAAACGCTTGGAACAGCTTCTGGGCAAAGAGACATGGTCGTGATTGAGACCCTGATTCTACTGGTGCAGGCTTTCCAAAGAGAAATAAAAGCTATCACTAAGCTTTGATAGGAGGTCCTTCCACAAAGAAGTCAACGACTTATGTGTGTGTGTGTGTGTGTGTGTGTGGATGCGCCTGTATAGGGAGGGAGCTTAGGTTATCTGTGCTTCCACTCAAATAATCTAATATCTCTACTGTGGCTGGGCTCTGATTATACTCTTGTCAGAGTCAGAACTAATGAAACAGGTTAGCCTGTCATTGACGAATGATTCCTCTGGCATTTATACGCCTGTGCCCCCAGCCCAGTCGCCCTACCTCCCGCTCGTATGTACGTATCCACGCTGCTGTCTGCCCAGACTGCTGTTGCTAAGTTTCCAAGATTTACGGTGCGTGCCTCCTGCCAGACCACAACCCGGGACAAAGCGGCCCGGCGGAAAAGGGAAAAGAGCAGCATGCCTCGGCCGGTTGCCGTTGCAACGGGGCTTGGAGATGAGAACAAAGCCGTCCCTGTCTGCCTGCCGTTTCCCACTGACGGACTGCGGCCCGCGGGCCAGGACTCAGGGCTCGCGTAACACGCATGCATGTACGCACGCACACATGCATTCACACATGCATTCACACATCACGCGCACACACACACGCACACGCACACACGCATTCACACATCACGCGCACACACACACACACGCAGACACGCATGCACACATCACGCGTACACACACACACGCGCGCACACACGCATGCACACATCACGCGCACACACACACACGCACGACACACACGCGCACACACACGCATACACACATCGCGCGCACACACACACGCACACATGCACGCACACACACGCGCACACACACACACACGCACGCACACATACACACACACACAGAACAGAAACGACGGGAGATGGGTGCTGCTGATCACCTCACTGACACCTGCTGAGATAACTGAGGGGACCAGAAAGGAAGGGGGAGGGGGGGGGGCCTTCTGGCTGGAAACTTCACCTCCATTATACTGTACATGGAGAAAAGTTTATCTGCTACCTGGCCTTTGTGAGGCAGACATAGGCCCTTTTAAGGTAAACAATGAGCAAGTTAGATAGGAGATATATATTTAAAACAACGGCTGAAAACCCCTGAGTAACATGCAGTACTTTACAGGACATATTCAGATTCTGTTGTTTCTTTTTTTTAAGATAAAATGAGAAAGTTGAGGTCAGATCTATGGCCTGGTTTAGGTAATACACATGGGTACAGTGCGGAGATCACGTGATTGACATCAGAACAGGGAAGGTCCATTAGAAACTGGCTTATCCCTGACATGCAAATTCATCATAAATGAGCAGCTGTTATATTAAAGTGTGTCCCCCTAAGAGTGCATAAAACGTGTCACATAGTAAAACGTATTACTCGCTGTGTTGGCATGGGACTCCGTGAAGGCACTCCTCTGTGTTCAGGGCAGTGGAATAACTCACAAAGTCCTTACGAGATCCCCTCTCTCCAGACCATCATAAGCCATGCGCATTTTGTCTCGAGCACGGTCTCGTACTACGTAGTTATAGGACTCCGGAACATTACGGGCTATAGTACAGGCCAGCAGCCCGCTGGCCCGTTTTACCCACGCCTGTCCTTCCTTATGGCGCTGCCTTAACCCTGCAACTGATGGGCTGAAATGAGGTAACCCAGCGCTTTGTGACAGGGAGCAGCATCGTGCGCGGGGGCCAGCGGTGGTGAGATGACGTCGAGCTCTGAGATTCTCAAAATGGGTCCTGAGGGAGAAGCAGATGAGGATGCAGGGGAGGGGCAAGAATGGGGCTGAGGGTGGAGCGGACAGGGAGGTGGGGGGGGGGGGCAAGGGAGGGACACAGCTTAAAAGGTCAGACGCATGTCCAGGACTGGGGCTTTGGGGGTGTGGGTAGTTAGCAGAGGCCTTGACTGGTGGGGAAGGGGGGAAGGAAGGAAGAGTTAGTTTGTATAAAAGGTTTGGTGGACTGAAACAAAAAAAACTGGGAGGGAGAAAAAGTGGGAGAGATGAAGGTCCTGGTGATTTCAGACGTTCCTCCTCCTCCTCCTTCTCCTGGGAGACTCTCCGATCTTCCCATCGTGGCCGTCCCGATGTTCCCAAAATCCAGCTTGCGTGGTTTAGCGGAAGCCGCTGGAAGGTGGGCAGGTCCCTGCGACGGCCTCCCACCAGCAGCTCGGTGCATGCGACTGGTGACCTCTGTGCGACTCCCAGGGAAACAGGAAGGGAACAAACCCAGCCCTTCCTTCAGGACAAGGGGTCAAAATCTCTCCAGCTTATTTTCATGCTTCCAGTTTACAGGGGGCACGAAATTCACCCGCACAGCCTCTCTCTGCCAGCCAGCTAACGGAGAATAGAGTCGCAATGCAATTGTGAGGCACAAGAAACAAAACAAAGAGAACGACAATTCGGGTTCGTCTGCACTGAATCAACAGCGGTCTGGCGGCGGTCCTGTTGGATAAGGAACGTGCGCCGTTTCGGTCCGCTGCGATGCCATGCCGCGCCGGTCACGGCTCGCTGACCGACTCCGCCGCCGCTGCCACACCCGCCAAGCTCGCTCACTGTGCCGGAAAATTGGCAACAGGCTCTTTGATTACACAGCTCTGATCCACTCTAATTGGTCCGGTTTTGATTAACCTGCTGGCCACCTCATCAGCTTGTTTACACCATGCCCCCCCCCCCCCCACCCCACCCCACCCCACCCCAATCCCCCGCTGACACAAATAAGCAGCAAAGTTCCAAAGCAAATGACACAGTAGGTTGTAGTCTAACAGACACGCAACGGGTACTAATGCTCAGTTATGAAAAAGCAAACAAAACAGGGATTACGTGACTGTCCTGAAGCCTCACTGCGTTCTTTTTAACCTGCCGCTGACTACGCAGGTCCGGTCCAAAGCACGCACTCTCAGTTCCTGTGCCCCTCAGCTCCCAGTTTCAGTCGGTACCAAGAACAAGAAGGCATGCGTCTTCTGGTGAAAGACCCGCTGACATCTCTTCCGTTCAGTAACAGCCCTGGCACCGTGCCCCCCCCCCCCCTTGCCCCCCACCCTCCACCACCATCCCGTTCAGTGTCTCGATATGCCACATTTCCCCATTACACATCCGCCTAATTGTGCACTGCAGTGAACCACCCTCACCATAAATCTTGGAAATTGCACCGGCAGTGTTGGGTTGAAGTTTAACTGTGTATTCAAGTAACACCTTGCAGCCAGGGGGGGTGAAAAATCTCACAGAATTAAAGATCTTAAGACCCTACAGTGTTTTCAACGATGAAGAAATACACACAACCACACAGAGGGACCATGGATTTACATTTGCAGTGATTATTTACTGTATGTTCATGATCTAGCAATATCTAAATATTGCCATTCAAATGCAACCCATTCCAAATTAGGTTAATTTGCTCACATATACAACATAAATTCAACATACTTGCCTACTTTCTTTGCAGATATTTGAATTGCTCCTCCGTGTAGGTAGGTAAACTTGTCTGGCCACAGCACACCTTTCTAAAATGAACCAACTGACTAGCTTCCATCTCTGATCACCAAGACCACCGAAGGTATAACACTGATTGTTGGGAGCGTATACACTCATTCTACGCAAATAAAGCATTTAAAACATTTTTGGAACAGTCAAAGCAGAAGTACTATTCTTGAAAATAACAACTATTTAAGAGTGTGAGAGCACCACATAATAATCCTGCCGCAGTTCCAGCCAGAGGTAACACAGAGACGCTAACAATGCAAGATGGCAGTGCCAGCGCACGTAAACGGAGAAAGGTGCCTTGCCTGAGAAGATTGCCCGCACACAGGGCTTTCTGTATATTTTGGTAAAGGACAATTTAGCAGGTCCACCCTGCCACCTCATACAGCGCAAAGCACAGCACCTCTGTTTTGATGTAGGAAGACCAGGTTGGCTTGTATAGTTCGCACATCAACCACGCATTGAGGATGAAACATACTCACAAAGACACCGTCAATTTAGGGGAACAGTCAGCGTGCTCATGTTTCTATCGGCCTAAATATGCCTAGTCTCTAATGGTTGAGCCTTCTTTACTACGACTAGTTCGGGGGACGAAAAGGCCATGATTCTGCTTTTGAGCGCAGAAGAGTCCTCAAGTTTTGCGCGACGGAGGTATTTACAGTTCATGCCCTCGTGTCACCACCGTCGCCGCGGGGGGCGAGGGCATGACGACAGTCCTGGAGCGCTCACAGTATCTTGTGTATTTTGGTTGTCGGGTAATGTGCAGCAGATTGGAGTAATGAAAGAACCAGCTGGCCGAGACGCCAGCTGAGGGGAAACAGCGAGATTCAAGCTGTCCTGGCTTTGCGTTGAGTTTGAGCTGGATTGCTTAAGTGCCGCTCTGTGGCAGCCTGGAGAGGCTAATTGAGCTGATAAGTTTTTTTCACACACATCCACGCACCTGACCTCGCCAGAGCAGCTGTCAGCACCCAGCATCTCTCCAGCTCCCCTTTCTCTATTATACATTCATTTGTTTTCGATGTTTTCCTCTCCTTCCCCGCCTCCTCCTCCCCTTTTAACACCTCTGCTTTCTAATTACATAGTGTGTGCCCTTCCTGACCTCTTCCTCTCAATGAGCCCCTGTTGTTTCTCCTCTTTCCTATTCCTTCCCCTTCCCTTATCGGCGCACGGTGAGCGCTTACATACCCTCTGCCCCTCCGTATGTCTCCCTGTTCTTTGTGGAAGGGTGCTGGGGAGGTGGAGTTGGGTAGGATTATGATGTACACTGTAGCCTCTGCTTCATTGAGAGCGCTCGTGTGAACATCTCTGGCCTGTACTGGAATAAGTCCTGTAGTCCCGCAGGTGTACCTTAGCCCCAGTCAGCTCAGGACTACAGCGGTACGGTCCCGCGCTCTGACGGACAGTTGCTCGGCAGCCCATGGCAGCCCAACACGGCCCGCCCCAAACCTCAACCCAACAGGATTCCATGGCATTCGCATAGCACTCTTTCCCTCTTTTTTTTTTGCAAAGCTGGGTCACTGATGAGCAGAAAATGATAACCCAGAGGACAGGACAAGTTATTAGCCAGTGCCTGGAATGAGGGTGCCTTAGAGAACAGTACGCAGAAACTCTCCGGGATGCTGGTTGATCCAGGGTGATATAGCCATATAACGAGGGCACAGGTATGGACCAGTGAGGGAGGGCAGAGGGGTTCACCAGCGTGTCCATGGCCCCGCATTTGGCATCTCCTTTGAGTTTACTTGGCACAGTACAGGAGCCCACATGGTGAGGAGTTTCACCGACAGAAAGAACCCTTATCACACCGTGAAACTCCCCGTGGTCCCATTTTGGCTCTATTTTCATTTGGAATACAGAACAGCAAAAAAATGTCACAGAACAGTGTAGGTGATAGACCGTAGGAGGTAACACAGATAATGTCAGTGGCCTCTCTGTGTGGACGCCCTGCCCGAGCTTGTAAACGGTGTCCACCGGCCCATGGCCGTGTCCTCCTGGTGTTTTTGGATGAGGAAGAGGCAGCAAAGGGCAGGGCGGGGTGGGTCAGGAGGGGGGAGGGGGGCAGGGGATTGTCATTTGTCAATGGCACAAATAGGTACACATCTGCAACACTAGCATGGTGGAAGGAGCAGGCTGTGAAGGGGGGGCCATTAGAAGTGAAATACCTGCTGCTGGCCCTGGATCTTCAAGAAGTCCTTGCTTGCCTTGTTCTTTTCCGGGCTGGTCTGCTGCAGGTGCTTGAGACGGGAGGCAGCGGAGGAGTGCAGGGATTTTCCAGGGCCGGGGCAGCTGTTAGCGGTCTGTAGCGGAGAGGGAAAGGGGGCAGCGGGTGAGTCCCAAAGCCGGAGTGAGCTGTTCCCTCGCATCCCCCCCGAAAATCTTTCAGATCACCCAGTCGATACGACTAATAAAACCACCGCACAAATTCCAGTTTTAAGAAACTTTGCCAATAAAAATTCTTCTTGCGTGCGACAACACTTTTGACAAGGCCAGCCACAGGTTTTTAAGCATGAGCAAATAATGACTCGTTGGTGGTTTCGTTAATTCATTGTAGGAAAAGCAGAACAGAAGCAGATGAAAAGTTAAGATACAATATCTTCACCGCTGGTGCCCGGTAACGGCCTCCTAATGTATTTTTAATTAGAATTTCAGTCATTACCAGAGTCAGAGATGGAAATCCTGATTGCACTCCTGCGATAATTCTGCTATTAATTGTGTGTATTTCGAAACGAGAGAGTGAATTAGGGAAGAGTTAATGACTTTCGGACACCCCACAGCTGAGCAGAGCACCACATTGCTGTGGGTTTGCTGGCAGAGGCAAGCGAAATGTAAAGAGTGCACTAGCCAACATTTAAAATGAGATCCACCATTATTTATTAATTCTATAACGAATAAGCAAGTCAAGTTGGTCATTCTCAAATTCACACACAACTTGGCCATTCAATTTCATATAACCATTTCCACATTCATATAACCATATATAAGATTTTTTATACCTGTGTATATGTATGTGTTTCTACATACGCACATGAATGCTCATACACACATGCAGTACATACAATCATCATATTAGCATAATATCTACACTAAATTAGAAGAAATAACATTTCTAGTGTAAAAATACAGAATGAATACATTAAGATATATTTAGTAGATGACATTAAAAATCAATCATCTGACAAAAAATTTGAAAAATTTAAGAATTTTAATGTTATTCTGCATTTTTTATAGCTTCCTAGAATTCGCACCTGAAAGCAGAATCTGAAAATGGGAGTTTCCCCAACATATCTTTGTTTTATGGTCTTCCAAAGTTCAGTCTCTATTCTCAATTTGTCCTTGATGATATTTATGAGAGCAAGGCTGAAACCAGTATGCCTTAACGGATGCTGAAGACTCTATGTCCCTTAATGCCTGGCACATCTCTATCATATGACAGCCTGGAGGTATGGCTGTCTTTAAGGCATGTTGTTTGACATTTGAGAAAATGCACGGAGGCCAAAACCTCACCAGCCACCTTTAGCAGGACTAAAGAGATGCAGCTGCTTTTCACTGTCTCAGTCTGAAGTACTGATGAAGGAAGAGATATAAAATAAGAAGGAAGTGTACAGGAAGTACAAGAGAATCTGCTTTTCAACTGGCTTCATGTTCCAAGCCACTTCATCTATGTTTTGTTTGTTCCATGTTTTAAAATGTTGATGAGACTTTCACTTTATGCATTGCACTAAGCCATGCTAATGTTATGTCCCATTAACACACCTTAAAGGGATGTCCCATAAACCAAGGGGCAAATACGTCAATAGGCATCAAGCAATAATAAGGCTGGAACTCGGTTATTGATTTCAGAGTATTGGACAGGAAACACCACTGCACGTTGGGGAAAAACAATCAAGAGGCTTCAGCAGACCTTTTAGTGAGAGGTCAGTGAGGGAGGGGACAGTTTATTGATGCAGCGACAGGAGTCCACTGATTTACAGATGGGGAACATGACAGAACAGAGAAATCAATACGCACGTTCCCAACAACCATGCATTCAAACAAGCCAGTAACCCCACCTTCAGAAAATAGAGACCAGCAACCAAATGAGCGTGTGACTGTTCCAGTGCTAGTACTCAATTGCTAGCCCTAGCAAACTAATTACAATGACATTGGATTATACCTGGGTCAGTCCATCTCTAAAGGTGAGGTTGTAGACTCTTTCTGAAGAAACAAGGAAGCTAGGAAACCACTTATTTGCTTTAGTCTGTTAAGTGCCCCTGTAATAGGTCAACCAAAGTGCCTCTCAATACCTTTATCCTCATATTTAATTAAATTAATTTTAATTGAACTCCGATTTAATATGATTCACTTTTAAGAGAATTCAAAAATTGAAATATCTTCAGTAGCAAGAGCACATAACAGATACAATAGCAGCAAATTAAGCTGTCCAGCACTGCCAGTCAGGTGAAAGAACAGCCCCTGCTTGTCTCCCAGGAGAGGATTTTTCAGAGAGAAGGCCAATCCCAAGCCAGAAGAGTACCAAGGAGATCACTGTATGACCAAACAGGAAATGACACACCACGGAGGGCGGGAAGACCTTAATCAGGTGCACCGGGATGCCGGATGGCTTGGGTGGGACAGGAGGCTTCTTCTTGGAGATGGGGGAGGGGGAGGTGGCCTCCGAGTCTGCAGTTCTGGGCGGAGGGATTGGACCTTCTGTGATCTGCCCAGTACTACAAGGCTCGCTCCTGCTGTCAGAGCTCAGCTGCCTGAGAAAGTCTCTGGGGAAGAGGTAGCCCGCTGAGGGGTTGGCGCTGATCTCCTGCAGGGTGTTCTCCAGTACGCGAATGGTCTCCTCCAGGCTGTCCAGCCTCTGGAAGGTGCTGCTGCGGACGTCTCCTGCCAGCGCCCCTTTAAGCCCGCCCCCCTCAGCTCGACTCTGCTGAGGACGGGCTGACCCATTCGGCGTTGACGCGGAAACCCCAGGGCAAGGTGATTTTGACCTGCAGTCGCCCACCCTGAGAGACAACGTGCTGGCGTCCCGCTCTGCGCTGATGAGGAGCTGCAGGGTTCTGTTTCCTGTCTGAAGGCCCTGCCTCAAAGCCTCCCTCAGGGTGACCAGCTGCCCCTTGGGAAGCTGTATCCTGGGGCCAGCTCTCCTGGAGGCGCCCTGAGTCCTCGCCATCCTCGGTTTGGGCACCGGCCTCCACCTCTGACTCTGACGGTAAACCTGGCCTCCAGCCTGGAGGTCTCCGGCCTCTTCCTCCTCCTCCTCCTCCTCGTCCTCCTCCAGCAGTGCCTCTAGTTGTCTGTAGGCCTCTTTGACCTGCAGGGACTCTCCGAACAACAGGATCAGTGGGGTGCTGCTCAACTGCAGCCTGCAAGGTTTAGTCCCAGGTGCGGGGAGCTCGGCATCGCCCTCTGGTGCCTCAGGTTGGACCATCACAGTCCGCACCTCCTGGCCAGCTCCTGAACTGCTGAGCTTCTGAGCTTCTCTGCCGGACAGCACCCTCACCTCCCTGTCTGTGAGGATAAGGGCCAGGTCCTCCCTGCCCTCCTCTCCACCCGCCTCTTCAAAGGACTCCTGGATCCTCAGCTCGTAGCTTTGGGGCCTCCTCTGTGTCCGGACTGCAGGAATTTCCTCAGGAGGCTTGGACACCTTGGGGAGTGCCTGGCTCTGTTTCTGAGGGGTGAGGCCAATCCTCGTTAACTGTTGGTCATCCACTGTGGTCAGTCTCGGGTCAATGGCTGAGGTGACACCAAAGGCTTGGTGAGGGCTCTTGACGTTACTGCAGCCTCTTCCTGTGGTTATGCCCTGCAGTGTTCTCTGTGCAAAGTGTCCCTCTGGACCAGCCCTGACCGGGCTCTCAGAACGGGAAGAAGAGACAGATGTCCAGTCAGTCAGCATGATGCGGGGGACCTGACTGGATGAGGAACTGGGGGCAGTAACATCACGTTCCTGAAAACAAAGATGTGAGCAGTGAGCTAGGCTATTAATACTTCCAAGATTCAACTGATAAATCCTGCCATACTAATTCAAGAACAAACAGGAAAGAACCAGCTGAGCTTCAATTGTAGTGCAAATTATTCTTCTACATTAACAAAACCTGCTACTTCTACCACCACTACCCTACAGCAATGATTACTGGAGTATAATAATCACTAAAATGACAGAGAATGATAATCCAATTTAATGCTGTCTGTGATAACAACAAAGAGCAGCGTCAGACTTTCTGTTGGCTGTTCACTGTCATTATAATGAGAGCAACCTCACAGAAAAGGGGGGCGGAGGTTGGAATAACAAAGTGAAGCAGAACCGGAGAGAGGCTGCAGAGCAGGTTTTAATAGGTCTGGACAGCTCTGACAACGACCTTTACTGAGAGCGCCTCCCTCGCTGCAGCCAGCCAGCTTTTTCTGCGAAAAGGGCAAACTGTTCACTCAGGCTTGCTCTTTCTCAGGCTGTTTTCCACGCAGCCATTCCCAATAGGTTCGCACGCAACCGCCGCGGTAGCCAATTGCGGCTTAGCCGTCTTTCGGGGGCCCCATCGCGTTCATTTGGCGCTGATGAAACACAGACGTGGTCCGGGTTCGGTGCCCTCTCTCTTACAGGGAGGTCGATACGCAGCTCGCTTGTTCAAACTGCAGCACGAACGAATCTCAGGGGATACGAATTTATCCGGCGGAAGAGATTCACAGCAGTGTAACAACAGGAAGCACAGAAAAAATCACTGTTTGCATCAGGTGCGTACCTGTGAGTCTGGTGCTGGGGAGCTGGCGTTACGCTTATACAGTTTGCCCAACTCCCACCGTAGGCTGGAGCAGTCCAGGGAAGCTGAGGACGTCTGACAGACACAGTGTACGGTACCACATGACCACACGGCACTCTACCACCACCACCACAGCCCACACGATGACACACACAGAGGTGGAAAGTCCAGGGGTCAGAAAGTAAAAGTCCTGCCATGTATTTCTTCCACCCATTAACCCAGCCAGCTGATTCTACTGACTAGTTCTACCTCTCGGCTTAAGAATTGCGCTAATTAAGGAATCCACGTGGTTGGAACGAAATACCGGGGAGGACTTTTACTTTCTGAACCCGGATTTTCCACCTCTGGACAGACGGCACACTCAGGCACCATGTCCTATACCACCACATCGCTTTTTTTAATATGTCATCTACAAACTTGGTGCAAAGACGCAGGAGGTTAACCCCTGGCATGATCACACCGTACTCACCTACCGATCGCATTGCTTTCCACTGTAAGGTACGTCATTAACACATTGCCAACCCCCAACCGCCCTTGACACACAACACACGTTTGGTTCTGCACGTACAATCCAGCTGTTCACTACTAGACCTGAGACTTCCTTAAGTGTAAGAGATTTGAAGTGAGTGCTCAGGTTAGTAATAAGAGAAGGTGTTGTTAGGTTGTCATCACTGTTATTATAGCAGACATGAGCTAGTGGTGTCAGTACATCAGTTAGACAGACGGCGGGATCCAGACTGTTAGATGAGGTGGTGTGTGTGCGTGCGGGGTGTGTGTGGGGAGCGAGGGATCCGTGTATATCGTGGCAAACTGTTTGCTGTCTGAGCCTCGCAAACGGCAAAGCCGTTTTTAACATTTCCTTTTTCCGTTTTTCAAAATAATAAAACAGGGAGACTAACGAGAGGAGGGTGGGGGAAAGGCGGAGACAAAATGTCGATGTCTAAATTGACATTTTTAAAACGAGTCACATCGTCGGTTCGACCACACGCAGGGAGCAGTGTCACTTCAGTCTTATAATTAGAGGCATAATAATGCAAATGTGAATTCAAAATAAATTGTTTACCGCATGAAGACCTTGTTTCAAGGAGTAATACCGTTGTGGTAAGAGACTTCACACAGGCTGGAATGTGAAGTAGAAGTGTACAACAAAGCAGTACACAGTATGCAGGGAGATTCAGGGAACATTCTCAAACAATCTTAACGTCTTCAGTCATGGCTCCCACCACTCTAGCCATAACATAGGCCTAATTCACCTCAGTTTAATGAAAATCAAATGGTCACACACAGAAAAAATGGATCAAAGGTCGTAAAACAGACGCTTCTAAGATGTCTCCGAAATAGCACAGACACACTAGGGCTGCCAGAAGAAATTAACATTCATAATTATTTTACGTTTGGACTACTATATCCAACCTAGGCTATTTAGTCTGTTGTTGTAGGCCTAAAGTTAAATGACGTAAATGAGTGTTTGTGTTTCTGAAAAAGGGGGGATGGATAGAGGAGGGCACGTTATCATAGATAATCCTAAATGTAAAAGTTCAAATTAATTAGGATGAATTAATTACTTGCAGCTGTGCCCCCCCCCCCCAGGTGGGAGCATATGCAGCTGGGATATCTGCCAGTGCAGTGGGTCAGAAGCTCCTGGACCCTGGTAAAACACACCACCCATTGAACACGAATAAAATTTAAAGAGAAAACCTTAAGCACAATGATTTCTTTAAAACGAACATTTCCTCCGTAATTTTCTCCAGCTAACTAGTATGTTAAAACTTCCCCTTGCCTTCATAGTGGACCTTTAGAAAAACTGAAGCTTTAAACAAAAAAAACGAGACTCACTTTTAGAATGTGCTATGTTACACCTATTACACCCAGCTAATTTTTGAACAGGACACTGAAAGATACATTATCTCAATGACTGGCATGCCTGAACAGTTTTGACTGATGACCCTGCCTTTTGCCCGCCAGCCTCTTATTAGCCTCTCCGTATTTTCTGTTTTGCAAGTGAAAAATGGTGAAAAGAATTGCTTGAAACCAATTTGCCATTTGCGAGACTGAAACAGCAATGGCTTGCACATATACACGGATCGCGAGGACTCAAAATGAATAATACGCCAGAGAACCGGACCAACTGCTGCCGTATTTGAAACCCCTGGTCTCTTCAATCGAAATCGTGTCTGTCGCGGCTGTTTGTCTCTACGATGGCCCGAAGGAGGGAATGCCTCCCTCCCTTGTATCCGTTTGGTGTTCGCAGCTGCTCCCGTGCCCTCAGACTGAGACAGAGTAGAGACACTGCACCACTGCAACCCAAGCATGCAGGCAGCAGAGAGAGAAAACTGGCATGTGTATTGGGGTCGGAAGGCCGGCTGCTATGACCCTGGACTGAATCCCCTTGTCGCCCGCAGGTGAGTTAGTGGCACCTGATGCGTGAGGGGGAGGGGTTAGTGAGGGGAATGAGGGAGGGACGAAGGCGAGGCAGAGGGAGGGGCCTCGAGGGCAGCAGTCCACACAAGCCGGCACGGGTTTACCTTCCTTCCCGCGGCCCCTGAGGGCCACAGGTCCAGGCTGGAGGGAGGGGTACTGGTCCTGCGCAGGGTGCTGGGCAGGGAGTGGGGAGGGGACACTTTGACTCTAATTGGGGCTCTCTGAAACACCTGGCAGGAAGGGGAGGGGCAGGGGGCGGAGACACGGTGAGTGACAGGTGCCGGACAGGGAAGCCTCTTAACCCGGCACAAAGGACACAGCATAAAAAAGTGAATGTTATATACA
Source organism: Anguilla rostrata (assembly GCF_018555375.3). NCBI lineage: Eukaryota > Metazoa > Chordata > Actinopteri > Anguilliformes > Anguillidae > Anguilla > Anguilla rostrata. Next base: position 31,932,820 of record NC_057934.1, read on the forward strand.
GCCGAGAACAGCAAAATGGCAGCGCAGGTCCGCCTGCTCTTCACTTCCAGCAACATGTAGGACAGGGAACAGAAGACGCAGCACGATCAAGGAGCTTTCAGATCCCATTCCAGAACCTTCTAGAGACACTGATTAATGTGGCTAGCTGGGTATCTCTCACTCACTTACGGAGTTCAATCAGTGAGAGTGCAGCTTGTGTGGAGTTTAGCACTGCATCCAAACTCAAGAACAGGGCTTGGTCCATCGAGGCAGGGGGTAAATGGGGTCACTGGGTTGTTGCATTCATCTGACCTCATGTGCCTGAGGCAAAACAACTATACAGCAAGAGTTGATTTGTTGCCTCTGTTAATATGTTTTTTAAATCTCCAAGACCTTCGGTGATCACACACAGCCAGACGGCACAGTACACATGGTCTTTCAAAAACATCTTGCATGGTGAAGAACTTTAATAGAGGCACTTAATAACAATAACTGTAAAAACACTATAAATATTGAGACTTATAAATAGTGAAGGGCGTAGTCTACCAGTAGTTTGTAGCTTAGGTGAAGAGTGTGGCAGCAATGCAGACAACGTGCTAACACTCTTGCTGTGTTCACAATGTTGCAACAATTTTGTGAGACAGCTGAATTACTAGTGTGTCGGCCGACTGACGATGTGCAATTTTTGGCTCCCCTCCCCGAAACCTAGCCTCCTACCTCCAGCTCGGCGATGATCTTCTCCTCGTCGTCATCTTCCTTGACCCCCGACGCGGCGATGACAGGGGGGGTGGAGGCGGGCCGCGGGGCCTCGGAGACGGTCCGCCGCAGCTTGACGTGGGGTTTCTGGGTCTCCGTCTCCTCCGACTCGGACTTCTGCACAGACGGAACAATAAGTGCCACGGTACACAGGCTTTGCTTTTAGGCAATGTAGACGGCCAATACCGTCTGGAAGAAGAACGGAGATGAGCAAATGGGACCGAATCGGTGAGGATAACATCGTGGGCTCAGAGAAATGAAAGTACGGTGAAAAATACTATTGGTCACATTTGTGGGATAAATTGCCCATCTGCATTGCCTCAAAATGGTGCCTGTGTATCAAGGCCGTAAGACAACAGGGGACATGAGAGAGAGAGTGAGGGACATGCTTGCAGGACAACAGGGATGGGACACCAAGAGTTTAGGAGGTGCGCATGGAAAGGCTGTCAGGATATCACAGCCAGCTGATATTCATAAATCTAAGGTCCTTTGCTTGTTTTTTTTTGTTTGCATTTCACATTTGTGTGTGTGTGTGTGTGTGTGTTCTGTGGTATCTTCCTCATGGATTATTCTCTGTAATATATGTCCACCGCCCCCACCTTGATGGTCTTGCTGGTGACGATGACCTCCCCGCTGCGGTTGGTGGTGAGCCCATGGGATGATGGGAAGCTACGGCGGGGTGGCGGGGGCGGGGGCGACTTGGAGGGCTTCTCCGTGCGATACCGAGGCACCATCAGCTCGTCTGCAGAGAGACGTCGGCATCGCTTAAAACAACCTACAAACAACCTACAAACAACCTACGTACTTCAGCCTTCACGAGTGTCCTAAAAAGAGTGTTTTCTTACTGAGCGAGCGATTATTTTAAAAGCCAGTGAGCAAACGTAAAGCATATTAGTTTGCTGAATTGCATTACACCCTTAATTCTAAATTTTTACGCTTTTCTGCACTACTGTACCCAACTATCTCTCCCAGCCTGCTCTGGATTCTCCCCCCTTCCCTGCCTTGGCATGCACACCAGCTCCTTAAAGGACATGCTACTCAGTTCCTGGAACTCTACCAATTGCAAACAGTAGAGTCCAGAAAGCTGGCCACTGAGATCAAGAATCTTGCTCTCAAGGTGCTCTCGAGGTACTCAAACAGTCAGCAACGGAGGCAGACAAACTCCCCCTGAAACTTGCTTTCATCCTGAAATCGTCACAAAGCTTTGCCAAATATTTACTTTTTAACTATCACCCTATCTTTCCCTATGTCTAATTTACTGCTGAGACAGACACGAAGACACAACTTAAAAGCACACGGGTGGCTCCAGACAACTATAAGCAGCAACCGAAGGGAAAAAATTAAGGCACTTTTATCTAACGTTTAGCATTGAATAAATAACACGAGAAATAACTACCCAGTGTGGAATCACTCAAGTTGTAATCAATTAACTTAGATAGGTTTTACTAAATAGCAATGACTGAAGGAACTCTTGTACTAGGAAATGTTTTATTTATATCTAAAAAAAAATACAACCAAAATATACCCAGAATCAGAATATAATAAATGTCAGCTAATGTTAGCATGAAGCAATAAGGGCAAACTATCTAACTACAATTATATTTTGCACCCGAGGGGGTGAAAAACCACACAAAAAAAACCTCCAGTCAGCAAGAACGTGGCCAAATTAGATAACTGGCTAGTTTTCTAGCTGTCAGTGAGTATCAGTGACCAGTCAATCTGTATCAGTGTCCCCATTGTCAGGGAGTATCATTGTCCAGTCAATTTGTATCAGTGTCCCCATTGTCAGTGAGTATCATTGTCCAGTCAATCTGTATTAGTGTCCCCATTGTCAGGGAGTATCATTGTCCAGTCAATCTGTATCAGTGTCCAGTCAATAAGTAGTAATGTTCACTCCTTCAGTGAGTATCATCCGTGCATCCATCCATTATCTATACCGGTTATCCAGGGCAGGGTCGCGGGGGGTGCTGGAGCCAATCCCAGCGTGCATTGAGCGAGAGGCAGGAATACACCCTAGAGAAGCCAACAATTCATCGCAGGGCACACCATTGAGTACCAGTGACCAGCCAATCAGTAGGTATCAGTGTCTACCTTATCAGCGAGTACCAGAGTCCACTCAATCAGTGACTAGCAGTGTTTATGAATTATCAGTGAGGATCAGAGTCTACTCTATCAATGTTTATGAATTATCAGTGAGGATCAGAGTCTATCTATCAGTGACTATCAGTGTTTATGAATTATCAGTGACTATCAGTGTTTATGGATTATCAGTGACTATCAGTGTTTATGGATTATCAGTGAGAATCAGAGTCTACTCTATCAGTGACTATCAGTGTTTATGAATTATCAGTGAGGATCAGAGTCTACTCTATCAGTGACTATCAGTGTCTATGAATTATCAGTGAGGATCAGAGTCTACTCTATCAGTGACTATCAGTGTTTATGAATTATCAGTGACTATCAGTGTTTATGAATTATCAGTGACTATCAGTGTCTATGAATTATCAGTGAGGATCAGAGTCTACTCTATCAGTGACTATCAGTGTTTATGGATTATCAGTGAGGATTAGAGTCCACTCTATCAGTGACTATCAGTGTTTATGGATTATCAGTGAGGATCAGAGTCTACTCTATCAGTGACTATCAGTGTTTATGGATTATCAGTGACTATCAGTGTCTATGAATTATCAGTGAGGATCAGAGTCTACTCTATCAGTGACTATCAGTGTTTATGAATTATCAGTGAGGATCAGAGACTACTCTATCAGTGACTATCAGTGTTTATGGATTATCAGTGACTATCAGTGTCTATGAATTATCAGTGAGGATCAGAGTCTACTCTATCAGTGACTATCAGTGTTTATGGATTATCAGTGAGGATCAGAGACTACTCTATCAGTGACTATCAGTGTTTATGGATTATCAGTGACTATCAGTGTCTATGAATTATCAGTGAGGATCAGAGTCTACTCTATCAGTGACTATCAGTGTTTATGAATTATCAGTGACTATCAGTGTTTATGGATTATCAGTGACTATCAGTGTCTATGAATTATCAGTGAGAATCAGAGTCTACTCTATCAGTGACTATCAGTGTTTATGGATTATCAGTGAGGATCAGAGTCTACTCTATCAGTGACTATCAGTGTCAATGAATTATCAGTGAGGATCAGAGACTACTCTATCAGTGACTATCAGTGTTTATGAATTATGAGTGAGGATCAGAGTCTACTCTATCAGCGACTATCAGTGTTTATGAATTATCAGTGAGGATCAGAGTCTACTCTATCAGTGACTATCAGTGTTTATGGATTATCAGCGACTATCAGTGTTCATGAATTATCAGTGAGGATCGGTATGCAGGATTCTGTGGCTTGGCGTGATGTCTAACCAGAGCCACGCCGTGAGCCGGGCTCCTTGCTGGACAGCTTGTGGGCGGAGTGCTGGGGCTTGTTTGGGCGGTGCTCCGGGGTGGTGTTGCCGCTCTGGGACACGGGGATCGCCGAGGGCTTGTTGATCTGCTTGGCTGCAAAGTCCAGGTCCGGTATGGCCTTCATGAGTTCAGCCTGCGTCTCCTCCAGGAGCCGGTTGATGTCCTGGGCGCTGTACTGCGTCAGGTTCGCCCGCTTCTCCTCCCAGTCCCGCTCAGCGGCCTGATACACACACACACACACACATACATACACACACACACGCACGCAGGCACGCACGCACGCGCACACACACACACACACGCACACACACACACACACACACACACATACAGCAAGGTCACAGATGCAGGTCATTGCTTCTTTCAGGGGCTCTATTCGATAAATAAACCTCTCAGCCCACTGGGTACTGATTGCACTGCATGTACAAAACTATCCTCACTAACCTCACAAAACCTCAAATATGCAGTATCCAAATTGTCCTGTGCATGCCAACACACATACAGACAAGGCTGCACGCAAACACAAATCAGAACCCAGACACAAATGCTCAAATCCAAACACAGGCATATATTCCTATAATACAGGCATTGTCTCACACACGCACACACACACACACATACACACACTATCGATCAGACACAGGGGACACACAAAGTAGTGCGCATGCAAGACAGGTGCCCAGTACCAGTCTGACCTCCGCCGACACCGATTTGTCTACGCCCCGGCGGCCCGACAGATCGTCCAGGGCCCGGTTCTTCAGGGACCCCGGGGGCTGGGGGTCATGGTGCAGACCCGAGGGGTTGCCTTGGCTGGGGCTGGAGTGAGGGGTCCAGTTGGAGAGGCTGGTGCTGCCCCCCAGGCTGTTGAGGCTGAGAGGAGGGCTGGTAGGAATGTCAAAGTCTGCGCTCTTGCTAAATTCGTCCCCCTGCTTGGGCAACGAGCTTGCAAAGTCCTCCTGGCTCTTCCATGTTCCCTCATTCACTTGCCTGCAGGGATACACACAGATCACCCTTATTATCAGCTGTGAGGAAAGCAACATATATGTCACCAGGGGCAATCTGGGAGAATTACAAGACCTAATATTGATTGGTTTAATCTGATCTCACTGCCCATATTGGTCACTGTGTGAGATCTTATAGTATGGAGCTGTTGTATGTCATTGTCTAAACAAGAGAACCACATTGGGCATTAGGCCGTAGAGAACCACAGGAGAACCACATTAGGCATTCGGATGAAGAGAACCACAGGAGAACCACATTAGGCATTCGGATGAAGATGTGGAGGGGTGTGCTTGAAGCAAATGCAAAAATTCTCACTTCAGTATAAGCCAGTGCAATACTGCAGTGAATAATAGTGTAACTAGTTTATGGCAGTGCGGTCGGTGTATGGTCGTGCCTGCGCAGGGTGGTCAGCGTGTCTGTGACCGTCTTGCAGCGTTTCAGTAAGGCGTCCAGCCTATGTGGCTCCTCCTTGAGGAACTTGACCGCCTCCACCTCAACCCTTAACACCACCCGCATCTTACTCTGTAGGCTGGGGAACTGGTCTGCAGGGACAGAAGAAGCTGAGATCAATACACACATCCTTACACGTGCACACACAGACATACACACATGCACACACACACACACACACACACACACACCATGTATTAATTAACACTGTCAGATCTACTACGAAAGAATACTTAATGGTACTTATTGCACACCAGTTGTGTGTTATCCCTGCCATATTAATGACTGATTTACTTAAGTATAGATGCAAATGAAGTAACCCTGTAACCATGCCCAAATAGTCGGAGAGTGCAGTTAATGATGGCAGAACTGGACAAGACCGAGACACAATGAAATGGGTGAAAACAATGTCAGTGAGAAAGAGAAACATCAAGTGTTCTAAACTGGTGCTATAAATCGTCGGTCAGTGCTCACTTGCTATGACCAGAACTGAGAAATGAACTTTAACCAAAGGTTTCATATATAGAAGTCTCCTGCGCAGAATGTTAGGGCTGCATAGGTGCTGCTCAATACGACGGAGCAGACATAAACAAAACATGGAATGATCTTTATAGGAGAATCAAAAGAAAAAATGGCCTTCAATTCAACTCATCAGGAAGCGTGGGACTCGATGACAATGTACTGTAACACATGATGTATGAAGCGTGATGAATAACTGGTCCAACAAAATATTCAACCAGAGAAAGATACTTGAGTCTACGGTATTGACACCACTGAATCGCATACTGCGGGTGGGAAAATTTAATTACACCCTGTTACAAACATGCAGTTTGTTTTGTTTTTTGATGGGTATGTTCCACATAGTTTAGGCCAAATGATCTCATTTATTATGCCATAAACTGAGCACCTATCTCATTTAACACCTTGCAGAATTTCATTGTTACTGGTTTTCAGCCGCCATTTAGGGAAGCTGAATTCATTGGAATCGTGTCATTTTAGGCAAAATTTTTCTTATTTTTATTTGGTGCACATTTATGGTGCATGAATTATTAAAAAAGGAGCCACAAATGAGATTGTTTGAATGACCAGAAAACTACATGGAACTCATATAAATTTAACATTCCTATTAATGATTTTTATTAAAGTAACAAGGTTTAAGGCCAAACAAGAGTAAGGCTAACTATAAATCTCTGTACAGTAAAACAGTCAACTTAAAGGCATACTATGCAGGATTTTCACCTTGAAAATGTTATAAAACAACCCTGCTCAGTCATTACTATGATGCACTGACAATCTGTACCTGTGTGCACTTTTGTCCAGTCCTTGCTTGTCTGCTTGTGTTTGTTGTTCTAAAAAATGTTTGGGACCCCTTTTTTTCTTTGTGGGCAGTATCTGAAAAGCATGTGGCCAGTAGAAGGACATGTATGGACTGGCTACAGTGGTGCGTTTTCAGTGAGTGCTGGAGGAGAGATAGGCTCACCTTGGTAGCTGTGGCTGGTCAGCGTTTGGTGACGTTAGGTAGCTTCCATTATTAGCTAACTAAATTCAGTTATGTTTGGCAGGCCGTTAGCTGGCTGGCCGTGAGGGCCAGAGAATTTGCTGTGGGTTTGATATTTTACAAAGCAACAACTTGGCTGAAGGATAAGATTCCAATCCACTTCTCTTGGTTCATATGAGCTAGCTAGCTATCATTTGCTAGTTAATAGGGGTGGGTCCACCAGTCAGAAAATCCTACTATCCCGTATAGGTTAGGCATATTTTCCAGATATGACTGTAGTTTGTCTACTACAGACCAATATCCATTGTCAGAGAGATACATTTCATATTTCACTAAATTTCTATCTTAGATGAATGAGCGGGTCATTTGCCTTTGTTGCCCCTTTGGCTGGTTGGCCGCAGCCTGGAGGTCTTCTATGCTACTTCCCCGAACTTACAACAGCCAGCAATACGATGTTATAAAGCTACCGCCATAGCTAGCCAGAGCAAAATATTTAGCTGTTTTTTTGGTGCGTGAGCTTCGTCATCTTGGGGGTTGTAGGAAGGGTTGAGAATAGAGGAGGAATTTTTTTTATTGTAAATACAGGAGTGAAGCAAGAGAAGAAATCCTGAATAGTATGCCTTTAAATGACAGCAGAAAACGAAAATTGTAAGTGGCAGATTCAATGGCACCCTTGACCAAAAGCAATTATAGTACTGAATGATAGCTTGTCATTTTTAGTTAATTTTTATGTTAATCCAAAGATGGAGACCGTTGTATGGAATATTTGTTCTCCTGCATGGATTTTAAATAGACTGCACCCAATTACTGCCAAATTTCAGGTTGTCTTAAGAAATCCATTCTAATAGCGAGAGGTAATTTGAGATCATCGTCGTAAATCAGGCATGCCACAAATTGAGCCTCATTTACAAAATAAATTAGTTATTTTGGTTCTGAAAATGATGCAGATAGCACAATTTAAATATGCATGACCCAGCAATGTGTCCCTGTTTCACAGGCAGCGCAGTTGTACACACTTTCCACTCTCTGTGGTACTTTGTGAATCAGTGAACAGGCGAAAAAGCATTACAGTTGTGGATTTCCTTCCTCTAGATGTCTACTAGAGTGCGCTTCTCAGCAGATCTCCAAGCTAAGGACTCACTCTTGAGCTCGGTGAGCGTTTCTCCCAGCTTCCTCAGCACTGTGGCCTTCTCCTCCAGCTCCTGCGCCGTCACCAGCCGGTGGTTCACTGACGAGTCCTTCTGGATCTCCTCCACAGATTTCTCCAGGTCACTGCAGGACGAAGCAGTTAGACCACAGACCGCAATGACTCAAAATGGCTACCATGAAGTTACTGCTTTACTCCTACACACCTTCCTGTCGCTAATCAAACAGACCACACTTATGGGCAGAGTAGGGCGAATCCAAATGTGTTATGTCAAGCTTACTGGAGGTTTATAATATCAAATATGTTTTCATTGAACTTTTCCAATTTATTTTAGAAGCTGTTACAAGTTGAGACAATTTGCTAGCTTCTTTTTTTGTTTGAACAATTGAACAATTTAACAGTAATAGACAGTTGTCATGTTTTCTCTGCTACAATTGCTGCACTAAATTGCCCTGGCATGTGGAACAAGTATGTTCCATTAGAAACTGAAAGCATAGTAATTTTGTCATCCCTTTGACAGTCAGTGTCTGTGCTCCCTTTAAAATTCATTCTCAGTCTAATGTTAAAATGCTAGTGACAAGCACTGATGTTAAGTGACCAAACGCACTGCAGCTGCTGAATAATCAGCTCCTCCTCGTTCAGGTACTTCAGTCGTTCCTCCTCCACCAGGAGGCGCTGTCTTTGCAGGGGGTCCTCCTGTTTGCGTAGTGCGTCCGTCACTCGCACGCTGATCTCTGTTTCCGTCCGCTTCAGCAGCGACCGCACTGAGTCCTGGTTCTGGAGCTGCACACGAACACACACACGGACGCAAACGCATTGAATTGTGTGGAACATTTTTTACTTATTCATTGTAGAAATGGGCGATATATCGCGACGATATTTATCAAATGCAATAACAATCATAGATAGCATATGGTGCATTACCTTTCCTTTTAAAAAATAAATTATACCTGAAGTAGTCCAATACAGACCAGAGCAAGAGCAGGGCCCGTTTGTTAACACACGCACACATGCACCCACGCGTGTGCACTGATTTTAATTTCATGCTGTGAATTAGGGAAGTGTAATATATCGCAACAATAATTATTAAATGCAATAAAGGTCACGGCCACCGTGCAGTGTATTGCCTTTCTTTGTCTTTTTCTCTTTAATTATACCTGATGTGGTAGTAAACAACCACACTTCAGAGGCTGTGTAAAATGCTTCCTGGAGAAAAAAAAGTGACCACTGTTATCTATTGGATGTTGATAAGACAGCCAATCAGCATCACAGTTGTACAGCTTCAGTGTGATCATGTTATTTTGTCAATCACGTGGAGCTGCAAGCCCTTGTTGCTGATTGGCTGCCTTATGGTCACCCAACAGATAACAGTGGTGACATTTTTTTCCAGAAGTATTTCACGCGGCCTCTGAAGTGTGGTTGTTTACTACCGCATCAGGTATAATTAAAGAGAAAAAGACAAAGAAAGGCAGTACACTGCACAGTGGCAATGACCTTTATTGCATTTAATAATTATCGTTGCGATATATTACGCTTCCCTAATTCACAGCATTAAATTAAAATCAGTGCACACGCGTGGGTGCATGTGTCTGTGTGTTAACAAACGGGCCCTGCTCTTGCTCTGGTCTGTATTTGTGTGCAAAGACAATGAGTATGCATTCCAGGCTGCGGTCCCTAATCTAAATTAATTAGGTGTTTTATTGGACAGAACCTGTCTGTGATGGCTTTGAACCCCTGCGTTGGAAGCACAAGAGAATTTCTGAATTCAGTAAAATGCAACGGAAATGGATTAATACGCAAAAGGAGATGGTTCATTGATTTATTGTGTCCTCCTACGTTTGTACACCACAATATTAAACGGGTTGCTCTATCACCGTGAAAGCACCTCATGATTGCTCGCTGCACATGTACGCAAAAGTGTGTGTGTGTGTGTCTGTGTGTGTGTGCATGGACGTGTGTGTATGTGTGTGTGTGTGGACATGCATTACTATCTTTGTGAGAACCAAATGTCCCCACAAGGATAGAAAGATGAGGGAAATTACGCAAGGTGGGGACCTTTTGCTGGTCCCCACAAGTTCAAGAGGCTGTTTTTAGGGTTAAGACTTAGGGTTTGGGTTCGGTTTACAGTTAGGTTAAGGTTAGGGTTAAGGTTAGGCATGTAGCGGTTGGGGTTAGGGTTAGGGTTAGAGGTTACGGAATGAATGTAGTCAATGGGAAGTCCTCACAAGTATAGCAATGAATGTGTGTGTGTGTGTGTGTGTGTGTGTGTGTGCATGTTTTTAAGTATTCCATCCACACCAAGCACAGCCTCCTCAGTCCTATAGTCACAGCCACCCCCGGCGAGGCCTGCCCCATCTCTGTACGTAGCAAGTAGCGCATTCCAGCGGCAGATGTGGCCGCTGAGCTCCCCCCCTCGCCGTGTGCTGCGAGGGGGCCCAGCTGGAGCAGAGGATGATGGGAAAACGTGGCCGCGGGAGGCGAGCAGCTGGGAGAGACGCGACACACACAGACGGCAGCTGGAGTGAGAACGAGCCACCGCTCTCAGTCCCAGGGCCAGAGACCGCACGCACTAACGAGCAACCAGTGTGGGAAAGGAGAAGCGGAAAGAAAGAGAGAGAGAGAGAGGGAGGGAGGCAGGGAGAAACAGAGAAAGAGAGGGGGAGAGAAAGAGAACAAAAAAAAAGGCAAGGAAGGAAACAGGCAGCAGCCCGGACGGGCCTCGCTTTTCATTTTCGGCCGAAGAAGCCTTCGTTTTCTTCTGCGCGTGTCTGAACCCCTGTCAGTGTGATGGACCTTTTTCACAGCTCGCAAACCCATAGCGCACACCACCCGGCACGGTGTCCTTCATTATTCATCGGCCGTACTATTCATTATTCATGCCGTACAGCAGCGAGCGTTTCCGTACACCCTGGTAACGGGGGTTCAAAGGTACGACGCATGCTTTGACGCTCAGTTGCCTGCTTCTAAATATCTATTTCATGTGTCGTTTGCAGTGTCATCCATTCCTTGCACCTATGTTCTCAAACCTCTGGAAGCTGTCTTGCTGCTCCTAGATGAGCAGTTGACAGGAACAGTAAGTAAATTGTGCAGCCTGGACTCTGTGTTACAGGACATGAGGCCCTGCAAAAATTCAGACTAAGTAAATTCCCAGTAAGTAAAGTAAATTTACTAAATTTACTGTACTTACTGGACTCACCAGTCCAGTGGAGATCACTTGTTCCTTAGCTCTGGCCTGTCCAGCTTTTGCACGTATCGATCCATCTGACCAGTCAGCTGCGGCAAGCAGCCATCTCTTTTTCTCTCTCTTACAGCCTCACACACAGCCATCAGACTGCCAGAGTAGGTATTTTGAAATGTTTTTGTTTTTTTAAAAATTATTCTTAAGTCAGTGTTCTAGAACTGTCCGATCTCCAATTCCAATCACATATTTTTGTACTCACACCTTAAAGGGTTAAAATGACTGCAGCACTGTGGAGGGCGCTGCAATTTTCACCGGTCCGATTTACTGTACAATTGATGGACTATCTTCTGTACGAGCGCTCTGGTAAATTTGACACTATGCAAGGGATAATAAATATTTTCCAATTAATTCTGCCTTTTATCATCCACCCCAAGGTGTATAAACTGAGAGACGGTTCCTCAGGGAGCAATCAACCTCTCCACAAGGAGTGATATTGATGCAGCAAAAGAGGGATTCCATGGACTCGTGCTGAATTACTCTCCAGGGTAACAGGACGCCTCAGTGTGTATAGATGTCCAGAGTCTAGAGTTCCACACATCGGTTAAAATAAAATGGGAGTCAGATACAATCACTTCTCTTTCCGATCTAAAACATTCTCTCCTTACACTACAGATAGAATGACGCAAATTCAAAGCTTTAAAAGATAGCGTGCTAACTGTATTAGAGGAAGAATTCCACGTCCACGAGGTCCAACTGAAAAATGACAGTTAGAATTTGTGCTTCGGGGGTTGCGATCATAACAAAATAATGGAATATAGACGTATCTCAAGATGCCGTATGTTCTGATTTAGGCCACATCTAAAATGGCTAAAGGCTAAGCTAATCATAAAGGTCGTTAACTAAAGGACCTGCATTCGCTGGATTGTTATGGCATGCAGAGAGACATTTGTGCATTTGGCAGGGACTGTTAACTCTTCAAGGCAGTGGTCTCAAACTCATTGCCACAGAGGGCCTTGTGTATGCAGGTATTAATTCCAACCGATTAATGCTGCCTTAATTGATTCCAATTACTCATGCAGCCATATGCATTTAACTGCATTAAAGCACAAAATATAAGCAACAGTAGTTATTTAGACAACACAAATAACACATTTTGCTTTATAATGCATTATGTGCAGACCTACAGCCCTAATTCAGCAAATTATTAATGATATAATCAAGGTCTGAGGTTGGAATAAAAAGCAGCATACACACGGCCCTCCATGGCTCTGAGTTTGAGACCCCTGCTTTAAGGTGTAAGATCACAAATATATAATTAAGATGGTCTTAACTGAATATTCTAATGCTGATGCAACAATCGCATCCGGTCATTGAAAGCAATGGAGCGGCGGGACACTGGCTTATAATTTGGAAAAAACATTCCAAAAAGCTTTCTTCTTCAAAGGGTCAGGCGTAGGTGCGTCACCTGCATCTTGCGCAGCTGGGACAGCTGGTCGCGCAGCTCGGTGGCGTTGTGCTGCAGGTCGTGCAGGTGCAGCTGCATCTGCAAGCGCGTGACGGTGGTGGCCTGCGCGGCTCCGGCAGGGGGGGGCGGCATCAGAGCCAGAGGCGCCGACGGCGTCAGGGCTGCCAATCGGAGAAAAGTGACAGTGAGTCATTTACCAAAATCACTTTTTTTCACAAATCACTTTTGCAGCATCATATGTAATATTTCCAAGGGAGATGAGGTGCTTGGCATTATCTCACTCTACTCTCCTTTCTTTCTCTCTTGCTTGCTCTCTGCTGTCTCTATGTCTCTCGTTCTCTCGCTCTCTCTCTCTTTTTTTCTCTCTCTCTCTCTCTTTTTTTTTCTCTCTCTCTCTCTCTCTCGTGCACACCCAGAATTAATATACAGGGCTCACACGTGCTAGCACGTCAGAAGTTTGTTTTCATCGCGGACCTAAACAGAGATGGACACAAGTCAGGCCTCACCCACAGATCAGTTTACATCGTTCAGACACAAAACTACACCGCATTAAACCACAAACTGAGCCCTTCACACTACAGCGCCCCAAAGGCCAACGCCTACAGCGCAAGCACCAGTCTAAGAGCCCACAGGATCACACCTACAGCCCCGCGCGAGCGGACAGAGGAGCAAGAGCCAGCGGAGCGAGAGGTCCTCCTGGGCTTCTAAACTCAACACGAGGCAAGAACAGGCAGCTGGTCCAGAGCGAATACGCAACCCCCCCAGAGAATCCGATCCGGAGAAACAGCGGCCGTGGGGAAGCACGCGGAGGTGGCGGGGTGGGGGGGGGGGGCTGGAGGCTGGCCACACGTCACGCTGTGGCCGGATTTACCGACCGGTGGCATCGATTTGTCGTAAAACCCGCACTCTGAGAAGGGGGGCGCGGGGAGGGGGGTGGGAACAACCTGGCGAGGGAACCGAACACGCCCACATCCCACACACATTTGTGTTTCTCAAACTTTGCTTGCTGTCCCTCCTCTTTACAAAACAGCCTTTAACAAATCCAAGCCAGGTTCACAAACGGCTCTCTGAACCGTGGGTAAGAAGAATAGGTCCGTAGGTCCTGTTTTCCTGCGAACAAGGCCTGGATACTGCGGGGGGGGGGGGGGTGGGAGTGCCGAGCATAATTCAGTCCTCTGACACAAAGGCGGCCCACAAATCACCCTGCTGGACCAGCGCTGTCCGTGCCTCGGAAACCTTAGAAAACCCCCAGCCCCCCCAGCCCCCAGCCCCCCCACAGCCCCCCCCATCCCCCCTCCCCTCAGGAATACACAGGAGGGCCAGGAGAGAGACACACAAACAGACGGCACACAGCGGGAAAGACGCCTCTACTTCGACCAGACCTGGGTTCAAATACGCATTCGTCTCGGATTCAAATACTTTTCTACGCTTTGCTGATCACGTCTGGTGTATTGAAACCAATGAAATACCCTCAAACCCCGTCTTCTGGTCGTATTGGCAGGCTCAGTTACGCCAGGCAAGATCAACAGAGCACAGAGAAGTATTTGAATCCGAAACAAGCACGCATTTGAACCCAGGTCTGATTTCGACACACTGGGGCAAGAGCGGAGAGAAGCGATACCTTTCCTTTTTTTTATCCGTCCAGCTGAAACAAAGAAGGAATGAACTCGTTAAAGAGAAAAAAAAAACGAAACAAACCAGAAGACAAAAATCTGTTTCAAAGCCGCCAGCGCGGGACGAAGGATCCGCTGTCCTTCCGAGCTACGGCTAAGCGGCACAGCGACCCCCCAGCCAGCAGGGGCTTTGTTCAGAGCCCCCTTTCGGGGCGTGGCTCTGGTCTGGCTTTTTAAGCTCTGGCCCACGGAAGGGGAACTACGCTGGGGGGGGGGGGCTCGCGGTGAGATGAGTAGAGAAGAGACAGGAGACGGCAGAAACAGAGAAGGGCGAAAGAGAGAGAGAGAGGGAGAGGGCAGAGAGAGTGAAAGAGAGAGAGAGGGAGGGGGCAGAGAGAGTGAAAGAGAGAGAGAAGGAGGGGGCAGAGAGAGTGAAAGAGAGAGAGAGGGAGGGGGCAGAGAGAGTGAAAGAGAGAGAGAGGGAGGGGGCAGAGAGAGTGAAAGAGAGAGAGGGAGGGGGCAGAGAGAGTGAAAGAGAGAGAGAAGGAGGGGCAGAGAGAGTGAAAGAGAGAGAGAGAGGGAGGGGGCAGAGAGAGTGAAAGAGAGAGAGAGGGAGGGGGCAGAGAGAGTGAAAGAGAGAGAGGGAGGGGGCAGAGAGAGTGAAAGAGAGAGAGAGGGAGGGGGCAGAGAGTGAAAGAGAGAGAGAAGGAGGGGGCAGAGAGAGTGAAAGAGAGAGAGAGAGGGAGGGGGCAGAGAGAGTGAAAGAGAGAGAGAGGGAGGGGGCAGAGGCGGGCGGGGGGCAAGCGCACTGCAGAAAAAAAAAAGTTGCTTTGGGCCTGAAGTCTGTGCGCTCAAGCTGTTTGCTCCAGGGAAACAACCAGCACTGGGAACAGGAATCTCTGGAGCAGGTAGCAGATTCAAAAGTAGCGAGGCAGCCATGGTCAGTGCGCAAAGCAATACAGTCATTTTACATTTACCACCCGGGCAAAGAAAACAATGAAAAACTATTGTTATTTTTATTACGTTACTAGGCTACCGTTTTCTATTGTAGACCGAAAATGTCAGTTGCAAATTGATTGAATTTTCCCGATTTGAATTTAGAAAATCTGACACGAGGCACTGTGAACACGACCTCTCTAAACAGCCTCGTACGCGTCAGTCGAAAAACGAGTGGTGAATGTCGTATGACGAGACTGCTTTGCGAGCGACCCGCTGCGTGTCATCGGAGGGGGGGGGGCGGGGGGCGAGTACTCACTTCCTGCGCCCGAGCAGTCGTTGGCGGACTCGGTCTTCTCGCTGGAAGAGAAAGGGGAGGCCAGTGAAAATCCCACCCCCGGATCCGAGCGGCCCACCATCAGGCAGAGCCGCAGCAGGCAGCATCTGAGGATCAATCGTCACAGGCCAGGGGCTCACTTCAGTCCGCTGCCTGCCCGTCTGACTGTCTGCCTGCCTGCTTGCCTGTCTGTCTGTCTGTCTGCCTGCCTGCCCGTCTGTCTGTCTATCTGTCTGTTTGTCTGTCTGTCTGTCTGTCTGCCTGCTTGCCTGCCTGCCTGTCTGTCTGTCTGTCTGTCTGTCTGCCTGCCTGCCTGTCTGTCCGTCTGCCTGTCTGTCTGTCTGTCTGTTTGCCCGTCTGTCTATCTGTCTGTTTGTCTGTCTGTCTGCCTGCCTGCCTGCCTGCCTGCCCATCTGTCTGTCTATCTGTCTGTCTGTCTGTCTGCCTGCCTGCCAGACGCACCTCTCTCTGTGTCTCTCTCTCTCTCCTTCCCTCTCTCTCTGTCTGTCTCTCTCTCCCCCCTCTCTGTCTGTCTGTCTCTCTCTCCCCTCTCTGTCTGTCTGTCTCTCTCCTTCTCTCCCCTCTCTCTCTGTCTCCCCCTCACTCTCTCTGTCTCGCTCATTCTCTCTCGCTGTCGTACATGCACACACCCTTGCAAACATACGTCCATATTTACGCACACACACACTTGCATATACACACAAATGCCTGTACACACCCATGTCCACGTAAGCGTACAGACACACCCCTGAAAATACACAGACACACACACACACACACACACACTGCTGTTCCAGATTTCAGCATTGGCTAAATACACACACACACACACACACACACACACACGCATGCACACACACACACTGCTCATTTCAGCGTTGGCTAAACAAACAGGAGGTCCCCTTGCTTGGCTCTGCTCATTGATTGTATTACAGGGCTGTAATCGGTGTGTGAGGGAGTGCGTGACACGGGCACGGGCGCTGGAGACGCTCCGCTCTCTTACGCGCTGTCGCTGTCTGGCGCTCTGGTCAGCACGCTCTGCACCAGGCCCGTGAGACTGGCGATCTGCTTCTCCATCGCCTCCATCCGCTCCCTGCAAACACGGCAGAGTCAACACACGCCGGTTAGCTTTCTCTCACACGCACGCACGCACGCTTGCGAGCGCACATGCGCACACATGCACGCTCGCAAGCACACATACACACACACGCACGCAGGCTCGCGAGCACATACGCACACACACGCACGCTCGCGAGGACACATACACACACACGCACGCTCGCGAGCACACATACACGCACACACGCACGCCCACGAGGGCACACACACACGCACACGCTGACACTGAAGCCGGGTCACTCAACCCACACACACAGACAGAGAGGATTGCCTGAGTACCTCTCTCGCTCTCTCAATGTTTATCTGCGCTTCTGTTCAGTAACCTGCTGCACTGAGGGGCAAATCCACTAAGAAACAATTAAGAGCTTGGTTTACATTACATTACATTACATTACAGGCATTTGGCAGACGCTCTTATCCAGAGCGACGTACGTTTGTGCTGCTTATTGCACAACACACAGTAAAATGTTCAGCGTTAATTCAACTCTGAACGAGTTCGTACGAGTTCAAATGTATTCTGCAAGAGTTGATTTAACACTTAACGTGTTACTGTGCAGCAGCAAGCCCTATCTGCACCGTGTTAGTGACAGATTCAATAAAAATATTGATACAAATCAAGAAACCATAGTCAGTGAGCATGATTCACAAGTACAACAATACGTCAGTTTTTTTAGTTTTTTGAGTTAGGCTTGGTTAAGTTCCATCTTCTCTGCTGCATTAGTTTACATTTGAGGCTAAACCTCATCTCAGATGTCTGAGAACGATTCTATTTGAACTCAAAAATCATTGCAAAATATGCACAATAGATACGTGAGTTTAATGGGTCTTGCTGACTTGTTATCTCTGAATGCGAAAAAAAAAATGAAAAGGCTGGTTTCGCTCATTTTTAAAGTTGAACAAGTGCTGATTCAAAAACATGGATTTGAAACTTGCCCGTAATTTTCCAAAAGGAATTAATTTTAATTTGGTACTCAAATAATGGTGCAGGAATAATAACGACTAAAAAAAAGGAACAGCCACAGATGGAACTGATTGAATTGCCAGCAAAGCACTCCGTCCTTATTTCTAAGAACAACTGTCTATCTTAATTCATCAAATTAATGTTTTTATTAAAGTACCACGGTTGACAGCCAAATGGGAGTACGTCTAAATATTAGTCTTCAAACAATTAACAGGCCTCTCAGATTACAGCAGGAAACAAATCGCCACTGTTGCCGAGCAATTATAGCGCCTGTATTGACACATGCTTTCTGTCGCTGTCAAGCGAAAGAGGGATAACCATTTAGGGAAGATCCACTCTCTTTCGCCCCAAACACGTCAGTGGTCTTTTCTTCTTACAGCTGCCATGGCCATAGCAAAGTTTACATACTGTGTGGCTTTTAAACCGACTGAAAAAAATAAAATAAAATAAATAAATCCACGATTATTGCGAGAGGTAATCTGCGAACATATTTCTGAATTAGCCGTGTCCTGCATTGACCCCCATTTGCATAAAAACATGTCATTTCGGGTCTGAAATTTATGTAGATAGCACACTTAAATATGCATGGCCCAGCCTGCGCTCTGTGTCGCTCTTCTCCAGGCAGTGCGGTTACATGAGCTTTCCACCCACCGCTGGGTCCGAGTGAATGGTACATAATTTTTTGTCAAGCACCATCAGTAGTCGTCAGTTTAACAAGTACAAAAGCATCGCTCTCGTATGGTTGTAGTTCGTATTTTACTGCGATTGCGCATCCTTTAATTAAAATACATTGGGGGAAATGTATGCCGACTCTGTGGACATATTGAAGATATGAACTCTCAATATTGAGGTATATACTAGTGTACATACACGAAAACGTGCAACTGTAGTATACACACATTAAGTTCACAACACTGTAGTCACAAACATGCACATGTAAGTGTGGGCACTAATACTCACACAGACAGAGTAAGTGGATTAGTGACATGGTAAAGTATTGCTAAAAAGATAAATAAAACACACATAAAACATACAAACACACACACCACACACCCACACCCACACACATACACACACTCTCACATACGCACACACACACTCACACACACACACACACTCTCTCTCACACACATACACACATGCACTCTCACACACACACTCTCACACACTCTCTCACACACACACACACACACATACACTCTCACGCACGCACACACTCTCACATACGCACACACGCTCTCTCTCACACACACACACACACACTCTCACACACACACACACACACACACTCTCTCTCACACACACACACTCTCACGCACGCACACACTATCGCACACTCTCTCCACACCTCCACACTCATCCACACACACACACACACTCTCTCTCACACACACACACACACTCTCACGCACGCACACACTATCACACACTCTCACACACGCACACACACTCTCACGCACGCACACACTATCACACACTCTCACACACACACACACACACACACACACTCTCTCTCACACACACACACAGCAGAACACCCCCCTGCCCCCCCCCACCCGCTCTCACCGGGTCTCTGTTTCATTGCCGGGCAGCGGGGAGTTGTAGCCCGGCGTCCCCGTCGTCCCCCGGTTCATGTCCCCCCCGGGGAGCACGGCCCCGCAGAGCGGGTCGGAGCCGGAGGCGGCGCGGGACTTGGGGCTCTCGGCGGCGAAGACGGAGGACGAGGAGTCCTTCCGGAAGGCCTGGCGCACGGGGGAGCCGCGGCCGGGCGACCCGGAGTACGAGTCCCGGTCCCGCAGCTGCGCCTCCGGCACCTTCTGCGGGGACGAGGGGGGCATGCGGAAGCCCACGCCCAGCGTGGAGGCGTAGGCGTCGGGGTACAGCGGGCCGCCGGGCTTGTACAGGGCCTCCTCCAGCTCGCCCTGCAGGGCGGCGGCGGCGGCCGAGTAGGTGCTGAGCGAGCGGACGGAGCCGCGGCGGTACAGGCCGCCGGACACCGGGAAGGCGAAGGGGTCGCCGATGGCGGCCAGCGACTGCGTCGAGGCGATGCTCAGGCGGCCCTCGTGCACCAGGCCGTAGGGGTCGGCGTAGAGGCCCTCGTTCTTCAGCAGCACCATGTTCTTGGACGTCACCTCCTCGTCCGGCTTGACGTCGCGCCGCTCCAGGATGGCGCTGGGCGACGGCGAGAGGCCCGCCGGGGGGGCGTGGTGGGGGTGGGGGTGGGGGTGGGGCAGGGCGTGGGGGTGGCCCGAGGAGGGCGGGTGGTGCTGGGCGTGGGGGTGCGCCTGGGCCGGCCCCACGAAGGAGGGCGGGCGGCCCCCGCCGTACGAGAGCCGGGAGCGGGAGGGCGACGCCGAGGGCGGGGAGGCCGACGACGGCCCGCTGTTGAGCCGCCGCGTGGGGGAGGAGTCCCGAGACGTGTACACCATCTCTCTCTGCGGCGACAAGGGGCGGGGGGGGGAGGGGGCGGGGTTTAAAAACCTGACCGGCCAGACACCTCTCAGGATGACATCACAGCAGCTCAAAACTCAACGCGAATTATACTGAAAAGCACAGACTCCGCCACTGGCGTTAAGAACTATTGCGATAGGACAATAAAGAACGCAGAATCGCATTTTGCCATTGTCATCCCTAGTTCCCCTTTCGTGGGCCCGCACTGTGGAAGAGCAAAGCTTCAGATATACCGAGGCCTTCATCGCTCCACACAGAGGCCTCCTGCGTATTATTGAGCTGAATTAAACGCATGTGCCCGACGCAGGATAGTGGTACATTCTGATCTCTGCAAACGTATTTGAATCGACGGCAGCCTCGCTCGGCGGCTACTGTTTGATTACCAATGGCGCCTCTGAGGCGGGATTCCCGCTACGCCGCTACGTTCTCTCTGTTCCTTCCTTCCAGACGCCGTTTGCGCTGCGCCCCTGCACGTCCCCCACAGATTTCTCCTGTCATCTCAGCTAGCTTTCTCGCTCTGTTCTTCCTCCCAGGTGCCTCATCAGTCTCTCCGACTGCACCTCCTCTCCTCTCTTCCATCCACCTACCCTTCCTTCCCCTGGCATGTTTACGCATTTGGGGGGGGCCCCGTGGCAGCAGTGCTGACGGTTTACTGTCTCAGACGCTCATTTGCTGCCCCTTTGCTCGTCAGCCTTCACTCTCTGCCCTTGCCACCAATCGAAAGCTTCCACCTCTTTTCAGGCTCCGCCTCTCCCTCCTCCCATAGGAGACTCAAGGTAATCGTGCAGCTCAGTAGAACCACACAGTGGGAATCCCATGCGAACAGAAGCCCGGAGGGGCCACCGGGAATTGGGTCGGTTGCCCTCGGAAACAAACCCGGCAAAGGCCAATCATGCGCAAGTAATTGAAGGCTGTCTGGAGCTGCACTACACAAGGTGACGGGGAGTGGCTGACTCTCGAGGGAATTTCATGAGCTGTAGCAATTACATTCTAGTACGGCTTGCAAGTGGTAACCAGCGTGAGAACACCACTGTCAAGGAGACTGCTTGACATTTAAACAACACAAATTTCATGTAATAAAAAAAACTATGCATAATGTACGGAAGAGATATATAAATTGCTTCCTATTTGTGAAACAATATGACATGACAGTCAATAAGAGCCTATGCCATCGCCACAATATTCCAAAGGGAATTCTCAGCTGTATCAATCGACAGAAGACAAAAAAAGACCAGGTCAAAACCTAGTATATGGCTGGACCTAACACACTTCATCCGGCCGACCAATGGTGTAACTTCACTCAGTCACAGACATTTGCGTTTATAGGGCTGGCCCCGCTGTTGCGGTCCAGCCAAAAATCACCAAGAAAGGCAACTCCCAGGAGTTTTGCATGGACTTCTAAAACTAATCTAAAAGAGTCAAAAAAACATCTTAATTTCCCCCCAAAAAAGCTAATTTATTCATTTGACCAGTAAGAAGAATCTTTCAGAGAACTACAGTAAATTTTTTAAAAATCCAACCTATTCAAAGACAATCACTGTGAGATTTCAGGTAGGGATTCATCCTCCTGCCACATACCCAGTCTGCTATCCTAATCCTACCCCCTCGCTCAGTCACCCTCACCCTCCCCGCCCTTTTGATTAGCCCCCCCCCCCTCCTCACCCGCAGGTCCCCGTTGGCCAGGTGGGCGGCGGGGTAGGAGGCGTAGATGGGCTCCTTGCGGTAGATCTTGATGATGCTGCGGTCCTGGATGTCGCGCACGTCCTCCAGCTCGTAGAATACGTTGCGCGCCTCGTCCTTGATGAGGATGGCGGTGTTGGGCGACTTGAGCATGCCCATGGTCAGCTTCTGCGGGAACATGTGCACGATGAGGGCGTGCAGCGTGTCCAGGCTGCTCAGCTCGTGGGTGATGTGCACCCGCCGCGTCTCGTCCCCGTACTGCAGAAAAAGCACCCCTGCAGAGAGAGAGAGAGAGAGAGAGAAGGAGAGAGAGATACAGAATTATACAAAATCACTTAGAAACATATACACATTTGCACGCCATATATACACACCTGCTTACATGTGTGCATATATGCATGCACATGCACACACACACACACACACCCACACACATGCATGTACACATGTTCCCATATGCACACGTGCCCCACAAACGCACACTCATGCACAGAAAATTAGGGCTGCCCAATTCATCGTCTGCTTCCTTCCACTTTATAGTGCTTTTAAGCCGCAGAGCATTGCAGAGCATTACGGAGCTCTCACAGAGCACTTCTTCCACTCGAGCGGCTTTGAAGTTCATAATTCAAGCTCGCGTCACTCCGCCGTAGCGCTAAATATATCGGCGTCCTCGCGGCGGTGCGGTTCAGGCGCGGCGCGGCCGGACGGAAACCGACGACCGCAAACGGCCGCGCGACGAACCGCACGGCCGCGCGGAAACGCCAGGTCGTCGTCGCGGCGACGGATTAAAGGCCCCCCCCGGTGCGTGTCTGCGTGAAGACGAGAGGAGAGGAGGCCTGACCTGGCGAGCGCAGCTTGGTCTGGCTGGCCGAGCGCGACAGGGGCAGGCTCTGCCGGAAGCGGTTCATGCGGTTGAAGCCGAGCGGGATGTCGGCCTCCGACATGGTCTCCAGCGACTCGGCCGAGGCGAAGGACAGCTTGGCGGCCTGGTCGGCCAGGCCCGACTGCGTGGACTGGGAGTGTCGAGGGCTCCGGCTCTGCAAGGGGGGGGGGGGGAGAAGCAGCCCTGGTGTTACTGAGGCAGAACGCACAAAACCGACTGAACGGCACAATAAAAAGAGGCTAATGAAGGCTAACTATCGCACACAATGACTGAGAATGAGAGTGTGAGACAAGCAGAGAGAGAGAGAGCGAGAGAGATAGAGAAAGAGAGTGAGAGAGTGAGAGATAGATAGAGAGAGGGAGAGAGAGACACAGAGAGAGAGAGAGAGGTAAACACGGAGATTTTCAAAAAGCCACAGAGACACAGCATCAGTTTTGAACACGCTGTGCCCAGAGAGCCAGCGATGACATCACCTGCAAGCGAGGCTGGAGTGGGGGGGGGGAGGAGAAGGGGAGGGGCTGAGGAGGCTGCACCTGTTTGTTTTCACCCAGAGGATTTCAGGCTCGGAGAAACGGAAAGAGAAACTGAGAGAGAGCGGCGCAAAATGCGGCAATTAGAGGAAGGAGGGCGGGGGGCGGCCTGCCGGGTTTTAATCACCCCGCCGCGGGCCGGCGGGGGGAATGTAGGGGGGGGGAAGGGGAGGGGAGGAGAGCGGGGCTGTCACAACAGGACAGTTCCGCCCTGCCCGGGTCCGGCCGTCGGCGCGGCAACGGGGGCGGGGCTGGAGACGCCGGGCTGCGCTTAATGAAGCGGCCCGAAGATCCCCGCCGTCGGGAATTTTTCGGTCTCCAAGGCGACGGTAATGAGCTCCCGGGGCGCCGCTCCCGGTCCGGCGAGCCGCCGCCGCCGCCGCCGCCGCCGCCGCCGCTAGCCCTTCCTCCCCAGATCCGCCGGACCGTAAGCCGGCACCGCTCTGTGCGGTGTTACACTTCAGCTCGGCGAAGAATCTTTTCAGAAATATCTCCCAGCGCGCCAGGAAAAACTCATATGCGGACATATTTGCGATGCTGAACCTCCGCTTCCGCGAAGCCCGGCCTCTGGCACTGCGTCCCTCAGCACAGGCGAATGCCTAAACTTCGCGGAAGCAAGCGCTCGTACGAAAAGCGCACAGCGCACGCAAACACGCGCGCGCCCGCCTGCTCTGCGCCCACAAACACAGCATCGAATATTAAGCGTTCTCCCGAAAGCCAAAAACCGAGCGCTGCTGGTGAGATGTAATATCGCCAAACTAACTCTAGCACAGAGCGGGAAAAAAAACACCACCTATCCACATACGTAAACAGTGCTATGGAAGAAGTTCAGTGGGAGAAGAGTTGATTTTTTACACGAAGCAAACGAACATTGCGGAACCCTATATGTGTAATCGCCGATGGAAGGTTCCAGCACATACCTTTAAAGGTAATTGAAAACATAACTCTGTTACAGTTAAGGGGACCTTGAACGGTTTTAGCACCAATATAGTCTATATTGCCATCCCTACACACAAAGGAGTTTTTTCCTTGCAGTCCTTATTAAGGTATGAAAGAGGGTTACAGGTTTGAACTCCGAGTGGGATAATGCTGTTGTGCCTGTGAGTTTATTGTT